>NC_072390.2:38276875-38930937 GCF_028885625.2 Pongo pygmaeus | reverse complement strand
TATAACTAGAAGTCAGATTGATGGGTCATATGGTAGCTCTATTTTTAGTTTTTTGAGGAACCTCCAAACTGTTCTCCATAGTGGTTGTACTAATTTACATGGTGTAAGAAATCTTTGAGCTCCAAATATGGACTTGGTCAACACCAGAGAATCCATACTGGAGAAAGTCCTTATGAGTACGAAGAATGTGGGAAATCCTTTAGCCAGCAACCTTGTTCACCACCAGAGACTTCACTCCGGAGCAAGCCCTTATGTGTACAGCAGGTGTGGGAAATCCTACAGCAGAAATGTCCACCTTGCAGGGCACCAGAAAGTTCACAACACAGAAAGGCTTTGTGAGTGGGGACAATGTGCGAGAGCCTTTGGCTGTTCCTCTAACCTTGCTCAGCACCAGAAAGTTCACCCTGCAAAAGCCTTATGAATGCATAGAATGTGGGAAGGTGTCAGCCAAGGAGTGCCTTGTTCAGCACCAGAAGGTTCACACTGAAGTAAGGTCTTATGCTGAGGCAGTGTGGGAAATTTTTTAGCAAAACCTTTACTCATTCAGGCCAGGTGCAGTGGCCTGTATGTCTGTAATCCCAGCACTTTGGGAGGCCAAGGCGGGAGGATCACTTGAGGCCAGGAGTTCGAGACCAGCCTGGCCAACATAGCAAAACCCTGTCTCTACAAAAAATACAAAAAAAAAAAAAAATTAGCTGGGCATGGTGGCAGGTGCCTATAACCCCAGCTACTCGGGAGGCTGAGGCACAAGAATCACTTGAACCCCGGAGGCAGAGGTTGCAGTAAGCCAAGATTGTGCCACTGCACTCCAGCCTGGGTGACAGACTGAGACTGTCTAAAAACAAACCAAAAAAACAAAAAATCTTTGTTCCTTCAGCACAGGAAAATTCACACTGAGGGAATTTCCTTAAGAGAACAGGGGATGTGTTATCTGCTTCTTCTGTCTAATGATTCACCCTAGAGGGTAGCTTGGAGGGTAGCCTTTTTGCAGGGAGTCATCAGACAGAAGCAAACCATATCTATCAAAATATGTGAATTGGTGATAACACCTTTTAGTGCCAGGTATGGAGGGAGCTTTCAGAAGGTGGGGTGCACTTCCTTAACTGTCTAGGCCCTTCACAAGGATTATGTCACATCCAATACCTGTGCCAGAAGCCATCTCACCTTGACCACCCAGTAGGGTCCATCAGTCACCCCGATGTGCTCAAGAAAGTGAGACCTCCAGGCTCTCTCTCCAGTCACCAGAGAGAATCATGAATCCCCTGAACCCATTTAGGGACCTCATTCCCTTCCCACTGGCTGGTTATAGAGGGACATGACCTGGCTTTGGCCAGGAGGACTTGAGCTGTGGCAGCTTACTTATTAGGTTCCCTTCTTCATGGACATTGCTAGTCTCTTAATGCTCTTTGTTGCATTTGTTGCATAAGTCTCCTGGATTCCCAGCCCAGGACCTGTCTGCTCTGTGTTTCATCTGAAGTATTTTGGTGATCTATTCTTTGTTTAGGGGTAGGTTGAGAAATAATTAGGCTCTGCCAGCATGAAGAGGGGAGCAGTTGTTATGGGGCCTCCAAATTTGTATGCTCAGAGGGAAAGCAGGCAGGAAGAAAATAGCTCTCCTCCTACTTTTGGCCTGATTTGGATTGTTGTACAAGGCTTGCTGGGAAAGTTTAAAAGGCATTGTGGGCCTAATCACTGGGTGTAATTAATAGGGAGTGAGGATATTGCAGTAAACTGGGAGAATGTGTCCCTTCCAAATATGCATTCACACATTGTCAGAGACTAAGGCTGTGCAGAATCAGGGTGTACAAATTATAACTTCCAAATCTCTCTCTCTCCTATGGCAAATGTCACTGACAGAGCAAATGCATTAAAGATTATTGGATTTCTATACTCTTTATGGTCTGTTCGTCTCTAAACCATTGCTGCACAGGTGAAAGAGTGGAGAGTACAGGGAGGTAGATAGAGTCCAGCCATGTGGTTTATGACCTAGCCATTCTTTCTGGTGACTCAGGTGGAAATAGCTTTCATTGCCTGCTGACTTTTGTCATCATTGTGGAAGGTTAACCTCTCCCAAGGAATCAGGCCAGAGATGGCAGAATCAGCATACAGTTGCCAAAACTTCTGGTTTTCTAAAATAAGTGGATTTGTATTTTTATGTAGAACCCTTTTTTAAACACTTTATTGCGGTATAATTGACATGCAATAAAACTCATGTTGCAAGTATACAGTTTGATACATTTTTCATGTACATGTATTTCAAACCATCTCTATAGCTATGATAATGAACATAGCCATCACCCAACACATTACCTCATGTCTCTTGTAATTCTCTTCTCTCTGCACTACTGATAACGAATCCCCTGGAAACTACTGATTAACTGTAGCTTAGTTTGTGCCTTATCTAGAATTTTCTTATAAATGAAATCATGAAGTATTTATTCTTTTTTCTGGTTTCATTCATGACACATACTTATTTTTAGGTTGTTGATGTTGTGTCTATAGTTTTGTTAATTGTTCAGTAGCATTCTATTGTCTGGATATGCCACAATTTGTTTATCCAGTCTTCTGTTAATGAACATTTGGGTTGTTTCTAGATTGGAGCTATTAAGTAACTATGTTGAAAGCAAAATTTTCGAAAAGAGCTAGGACAGTCGTTGAATCTCATATTCCACTACTGTCACATTCTAGACGGGCATTCTAGACAAATTAATTCATTGTTTCCTTTACAGGCCTGAGCGTTTGTTGTCTTTGCTTACGCTAAGTCCCTCCACTGGAAACGCCCTCGTTCCCACCCTCTCTCAGCTTACTCATCTTCTGCTCACCTTTGATGTCTGCTCAGATGCTACCTTCTTCAGGAAAGGTTCTCTGAACTCCTTCCCTCCCCACCCTCCACACCTCAACCTGATCCAACCTCTCTAAACCTCTGCAGCACTGCATACCTGTCTTATGACACCTCTCCTCTTCCCATGAATTCATGACATGCAGAACTATTTATGTTGTCACTTTCTCCCTCTTCCAGGCTGTAGACACTATGAGGCAAGTCTATGTCTTGTTCAACTTTGTGTGTCCCCACACCAACTCATGGTCAGTACCCAACAGTTATGAAATTCCATTCAAGTCAGCATCCAGGTGGACGTCACTTCTCACAAGTATTGCAACTACCATTAAAACAAATCAACATGGCCGGGCACGGTGGCTCATGCCTGTAATCCCAGCACTTTGGGAGGCCGAGGCAGGTGGATCACCAAGTCAGGAGATCGAGACCATCCTGGCTAACATGGTGAAACTCTGTCTCTACTAAAAAAAAAAAAAAATACAAAAAATTAGCCGGGCATGGTGGTGGGAGCCTGTAGTCCCAGCTATTCGGGAGGCTGAGGCAGGAGAATGGTGTGAACTCGGGAGGCAGAGCTTGCAGTGAGCCCAGATCACACAACTGTACTCCAGCCTGGGTGACAGAGCGAGACTCCGTCCAAAAAAAAAAAAAATCAACATGTAATTTTTCTTAATCTGGGTGGTGTGTTCAGAAGCATCACTTAACTTTATTATTATTATTGTTATTATTATTCACTCTTTAATATGCCTGATATAATTTTTTTTGAGACAGAGTCTCACTCTGTCACCCAGGCTGGAGTGCAGTGGAGCAATCTCAACTCATTGCAGCCTCCACCTCCTGGGTTCAAGCAATCCTCCCACCTTAGCCTCTCGAGTAGCTGGGACTACAGGCACGCACCACCACGCCCAGCTAATTTTTGTATTTTAGTAGAGACCGGGTTTCCCCATGTTGGCCAGGCTGGTCTTGAACTCCTAACCTCAAGTGGTCTGCATGCCTTGGCCTCCCAAAGTGCTGGGATTACAGGTGTGAACCACCATGCCCAGCTGCATAAATTTTTTTTTAAGCAAATAGGAAAACTAGAGCCTGAGCTCTCATAGATTCTCCATCATTTACACATCGCTTTCATACATGAAGAATTGCTTAAAATATAGAGGGTAGACCATTCCCTGAGATTAATTCTGCTCTGGATTTCTCATATGCTCCTTACAGCTGGGTCACTGCTACCTTAAGAAAGCACTCGTTGAAACTTGATGCCTATAATTCTTAATTACAATTGCATTGCTGGCTTTATGTGCATCTCTGCTTATTTAAACTCAATGCTGACTGACAAATTGTGCTCGTCTGCCTATTCGACAGTAATTTAGTCAGGCAACCTGCAGCTTGCACCAGATTGATGAGCAGCTGTTGGATCTGTTTGGGGGATGTATTGTTGTTTTCTTGGTGTAGGCTGCTTTGTGCAGCTGCTGAATGGATGAATGGTTTTGTCTTGTCCAGTGACATTGTGGGCACTCTGGATGGCCACTCCTGGAACTCCAAATGCACATTTCAAAAAAATCAATCACCCACCGTTCCAAACACACCCTCACTCAGAGGAGCAGGATGGAATGACCCATCTGATTCAACTCAGATTCACGTTGCTGTTTTCCAGGCCAGCGAAAGGTCAGGTTGATACCCAAAATGTGGCCATCCTTAGCCTCAAATCAAAACCTATTTAATTTGCTACACATGGTGACTTGTCTCTGAAGAGCTTTAGGCTAGCATAAATAGCCTTCCAGTACAATAACCCTGTGCACAGCTCCTGGGTTCATGCAATTCTGAACTATGCAGTCTCCCTCTGCCATAGCTCATGGCCTTCAGCCTCTTAAGCATGTTGAGGTTCCGAGCTAATTGTCTGAATCTCTTCAGCTGTGTTTACCTCCCTCCCCAAATCATTCACATTTGATTATTTTTCCAGTTGAACTGGTTTTTCATGGTGCTTGTGGCCCGCATACAGAGTTAAGGAAAAGTGTCCCTAAGGTATGAGCAACAACTTTATTGAGATATAATTCACAAACCATGCAATTCCCCCATTTAAAGTGTCCAATTCAATGGGGTCAGTATATTACAGTATTTTTTAAAATTGTAGTAAAATATATATAACATAAAATCTTATATTCTAAACTTTAAAAAAAAAAAAAAGAAAAGGCTGGAGTGCAGTGGTGCGATGCTGGTGTCACTACAACCTCCTCCAGCTCAAGTGATCCTTCCACCTCAGCCCCCTGAGTAGCTGGGACTTCAGACATGAGCCATTTCGCCCAGCTAATTTTTGAATTTTTTTTGTAGATACGGGGTTTTACCATGTTGGCCAGGCTGTTCTCAAACTCCTGACCTCAGGTGATCTGTCCACCTCGGCCTCCCAAAGTGCTGGGATTACAGGCGTGAGCCACTGTGCCCAGCCCCGTTTTGGATTTGAAAATAAGCTGACACCACCACATTTCAAGGAACTTAATCTGGGTCTGCTTTAATAATGGATATTTTTCAGTGGTCTCATATTATGCCCTGAAACGTTCAGAGAGGACACTGGGGACCCTAATGTCACACAGATCCTTCCCACTTGCAAATATGCTCATTGGTTCCTGTCAAGGGACGACATCAAGTGCACTGGGGAGTCACCCACAGGTGGCAATAAAGTATGAGTACCTAACAGTTAATACATTTTATATGTGTAAGGAAGTTTCCCAAAGTTGAAGACAAATATCAAGAGGGGAAACATTCAACCTCTGAAATGGAGCTAGTAAGAATCAAAAATATGTGCACTTTTTCAAACTCCCAACCCCACACCAACCCAATATGGCAGCCAATAATGTTGATTTCCTCTTCACTGAGAAAAGCAATTCACGTGGGCTCCTCAAATCTTTCTCTTCCCGGTTGAGCACAGTGGCTCAGGCCTGTAATCCCAGCACCTTGAGAGGCCGAGGAGGGCAGATCTCTTGGGGTCAGGAGTTTGAGACCAGACTGGCCAACATGGTGAAACCCTGTCTCTACTAAAAATACAAAATTAGTCGGGCGTGGTTGTGGGCACCTGTAATCCCAGCTACTCGGGAGGCTGAGGCAGGAGAATCGCTTGAACCTGGGAGGTGGCGGTTGCAGTGAGCCAAGATCAAGTCACTGCACTCTAGCCTGGGTTACAGAGCAAGACTCTGTCTCAAAAAAATAACCTATCTCTTCCCCATCAAAATGTGTCTTTATCTTCCTGCTCTCCCTGCCTCCTCTCCTGCTGTCTGGAGGAGGTACCCCCTCTCCTTCAAAACTCCTTTCTCCTCATTGCCTCCACCCTTCTCAGGTGCTAGGCCTCCACCAGATTCGTCATCCTTTCTCCTTTATCTCTTCCCTCCAAAGACACAAACATCCTGAGTTTTCTCACCTGGCTTTTCTCCCTCAAGCCGCTATTCCAGCTCTTCACTGCACAAATTCTTCACAAAGAACCTTTTCCAGTTGTTCATCTCATACAGATTTCTTAAAGCTTTGCGGTCTGATGTTTCCACTGGGCAACCCCCCGGAACAGGGAACATGGAACAAAAGAGGACTGTGCAGGGCTGAATGAGGTCTAGAAACCAAGAAGGAAGACCAATGAAGCCATGAACTCAGAATGGCTATGATGGCATTGGGGGCAAAGACGCAACAAAATAGAGAAAGAAATGTAGACAGGCATACTGGCAACAGCACTCGGAGTTGACTAGTAATCGAGTCAGGCTCTTGTTGTAAGGCTCCTGTCATCTTGCTCATAAGTACAAAGGGGACTAGGAGAACCGAGCTCATTGGAACACTCTACCGAGTTCACTAATGACATCCTTCAATTCAAGTCATAGTTAGGATTGTCAGATTCAACAAACAAAAATGCAGGATGCCTAGTTAAATTTGACTTTAAGATAAACAATTTTTATTCATTCTTTTATTTTGTTTGTCAATGTTTTATTCATAAGTATGTCCCATGCAATATTAGGGTATCCTCAGCATAAGCATATCCCAAATATTGCATGCCACTTACACTAAAAAAAAAAAAAATTTCATTGTTTATCTGAAATTTAAATTGAACTGGGCTTTCTATAATTTACCTGGCAACGCTAGTCACACTCCATACTTCACTTAGAGAATTTTGACCAACCTCTTCCTCAATCCTCCTCCTGACTTGACTTCCAGAACACTACTCCATCTCAGTTCCTGTCAATGGCTTCTCTTCAACCTAGTCCTTGAATGTAGGGATTCCACAGGGTTTGGGCTGCAGGCCAGGTCCTGCTTGGCTCTGTGTCTTCTCCCCAGTCTGTCTGTTCCTAGGTCTTCCTCATGCCGCACTTACAGCTGATCATTTCAGAACTTCAGAGCTGAGTCACTTCCATCTTTCTTTAGACATCTTCACTTAGAATTGCTAGCCCTCTGTCAAACACAACCCATCTAAAACCAAACTCACCATGCTGGTATACCTCCAGAATCGGTCCCCAGTTTTCCAATAAGCCATGGTGCCAACATCCTCCTGATCTTGCATCCAAGAAATGTCAGACCCAAATTCAATTCTTCCTGTTTCATTGCTTATATCCAGTCACCAAACCTCTTTCATTCCATCTTTGAATATCTGTCATCTCTGTCACTGGGCCTCATCCTCTGCGATGCCTTGCTTGAAAAAATGTGACTCCCAGGCTTCCATCCCCCATCTCTCCAGTTTTTTCTTCAAACAACTGCCGTACGGTATCCAAAAATGCTTTCCAATTACATCATTCCCTTCTGGAAGGTCTGCACGATTTCCACTGACTTAGAATAAGCTCCTACTTGGGCCTCACTTTTGGTACAGAAGGAGCCTTCTTAACCGTTCTGCACCAACACCTATGAGAGTCAACCATCTACCTTCACCCAGTTAAAATGTAAATGTACATTTCTCTTTTTTTCAACTTGCAGAGAATTTGAAAATACAGAAAAGCTTAAGAAAAAAATTGTATGTTTTAAAAGAGTGACCTTTTAGGCCTGGTGCGGAGGCTCACACCTGTAATCCCAGCACTTTGAGAGGCCGAAGCAGGCAGATTACCTGAGGTCAGGAGTTCGAGACCAGCCTGGCCAACATCATGAAACCCCATGTCCACTGAAAATACAAAAATTAGCTGGGCATGGTGGTGGGCACCTGTAATCCCAGCTACTCAGAAGGTTGAGGCAGGAGAATCACTTAAACCCCGAGAGATGGAGCTTGCAGTGAGTCGAGATCGTACCACTGCACTCCAGCCTGGGCGACAGAGCGAGACTCTGTCTCAAAAAAAAAAAAAAAAAAAAGAAGAAGAAGAATGACCTTTTAATCCCTTAATATGATGAAAGTTTCCATGATCTGACCCAGGCAATGTCTGCAGGCCTGTCTCCCAGGGGGTACTTCCAAATATCTGAAACTAAGCCTCGAGGTTTATTCATCATTTCCCAAGTATGCCACCCTCTCTCCTGCCCATGTGCCTTTTCCCAGCCTGAAATTCTCTTTTGCCCATTCCTCACCTGCTCAACTTTCAAAAGCAACTCTTCTGTGAGGCCATCTCTGGTTCTGACCCACACACCCCCAACTCCTAGTTAGAAGTAATTTCTCTTTCTCCTAAATTCCCACAAAATTTGCCCCTTTATTTAGCACAGATTTATTTGTCTCCCCACTAAGTTGTTGAGCAAACATGGATTGTTGGGTCAGTTACTGGGACACGGGCTGGGGGAGGCAGGATTGGTGAAGACAGCAGGACAATGAGACTTGGGGAGGGCGGAGGGTCAGGGAGGGCATAGTGACGTCAGCACATCTGGGCTCACATCAGGTGTCCCCACTCCCTGGCAGCAAGGCCTCGGTGGACTCGCTCGATGCCTCACCCAGAGCCCCTTGGTGAGGGCTCTCACCTGCGGTCTTCTCTAACTCACGGCTTCTTGACCTATGAGCCTGGGAGGTGACGTGGCCCCCTGGGAGTGCCCCACCCCTTTTGATAATGGCTAATTCTGGGGTACAAAAGCCTGACTCCTTTGCCCACATTGCACAACTTTTCAGTCCGATTTGGGTTCCAGAGACCCTCTCCACAGCCCTCCACCCTCGGCAGGCCAAGGTAGACTCCACCTGAGACCTCACTTGCTTAGCTCCTTCCTGTCCCTCTCTGGGTGCCCTCACTCCCGGGGGATTCCTGGGGAGAGCAATCTCAGGAAGTCCCAGCACCTAAAGTCCTCTCCCATCATTTGGCCTTGTATCAACTTTGTGTTCTCTTTGACCTATCCCGCTATCTCTGAACTGGAGGTGAAGTTCTCTCCCACAGTTGTGAATAAGGACTGTGGAAGCACTTAGCTGGAGGCTGGGAAGTAACAGTTCCATTCATTGCTCCCAGAAACTGAACCTGAGCCCTCAGGATCGTAGTCACCAGGGGCAGGCAGTTAACAGTGCTGTGGCGGAGCTGGGCGTGAGGTGCCCTCCCTGGAAGGGAAGGAGAGCTTCACAATGAATGCAGCTCAACCTTACACCCCCATTCCCTCTGCCTCACTTTAGTAAACTTTAATCATCAGTCTACCTTCACTGTTGACTGTGAACCTATCTTTCCTTTTTTTTGTTTTGTTTTGTTTGTTTATTTGAGACAGAGTCTCACTCTGTCACCCAGGCTGGAGTGCAGTGGCGCTATCTCAGATCACTGCAACCTCCACCTCCCAGGTTCAAGTGATTCTCCTGCCTCAGCCTCCTAGGTAGCTAGGATTACAGGTACCCACCACCATACCTGGCTAATTTTTATATTTTTAGTAGAGACGGGGTTTCACCACGTTGGCCAGGCTGGTCTTGAACTCCCAACGTCAGGTGATCCACCTGCCTCAGCCTCTCAAAATGCTGAGATTACAGACATAAGACGCCACACCCAGCCTTATGAACCGATCTTTCTGGATTCATTCATAAATTATTTCTAGTGATTGCTGTTTGACCCCAAGAAACTAGGATTCCTAGGCACTCCATTGTTGGCCAATAAGCACTGACTTAATATTAAAATCATCTAGTGAGGGGAACACTGAGCTAGTTCCAACCTGTGTGCTCATAGCAAGAGGACAATGGTGTAGAGTCTGATAAGATGAACGCACCACAGAGGAGATGGGGTGCTAGCCCAGGGATTTAGGGCCCAGGAGGAGAGAGACAGGAATGGCTGCAGAATACATTTTCCATTTGTTTCATGGCACACTAACCACTGTGCAGCTGTGACTTGCAAGTCTATTCAGTCCTTGGCTGCTTTACATTTTGATTCTTAAGCACTAAGGATTCTGCTTTTTTGGACTTTAAAAGCTTTGACCATAGAATGTGTTCATTTTCAAGTAGATAAAAGATCTTCCTACAGATCAACCAAGAGCATTTCATCTTTTCTTTCTGTGATACCCATCCCAAGGCATACAGCACAATTCAAGAAACAGACATCATCGTTGTAAAGCAGAACATAACCAGATGGTTTTCCAGTTCTGGCTATCTAAATACTGTGTCATCTGTGTTACATAATTCTTACAGAACGCACACTGCTTTAATTGTGCAGCACAGATCATGACAGATTGCTCCATTTTTTGACATCATTTTCTTCAGTGTTTGCTCTGCTCTGAGCTCAGGGAAACTAATTATGTCCAGGTGGGGTCCAGGTGCAGATATATGTGCTAACTCCAGAGGGCCTGCTTATATATGAAATGGTTTTGCTGGAGTGTTCTAGCTTTGAAAACTTTCTCTCTTGGCCCTTTTTAATAAGTGCTCACTTCTCTCTAAATATTCCCCCATCCCCATGCTGACATGAGTAATTGAAGCTCTCAGGGAATGGGACCAGCTCTGAGAAGGAGAAGAGCGTTCTCAGACTCGATTGCAGACAGGGGGCTGCCATTCCTTAGAGTCTCTCAGAAAACCTGTCTTTAGCGCACATGGTCTCACTCTTTAAATTATCACTCTCATGCACAATGCTGAAATGATTTAGCTTCACTTCAAGTTTAGAATGGAAAATCATACTTGTTATGAAGATGTATTTCCTGTTATGAAAAGGAACTGGATGGCTGGAGGTAGATGGTGGCAATGGCTGCACAAGTGTGAATGTACTGAATGCCACTGAATTGTACCCTTTAAAATGACTAAGATGGTAAATTTTGCTATGCATATTTTACCACAGGGAAAAAAAAGGAACTGGTACTGTTTCCAACTTCAGGAGGTGGGATCCACGGAAACTGGAGCAATATGCCAACTTCAGATCGGTAATATTTACAGAATCTTTCTATTCTACTGGTTTTTGCAGAGACTTACACCTTACATTGGAAAAGAATTGCTTTATAGTTTGAAAACCACTTTTATATACGCTATTGTACTTTACCCTCTCTGTGTATACAAGATAAGTAGGTTTATCACCATATAACAAATAAGGATTGTTGCATTATCTTTGGTACCTAAGAAATGACTCCAAGACCTAGCAGCTTAAGTATAATACTCATTTCGGCTGGGCGTGATGGCTCACACCTGTAATCCCAGCACTTTGGGAGGCCAAGACAGGCAAATCATTTTAGATCAGGAGTTCAAGACCAGCCTGGCCAATATGGTGAGACCCTATCTCTATTAAAAATACAAAAATTAGCCAGCCATGGTGGTGCATGCCTATAATTCCAGCTACCTGGGAGGCTGAGCTACAAGAATCGCTTGAGCCTGGAAAGTGGAGGTTGCAGTGAGCTGAGATCGTGCTACTGCACTCCAGCCTGGGCAACAGAGCAAGACACCGTCTCAAAAAAAAAAGAATACTTATTCATTTTACTCTACAATCTGCAATCATGTTCAGGGCTTGGCAGAGATGGCCACCTCTGCTCCATGAAGCATCATTTGAGGTGGCCCAATGAGGACTAGAGGATCCACTTCCAAGAATGGTTCCCTCACATGGCTGCCAAGTTGGTGCCAGCTATCAGCTGGGATCTCAGTCAGGGATGTGAGCTAGGGGTCTGAGTTCTTCTCCACATGGGCCCCTCCCCAGGACTCCTGGGGCTTTCTGAAGCACAATGGCTAGGTTCCAGAAGTGGGTGTTTCCAAAGGTAGTAAGAGGTAGCTCCCAGTCTTTGAAGACTTGGGTGCAGGAATGTGCACATCTTCACCTGCACTGTATGCTCTCGGTCAAAGCAGCTGCAGGGCCTACCAATCTCCCAGGAAAGGAGACATGGACCCAATCTCTCAAAAGAAAGATTGTCAACCAATTTGTGTCCATCTTTAATCTGCCTCAAGGATGTCAAGACTTGGAATAGGTTGGCTATGATTACTCAGAGATGTGACCCTTCGTTTTCTCCATGAAATTTCTGGATTGGTGTGATTATTATGCACTAAAGTCCATCTAAGTCACTTTAAATGATTTTCTTCACATGAAGTCTGTTGATAATCATGCTTAAACCACTTTCCCTCCTTTAAGTTAGAGTACAAGACTGAGTTCTTATGAGTAATTTTTTCTACTATAGAATGCTTTGAAACACATCTCTTCCAGCTCCAAGATCTGCGTATATTCATGAAATCCTTAATTTAGTTTCTGCCAATGATTTAAACACTATTTTTATCATAATACTTATCACCACCAAATGTATATAAATGCAAAATCGTATGTCCTAAATCAGTTTTAATGTCATGAATAATGTCTATCAGATTATCTCAAGTAAGAAGTGAATTCATTTGATGTTACCTAAAAATCTTAAAGATTATAAATGTGTTATTACAGTTGTGTTTTTATGGTATGAAGCTCCTACTTTAGAGTGAAGCTCTTGTAGGTGAAATAACAATTTTCTTTGAAGAATTTTACCGTGCAGCTAAATTTGCTGGGAATAAACCATTCCATCAAGTGGGAGATACTGGCCTATGAGTGCTGCATGTTGACAAATAAGGTTGTTAAACCATGGAGACCAAGGAGAACATTCTTTACAATGAAGCGGTTGAGGTGGTCACCACCTTAACCAAACAATCGAACTCCACAACCACAACACTAATGGTGTAACAACCTGATGTTAAATGCCTCCCAGCATGATACAGTAGGAAGTAAATGGTACCAACTGTAAAATAATCTTGCCCAAAATGACTTGACTCTAATTGAGCCTTAATATCTTTCAGTAAGCCTTTCTCAGCTAGTTCCTCAACTGAACCATGGATCCACAGAATATGAGTTGAGTGATGATTGTCAGTTCTCCTAAGAATGGAACATAACTAGTACTGTTCTAGTTGCATGGGATAGAAGTTAATTCACGACCTAAAATGAGTGCCTTAGGACAATACACCTCAATTCTCTCATGGGTCCCCAGTTGTTAAGGGTCAGGTTCAATGAGAAAATAATCAGACAAATCCAGAATGTGACATATTCTACAAAACAACTCATCTACTTTCTCCAAAGAGAAAATATCGTGGGGGAAAAAAAACATGATGATTATTAATTAAAGGAGTCTAAAGACTTCAGTCACAGTCGATGATAGTTTATGCCTCTTTTTGGCTTTCATCTACAAGGATTCATACAGTCTGTGCTCTTGTATCAAGCTTCTTTCACTCAACATGTCTGAGATTCATCTATGTTATTGCAAGATGCAGTATCTCTTTCCTTTTGTTACTGTGTAGCATTCCTTTGTATATACATATGCCACAATTCAGTTATCTATTTTATTGTTGATGGATATCTGTGACATTTCCAACTTGGGGACATTGTGAATAAAGCTGTTGTAAGCATTCTTGTACGGGTCTTTGATGGCATATGCAACTCTGTGGTGTAGACTTAGGAGACGAATTACTGGTTCATAGAATCAGTATCTATTGAAGGGTTTTATATACTGCCAACAATTTTCCTAAGTGGTTCAACCAATTTGCACTTTCAGCCAAAGGATCTGGGAGGTTCGGTTGTTTCATATCCTTGCCCCTTCTAGGGGATGGGGAAGAGGTCATATTGACAGAGAAACAGCTTGGGTCAACCTTCAGGGGCGAGAAAAATACTCCATATATCAACCTGGTTGGTGGTGATATAGGGGTCACAATTTTTACATAAGTATGTAAAAATTCATCAAGGTACAGGTTTAAGGTTATATACTTGTATGTAGGTTCTACCTCAGTGAGAGATGAGAGAGCAAGAGATTAAAAAGACAACGACCAAATGTAATGGGTGAAACTTGATTGGCTCATGGTTCAAAACAAAAAACACTTATCAAAGACAGTTTTGAATCACTTGGAGAAGTTTTAATATGGCCTGGATATTAGATGTTATTAGGGAATTCTTTTTCATTACCTTAGGTGTGATCATTGTATTGGGGTTATTTAGGAGAATGTTCGTATTAGGAAATGCATGCTCGGGTATTTAATTAGGGGTAAATTGTCGTGCTCTCTGTAACTTACTTTCTAATGCTTCAGCAAATGTGTCTCTGTGTGTGTATGTGTGTGTGTGTGTCTGTGTGTGTGTACACATAGAGATAAAAACAAAACAAATATGGAAAAAAATGTTAACCATTGTTGAATCTAGGTGGTGGATATGAAGTTGTTATATTATTTTTTCAACTTTTCTGAATATTTAAAACCTTCCAAAACAAAAATAAAATGTGTTTGGGGGAAGATATAGAGAGTTGAAGTGACCAGCTTAAAATGACAAGGTAACAAGGAGAAGACCCTAAAAGAAAACTCTAGCAATCTTGACCCTCTCTGTGCCATCCTGTATATTGTCACTTCCCGGTGTTAAAGACTGATTGTTAAATTTGAATATGTTTTTTAAATTTTATTTCCTCCTTCAAAGTGCTTCCAATAGTCTAACAGGAAAGCACAAAGACACCCCTAGATTTCTCTTATAAATAAACTTGCATTCTGCCTGCAGATCAAACCTCCCCCGCCCCCATCTCTCGCCTGTTACACAGCTACTTTCAAAATCACTCCACAATCATTTGACCCATGTCCATATTCCCTTTTTCTAATGCAAAAGCTAAATTGAAAGCTAAGCGGCCCTGGCAGCCCACAAAGCCCCATGATTTCTGCCCTGAGCGGGAGGGGACCCAGTGAAACGCTGCGCCGCTGTTTCAGGTTCACTGCCCAGCTGCCACGCTCAGCCGAGCTTCTCAGGTGGCTGGGCCACTTTGAAGGTTTACTTTCAATTAAAAAAAATATATAAGAAAGAAGCCAAAACAGCAGCTGTCAGGGATGCAGGGGAGATTTATTCCGGGTGGTCAAAGGGGAGCATGGCCAGCAGTAAAGGCCTAAAGGTAGGCAGGAAGGAAATTCAAGCTGGAGAGAGAAATTCCTCCTGGCAAGGTCAGCCGATGCTGGGCTAGTCCTTCTGGGTAAGGCTGTCCGATTCCTATTGCTGGACCTGCTCAAAAGGGAGCCAAGGAGTCGGCTTGCAGACACTTGGAGAGTGGGTTTGGGGAGGGAGACCGTCCAGGGGGAGCTTTGAAAGCAGAGCTTATTAATCAGATGAAACCAGGCCTGAGGGATCCAAACATGACTGATTTTCAAATTGCTTCCTGATTCAAAAGCTGGTGTTGCCCACCTCAAAATGTGATGAGAGGTGAAGAGGCCAGGTCCCTGGGCAGTTCTGCATGCATCGAGCTTCCATTGAAGTCAGCCTGTGTGAAGAAGCAGAGCAGCTGTGCAGAGCGGAGCTGGAGTGGGGGGCTGTGGTTTTATCACCTTTCATTTCCTGTCTCAGTTCTGATATGGCTTTAGACGTTCCACATGCGAGTGTGAAAACTAGCGTGTGCTTTGCAGAAGGAATCAGCCAAGCGCCCCGCTAACCCTGATCAATGCCCTGGTAACTTCTAGAACCAGTCAAGCTACATGCATGGGTTTTAAACTATTCTCATCCCCTCTTCTCTGTTTACAGCCGTGTTATTTATCCACGCAATCCCGGAAGTAATTGGAATGTAGAAGCGTTCTATGCCCTCTCCATTTCCTCTGGACGTACTAATTATCCATGTTATACCCGCTTGCTTCTTAACATGGGTAATAAGGGTTATCACTGACGCTGTTAGTTAAGCTAATAGACATTGCCCAGGTATCCCAGACCTCATTAGGTATTTAAGATACATATATGTTTTTTATATTTTTATATATATTTCAAATACCTATATTTATTTTATATTTGCATGCATTTTAAATACCTAATGAGGTATTTAAAATACATATATATGTACTTAAATATATGTATTTAAATAAATAAATATATGTATATATAAAACACATATATGTATTTTATATATGTGCTATATATATGTGCTTTGCTGTTAGCACATTTATATGTATATATAAATATATACAAATATACACATATAATGTATATATAAAATAAATACATATAATTATATGTATATATAAAATAAATACATATAATTATATGTATATATAAATATATACATAAAATATATACATATAGCACATTTATATGTATATATAAAATACATATATGTATTTAAATACATATATGTATATTTAAATACATATATGTATTTAAATATACATGTATTTAAATACAGATATATGTATTTAAATATACATGTATTTAAAATACAGATATATGTATTTAAAATACAGATATCTGTATTTAAATATATATGTATTTAAAATATGTATATATACACATATAGACAGAGATTTAATTTTTTAAAAGCAAACAAAATTACGATGAATTAAGCCCATTTTGTCGAATTTCCAGACGTTGACCTTCTTGTATCTCTCCTGTCATTTCTGACAGTTCCCAAAGAGAGGCCCTTGAACACGTCCATAAACCAGTCTGTCAAAGGAAATCAGCCTGAAGCAGCCACCCTCTTTTGAGTCGTGGCTCTGGTTGTCACTTGCCCTTGTCCACCACGTGGACCTTCTGGGTGGGAAGCCCCAGCGCTTCCAGTGCCCATCTGGAGAATGCAGTTGTTATGCAGGCCTCCAGATGACACGTTTCTTCCATAGGAGCTCCACATTCCAACTGGGTTGTCAAAATGCTGGATTCCTTGCATCATGGACGAAAATGACTTCCTCTCTGGCTCTGTATCACATTGTGACATCTGGTCACTAAGTCAGCTCTGTTATGCCAAGAGAATCACAAAATGTCTTTTGAAAGGTTTCATCAACTTCTGCGTTTGTAAAATAATTTCATAACTTCTGGTCATCATTCCTCTATCCAGAGGAGTTCAAATACAAGCCAGGAAGATAATTACATTATTCACTGCTTTCTTTTTCTTCCTCTTTCTTCCCAGCTCCTTTTTCCCCACTTTTATTCCCAGATTTTCTTCTCCAAAATATATTTCTTTCTCTTTCCCAAGTTACAGAACAAAATCTCATAAGATTTTAGTATACAAAACAGATATTGATAGAGATGGAATGAACGTATTAACTATATTAACACTATCTGGGACTGTCCCTAGTCAGTTGCAATTTTTAATAAATCTAAAAAGACAAGCTGGGCACGGTAGCTCACGCCAGTAATCCCAGCACTTTGGGAGGCCACGGTGGGTGGATCACCTGAGGTCAGGAATTCGAGACCAGCCTGGCCAACATGGTGAAACCCTGTCTTTACTAAAATTACAAAAATTAGCTGGGCGTGGTGGCACGTGCCTGTAATCCCAGCTACTCAGGAGGCGGAGGCAGGAGAATCACTTGAACCTGGGAGGTGGAGGTTGCAGTGAGCCAAGGTCGAACCACTGCACTCCAGCCTGGGTGACAGAGCGAAACTCTGTCTAAAAAAAAAAGAGAAATAGGCTTATTTTGTGAATTATAAATAATGCCTACATTATGAAATAGATCAATCCTGAAAATTTGACCTTAGAACAATTTTCACCAAAACATACATTATTTCCCCCATTAGCATCTATTATATTATTAAAGATAGAGTTTCATAAAAGCAAAAATTTGGGTGTAACAGATGCCCCAATTTAAATAATATAAAATATGTGGGGTAAGATAAAGATTTGATGGGGAAGGGGTACCATATGTCTTTATGTGAAAGGATGGCACAAATGTAAAAGGTTAAGTAGATGTTTTGGTACAACTTATAGAAACAGTAAACATCACCCCAACATGCAGGTGCTGCCTCAGTGACCAAGAAGGAAGTCACCCCATGGCTACAGATAACGACTTAAAATGTGTAATTAGAGGCCAGGTGCAGTGGCTCATGCCTGTAATCACAACACTTTGGGAGGCCAAGGTGGGCGGATCACTTGAGCTCAGGAGTTGGGAGACCAGACTGGGCAAGATGGTGAAGTCCCGTCTCTACAAAAATAAAAATAAAAAAAATAAAAATTAGTCAGGCGTGGTGGTATGTGCCTGTAGCTTCAGTTACTCGGGAGGCTGAGATGGGAGAATCACTTGAGCACAGGAAGTGGAGGCTGCAATGAGCCGAGATTGTGCCACTGCATTCCAGCCTGGGCAACAGAGCGAGGCCCTGTCTCAAAATAAATAAATAAATGAAATATGAATTAGATTCATGGAACATGGTGTAATATGAAATTAGAAACTATTTTTGTAATAAAAATCGTATCACTGTTTATACCCTGATCATATAATTACAAAAGAGGCTCTGTTGCTTCTTTTGAGGTTGGGCATTAACTGAACTGAGCTACAATACCAACTATAGCCAGTAGATGGTGCTTTTATAAAGGAAGAAAAGACTGGAAGTTGAAAATTCTGCTTCTGGGGAGATATTTGAAGTTAGAGATCTTGAATTTATTGGATACTTTAACATGTGGTTTTTACTAAGAAATAGACAGCTACTTTGAGAGCTCACTGGGAACTGGGGATGTAAGAGTAGATATAAGAGAAATGCCAACAGAAGAATTGTTTAGGAAAGATGGACATAGGTTTGTGAATGGGTAAGATGAGAAGTACCTTTTTTCAGTGGATTTTGAGGAAGTAAGATTTTTTTAAAGTTTTGGAGGTCCTGGAGTGTGGCTATTTTTAAAAAGCCAAAAGCTTTTAGGTTGGGCACAGTGGCTCACGTCTGTAATCCCCAGCACTTTGGGAGGCCAAGGTGGGGTGGATCGCCTGAGGTCAGGAGTTCGAGCCCAGCATGGCCAATATGGTGAAAACCCGTCTCTACTAAAAATACAAAAATTAGCCGGGCATGGTGGCGGGCTGTAATCCCAGCTACTCAGGAAGTTGAGGAAGGAGAATCGCTGGAACCTGGGAGGTGGAGGTTGCAGTGAGCCAAGATCACGCCACTGCACTCTAGCCTAGGCGACAGAGCAAGACTTCATCAAAAAAAAAAAAAAAAAAAAAAAAAAAAAAGCCGGTAGCTTTTAATACTGTTAGGAAAGACTCAGGAATGACACTAATGACATAGATACAGAAAAACTTTTCTACTTACCTTATAGTCTCAGGGGATTTTAAGGGATTCTTGAAGAAGTGATTCTGGTTTGTAATGTCACAGGGCAGCGAGGTGTGTGTGTGTGTGTGTGTGTGTGTGTGTGTGCAATGTGGATGGGAGGTGGATGGGGTGGGTTGTGTGGTGTGTGGAGTGGATATTGGGGGTGGATATGTGTGGGTTGGTGTAGGCCTGTGTCTGTGTGGATGAGCAGAAGTGTGTCACTCGTGGAGAGGGCAGGTGTGGGGGTGGATGCAGCGAAGTGTGTGTGTGTGCACACGTATGGCCTCATGTGAGCACCTGGGGCAGCCTTACCTTCTAGCAGGGGAGAAGGAGAAGTCATGGTTTTATCATTTTTTTTTGAGCGTTTATGTAGCCTTAACTGATTTTCTGAGTTTAATACAAAATATTTAGAAGTGAGGGGGGTGCTGTGATCAGACTGCTTTACACTGTAACACAAAACAACCCTACCCATGCACTC
Organism: Pongo pygmaeus; assembly: GCF_028885625.2. NCBI lineage: Eukaryota > Metazoa > Chordata > Mammalia > Primates > Hominidae > Pongo > Pongo pygmaeus. The sequence continues at coordinate 38,911,325 of NC_072390.2, read as the reverse complement.
AGTAGCTGCACAGACAGAGCTAGAACAGAGAAAAACTATGTGGAGCTACTGACATCTGGTGGACAACATAGAGACTGCTGATGTGGATGGGGGAAAGACCCTTAGATCGGGATTTTGTTGATTTAGATTTGCTTTTTAGTTTTGGTCTTGTTTGTTTGGGGTTTGTTTGTTTGTTGTTTTTTCTTTTTTGAGACAGAATCTCTTTCTGTGGTCCAGGCTGGAGTGCAGTAGAGCGATCTCGGCTCACTGCAGCCTCGACCTCCTGGGCTCAAATGATCCTCCCACTTTAGCCTCCTGAGTAGCTGGGACTACAGGTGCTTACCACCACGCACGGCTAATTTTTGTTCACCATGTTGTCCAGGCTGGTCTCCAACTCGTGACCTCAAGTGATCCGCCCACCTTGGCCTCCCAAAGTGCTTGGATTACAGGCGTGAGCCAGCGCGCCCAGGCGATTTGTTTTGTTTTGATTTGATTTGATTTGGTTTTTTGTTTGGTCCACTTGCCAGTCACCTCTTTCTACATGCTCTGTCTTATTAACTTCCCTATGTGAGAATGGTGTGAACAGAGCCTCCTGAGAGTCAAGAGACAGCGTGGGACGAAGCTTCAGCACCTGGACTCAAATTTCAGATCCCTGAATTCAAGTTCTGGCTTCAGCACCTGCTGATTGTGCCGCCGGAGGCAAGTCAACTACTCTCTTCATCCATTTGTTTCTAAGGAATGAGGCCATTCATCCCTGTGCTGGTGGAGTTAAGTACCGTACCTAAATTTCTGCATTACCATTATCCATGCAAATCCTATTTCAGCCTTCTCCAGTCAAAGTCTTGTCTATACAATGTCCAAGACATCAACTACACGGCCTTGCTGTGGAAGGACTCGGTTGCCTGAAAAGATACAGGGCCAAGTAGGGCTGCTCTGCAGTGGGGCAGCTGTAGGGCACTGCCCTCTCTTGCATCCCTACAAATAGTACTATAAAAGAAACAATTAATCAAGCTATGTCACTTCACTGCGGCGCACATTCATGCTCACGTTCCTGTTGACTCCGTGCCAGGCCATCTCTAACTCCTTAAAGGCAAGGGCTCTGCCTACCCCGTCCCCTAGTACCCACTGCATGCTATGAACCTGGCTAGGGGCTATTGTCTCAAAGCATCAGGGATTTTCCTCAGTCTCGAGAATGGGCTAGAAGAATATGGCCTTCAGAACTTCAGATCATCCATGTGATGCTAGACGGAAAAAAAGAACAAAATAAGAATTGTACTCACACCAACTTGATTCCAGAAATGAGAGGCCAGGAAACGTAGAACATGCAACCACCCACCTAACTGGGCTATGACCCACCCAGATGACCTACCTTGGAGGCAAGGAAACAAGAAAGACAGAGTAATAATTTTAAAAACATTCGTTTCCAGTTATCTAAGAAGAAACTGGTTAAGTGTCTTCCTATGGAAGAAAAAGCATATCTTTTTTTTTTTTTTTTTTTTTTACATCTTTATCTTGCCTATTGGAAATTTTCAGTACGGGTGAATATCAAAAAAATGTTCACAATTACCCTAAACTTATTTTGCACGTTGTTTTCTTTTATGATCAACTGTGACCTTTAGTAAGAGAGCAGAGAACAGGCGGTTTGGAAATTTGAAATAAGAGATAAAGCCGACTCCTTCTACTAATCCTTTCACAAGAGCTACTAATCTTTAACCAAATAGGCTGGTTCTCTTTAAGGTCCCCTTTCTTCTTTTATTCCCTCACAGAAGTAGAAGCACGTGAAGAAATGACTATGAACATAAGCAAGGGGAAATGCGTTTTTTAAAAAGGCACTATTTAATACAAAGTGCATAACCTGTCCTTAGGTTGCAGTATATGACTTAAGGTGGAAACTTGAAGAGACTGAATGAGGTAATTCAGGGAAAGATGCTCATAGCTAAGAACAGCTTGTTTTTCCCTGCGATGCCCTTCCTCTTCCATTCTCACGGTACAATTTTACTCTCTTGGGTGCCTCTCTCCTACTATTGTTATGTTGTGTAGTTTATGATATTTCAAAATCAATTATCTTTACCACTAAATCATTTCTCAATGAACACTGAGAAATAGCCATGACCTTAAAAAAAAGTTGGTTCTCTTGCATGATAATGTTCAGTACCTTCTGTCTTAGCTATCACACAAGAATAAGCAATGTAAATATCTGCTTCTCTTTTCTACTCAACTTTCGGAGGCTGTTTAATACACACCAGCGTAAGTGCTTGACATGTCAGTTAGCTATTGCTGAATAGCAAACACTCCCAGAATGTAGTCTTATCATTGCTCAGGAGTCTCTGGGTCAGCTGGGTGGTTCTTCTTGTCTAGGCCATGCTAGGCTTCCTTCAGGTGACCTCATTTTGCCTGGGATTGCCCACGCATCTTCAATCAGCTGCTGAGTTAGCCTGAGTGAGGCTGGCTGATCTAAGATGGCCTCACCTAAGACACCTTGATTCTGCTCCACGTGGTCTCTCATCCTCCAGGAGTCTAGCCTGGAACATGTTCACCTGGCAGCTGGGAAAACTGCCAAGAGATAGAACAGATGGGCACAAGCTTCTTAAGGCTAGGCTTGGAACTGGCAAGGTGTCACTTTCACTGCCTGTTGACAGCAGTCTGTTGGCCAAAGCAAGTCACTCTTGATGGAAGGAGCTACGAAGTCAGAATGCAAAGGGTCGGGATACAGTCATAGTGCAAAGGCTGTGGAAGGTCTGCACATTGTGAAAGGTCTACACAATGTACGAGGAAGACAATCAGATCTTCACGACAGCTCCAATTTTTGAATACCCCTCAGAGTAGATGTTTATTATCTCTACCTCCTCTTTTGTTTTTTCTTTCTCACTCTGTCACCCAGGCTGGAGTGCAGTGGTGCGATCATGGCTCACTGCAGCCTAAGACCTCCCAGGTTCAAGCAATCCTCTCATCTCAGCCTCCTGAGCAGCTGGGATCACAGGCATACACCACCAGGCCCAGCTAATTTGTTTGTAGAGATGGGGTTCTGCTATATTGCCCAGACTGTCTACCTTCTTCTTCTGGTAACCGTACACCCCTTCATTTGAGGAAATTTTTCCTCCCTCTTCTGCTCACCTGGTTTGAAAAGAGCAGATCCTACTTCCCTGCCAGGAAGAGGAACTGACACAGGTGGGCAGTCCTGGCATCCACCCTCCCCTCTAGAGACTGGTTCAGTGACATGCACAAGATACCAGCTGGGCACTCTATTGATTTTTTCCAGCATTTTTTTCTCAGCGTTACTAGGAGAGACCCTTTTTCTATCCAATTAAGAGGAACACAGGCATCCATCGTTCCAGCCCTGTGCAGAAGGCAGTCTGAGAAAATGAAGTTGTTGGAGTCTCTGGCTTTGGCCTTCCCTGGGGTCAGCTCCCACCACTGTCTTTATGTACTTTGGTTGTAAAAGCCAATTAGCTCACTTTTGCCCAGGTGGTTCGAATTGTGTTTCTATCATTTGTATCCAAGAGAGTCCTAATTGATGAACCCCCGAGAACATAAAATTTCCAACAGAAAAGGCAATGTTTGTACTTTCCGGGGTACTCATTAAATAATTTCATGAATCACTTTCTTTTTACTTTTAGAGTAGGGGTTGCAATCTGGATGTCGAAAGGGAAGAAACAGGCACATGAAAAGGCCTAAATGAGGAAAGTGGAACCCTGGGGGCTGACGGGTGTCTCTGTCCACTACCGGATTCAGCAAATTGTTTTCTTGAGAGAATGTGGGCCCAATATCACTGAATCTTTCAATTTTTTCAGGCAAAAAAAAAAAAAGCTAAAATCCCAATTTTAAGGAGAAATTTCCCATTTATAATTCATGACAACAAATTCAATTCATCGTATTGACCAGATGCATCCATGAACTCTTGGAACCTCTGTTATGAAATGTAGAGTGAACTCACCAAATTCAGAGCTGAGCCACTGCTCCACACCTTCTTGGAGTTCATCATTCCTCCCTCACCTCCATCACCAACGCAAAAAAATGTTAGACACTTCGTAAGCATTGCTAACAAGAACAGAGAAAACTTCACTGGAACAAGGGTGCTAGGTTTAGCAGCCAAGTCACTCAGCATACCCACCTAATGGAACATGATTTGAATTTGTGCCTTAAGAAAAATACAGATTACTAGCCGGGGGCAGTGGCTCACACCCGTAATCCCAGCACTATGGGAGGCCGAGGTGGGTGGATTGCTTGAGGCCAGGAGTTCAAGACCAGACTGGCCAACGTAGGGAAACCCCATCTCTACTAAAAATACAAAAATTACCTGGGCATGGTGGCTCACACCTGTAGTCCTAGCTACTTGGGCGGGTGAGGCAGGAGAAAGGTTTGAACCCGAGAGGCAGAGGCTACAGTGAGCTGAGATTGTGCTACTGCACTCCAGCCTGGGTGACAGAGTGAAACTCTGTCTCAAAAAAAAAGAAAAGAAAAGAAAAGAAAAAGAAAACTACAAATTACAATATGTAATGGAGTGGTAGGCTGCTTATGGTACAGTTGAAACTGTAGGTGTGAAATCCCTAAAGGCCAAAGTTCTACATTATTATGCTTAAACACATGATGCATTTGCCAGTTATTTCTCTGTTGTCTATAAGCTTCAAGCCCACCTTTTCAGATACCACACCGTAAGGCTGGAGCTAGGAGTCACACCTATTTCTCTCGTCAACTGGTTCTCAGTTAGCTTCTACCAATGGAAAACACAGGCAAGAAATAGGAAGATGGGAGGTACTGAGAAGAAACTCACTTAGCGCTTCTAGCGTGAGTTGGCATCTCTCCAGCAGCAGTGCACAACAAGCCTCCTACTTCAGTGTACCCCATCTGAGGGACCAGCAGCAGCCGCCACAGCTGTCCCCTCAACTCCATGTGGCAGTCTGAGCACCAGCTGGCCCCATCCCTTGGGATGCCCAAGCCCTAACCACAAAGCATCACAAATCAATCAGAAGTCCAAGCATCAGTCCTCCAGATACTTCTCCAAGATCCTAGATTTTGATAACATCACTTCTCCCCTTATATTCTCTCAATTCCTAAGATGTTAGCTCTTTTCTGAAAGTATTAATCTTTGGGTTAACCAATTCCCCGCATTAAATTTCTTCTGCTTTAAATAATTAACGTGGTTTCTCTTTTCTTCATTCAACTTTGACTGACAGCAATTATTAGAATAAAAATTTCCTTTGTATTCTAGAATTTCTTTTTCTGAAATCATAATGTGAAAAAAGATTTCCTCAAATACCAAGATCTTTACTACAGGAAAATTGCTACCAAAAAGTCACAAAAATAGTTCTGTAAAATCCCAATTAGGGCCGGATGTGGTGGCTTATGCTTGTAATCCCAGCACTTTGGGAGGCCGAGGTGGGCAGATCACCTGAAGTCAGGAGTTCGAGACCAGCCTGGCCAACATAGTGAAACCCTGTCTCTACTAAAATACAAAAATTAGCTGGGGCTTGTTGGCAGGCACCTATAATCCCAGCTACCCAGCTACTCAGGAGGCTGAGGCAAGAGAATCACTTGAACCCAGGAGGCAGAGGCTGCAGTGAGCCTAGATTGCACCACTGCACTCCAACCTAGGCAACAGAGTGAGACTCCATCTCAAAAAAAAAATGCTATTAGGATACTTCAGCTACTTATGTCGAAAGCTTCATGACCCATAAAAGCACTTAACCAGCCGGGCTCAGTGGCTCACGCCTGTAATCCCACCACTTTGGGAGGCCGAGGCTGGTAGATCACCTGAGGTCAGGAGTTCAAGATCAGCCTGACCAACATGGCGAAACCCCGTCTCTACTAAAATACAAAAATTAGCTGGGCGTGGTGGTGGGCACCTGTAATCCCAGCTACTCGGGAGGCTAAGGCAGGAGAATCCCTTGAACCTGGGAGGCAGAGTTTGCAGTGAGCCAAGATCACGCTGTTGCACTCCATCCTGGGCAACAGAGCAAGACTCCATCTCAAAAACAAAAAAACAAACAAAAAAAAACACTTGACCTACAGTGTCATTCCTATTCAGCATTTATATCCCAAAGCCCTTCTTCAGTCTTCAGGAGTCCATTTCTATACACACCAACTGAAGACAATACTTAGAAGCCAATATTCTTAGGAATGTTCTGCCAATTATGCCAGTGGATTTGGATCTGGATTTAAGATGAGCAAATAAATATTTAAAAATCAGATTTTATAAGCCTGCCATGTTTGGGGGAGAGAGCAGTAATTACTCATTCTAGAACAGAAGCCTTCATTTTATGAAAGCGTTTGCCTGAAGATATCTTTAGAAATTTATATATGCAAATATGTGTTTCCAAAAAATGAGATTACATTATTTTTTTTTTCTTTAGAAACATCTACACTGATATGGTTTGGATTTGTGTCCCCGCCCAAATCTTATATCAAATTGTAATCCCCCATGTTGGAGGAGAGGCCTGGTGGTGATTGGATGATGGGGGCAGATTCCCCCTTGCTGGTCTCATGATAGTGAGTTCTCAACAGACCTGGTTGTTTAAAAGTGTGTAGCACTTTCCCCTTCTCTCTCTTCCTCCTGCTCTGGCCATGTAAGACATGCCTGCTTCATCTCCACCTTCTGCCATGATTGTAAGCTTCCTGAGGCCTCCCAGGCATGCTTCCTATACAGCCTGCTGACCTGTGAGTCAATTAAACCTCTTTTCTTTATAAATTACCCAGTCTCAGGTAGTTCCTTATAGCAATGCTAGAACAGACTAATACATTCACCAAACTAATAATTATGGCTACTCTTTGTATATATGAATTGTTTTAGTATTGTCTTTTCTTCTTACAATAAATACACATTACTTTTATTATAATGGAAAAAATATTCTAAAGTTCCTCTAGTGCAAATTTTAAATACTTGAATTTTAAAGCTAGGATTCACCTTCTGTTTGAATGAAAATGCCTCAAGTATGCCTTTTCAGTAAGCATCTACTGAGCATCTATGGAGTGCCTGGTGGTGTACTAAGAGAAGCCCAAAGGAAAATTCCTGTTCCTGGAGAATCTAAACCTTATTGGCACGGTTCACGGGTACCTTTACAATGAGTAGCCAATACATGATAGACTTTCAATAAACACTTGTTTAATAAATATATGCATGTACCATCATAGGATTTATTTTTCAAACTCTTGTTTCACAGAGAATTAGCCTCGTTCAGTTCACTTATCACACACACATCATATTTCATCACTTCTAAGACACATACTGTCCACATCTCAACTCTAAAATCAGAATGAAGCTTATTGTCAATGTGATTTTTTGAAGTATTGTATCAGACAATTTGCAGCATTTTCTTTTTCATAATGGTAAATGATATGGTTTGGCTGTGTCCCCACCCAAATCTCATCTTGAATTGTAACTCCCACAACTCCCATGTGTTGTGGGAGGAGCCTGGTGGGAGATGATTGGATTATGGCAGTGGGTCTTTTCTGTGCTGTTCTGGTGATAGTGAATGAGTCTCACAAGATCTGATGGTTTTAAAAATGGGAGTTTCCCTGCACAAGCTCTCTCTCCTTGCCTGCCGCCATCCATGTAAGAAGTGACTTTCTGCTCCTTACCTTCCACCATGATTGTGAGGCCTCCCCAGCCATGTGGAACTGTAAGTCCATTAAACCTCTTTTTCTTCCCAGTCTTGAGTATGTCTTTATCAGCAGCGTGAAAACAGACTAATATAGTAAATAAAATAACAATATGTCTTATCTTGACAGCATCTTAGATTGAATGAAATACAATATATATTTTATATATATATATACTTTAGAAAATACATGTGAATGCTTGGGCATGCACCCCCTGAGGTTCAACTGGGAAAAGTTTTCATAGGACCACTCCATTCCATGAATGTTCAAGCCCCCAGTAATCACATGAAATCCACAACTAGTAATTTATATAAATGTTAAAATCAACAGCAGACAAGTAGCAAGTTTATAAAAATGTGTGCATTTATGAGAGTTTATTTCTCAAATTTTTAAAATTATTATTGAATGTTAAACATGTATTTCTCATATTGAACTTTAATGTAAGGCATAAGTGTATATAAACATTATGTACATTTCTAAGCACTCATGTACTTAAAAGACTTTTGTATTTTAATGTTTGAAGTTAAAGGTTTAAAGTTTCTAAGAAACATGAAAATGACTAAACGGTGTAAGAACTGCAAAGTTATAAAAGAAACACCAATAAATTCTTATCAGAGAGATGAAACTAACTATGAGAAAAATGAAATTTTGTGACAAAGACAGGCAGAGAACACTTCAAGAAAGACAACAATTTAAAAAATTTTTAGTGGGGTGTGGTGGCAAGTGCCTGTGGTCCCAGCTACTCCGGAGGCTGAAGTAAGAAGATTGCTGGAGCCTAGGCAGTCAGGGCTGCAGTGAGCTGAGAGCATGCCACTGCACTCCTGCATGGGCAATATAGCAAGATCCCCATCTCAAAAGAAAATTTTTTAAAAGGACAAAACATAACCAAACTAATAAAATGTGAATCATCAGCAAAGTATAACCTATACTAACCACATAATAAAGGAATACCTCTGAGCAGTACAATGTAAAATATTGGGCAAATGCATTAAAGACATTAAGTAAATACAACAATATTTTAAAATAATAATTGGCATCCAGGCAATAATTATTGTGGTGTCTTGTGCCTATAATCCCAGCACTTTGGGAGGCCAAGGCTGGAGGATTGTTTCAGCCCAGGAGTTTGAGACCAGTCTGGCCAACATGGCGATACCCTGTCTTATCAAAATTAAAAAAAAAAAATTCCAGCCTGACCAAAATGGCAGAACCTCATCTCTACTAAAAATACCAAAATTAGCCAGGCATGGTGGCATGCACCTGTAATCCCAGCTGCTCAGGTGGCTTAGTCACAAGAATCGCTTGAACCCAGGAGGCAGAGGTTGCAGTGATCCCTGATCATGCTACTGCACTCCAGCCTGGGTGACAGAGCAAGAATCTGTCTCAAAAAAACTTTTAAAAAAATTTGTTTTTAAATAATTATTGACATCCAGGCTGGGCAACACGGTGAGACTTCATCTCTACAAAAATAATTTTTTAATTATCCAGGTGTGGTGGCGAGTACCTGTAGTCCTACATACTTGAGAGGCCAAGGCAGCAGGATTGCTTGAGCCGAGGAGTTCAAGGCTGCAGTGAGCTATGATTGCATTACTACGCTCCAGCCTGGGAGACAGAGCAAGATGCTGTCTTAAACAAAAAAAAAATTTTTTTTAAGACAAAGTGTTGTTCTGTTGCCAGGCTGGCAACTTCCGTCTCCCGGGTTCAAGCAATTCCCCTGCCTCAGCCTCCCGAGTAGCTGGGACTACAGGCATGCGGCGCCACAACCAGCTACTTGCTTGTATTTTAGTACAGATGGGGTTTCACCATGTTGGCCAGGATGGTCTCGATCTCCTGACCTCATGATCCGCCCGCCTTGGCCTCCCAAAGTGCTGGGATTTCAGGCATGAGCCACTATGCCTGGCCAACAAATAAAAATTTTTAAAAATAATAATTATTGACATCTACTAGTTCAGTGACTGTATATCAGGTCTATCTAGTTTAATCATGTAGTCTCTTCACCATCTCTTAGCCTTCTTCTTCTGTATGTTCTCAAAAAAGGAAGCTTATGTGTAAGCTGGAAAAAGAGAACAGGAAGAAATGGGACAAGCCATACTTTCAACCATTGGTGACCACTGCCTATCCCTCGCCTTCTGATCCTGTGACCACCAGGGCCTCCAAAATAACTTCACTGAGGACCTTTGAGAACTGCAGTCATCAGCTCTCTCCTCTCCCACACTACGCTTTCTTCCTTACTGGGATGAGGAATATAAAATCTGGACACACACAGGAGCTCACCTGGGCACATTCCCGTTCCCTGCTCTTGCCAACTCAAACCCTACCTCACCCACCCAGTGATCAGAACAGAGTTGGGCAGTCCCAGCCAGGAGGTTCTTTTTCCTATTGCATGCTTTAGGGAATGATTTTCAAACTGGATAAGTTTCTATTACTATAAAATAAAAAAGAGAAATTCACTTAAGACTGTATTATGCATGGAACATAGAAAGAAAACAAAACTGGATTTTTGTAATCAGAATGATATTAAGATCTAAAGGACAAGGAAGAGGTGAGGACTAAGAAGAATATAGTACTATTATGACTACAAGTTTACAAAAATATTATCAAGTCATAATATTATACTGCTATTATTCACTGGAGTAATTTTCCATTGACTTCAAAGTGCAGATCTGTTGGTAGAATGAAAAGGGCAAAATAAAGGGCAGACCTAATTCATTTAGGTGAGATTGAGACTAAAATTTACAGAAGTGAGAAAATTGTCTTTAAGAAGATGCTGACCTACTGTGTTGTGATGGTAGAGGTTGCTTTTTTATACAAAATATTTTCAAGAAAGCCTTTTGAAAGCGCTTGTGACACAATGGATACAAAAGAGGATTGACAAAGGAATTGAACCACTGAAGCCAAAATGCAATTCTGTACCAAACTGATTTAGGACCTGTTGCTGAGGAGTAAAATGAAAGGATAATTGTGAACAGAGAATACGGAGCCCAGCAAACAGCAAAAACCCCTAAGAGAATGGCCAGTGACTTGGCTAATCTCCTGGCTCTAAGCAGTTCAACATGTTCCCTTTGGTGAAGAGCTACAGAATCTGATTGGGAGAAGGAACCCATTCTGGAAGCAATTGTATTGCTATTCATCTTGGTTCTTGAGGAAAACATGAGACTGCTCTTTCTCCTCTGTCTCTCTGAATGAAGGGATGCAGGAACTTCTGTCGATGCAGAAAGAGATCTCCTTGAAGATAGTCTACCTCTGAATGAGTGCCCACAGATGTTGGAAGAGACAGCAGTCAGTCCAGGATGGCTTTGGCACCTACTGAGATGATCACGCTTCCACAGGCTCCAATAAATATTCATGTTGAAATAAGCGACTAAGATGACTGGGATCAGGAATTCCAAGAATGATGTGATGGTAAGGATGTACCATTCCGAAAAAAATCCAGGTTCACATTCACTACCTTCATCCTTCCAAGACTCTGAAACTAGAATCATTGGCCCATTCACTAAGAAGGCCAGCACCCAAACAGCCACCATCAGAGTGACAATCTTCAAGATCCCAGTATGTTGAGTTCTATAAGACACCTAGAAGAAACCAAATTATTTTCAATATAGTGAATGTGTATATTGAATGCATAAAGTATCTCATAGGTCCTTAGAAATTTCAGGGATGTGCAAAGGATGGAGACATTAACTAATCTGGGTATCACGATGTGGACCAGGACAGAGGGTTTGACTTCAGTGGAGCCTGGACCAAGAGGCAGAATTTCTTAATGGTTTTCAGGGGAGAAGACTGTTACCTTCAAGGTTAAATCCCTGAATACTATAGAAAATGTCAAGGCCAGTGTGTAAAATAAGAAAGCAGTTTTTCCTAATTGACACTAATCCGAATGTCAAACAACTGAAGTTGGACGCACCTTACCACAGTATTGCTCAATCTGCAGGCTGAGCATGACCAGACCTTTTTAATGAAATAGAATAGTTGATGTCAGAATGCATCACATATAGTGAGGGTAGGTGTTCTTTAATGATGTTTCATCAAATAAAGCAATATGTCTTTGGGAATAGAGATACATACATGTAAATAAATTGAAATGCAGTTTCTCTGAATCCCAGCACCAAATCCATTTCTCACTGTGGTCACGGTCAAAAGAGTTTGAAAGCCATTGCCATATCTGATTCCAATATACAGAAAGAATCTACTCTGTGGTTTTTGCTGAGACTTCAAGGTGGAATCAAAAAGAGAAAGGACTCTTGTCACTCCCAAGAAGATTAACCACAGACAAAAAGACTTCTTTTTTTAGTTTTTATTTTATTTTTTTGAGAGAGTTTCACACTTGTCACCCAGGCTGAAGTGCAGTGGTGCAATCTCGGCTCTCTGCAACCACCACTTCCCAGGTTCAAGCAATTCTCCTGCCTCAGCCTTTTGAATATCTGGGATTACAGATGCCCACCACCACACCTGGCTAATTTTTGTATTTTTAGTAGAGATGGGGTTTCACCATGTTGACCAGGCTGGTCTCAAACTCCTGACCTCAGGTGATCTGCCCACCTCAGCCTCCCAGAGTGCTTGGATTACACATGTGAGCTACTGCACCTGGCCCAAAAAGGATTTTTAAACCTGCTGCAGATAAATACTACATTGCTATTAAGCATTACCAATTCACTTCTTGGTGTTTGTTTGTTTGTTTGTTCATTTGTTTGTTTGTGACAGGGTCTCGTTCTGTTGCCCAGGGCTGCAGTGCAGTGGCACAATCACAGCTCACTGCATCCTGTACTGCCTAGGCTCAAGTGATCCTCCTGCTTCAGCCTCCCAAGTGGCTAGGACCACAGATGTACACCACCACACCCAGCTAAATTTTTTTGTTATTTGTAGAGATAATGTCTCACTATGTTGTCCATGTTGGCCTCGAACTCCTAGATTCAAGTAATCCTCCTGTCTTAGCCTCTCAAAGTGCTGTGATTACAAACTTGAGCCCACCCAGCCCACCCACGTTACTTCTTTATGCAAGTGTTTCCACCTGACAAATACAATGTCAAAGCTGTGACCACCAGCCACTTTGAGAGATATGACTGTGGCTAGTGCCACCATCTTTTTTAAGGATGAAGAATATTCTAACTCCCCTTGGTCACAAGGACAGGCTTCTATAAAGGAAAATGAGATTCTATGAGTGAGGACTGCCCTCCCATCACAGGACCCGCAATCCTTATGTCAATCCTGAAATCTTTAATAATGTCTTCTAAAACTAAAGACTCCTAAGACCAATCACTCTATGAGGGATAAGGAACTCTTTAAGGTGACCTGAAACAGACAACCTCTCTGAACCTCATTTAAATCAGTAAGGTTTCAGCCCAGCACGGTGGCTCATGCCTGTAATCCCAGCACTTTGGGAGGCCAAGGCAGGCGGATCACAAGGTCAGGAGATCGAGACCAGCCTGGCCAACATGGTGAAACCTCGTCTCCACCAAAAATACAAAAATTAGCCAGGCATAGTGGCTCGCACCTGTAGTCCCAGCTCTCGGGAGGCTGAGGCACAAGAATCGCTTAAACCAGGGAGGCAGATGTTGCAGTGAGCCGAGATGGAGCCACTGCACTCCAGCCTGGTGACAGAGTGAGACTCTGTCTCAAAAAAAAAATATCAGTAAGGTTCCAAGGTTCCTTTCAGCTCTCATGTTCCATGTTTCTCTGATTTCCTCACTCACAGGCGAAAAAAAGGATCTACGCATGAAATTGGTGCATGCTTCCTTTTTTCCATTTCTTGTGTCATATTTGTTCTGTGAGATTTTAAGTCTCATTCTGCAGTGGTTTCTCATGGTTTAAAGGGGTGCAACATTGCTCAGCACTCTTTCTTTGATGGATCCTACAGGCTGAGAAGACCTCTATTGGCTGGAGGTAAAAGAAAGCTAGTTAATAATTTAAAAATAAAAACACTAAGTTTTCTTTTTAACTGTAGGGAGGTGGATTTGGTTGTTTTTTTTTTTCTCTCTCAAATTGCTGGTCTTTCTGAGGCTAAGCTAAAATGCATATGGTGCTGACCACGAGCTCTCACATGTGATACACTTTTTTTTTTGCCTTCTGCTTCCTGTGCCACTAATTAATACATCTCTTGCACTAAATCTAATGATTATGAAGATGGTAACAATACCCAGATGGTGCTAAAGCTGCATTTAGTTTTTTAATTGCTCTGCTCAGCCTTGGTAATGATATAACACAATATGTTGGAAAGTGATCTCTCTTCCATTATGCATAAGGTCAATTGAGATAATGGACAGCCAAGGAGCTGTGAAGAGGATGCTGATCTCTGCATCTCCGGGGAGCATTTTTGAAAGACAGACAGTTCAAGCATTGCTTGAATCCAGACCTAGGCTGCGCGGAGTGGTGTCCCTGAAATCCCGCAGCGGCCTAGCTCTTGCCCACTACAGAATATGCCCATTATTCAGGACACTGTCTCTTACCCTACTTTTTTCCCGCCCCAATAAAATATCCACACCTTCTGTCAATCAGGTTTTTTTGGCGAGGCCGAGCAGCCTACTAGAACTTGTTGGTGTTCGTAATGAGATGGATTTCAGGACCATTCTAAGTGCCTGTTGTGGGTTAAATTATATCCCCCAAAAAGGTATGGTGAAGTCCTAAACCCCTCAGTACCTGTGAATGTGACCTTATTTGGAAATACGGTGTTTGCAGATGTAATCCAGTTAAGATGAGGTCATACTGAATTAGGAGTCACCCTATCTAATATATCCTCATAAGAAGAGAAAACAGAGACACAGACACAGACCCTGGGAGACAACACCACGTTACAACAGACGTAAAGACTGGAGGGACGCATCTACAAGCCAAGGAATACCAGGGGTTGCTGGCAACACCAGAAGCTAAAAGACAGGCACAGAACAAGGTGTCCTGGAGCCTTCCGAGAAAGGATGGCCCTGTCAGCACCTTGATTTCAAATGTCTAGTCTCCAGAACCGTGACAGAATAAATTCCTGTTGTTTTCAGCAACCCAGTTTGTGGTCTTGTTTTGGTAGCCCCAGCAAACAAACACAATGCCCCAGCGTGTCCTCCCAGCCATAAGTTTTCCTGTGGTCTTGATTTTACTGTCAAGTTTCTTTCTTCATCTGCAGGTAAAGAAATACCCTTCTTTTACTATCTTAATTCTGTATACTTTTTTGTACTTTTTTTTTTTTTTTTTTTTTTGAGACAGAGTCTCGCTCTGTCGCCCAGGCTGGAGTGCAGTGGTGTGATCTTGGCTCACTGCAGCCACCGCCTCCTGGGTTCAAGTGATTCTCCTGCCTCAGTCTCCCGAGTAGCTGGGATTACAGGCGCCAGCCACCAAGCCCAGCTGATTTTTGTATTTTTAGTAGAGACTGTGTTTTGCCATGTTGGCCAGGCTGGTCTCAAACTCCTAACCTCAAGTGATCTGCCAGCCTCGGCCTTCCAAAGCCCTGGGATTACAGCATGAGCCACCACACCAAACCCTTTTTGTACATTTTAATTCCCATTCCCTCCAGCTACCATGAAGCCCTGCTGTTCTCCTTCCCCACCCAACTCTGACTTCAGCCACATGGAATCTGCCCCTCCAGAAAACCTCTCTGAGGACTGTAATCATGTGCTCCACCTGCACTGGGCTTTTCTTTTCCAAATTATTGTCAGATTTCCATTTCCCAAGCCACCCATCCCTTTCCCCTATCACACTGTCTCCCGTACTTTCAGCTACAGTAAGACTTCAGCTCCCCCACTGCTACTTCCTATGGGATCCCAGTGGTCTTTGAAGGCTTCCTTCTGTTTTCACATGGCTGCATTTGAATTATTCGCCCACAGAGGTACAAGGTCTGCCTGAGCACCCCTGCCAGCATCCATACATTCATTTGTGGAACCCTATGTATTCTACTCTGTGCTGTGCACTGGGGACCCAGGATCTAGCCAACCCATCCCTCACCAAGTTTACAGCCTGAATTGCCAGGGGAATTACTCGAGGCAAGACTAGGATTTAAAAACAAAAAACAGGCCAGGCATGGTGACTCATGCCTGTAATCTTAGCACTTTGGGAGGCTGAGGGGGGCGGATCACTTGCGGTCAGGAGTTCGAAATCACCCTGGCCAACATGGCAAAACCCCATCTCTACTAAAAATACAAAAATTAGCCAAGCGTGCTGGCACGTGCCTGTAATTCCAGCTACTCAGGAGGCTGAGGCACAAGAATGGCTTGAACCCGGGAGAGGGAGTTTGCAGTGAGCCGAGATCGTGCCACTGCACTCCAGCCTGGGCAACAGAGCCAGACTCTGTCTCAAAGAAATAAAAATTTAAAAAAATTTTTAAAAAACAAAAAGAAAGTCTACATTCCCTCTGGACATCATCCCTCATCTTTCTGTAACCTCTAAGCACTTTTCCCAACTGGGTAAGCTGTCCCTTTTCTGCCCACAAACCTGAGAGTAAATTCAAAAGCTGGGACATCCAGAGAAGGAAGCCCTAGGAACATCCAGTGGAGATTAAAAAGAAATGTTAACCCAGAAAGAAAGGAAATTTTGAAAGTACAAATGGGAAAGATTATGAATTAGAGCATTATTTTTCAAACACTTGACTGTGATCTAAAGTAAAATTATATTGTATATCACAACCAAGCACACAGATGGAAGTATTCATAAAACAGTATTTACTTCTATTATGTACAAGATAATCTGAAGTTTTCTAATTTTTTATTTTGTTCTATTCCATTTCTTTTTTTTTTTTTTTTTGAGATGGAGTCTTGCTGCGACACCCAGGCTGGAGTGCAATGGTGCAATCTCAGCTCACTGCAACCTCCGCCTCCCGGGTTCAAGCAATTCTCCTTCCTCAGCCTCCGAAGTAGCTGGGATTACAGGCAAGCGCCACCATGCCTGGCTAATTTTTTTGTATTTTTAGTAGAGGCAGGGTTTCACCATATTGGCCAGGCTGGTCTCCAACTCCTGACCTCAAGAGATCCACCTGCCTTGGCCTCCCAAAGTGCTGGGGATTACAAGCGTGAGCCAACACGCTCAGCTTTTCTATTCTGTTTCATTCCATATTTTTTCATTAAAAAAAAAGGTCACAACCCACTAAATTGATTTCATAAATCAATAATGGGTCAAGGCCAGCAGTTTGAAAAATATGAGACTATAGGCATTTGAATTGTTAATCCAAGCTGGTCTGCACTCTCCGCATACAATACAAACGGCAGTGGTCCCTGGCGCCAATGAAGTATGCGATGCTAAGGAGGAGACAGAGCTGGCTGTCCTCCCACATCCATTCTCCCCTCCTTCCTGACCACGTGGTGGCTTAGAGTTTCCCAGCTTCCTTTGTGACGAGATGGGACCATGTGACTAAGTTTCACCAATAAAATGTAAGTGGAAATGACTGTGTGACTCTGCACTACTTGGTTAAAAAAAAAAAAAAAAAAAAATCCCTTGCTCTGGACCTCTTCCCTTTCCTAGAATCTAGTATGACAACAACCTGACTTTGGCCATGCAGAGGAGGAGAATGGCCTAAAGCAGAGGCCAGAAAACTACTGTCTGTGAAACAAATATGGGCTAGGCGCAGTGGCTCATGCCTGTAATCCCAGCACTTTGGGAGGCAGAGGCAGGTGGATCACGTGAGATCAGGAGTACAAAACCAGCCTGGCCAACACAGTGAAAGCCCATCTCTACTAAAAATACAAAAATTAGCCAGGCATGGTGGCATGCGCCTGTAATCCCAGCTACTCGGGAGGCTGAGGCAGGAGGATCATTTGAACCTGGGAGGCAGAGGTTGCAGTGAGCCAAGATCATGCCACTGCACTCCAGCCTGGGTGACACAGCGAGACCCTGTCTCCAAAAAAAAAAAAAAAGAGAGAAACAAATGTGGCCCACCACCTGTTTGGGCAAATAAAGTTTTATTGGAACAGAGCCAAGTACACTTTTGTATATATCATCTATGGCTGTTTGGGGGCTATAATGGCACATTTGAGCAGTTGCAACAGAAACAGTAGGTTCTACAAAGCCAAATTATTTGCTATCTGGCTCTTGATAATGAAAGTTTGCCAGTCCCTGCCCTAAAGGGTGCAGAGCCACCCTGCCAGCAGGGTTCCTGGGTGAGTTCCTGGAGCAGAGAATCCACTCTTTCATGGACTGTTATGTGAGAGAAAAATAAACTTTTATCTTGCTTAAGCCTCCACATTTTGGAGACTCTTTGTCACAGCAGTTTATCTATGCCTGATCTAATACACCTTCCAATCCTGTCAGCCTCCAGCTGCACAATCGTCCCAGGCTAGAGCTGTCACTGTCCTCTCAACACCCCAGGACAGTACTTAGTCCGTTGTACTGAACCGATTTGTTCCTGGATCTGCCTCCACGTAGATGACTATGCTCGTCAAAAATAGAGACTCACACAAAAAAAGAAACAATAGATACCGGAGCTTACCTGAGGGTGGTGGGTGGGAGGAGGGAGAGGATCAAAAAACTACCGATCAGATACTGTGCTCATTCCCCGGGTGACAATCCCTACACCAAAACCCCCGCGACACGCAGCTTACTCATGTAACAAACCTGCACACGTACCCCCTGAAGCCAAAACAAAAGTTGGAAAGAAAAATAAAATGGAGACTCTGCATATTCACTTCTGTATCCCAGCACTTAGCAAAATGCCTGTCACACAGTAGTCCCCCAAAGAGTTGGGTCCCTGAGAGGGGAGTGAAGGAAGTTTCCCATCTAGGCCTCAAAGGTTTCAGATCACTGCCCCACATTTCTATGGCCCCCTTGTCCTTACTTCAACCTTATTTTCTCTTTTGATCCATTGCTGAGAAATTTAGCTGACTTAAAAATTTCCACTAACTCGTAGATGAGGCTATTCCAAATCTTGAGTAAGTTCCATCTTTCTTGGCCCAGGTTCTAAAAGGGCACGAGGACTTGATCTTTCTGGCTGGTCCCACTGTGTAAACTGTAGCTTCCCTATATACTGTCTTTTCCTTTGGCCATTCAGAATTGATTTTCTCATCACATTTCAAAGTATGGGATTCTTTCTACTGCGCTCCAAGTCCCATTCCGAGGAATATATTCAGGTCGCAATATGTCTGTTGAGTAGAACCCATAAACCTGTCATGAATGTCATGTCTATCCCATCTACTATAGACTCAGTACACCAGATAGGACAACTTGCCTTGGGTTTTCTTTGATTCCTTCTCATTTCAATGGCACATAGGTGAGTGAATTATCCAAGTCACACAAACTAACAACCAGCAAGAACTTTATGCCAGACAACAAAAGGATAGGGCTCCTGTAAGGGCTGTCGATTAAAGTAACAATTAGGCTTAAAAGAATTTTTGCTTGGGGACCCATCATGTACATTTACATAATCTTCTAAGAGGGATAAATTAATGTTTTGACTTACAGCGTTTGAGACTGACAGGTATCGATCATAGCTGATGAGGACAATGTTATAGACAGATGCTGTACATAAAAGATAGTCAGTAGTGAGCCAAAATACACAGATTTCCTTTCCAAAATCCCATTCAAACAGCGTGTGAGGGATGTACAAAGGAATGGAGATCACACCTGCACAGGGAAAACATAAGTATAAAAACATAGTGCACATCAGTGAACACAAATGGGCATGTTTTAATGGCTACACAACACGATGACATATCTGAATTCACTACAAATGATTTGTCTCTAATTTAGAAATTCATGGTATTTCATCAAGCAGCTCAGGACTGATTTTCTACACACTCCTTAAATGTCATTTTTAGAAAAGGGGTCATGAACATTGCACAATGGGCCCTCCTTATCTGTGAATTCTACACCTGTAGATTCAACCAACCACAGATAGAAAATATTTAGAAAAAAACTGCATCTGTACTGGACATGTATAGACTTTGACTAATGGCAATGACTTCTGGTCATTATTCTCTAAACAATACAGTATAACAACTATTTACATAGCACTCACATTGTCTTTGGTATTATACATAATCTACTGATGATTTAAAGTATACGGGAAGGGCTGGGCATGGTAACTCACGCCTGTAATCCCAGCACTTTGAGAGACCAAGGTAGGTGGATCACTTGAGGACAGGAGTTCGAAACTGGCCTGGGCACCATGGTGAAGCCCCATCTTTATTATTAAAAATAATAACAAATAATAAAGTATATGGAAGGATGTGCATAGGTTATATGGAAATACTACAGCATTTTATATCAGGGACTTCAGCTTTCTTGGATTCTGCTATCTAAGGGGAGTCCTGGAAAAAACCCCCCACAAACACCAAGGGGTGACTGTACTTTCAATGGCTCCTTTCTACTTTCCAAATTAAGTACAGGTCTTGTATTTCTAGCCACAGGCAGCATAAATCATCTTTACTTTTTTCGTGCTCTAACCCCAATAGGATGGACCACCCTTCTCCCAAACACATGGCACATTTTTACATCTTTCTCTGCCAACATCATTCTTTCTTCCTAAAATGTCCACCTGTCTTCTACTAAAAAGTCAATTCAGGCCGGGCACGGTGGCCCACACCTGTAATCCCAGCCCTCTGAGAGGCCGAGGTAGGTGGATCACCTGAGGTCAGGAGTTCAAGACCAGCCTGCCCAACATGGTGAAACCTCATCTCTACTAAAAATATAAAAATTAGCTGGGCATGGTGGTGCACGCCTGTAATCCCAGCTATTCAGGAGGCTGAGGCAGGAGAATCGCTTGAACCCGGGAGGTGGAAGTTGCAGTGAACTGAGATGGTGCCACTGCACTCCATCCTGGGTGACAGAGCAAAACTCTGTCTCAAAAAAATAAAAATAAAAAATAAATAAAAAGTCCATTCACTTCTTTCTCATTTTTCACTGAGGCCAAAAAGTGACCTCCTCCATGTCCTCTTTCTTGGAGCTTCCTCGGTGGAAGTGACCCCTCTGTCCTCTGCACTTTCCTGGTTCTTTGCTCATCTTTCCCTCTCTCATGCATTAATTACATTCTACTTTTATATCATAGTCATCTTTTTAGTCTGTCTCTCCTGAGGATTAGGGCCATATCGCAAATCAATATTTGTATTTCCTGCAACCTCTAGAGTTGGCCAATGACTTGTACATTTCACTTAAATTAATAACTGCTAATATGTCCTATACAATTACCGTATGGCAGACCTGTGCTGTGTGCATTGCAAATGTCACCTCATTTCATCTTCAGAGAAACTTTGTGAGGAAGGGACCATGCTGAGTTAACAGTTAAAGAACCTAAAGCTCAGAAAAGAGACAATTAGACCAAGGTCCACTCAACTAGCAAGTGGAGAAGATTGCATGTGAAACCAGGGATTGTGATTTCAGAACCTCTGACTTTACCTACAACTCTTCACTGCATGAACAAATAGATAAGCTCTACCACAGTGATTCAGCCCAACATAGAAACTGCTTAACTGAAAAGTGACGAAACGAGGTTCCTTTTCCTTCAGCTTTTAGGGGTTTTTAATTGCATTGGCATTTCAGACAGGTGTAATTAGTTGCTAAGAATATGATCTATTAAGTGGAAGCTGAGATGAAATCTTACTTTGTTGAGTTACTTCAAATGTATCAGGTACTTCCAGGAATTCCCATTTTTTCATGAGAACCAAATTAGTCTGTTATTAAGAATAGTAAAGATAAAGGAAAAGGAAAGGAAGAAGGAAAGCCTGCATTCTCCAGAAACAAGACCACATGAGGCTATAACAGCATGGTTTCAGAACCAGTGGAAGGTAGTGCTAAACCCTAGTATTCTGTCCCTAGGTTTACATACAAAGATGAAAGACAAGACACCACAGAGATGAAGAGTTGCGTGGTCAGTTTTTATATGTAGTTTAAATAACCTGTTTGTTTCATGTTTCAATTATATTTTTAATGATAAGTAAACTTCCTTAGGGAGCCTTTCAACTCCAGGGTATGTGTGTGTGTATGTCTATGGTATAAAATAGGTCACTGGCTGAGAGTGGTAGCTCATGCCTGTAATTCCAGCACCTTGGGAGGCTGAGGCAGGTAGCTCACTTGAGCTCAGGAGTTGGAGACCAGCCTGGGCAACACGGCAAAACCCTATTTCTACAAAAAAAAAAAATTACAAAAATTAGCTGGACATGGTGGCACATGCCTGTAGTTCCAGCTAACCAGGAGGTTGAGGCAGGAGGATCACTTAAGCCAGGGAGGTCAAGGCTGGAGTGAGCCATGATCACGCCACTGCACTCCAGCCTGGGCAATAGAGTGAGACCCTGCCTCAAAAATAAATAAATAAATAAATAAATATAGGTCACCAGGTCCACTTGAGGTAAATCAAAGTATCCCCAAAACAGAGACATTTATTATATTTCAGCCCACGGTTGTGGCTTCCAATGTTCCCAACATGAGTATTTTCAACACTGGAACTCAGTTCTTCCACAGAATGAGAAAGAAGACAGATACTAGTAATGCATTCTAGACACCACTGACTGAGAGGTTCAGGGCAGGGGGAGGGAGGTAAATGCTCTTTGTCACACGCTTTCTGATTTACGCAAAAGAGGAAGGGTGTGTTCGAAAGCCTAGGAGCTGCTGGAAACAGTGGTTAGCTGCAGACAGGCTCTAGGATAGTCCTTTGGTTTTCATAACCCCCACTATGCTGTCACCCTGCATTCTAGGTAACGCTTCTGTACTTGTGTCATGCTCAGTTCCTCTGTCTTGCTGAGCAACAGAGAAGTCTGTGGCTCATTCTGAACGAGTTGCAAAAAAACCGAATCTGAACTATTTCTCTAATATACCTACTCTGAAGTGTTTCTACACCTTCGATTCTGGAATTGTGTTTTTGGGTCAAATGGAGCTGATAAGTAAAACTAAGAGCCAGTTTCTTGAAAAGATTAAGACAAAAGTAAAAGAAAACAAACTATATGCCCCCACCTCCGCAGTCCCACTCCTACTTCTCACCCCTCAATCACTCCACCCCAGCCCTTCTGGCCTCCAATGCACCACCCACCCTTCTGCCTCAGATCCTGAGCACCTGCTGTTCCTTGGCGTGAAATGCTCTTCCCCCAAGGGCACCTTCTGTTTGCTCAAATGTCTTTCCTTTTTGTTTTGTTTGTTTTTTGATGCAGTCTGGCTCTGTCACCCAAGCTGGAGTGCAGTAGCATGATCTCGACTCACTGCAACCTCCACCTCCTGGGTTCAAGTGATTCTCCTGCCTCAGCCTCCTGAGTAACTGGGATTACAGGCACATGCCACCATGCCCGGCTAATTTTTGTATTTTTAGTAGAGATTGGAGTTTCACCATATTGGCCAGGCTGGTCTCGAACTCCTGGCCTCAAGTGATCCACCCACCTCGGCCTCTCAAAGTGCTGGGATTACAGATGTGAGCCACCATGCCCAGGCTTCAAATGTGTCTTTCTCAGTAAATTCTAGCTCCAAGGTTTAAAATTGCAGCCCCACTCCCAGCACACTCCCTTTCCCTCCTCTCTGCATTTTTTTCAGTAGCAATTATCACCCTCTAAAATACTATATAATTTGTCTTAGTTATTTTTCTTGTTTATCTTCTGTCTCCATGCCCCTGCTCCCAGTAGAAATAGAAGCATCATGAGGGCAGGGATTTTCACCTGTGTTTTTACTGCTCTATCCCCAGCACCTCAGAAAGTGCCCGCTTCAAAAGAAATAATTGTTGGATGAACAAATAGATGAGGATGCAGAAGCCCAGTTTGCTTTAAAATTGCCACCCATCTGGCATCGTCCCTTCTTTCTAAGCCAGCTAAGAAGGTACATCTTCCATGAGAAAGTGACAATCAAAAGATGGGAGGAGCTAAAATCCCCAAGTAAATCCTTTGGGCCGCCAGAGGAATGTGTGGATGATGGTGAGTGCACAGAGGGTGTTATGGCCTGAATGTGTATGTGCCCTCCCCAAAATCACATGTTGGAGCCGTAACCCCCCATGTGGGTATATTTGGAACTAAGACCTTCAAGGACAAAATTACGAGTAAAAGACTTCATAAGAGTGGGGCCCTGATCCAATAGTGTCCTTATAAGAAGAGACAACAGAGAGCTCACTCTCTCTCTGTGCACACTCAGAGAAAGGCCTCTTGAGGACGCAGGTAGACGGCAGCCGTCTGCAAGCCAGAAAGACAGCCCTCATCAGGAACCAAAATTGGCCAGAATCTTGATCTGGGATGTCCCTAGCTCCAGAACTGTAAGAAAATAAATGTCAGTTGTTTAAGCCACCCAGTCTAGGGTATTTTCTTATGGCAGCCTGAGCAGTTAAATACAGAAGGCCAGAAAAGAGTCTTGAACTCAGGCATACAGGTATCAAGATAAATTCTGCCATCCTGAACACTTGGTTCAGGCTCTGATAGCAGCAACCACCTGTATCCCCTGAAGATCCTGTCCAGCCGTCTGTCACATGGTCTTGTAGGCCACAGATGCCAACACAACACGGGGATGAGGAGAAAGTACCCATAAATGTACACACTGGTTACATGGTAACACTTTTATAGATATTGATGTAGATATAGATAGTATGTTTCCCAGAATAGTATACAGATACTATTACTAGTAATAGTACTAGTAGCTAGTACTAGAATTTTTCCTCTATAAATCTTTGCTTTCAACAGTAAATTCAGTCTGAGAAGCTAGCAACTTGGGTGCCACAAATTTAGATTCTCTGCAGAGGGCCGGTTCTGAAACCTGGGGGGAAGAGGGCGTTCAGCCAGCAAAGCCACAGTTTCAAGCACATGTGAGGGCCTAATCTGCCCTGCCATGGTCACATGGCTCTGGAGCTCTGGATCTCATGACCCCAAATGTTAAGAATCAATGGTTTACAGCTGCAGAAAACCTCTCACGAGTTCTGCCCTGCATGCTCACCACCTCCACGCCTTCTTCCAAGCTGAGACGAAAGGTTCATTTCCCAGCATGGCAAAGGAGAAAGAACAGTATTGGCAGAAAACTTGAATCCTGTTACAAAAAGCTCCCAGGGACTGTGTCATGGTGAGCCCTGCGTTAAATATGCAGACGTCTGGATGAAGCTGGCAGGAGGCAGGGGAGATGTGAGGGATGAGGCTGGCAAGCAGATGAAAGGAGACTCTGACCTGCACCCAACTCCTTTAATCAGGAGCAAAAGAAATTATCAGAATTATTTCTTCACCCACCTGCTGATGAAGGAGATCACCAGGACTGCTGAATAACTACATCTGCAGGGCCATTTTCCAAAGACAAGCTCAAGCCCTTGAGGGTGGGACTGCCATGATGCTGGCCTTGGGCCAGACATGGAGACATTTTTACCTAGAACCATCTTTATTCAAAAGCTTCAGGCCCCAGGCTCTCTCAGCTGTCTCACCCTTCCCACCCTAAAACTGGGGCAGTCAGGGCCTCACTCCCTTTGGGTTAGTAAAAGCACATCGTCTATTTTAAGTGATGACTGTCATCTAAAAGTCACAGGATCCTGTGAAGAAGGAAGAAGCAAAGGATACATATATTTATAGTGGAACTTTCTCTATGTTCACATAAATGAACTCGTGTATTTGTACATGTTTATGGGAGCACAGAGAATGATGTGGAAGGATCTACATCAAGCAGCAAATGTCGGTTACCTGAAGGGACAGAATTGAGGAAACAAATGGGGAGATAGTGCATTTTTTCAATACTTCTTTATGGGTTAGCTGCCTTTATCTGTCATTTCTATGCCATGACTCCTAAACCAATCTCCCCAACTAGAATTTTTCTCCAGAACTTTCAGTGCAACATCAGAACCACAGCTGTCCTGCCCAAATACTTCCTGTTTCTTTGAAGAGTACCGTACTGTTCTTAGTCTCAGAAGCCCAATCTTTAACTCAGCTTTCTGTTTTCCCACCCAACCCCACCCTTAGCTGCTCTGCCTGTTGGCCTTCCTTTCCAGTCATCCTAGCTCAGGTCCTAACTGCATGATTTCTGCCTAGATTGCTGCAGGATCATCTCTGAAACCATGCCACCCCACACTCCAGTTTCCCCATTTCCTATGGCTCTTCCGATGCCTCTAAAGTAAAGTTTTGATCTGTTCAACCACTCTCGTGTTTTAAAATCTTTAAATCTCCACAAGGCCTGCTGAATAAACTCCACTCCACACTCACGCTGGTATTTAAAGGCCCTCACTTTATAGATTTCAGCTTCATCTCTATGGCTCCCCTGCACCCATCTGCACACCAGCCAGCTCCAAGCTCACCCTTAGGAAGATAAGCACAATGATTTTCTACCTGCATGCCTTTGCTCATTCTTGGAGCAAAGAATCCTTTGCCCTATATCTGACTATGGAAATTCTATCCATCCTTCAAAGTTCATGTTAAATGCCTTTATTCGCTAACTAAACGTGCTTTATCCCTCCTCCAAGTGACCATAGCACTTGTTAGGTCTTCGTGGCGTCTCGTGTTACTCTATACTGCTATAGTCATTTCTGAACATCTCTTGTCCACTCTTCTACATCAAAACCTTACTGGAAGAGACTAACCTAATCGTCTATAGATCCGTTGATTACCTAATAGTGCTTGCATACCTAGCAGTATTATACAGGCTAGATACTATACTAACATTTATGACCTAGATTGGGGTTGACTCATATCTGCAGAGAAATTAAAAAAAAAAAAGAGAACTAACATTTGTTGAGTAACCACTGTATTCCAGGGAATGAACTAAGTATTTTATGTGTTTATTTCACTTTAACATAAATCTAAGCTGTATGTAGTTATAAACAAAAATAATCTGAATATGCCAGATTAAATTATACTAGAAACTCCTGTAAAATAGTATCATCAGCTGACATTTCTGTACATCTACTTATTATGATAAGCATTGTTTAAAAATAAGAAGCATCAGGCAGTGAAAAATTATAAAGTACATGTTTTCAGAGAAAGTTGGTTTGATTTCTATGGTCTCTTAACGATGATATAACGCTATGATATCATATTATATGCAAGGCAGTTTACAGTTGGGTATATTTTACAAAATTCTATGCCATATCATTAAATTAATACTATTAATCATATTATTTAATTGACCTGAATATGCTATTTTCTGATTGCACTGGTTACTAGCATATACATAATTTCTTATTACTCCAACACTGTGATACCAACAAAACCATATTTACTTAAAGAGGAATACTTATAAGCCTAAACATACGAGGAAAATAGCACCAGAAACAAGTAACTCTTACATTAAAATTTTGGAGCTGTACTGGACTTATCTTTATTCTATAAAAAGAAAATAAACTGTTTTCAGCTGAAAATTCCCCTACCACACTGATTTACATATGTATAACATTCCCTTACAGTGCCACATAGCCCCCTCCAAAATTTAATACTTAAACTTTTTGTATTTATTTTTCCCCAGTGGTATACAGTCCCCTGAAATAACAAAAGCTTATTTTAAGGTTTTAGAAATAAATTAAAATCAGAAAAGATTGTCTTAAATAAAGACATATAACTTACCCACAAAGAAGTCAGAGATGGCCAAGTTAAGAAAAAAATAACTACTTCGATGTCTAAGGTTTTTGTCCACCACAAAAGCTAAAATGACCAAAGCATTTCCTAGCATTATAGCAAAAGCTACTAAGGACATAAAAAATGCTAAAGTAATACGAGTGCTTAGTGATAAGTTAATTGTGCTATTCGTATCTGGCATCACATCAAATGATGAAGAAGGTCAAATTAGCCAATTAATCCAGCCAGACAATTCTGACAAGTATGTTTTCTAATCAGATACCTAAAATATGTATTCTTCCACTCAAAACAACACTGTTTTAATCTAATGCTGATCTCATAGTACTTCCTGATTCTTGATAAAGTAAGCTTGTGGTAACAGTTTCCCTTTAACTGACACTGAGAAAGTATTTCCAAAAAACAGTGAAATGTTTTACCTTAAACATTTTACTGTGATTCATCCATCTCCCATTATTAGAATAAAATCATATAATATCTATAAAATGTAATCATTATACAGGAAATAAATTGGGCTCACACAAAGTTCATTTTTGTTGTTGTTGTTGTTGTTGTTGTTGTTTGGAGATGGAGTTTTACTCTGTTGCCCAGGCTGGAGGCCACTGGTGTGATCTCGGCTCATTGCAACCTCTGTCTCCCAGGTTCAGGCGATTCTGCTGCCTCAGCCTTCCAAGTAGCTGGGATTACAGGCACTCATCACCATGCCCAGCTAATTTTTGCTATTTCTTGTAGAGATGGGGTTTCACCATGTTGACCAGGCTGGTCTTGAACTCATGACCTAAAGTGATCCACCCACTTTGGCCTCCCAAAATGCTGGGATTATAGGCATAAGCCACCACACCAGGCCATTTTTAAAACTCATGTAGATTCGGTTAAATATTCTCATCTGGCCATGGTGGAGTAACAGGGGCTGAATTTCACGGTCCCATCTGAAACAGCCAAAATACTAGACAATGGTTTTCAAGGCACTTGCCATTAACAAGGAAGGACAGTGATCCCTGAGAGAAGGGATGAGGCCTGCAGTTGCCCCACCTTACTATCTTGAGAGTTCCCAGGGCATGGGCAGAGAAGGGAAATCCAGGCAGAGCCCAGGAGACTCCCTGGGATGAGGAAATGGAGTTGAGAATACAGGAGTACCAGAGGATTCTGAACTGCAGAGCCACACTGAGCAGAACTCCAGAGATCTGCAGAGAACCCCCTTCAAGTATTCACCAGAGTACTGATTAGCACTTGTGGAGGAACTGTTTTTAGGCAAGAAAAAGAACCACTCAAAAATATTAGAGGCAATAGTACCCAATGCTCACAGAGGGCTGGTTATAGTGCCTGCTCCCATTAGCCAAATGGAAAAAGTTCCTAATTCGTGGGACGTTGGGCAGTATACTCAGAAGGGTCTTGCCTCAGTAGTCAGGAATAATTAGCCCTATACTAAATATTTCTTGGGTCCTTCCTAGCAAATCTTAAAAGCAAACCCTGAAAGGATCAAACTGTTTCCAAGTAGCTTAATTGCAACCCTGAGCACAGCTCAAGAATATTTATATAATATAAAAATATCCAGTACCCAACAATGTAAAACTTACAATGTCTTACATCCAATTAAAAATTATCTGACATGCCAAGAAGCAGGCAAATGTGATCCATAATAAGGGGAAAAACATCAATCAATTGAAGTCAACTCAGAAATCACATAGATATTAGAATTAACAGACAAGAACATTAAAATAGTCAGATGGAATATGGAAAAAGGAAAATGGAATATAGCTGTATTCCATATTTTCAAAAAGGTACGTAAAGATATAGAAGATTTTTTAATCAAACATCTAGAAATAAAAACTAGAATGTCTGGACTAAACATACATTGGAAAGGATTAATGGCAAAGGTTGCAGAAGATAAGATTAGTGAACTTAAACATGTAATGATATAATCCACCTACAATGAAACACAGAGATAAAAGAGATTTTTTTTTTAATTAACAGTGTATATCACTAAGCTAGAAGACAACTTCAAGTGACTTAATATATGTCTAATAGGAGTCCCAGAAGGAAAGGAGAAAGGAAGGGACAGAAAAAAATTTGAAGAATCAATGGTTAAAACCTTTCAAAATGTGATGAGAACTATAAATCAAGAAGCTCAATGAACCCCAAACACAAGAAACAGAAAGAAAACTACACAAGGCATATCAAATAAAATTGCTCAAAACCAGTGTGAAAAGGAAAAGCTTAAGAATAGCAGGGGTTGAGGGGGGACACATAACATACAAAATAAGAAAGGTGTGGGTGTCAGCATGTTTCTCATCAGAAGCAACAGAAGCAGAAAAACAGTGGCTGCAATATCTCTCAAGTGTTGAAAGGAAAAAAAAACTCAACCTAGAATTCTATATTTAGTTAAAAAAAAAAAGTTTCAAAAACAAAGACAAAATAAAGGGTTTTTAGATATATGAGAGCTGAAATAATTCACCACCAGCAAACTTGCACTACAAGAAATGGTAAAGGAAGTTCTTCAAGCAGAAGCAAAATGATGCCAAATGCCAAAATGGCTCTACACAAAGGAAGGAAGAGTAACAGAAATGGAGATTTTCTTGCTGGCCCTCCTAATAGGACATAAGTTGCTAGAGGGCAGAGACTGCACTTTGTTTCATTTTGTTTTTGTTACTTTTTTGTTTAAGTATATGTATAAATCATAAATTGATAATTGATTAATTTTTACAAGCTGAACATAACCATGTAACCACCACCCACACCGTTTTCCATTTACTCAGCCCTCATGGGTAAGCATTATCTGGACATTTAAAAACATAAGCTGATTTTGCACATTTTTATTTTATAAATGCAACTGTATATTCAAAAATTATATAAAATACTTCTTCATACATATTCATTCTATGTGATCCACGTTTGGTTGATTAAATTATTTAATAATCTTTACATTCTGCTCTATCATAATTTATTAATGCCATTTGCTTATAAATTGATTAAAATGAAGATAAAAAGCAATTAATTGTTGTATTAGTCCGTTTTCACACAGCTATAAAGACATACCCAAGACTGGATAATTCATAAAGAAAAGAGGTTTAACTGACTCTCAGTTTCACATGGCAGGGGAGGCCTTAGGAAACCACAGTCATGGTGGAAGGGGAAGCAGGCATGTCTTACATGGCAGCCGGCAAGAGAGAGCATGTGAGCACATAGCATGGGGGAACTGCCCCCATAATCCAATTACTTCCCTCCCTCGACACATGAGGACTACAGTTCAAGATGAGATTTGGGTGGGGACATAGCCAAACCATATTAATTACATTTTCCCTTTCTTAATAATTTCACTGGGGGAAAATAAAACTATTATTTCTCATGTGCCAATCATAACCTGAGCCAGAAGCTCCTTTACTAGATAATTCCAACTAATACGTATTCATCAGATATCCACTTCAAAAACAAGACCAGAACCAGATTTTTTTAAAGGCAAATACCTGAGTTCAGAACCTACATCTTTTTCAGTTTAAAATTCACTGCCAGAAAGATGCAGTTTCCCACAAGAGAAAGACTCTGAGGAAGCAAGGGGCAAACTGAGATCTCCCAACCCATCCCATTCCCCTACCTCAGACTTGAGAGAAACATAGAATTTTGGAAAACTTCTACCTTTTTTGTTTGTTTGTTTTTGAGACACAGTCTTGTTCTGTCACCCAGGCTGGAGTGCAGTGGCACAATCTCGGTTCACTGCAACCTCCGCCTCCTGGGTTCAAGCAATTCTCCTGCCTCAGCCTCCTGAGTAGCTGGGATTACAGGTGTGTGTCACCACGCCCGGCTAATTTTTGTATTCTTTGGTAGAGACAGGGTTTCACCATGTTGGCCAGGCTGGTCTCAAACTCCTGGCCTCAATTGATCTGCCCACCTCAGCCTCCCAAAGTGTTGTGCTGGGATTACAGGTGTGAGCCACCATGTCCAGCCAATTTCTACCTTTTTAACTGATCTAAACTGAAGATTAGTTAGATCGTAGTAAAGTCAACTGAGGGCACTCAGTTCACTGCTCACATAGGCAATGACATGCAAAATAACATTGTATTCAATGGATTTATATTTATCACTTTCAAAGTCATGGGTTAATAGGAAATTGAAATGGATAACTAAAGTACCTGCTTAAGAAGGTGGGCATAACAAAGAATCAAATGACTAGACTACAAGCCTGCAGCTTTGTGTTTTGCAACTGTAGGTAAGGGGAACTAAAAGTGAAGTTCCATTAGGTAAATGATTATATCTGTTGGTGGAATTAGGGAGAAAGAGATAAAGAACGAAACAAGTATTTGTATACAATCTTCCCTACTTCACCTCTATTTTCCTTTTCAACAATGGATCTGGTAATCCTTGCAACCAGGGCTACCATTAAGAATCCCAAAATCCACGTCGGGCATGGTGGCTCAAGCCTGTAATCCCAGCACTTTGTGAGGCCAAGGCAGGCAGATTGCAAGGTCAGGAGATTGAGACCATCCTGGCTAACACGGTGAAACCCTGTCTCTACTAAAAATACAAAATTAGCCAGGCGTGGTGACATGCACCTGTAATCCCAGCTACTTGGGAGGCTGAGGCAGGAGAATCACTTGAACCCGGGAGGCGGAGGTTGCAGTGAGCTGAGATTGCACTACTGCACTCCAGCCTGGACAGCAGAGTGAGACTCCACCTCAAAAAAAAAAAAAAAAAAAAAAAAAGAATCCCAAAATCATTTAACATTCCAAAACAAGGTTATATATATATATATTAATTTGAACCTAAATGCAAAAATTCCAAAGAGATTGATGGTATGGATTTTCTGTTCCCTGCACTTTGCCAAGGTGGGGCTGACTATGCAAATGTTTTGTTGCTTCACGGAAGGACAGTACCCTTTCCTCATATTTATCCAGTGTGATCCCCTACTATTGGGAATGACCCCAAAGGGAAACCCTGGAATATCTCATCTTGCTACCAAAAATATGGGCTAGTCCAGTGACGACAACCAGTGGGACCTACTTTAGAGGGAAAGGTTTGGATTTAAATTAATGATAAAAGGAAGAAAGGTGAAATTGTTGCTGAGGGAAGGGTAGTTACAAAAGGGAAAATCTAATATAATTTTGGTGCCTTGAGAGAATCTCAGAGCAAAAGAATAATATTCTCTTTTAACTTTCACTCAGTGCCCCTTGCAGTAAAGGATTCAGTTTTCCAAAACCTCTTTCTGAAGAATCAAGAAGTAAGCAGTACAGAAGCCAACTCAATGAATGTAACATACACTTCTGAGAGTGGTCTTCATCCTCAAAATGGATGAGCAGATAGCAACTCTGACTATAACTATCTGGAACAATACAAATATGACTATGCCCTTTGGTTTCCATTTCACAGGATAGAGCTATGCTTGAAAACCTGAATTGGGAAGTAAACTATGGAATACATATCCAGTTGAATCTGGAAAACACTGATTACCATTAGTCTAAATGAACATTGTGCAACCATTGATTGTGATAATGAAAGTTTCAAGAAGGTACTGGGATATGATAGAAGACGTTCATCTTCGGCATGTCCCATCTGTCAAAACATTTTGTACAAAAATAGCTCTTGTTCCTGTTATTGGGGGTGGAAAGCCATAAAGAGATAGAGGAACAATTGAGATACTTGGATCGCTGAGAAAGGAAAATGATTAAATCTAATTTGCAGGCTCAAGTACTGAGAATGAAAAATCAGGAATTCTATGTGGATGGGTATGGGAAGCATTATGGTATACCCAAATCAAAGCCCATTTAGAGGCCAGGCACAGTGTCTCACGCCTGTAATCCCAGCACTTCGAGAGGCCGAGGGGGGCAGATCACTTGAGGTCGGGGTTCAAGGCCAGCCTGGCCAACATAGTGAAAGCCAATCTCTACTGAAAATACAAAAATTAGCCAGGCCTGGTGGCACGTGCCTGTAATCTCAACTACTCATGTGGCTGAGGCACGAGAATCACTTGAACCCAGGAGGCGGAGGTTGCAGTGAGCCAAGATCATGCCACTGCACTCCAGCCTGAGTGACAGAGTGAGACTCTGTCTCAAAAACAAAAAATCCATTTAGCAATGAGTACTACTCACATGGCTTTAGTTTGAGGGAGTCAACATTGTAGGGTCCAAGTTTATTTCCTAATTATAAGAAAGAAGTCAGTACTCAACATCAACAGTGCGTCTGGTGGATCAAACTGCACTGGCCTGCTTCATATAAGGGAGACTTCTGAGAATTCAGAGCTAGCCTGAGAGGAATTGATGAGTAATTTCCTTTCAATGAGGAAAGATATTTTGAAGAGGAAAAAAAAAGACATTGTATAAACAGAGAAACTGCAAGACATCCTCCTCTAGGAGGAAAGACAAGGATGGCAACTGAAATGACGACACAGCACTGACGGAACGGGTCTTGCATTAGAGTGCACAGTAAGAACATATGCCCAGACCAAGTGATGGGAATGGGCTTGCATATCACACAGCTGGGTTACAAGATATCTTCATTCAAATGGAGTCTGAGCTATCCCAGACCCGGTGGCCTGGGATTCCCACAGCAGAAGCACAGGATACACACTTAGGGGAGGCTGATGTGTTTCCCAGTCTATAGACATTTATAATTGGAGAATACAATGTACTGAGGTGCTCCTTAACAACTTTAGTGCCACAAGTGAGTACTATTATTTTTCTATAGTGTAACTTGTGGGTATTGGACACATTTTAAATAGGACTAGACGACTTCCAATAGGGAATAAATAGGCCCTGTTGGGGGACATATCTCCTCCTGGGAAAACGCTATCCATCAAACCATATGGCCAGAGAAATGGAGTTTATAAGAGGTTTGGAATGTAAAATAACAGAGGCATGGACTCAGAGCTCCACTCCCATGAGAAAAGGCAGATTTGTTGGGAGAGACAAAATAATATGTCATTATGTCTGATTTATATTATACCATGTATTAGAGTACTACAATATAGAAATCACAGGTAAATTTAATATTGTAGAGGCTAATAAAACCTATAATAATACTGAGGTGGTTGATCAAATGTATTGTGAGATTGAATTAAAACCCCCTCACAACACTATCACTATGGAATAAAATTGGCCTGAAGAAGACTCAGACTTGATGAATTATTTTTAGGATTCTCAATCACTCATAGATGCATACCTGAGAGAACAGACAGCTATAAATCAGAGAGGCAAAAGAATTATTAAGTTAGTCCAAAATATGAGTAAGTTTGTTCCATTTTGTACTAGTATTATTGAACTGTTCAGTTGTCTAAATCCATACCAAACCGTTACTAGGTATTATAGATGTTTGGAATTAGGTGCATTTTGATTGTCTATGTGATTGATTATATGATGCTGTAATGCAAGTAACTGCTCTCAAACCAAGAGTTGTCACTTGGTCTTAAAAAGGCCTTGAAGATTGGTGGTGGGGGCAGTGAAATATGCTGCGAAGGCTCATTCCAGAAGGCTGAGTTGTTTTGCTAAAGTACCTGCGAGGCACTGACCCCCGGTCAAGACATGAAATGTACGGATTAATAACATTGCTTTGTAACATGGGTCTGAGGAGTTTCGGGCCACTTTGTTCCAGCTTTTAGCATTGTTGATTAGTACTAGTGAGACTGATGATTTGCACCTGGTCTCCATGAGCCCCAAGAGGCTCTGCCATTAGGGTTGATGACATAGCAAGAATATGCCTATGTGACCAGCAAGGTGTAAGAAACCCCAACTGAGGCTCCATTTTATGCTCCCTGGATTAAGGGAGCATGCACATGTGTTTCATGCACATGTCAGTGGTTCCCAGACCAACAGAGGACATACATATGTGTGGCCCTTACAAGGAGAGGATACTGGAGGTCAGGCCTCGGTTCTTCAGACCCCTCTGCTGGTAAAGCAGCCTTTGGCTGAGACAAATTTCCTATCTTTAATGCTGGTGCTAATGTAGTTCTTTTTCCTGCAATAAACCAAAGCACTGTCATTTTGGTTCCTGCAAGTCTTCTTTAGCAATCAAACCCTGTCTGTCACCATTAGTGCAGTTATTTTAGGAAAAAAGCAGTTAACAGCTATAATTTCTCACCTGCATTTCCTCTGCCCCACCCCCACTGTCTCTCCTAGGACCAGAGCTCACATCCCTCCCCCAGCAGCAAGCACAGTGGAAATTGCAAGATGGGAGAAAATAGTAGGACTTGATTTCTTCCATAAGTGGGTGAAAAATCCCAGGAAACAGAGGGTCAAGGGATTCTAGTAAGAAAGGGAGATGTCAAAGAAAGAAGACTTCAAAGAACAGGCAGAAGAAAAAATGAAAATGAAGGCTGAGAGAGTGTGCATTTGGGCCACCTCTGGAAGCTTACACAGCAAGAGTACACTCCTGGTGTAGCCCAAGAGGGTAGAGTCACAAGACCGATGGCATAATATCCAATCCACTCTCCACCCCACTGGGCCTAGACTCTGTACATGAAGATTTACAAGGAAGAACTGCCTAAACCTGCATCCGGAATTACTTCATATTCAGAAGCAACAAAGGAGAAGAGGAGCCCAGGGAAGCAAGGAGCAGTAGGCAAGCTAACAGGTTTCTTAATTTGTGCTATCCCAGAAGCAGATCAGACAAGGATTCAAATGCAAGTAGTTTATCTAGCAGTAATTCCAGGAAACACTGGGAGAGTGGGGGAAGGAAGACAGTCAATAAGGGTATGCTGTCAAACAAGTTACTAAAGTTTTGGTTAACTAAAACAATCCCACTGGGAACTCTGGAAGCCAGTATAGAACACACCCCTCAGAGTTACTCCCATAGCCACGAAGAAGCTGTAAGTCACTGGTTGAAGACTGCTGGGGTTTGGGAGTGGCATTATTTTTCCAGTATTTCCAGACCGAGGTGCACATGCAGAGAAGGCCTAGACCACAAAAGAAAGCCTCAGGCAAAGAAATGCTGATGCTGGCAGTTGGGACATCAGCAGGTATGAGTTATAGCAATAAGGCCTAAGGAGATAATGGGCTGGGCAGCAATGTCACTTACAATAGGGAAGGGCTTCTCTACAGCAAAGAGTAATGGCAACCATCTTCCCAACTTTTACCTTTCTAAGATGGTTCCTGGAGACTCAATTTGTAGACAAGGGGAGGGCTCTGGTTCATGAGTTATATTTGAAGGGTTCCACATGGGATCTTTGAATTTGAGTGCTATGTCCAGCAGCATCATACTTTAGATTCATGTCCTGGAACTGAGCTATCTAAAAAGGTATGTGCCACCCCCAACCCAGTGCTACCATGGACACAAATCTATTAGCATAAAGACACCAAGGAGTAAAATTAGACTAACTCAAGGTATAAGGATACTCAGAACATCTTCACAGAGTAAGTGGAATGTGACAGAAATCACTGTGCCCTCAGTGCTGGAGTCAATGAAATGGTGAGCCATCTGAGTGGATGTTCCAAAGAGAAGGGCAAACTTCGTTGAGAGAGCTTATGTAGGATTGCTTCCTCTTGCAACAGAAACCAAATGGCTTACAAAGCCTGAAACATTTACTATCTGACCCTTTTCCAGAACAAGTTTGCCAACTCCTGGGTTAAACTCTTGGTAGAAGTTCTAAAGGCTAGGGGAACTGAGACTCTTGAAAGTCCAGACACTATAGCTAGTGGTGAAGCTCCAGGTCTAGCTCACATGCTGACAAGCATGTTTCAGCTTTTGCTACCAATGTGTGCAAAGTAGATATTTAATGGCAAGAGCAAGTTTCTATAAAACCACTCCCTGATGTTGAAGAAAATGTGAAATGGGTTTGGGGTCATATGCAAGAACCATATGATCTTAGTAATTAATTTTCCAGTCAGTCTACAATAGGTATCATATACATGTTTGAATGCAAAACCTGTGGCCTACTCATACACAGGTTAAGGTAGATTAAAGTGAGCCTGGAATTTCTAGCAGAGGTTGTTGGGGGTAAGAGACAGGTTGCCCACATCCTTAGGTATGGCAGGAATACTACTGGGTTGATCAAAACTAACTCTACATCTCACAGTGTTAATGCAGTATTATAGGTAACAAGCGAGTGTTCAGGCCCTAGGCAGGCTCCCACTACTTCACTCCAGCACAAAGGGAACTCAAGAAGGGGCAGAAAGACTGACTGGGCTGCCTTACTGTTACTGGGGGTCCCCAAGACTACCTCAGATTCAATGATTTAGTAGGACTCACAGAACTCAGAAAAGCCATTATACTCACAGTTATGATTTATTACAGCAAAAGTTTACAGCTTAAAATCAGTAAAAGCGAAAGGTAAATAGGGCAGAGTCCAGGAGAAACAAGGTGCAAACTTCCAGTTGTCCTCTTCCAGTGAAGTCATATGCACAGTCCTTAATTCTCCTAGCAATTGACATGTGGTAACATGCACAAAGTATTGCCAACCAGGGAAGCTCACCGGAATCTTGGTGTTCAGGGTTTTTATTGGAGGTTGGTATTGTAGCTATGCACTGCCCACATGGGTAACCTTACTCAGTTACCAGCCCCTCCAGAGGTCAAACTGCAATCACAAAGCCAAGGCCCCCACTATGAATCACATTGTTAGCAAAGGTCCCATGCAAACAGAAACACTTCTAACAGGCAAGATGTACCAAGAGCTTACAGGTTATCTCCAAGATGCTGGTTAAGGGCCAAAACTTTCTTTGAAATATGCACGGTTTGGACAACCCAGGCCTGCTCAGTCAATTCTTTACTAGTAACTTATTTACCTTTGGTGATTCTCCAAAACTGGATGAATGATGAAGAGATAAAGAGGTAGCTGCAGGAAAAAAGCTGCCAAGGAGCTGGACAGAGAGCAGACTGAGGAGTGCTCCCAGCCCTGGAGATGGAGGAGCTGGGCTTTCTGTACATCACAGTGGGCTCCTTCCTGGCTATATATGGGTGATCATTGTTTTCAGTTGTTTTGTTCTCTACATGGTCTTCCAAAAGCTCTCTACCAGGTTGAGGGCCATGAGGCAGGGGTAAAACCTGATGGCATTAAACAACAAAAAAGTGTTAGTAGTTGCTCCTTTAGAAATGCAAAAAGAATTAAATACACAAAACTGAAAATCATTCAGAAAAACTAAGTCCATTTAAAGAAGAAAAAGGGAGACAAAAGATCAAAATGTGAAAAAGAATGAAGAGAAATGTTATAAAGAAAATGAAAAATAATTGCAATAGAAAAGGAAACATTTCTCAGAAAGAAAATAGCGTGGGCTGGGCACAGTGGCTCACAACTGAAATCCCAGCACTTTGGGAGGCCCAGGTGGGAGCATTGCTTGAGCCCAGGAGTTTCAAATTAGCCTGGGCAACGTGATAAAACCACATCTCTACAAAATATACAAAAATTAGCTGGGCGTGGTTGCACATGCCTGTAGTTCTAGCTACTCAGGAGGCTGAGGTGGGAGAATCGCTTGAGCCTGAGGAGGTTGAGGCTGCAGTGAGCCATGACTGTGCCACTGCACTCCAGCCTGGGTGACAGAGTGAGACCTTGTCTCAAATAAAAAAAAAAAGAAAAAAGAAAAGAACAGCCTGGTTGAACAGCCTGGTCCTTCTACTTCCTCTTCATCCCAATATGTAAACCTGCTAAAAAGCTTCTGCATGGTAATGGTTTTAGCCCCTTGTCTCTTGAAGGAGATGAAACATGCTGGAGATCAGTATGCACAGTCCACCACCTGATGAGTGAGGTTAAGGCTCTTGCTCTGTGCCCCTTGACACTAGCAAGATGAATCTTTAACTCAAAGTTCAAGCCTACTTAAGGGCTTAAGTTAAAGGTTCTGAGCAATACCAATAGAACTTGGACTAAAAGAAAATTATTTTAATACATTTAATATTTAATAGCAAATTATTATTTGGTATATAAAACCCTCTGTATTAGTCCATTTTCATGCTGCTGATAAAGACATACCTAAGACTGGGCAATTTACTAAAGAAAGAGGTTTAATTAGACTTACAGTTCCACATGGCTGAGGAAGCCTCACAATAATGGTGGAAATCAAAAAGAAGCAAGTCATGTCTTACATGGATGGCAGTAGGCAAAGAGAGAGCTTGTGCAGGAGAACTCCTCTTTTTAAAACCATCAGATCTCGTGAGACTTATTCACTGTCATGAGGACAGCACAGGAAAGACTTGCCCCCATGATTCAGTTACCTCCCACCAGGTCCCTCCCACAGCATGTGGGAATTCAAGATGAGATTTGGGTGGGGACACAGACAAACCATATGATTCTGCCCCGGCCCCTCCTAAATCTCATGTCCTCACATTTCAAAATTAATCATACCTGCCCCAAAGTCCCCCAGTCTTAACTCATTTCAGCATTAACTCAAAAATCCACAGTCCAAAGTCTTATCCGAGACAAGGCAAGTCCCTTCCACCTATAAGCCTGTAAAATCAAAAGCAGGTTATTTACTTCCTAGCTACAGTGAGGATACAGGCATTAGGTAAATACAGCCATTTCAAATGAGAGAAATTGACCAAAACAAAGTGGCTACAGGCCCCCTGAAAGTCTGAAATCCAGGGGGGTAGTCAATCTTAAAGTTCCAAAATCATCACCTTTGACTCCATGTCTCACATACAGGTCATGCTGATGCAAGAGGTGGGTTCCCATGGTCTTGGGAAGTTCTGCCCCTGGGGCTTTGCAGAGTACAGCTTTCACGGGCTGGTGTTCAGTGTCTGCAGCTTTTCCAGGCACATGGTGCAAGCTGTAGGTGGATCTACTTACAGTAGGGACTCTGTGTGGGGGCTCCCACCCCACATTTCCCTTCCTCACTGCCCTAGCAGAGGTTCTCCATGAGGACCCCGCCCCTGCAACAAACTTCTGCCTTGGTATCCAGGCATTTCCACACATCTTCTGAAATCGAGGCGGAGGTTCCCAAGCCTCAGTTCTTGACTTCTGTGTACTCACAGGCTCAACATGATGTAGAAGCTGCCAGAGTTTGGGGCTTTCACCCTCTGAAGCCACAGCCCAAGCTCTATGTTGGCCCCTTTCATCCACAGCTGGAACAGCTGGGACACAAGGCACCAAGTCTCTAGGCTGCACACAGCATGGGGACCCTGGGCCCAGCACACGAAACTGTCTTTTCCTCCTAGGCCTCCAGGCCTGTGATGGGAGGGGCTGTCGTGAAGACCTCTGACATGCCCTCAAGACATTTTCCCCATTATCTTGGGGATTAACATTCGTCTCCTCGTTATTTATGAAAATTTCTGCAGCTGGCTTGAATTTCTCCTCAGAAAATGGCATTTTCTTTTCTATCACATTGTCAGGTTGCAAATTTTCTGAACTTTTATGCTCTGTTTCCCTTATAAAACTGAATGTTTTAACAGCACCCAAGTCACCTCTTGAATGCTTTGCTACTTAAAAATTTCTTCTGCCAGATACCCTAAATCATCTCTCTCAAGTTCAAAGTTCCACAAATCTCTAGGACAGGGGCAAAATGCCACCAGCTTCTTTCCTAAAACATAACAAGAGTCACCTTTGCTCCAGTTCCCAACAAGTTCCTCATCTCCATCTGAGACCACCTCAGCCTGGATTTCACTATCCATATCATTATCAGCATTTTGGCCAAAGCCATTCAATAAGTCTCTAGGGAGTTCCAAATTTTCCCACATTTTCCTGTCTTCTTCTGAGCCTTCCAAACTCTTCCAACCTCTGACTGTTACCCAGTTCCAAAGTCGCTTCCACATTTTCAGGTATCTTTTCAGCAATGCCCCACTCTACTAGTACCAATTTACTGTATTAGTCCATTTTCACACTGCTGACAAAGACATACCTGAGATTGGGCAATTTACTAAAGAAAAGTTTAACTGGACTTACAGTTCCACATGGCTGGGGAAGCCTCACAACCATGGTGGAAGGCAAAGAGGAGCAAGTCATATCTTACATGGATGGCAAGAGGCAAAGAGAGAGAGAGCTTGTGCAGGGGAACTCCTCTTTTTAAAACCATCAGATCTCATGAGACTTATTCACTATCATGAGAAAAGCACAGGAAGGACTTCCCTCCATGATTTGATTACCTCCCACCAGGTTCCTCCCATAACACATGGGAATTCAAGATGAGATTTGGGTGGGGACACAGCCAAACCATTTCAGCCTCTAACTGTTTAATAGTCTTGATTAAAAGGGCTTAATCATGACCTTTTGAACATTAAAGTCCATGATTATAGAACAGTCTATGTGAACAGATTATGCTGTATGATGAAGTCATCTAAGAAGATTACTGACAATAGACAGTTGATGGGGTTTAATTATATGTATTTATTTTTATTTACAGAATTTGAAGGCCAGGCATGATGGCTCATGCCTATAATCCCAGCACTTTGGGAGTCCGAGTCAGGAGGACTGCTTGAGCCCAGGAGTTCAAGACCAGCCTGGGAAACACAAGGAGACCCCCATCTCTACAAAAATTTTAAAAGTTAGCCAGGCTAATGGTAGTGCACACCTGTGGTCCCAGCTACTCAGGAGGCTGCGGTAGGAAAATTGTTCACTGAACTCCAGACTAGGCAATAGAGAGAGACCCGCTGTCTCAAAAATAATAATAATAATAATAATAATAATAATATTACCATAAGTATTTTAAAATAATAGTTAGAAACATCAGGTGTGACAGAGAAGGAAGGTGGTAGGGGGCGCTGCCACACAAGTTAGAAAAAGATTTGACACTTAGGAGCAAGATTCAATACACGTAAGTAAATTCAAATAGAGATCTAGAATGTTCTGCAGCTACACCAGTTCTATTTTCACACAAGTAAGAGATAATGAAATCTGACCCAAAATGATTCCTCACTAAAAGATAACTTTTTCCTGAACGTTATCTACCTGGCAGCCAACTTCCATAAAGACAATTCCCCACAACCTAAGGCCACAAGGCAAGATCCCCAGGGCCCTCTGGTTGCTTTCTTTTCCCACATGAAATGACAAAAAGTAGTGATTACCACACACAGTACAGAGAACCAATCCCTGATTACTTTCTGGGTGAGTCACTCAGTGCCCCTTCTTAATCTTATCCACAATGGTTGTAGTCATCGCGTTTACTTTTTTATTTTATCTGACACTACAGACAAAGTCAGCAATGTATTTATCAGCCTTTCTTTCCTTCCCTCTTCACACCAAATGCTCTCTAGAGCCTCTGGTTTTAGATACTGAAATTATAAAATTACATAACACAACTACTGTGTTGCTTTTGTAACAGCAAAAGCCACCTTGAAAGTTGACTAGGCCGGGCGCAGTGGCTCAAGCCTGTAATCCCAGCACTTTGGGAGGCTGAGGCAGGCAGATCACAAAGTCAGGAGTTCCAGATCAGACTGGTCAATGTAGTGAAACCCCATCTCTACTAAAAATACAAAAATTAGCCAGGTGTGGTGGCGAGTGCCTGTAGTCCCAGCTACTCAGGAGGCTGAGGCAGGAGAACTGCTTGAACCCGGGAGGTGAAGCTTGCAGTGAGCCGAGATCATGCCCCTGCACTCCAGCCTGGCGATAGAGTGAGGCTCTGTCTCAAAAAAAAAAAAAAAAAATAGAATGTTGACTATAAATATGGGCTATTTTTGAAAAACACTTTGTAATTGTGGAAGAGTGTAAAAAAAAAATCCTAGTGCCTCTTGTTAGTAAATTATTAATGAGTGATGCAAAGAAGAGTGACGGTTGAGGAGAGTGGCAAATGAGCTCCCCCTCACTCAGGTTTCCTTAAAAAGATTAGAAATAATTTTCATGCTATCAGAAAAATCATAAAAATCCAATTTTAAGTCATGGTTGTCTATGTATGTGTGTATTTTATAACATACTTTTTTTTTTGAGACAGAGTCTTGCTCTGTCACCCAGGCTGGAATGCAGTGGTGTGATCTTAGCTCACTGCAGCCTCCACCTCTGGGTTTCAAGAAATTCTCATGCCTCAGCCTCCCAAGTAGCTGGGATTACAGGCATGCGTCACCATGCCCAGCTAATTTTTGTGCTTTCTTAGTAGAGACAGGGTTTTGCCATGTTGGCCAAGCTGGTCTCAAACTCCTGGGCTCAAGTGATCTACCTGCCTTTGCCTCCCTATAACATACATCTTTTTTTTTTTTTTTTTGAGACAGAATCTTACTCTGTTGCTCAGACTGGAGTGCAGTGGAGCAATCTCAGCTCACTGCAACCTCCACCTCCCAGGTTCAAGCGATTCTCCCACCTCAGCCTCCCAAGTAGCTGGGATTACAGGTGCCCACCACCTCACCTGGCTAATTTTTTTGTATTTTTAGTAGAGACAGAGTTTCACCATATTGGCCAGGCTGGTCTTGAACTCCTGACCTCAAGTGATCTGCCCACCTCGGCCTCCCAAAGTGCTGGGATTACAGGTGTGAGCCACCGCACCCAGCCCTTATAACATACATTTTTAAAAACTGCAAGTACTATCCTGCACATAAGCCTTCCAGCTGTATAAATGCAGTATGTGTATATATGTATATACACATATGTATAAACACACATATATATGTGTATATACATATATATACATAATGCATTTATATATATAAAACAGGATGTCCATAAGGATTTTGAAACAAATTGTTAAAACCTGTAGTGACCAGGAGTGGTGGCTCATGCCTGTAATTCCCAGAACTTTGGGAGGCCAAGGCATATGGATAGCTTGACCCTACGAGTCTGAGACCAGCCTGGGCAACATAGCAAAACTCCATCTCTACAAAAAAAAATACAAACAGTAGCCCCCCAGTAACATGTGCAACTATAAATGCACGTACTTGTCTCTTGTTTTCAAAATATTGAAATAAAACCAGAGTAACTTCCCAACATGATTTTTTAAAATAAATTCTTCATTGGAATGTGAATTTAATCATTTTTGTCTCTTACTTGTGAAATTGTAAAACTAGACACTTATTTAAGCTGAACTTTTAGAAGCTTGCAACAAGGAAACTTTTTAGAAATTCGTGTTTCAAATATCAGATATATAATTTCTGTATGCTTTTCAAT
Organism: Pongo pygmaeus; assembly: GCF_028885625.2. Lineage (NCBI taxonomy): Eukaryota > Metazoa > Chordata > Mammalia > Primates > Hominidae > Pongo > Pongo pygmaeus. The sequence goes on along the minus strand of NC_072390.2, from coordinate 38,867,429 downwards.
ATGTTTTGGGGATTGATTTATAATTTAATTAAAAGGTATTTTATGGGATGCGTGCTGCAAATTATTTTGGAACGTATGACACAAGAAGTTTCACATCTGTTTTATAAAACCATTGTCCAAGATGGTGACAATCAAATATATCTTTGATTTTTAACTTTTCACATATAATTCAAATACAATGAAATTCACTCTTTTAAAGTGTACAATTCAGTGGCTTTTAGTATATTCATGTATACGTTTTTATGTGGTCATGCTTTCTTAACTATATACTGAAAAGTGGAATTGCTGGGTCAAGTGGCAATTGTATGTTTAACTTTTTGAGGAATGCCAAACTATTTTCTGAAGCAGCTGCACCATTTTATTTTCATGTAAAAGGAAATGTTACAAGGCTTCCAATTTCTTCACATCCCTGCTAACATTGGTTATTTTCTGTTTATTGTTATTATTATAATACCCATCCTGGTAGGTGTGAAGGGGTATCTCACCATGGTTTTGATTCGGATTTCCCTAACGAATAACTTTTTATGTGTTTGTTGGCTATGAAATAGGAGCACCAAGAAACCCCCATAAATTAAATCAAGAAAGTTCAACAGATATATTTATTAAAGAGTATTAGAACATAGATCTATACCAATGGCTCACCCTGTTATCCAATCTATTGCCAGATTCTAATTTTGCCTCCTAAACATTTTTTAAATCCACCAACATTTTCTCTACTCCATTGCCATTATCATAGGCTAAACTAGGATAATGTTGCTATAACATTCATATGTAAGTTTTTATGTGGACATGCTTTCAATTCTCTTGACTATACACTGAAGAGTGGAATTGCTGTATTTCTGCAATAGCCTCTTATCTACTTTTGTTACTTTCCAATCCATTCTCTACCTAGCAACCAGAGGTAACTTTCTAAAATACAAATCGGATTGTGTCACTCTTCTGTGAGGTTGCAGTGAGCAGAGATTGTGCCACTGCACTCCAGCCTGGTGACAGAGCGAGACTCTGTCTCAAAAAAATAAAAAAGAAACTGAGTAGCTGTGACAAACCGTACAGCTCACAAAGCCAAAAATATTTAATATCTAGATGTTTACAGAAAACATTTGTCAATCCCTGGTTTATGCTTCTTGACTACATCCAGAGTTCTCCCTTGTTTCTCCCTAAGTAGTCTCTCAGTACTAACCCATGGCCTGCTTAGACACGTGTGCTAAGTCTCACATCCTCAATAACTTCCCAGTCCTACCAGGTGATTTGTTCTGTCCTGCTGTCTGCCTAGCAGGACAATAGGAAAGACAAATGCAAAGATGACATTTGCAAACAAGGGTCATCAATGACGGCCACCTAATTCCTTCATAAGCTTTGCAAAACTCAGTACAGAAGAGAGATAACTTGCCCAAGCTCGCAAGGCTAGTAAAAAGCAGACACAGGATCCAAACCCAAGTCAGATTTCAGAGACCTGGTTCTTAACTATTATACTATATTGTCTCCCTACAGGAGGCTAAGAACTTGGTAACCCCAATGTCAACTTAGAATTCTAGGTACTGGCTGGGTGTGATGGCTCGCGCCTGTAATCCCAGCACTTTGGGAGGCCAAGGAGGGTGGATCACCTGAGGTCATGAGTTTGAGATCAGCCTGGCCAACATGGTGAATCCCTGTCTCTACTAAAAATGCAAAAATTAGCCGGGCATGGTGGCGTGCCCCTGTAATCCCAGCTACTCAGGAGGCTGAAGCAAGAGAATTTTTGAACCTGGGAGGCAGAGGCTGCAGTGAGCCAAGATCGCGCCACTGCACTCCAGCCTGGGCGACAGAATAAGACCCTGTCTTAAAAAAAAAAAAAAAAAAAAAAAAAAAAGAACAATTCTAGGTACTGTTAAAATCCTCAGAAATAGCTTATCTCAAATACAAGGTACGCCTTTATCAAATTCTTATCACATACGAAGCACCACAGAAGGAATCTTATTTAATCCCCAAAACTAACCTAGACAGGGAGGAATTATAACCCACATTTTTACAAATTAGAAAATTAAGGGCAGGTCGGGTGCAGTAGCTCACGCCTGTAATCCTAGCACTTTGGTAGGGCAAGGCAGGTGGATCACCTGAGGTCAGGAGTTCCAGACCAACCTGACCAAGATGAAACCCCATCTCTACTAAAAATACAAAAATTAGCTGGGTGTGGTGGCAGGTGCCTGTGGTCCCAGCTACTCAAGAAGAATTGCTTGAACCTGGGAGGCAGAGATGGCAGCGAGCCGAAATTGTGCCACTGCACTCCAGCCTGGGCAACGGAGAGACTCTGTCTCAAACAAAAGGAAATTAAGGGCGAAAAGAAAGCTGAAGTTCCCAGATAAATTCACAGACAAGTATACCAGTGGGATGGTGACAAAGTGTTGAAATTTATAGACTAGGTCATAAGACATGCAAAACTGTAACCTTATTTGTCTGTATCTGAACCAAACTTGATAACAAGCACTCATCTTTCTATTCCTGGGAGAAAAAAAATGTTAGTTTCAGATTACTCGGTCACTTCAGATACAAAATGTAGTAACCAAAAGTGTTCAATTTTATTAATCATCAGGGAAATACAAATTAAAACCACAAAGTGATGCCATTACACACCACACAGCATGATGAAAATGAAAATGTACATGCCAAATGCACATGTGTGGCAACTAGAACTCTTATTCATTTACTGGCAGAAGTGTAAATTGGTATAATGATTTTGTAAAACTGCTTGGAAGAATGAGGGATGTCCTGGAGCTGGCTTATACAAGCTCACAGAAGCAACTGTTAAATTTTTAGCTATTTTGTAAACCAACTGAATTCACTTTGGTAGCTTGAAACTGGAGAGAACGGGAGTATTTACACATGGAAACTTGTCAAACATTACAAATCAGCACCTAGCCCAGCACACAGCTGGGTAGAATATACCAAATCTCCACATACACATATCCTAATGCCCAGCAAATTCATTCCTGGGTATATACTCTATAGAAATGTGTCCATATGTTCACCAGCAGCCGTGTACAGAAATGTTGATAGCAGCACTAATTGTAATAGCTTCAAACTGGAAACCCAAATATCCATAAAGAGAATTGGTAAATACATTGTCACATTCATTCGATGGAATACCAAGCAGTGATAAGAATGAAAGAATTAGGCCAGGCACAGGCTGGGGTCACACCTGTAATCCCAGTGCTCTGGCAAGCTGAGGCACGAGGATTGCTTGAGCTTAGGAGTTTGAGGCTAAAGTAAGCTATGATCGTGCCACCTGCACTCCAGCTGGGTAACAGAGTGAGACTCCAACTCTTAAAAAAACAAAAAACTAAAAAACAAAAAAACGAATGAAAGAACTTTTGCTACACACAACAACCCAGATGAGTTTCACAAACAAAATGTTAGAAAAGGAGCCAAAACAAGGGTACTATATAATTCCACTTACTTAACTGGCAAAACAGACCAAACTCATCTCTGCTGCCAGAAATTAGGGAAGTGGTTACTTGGCAGGGAGGACAGCAGATAATGACCAGTTGAGACACAAGGGGATTGTGAGGTGTTGGTGTTGCCCTTTGTCAATCTACGTGGTGATTATGTATGTGTTTACTTTGTGAATATTTATCAGTAAAAAGTTCAATCTGGCCAGGCATGGCGGCTCATGCCTGTAATCCCAGCACTTTGGAAGGCCAAGACAGGAAAATCACTTGAGCTCAGGAGATAGAGACCAGCCTGGGCAACATGGTGAAACCCCATCCCTACAAAACATATAAAAATTAGTCTGGTGTGGTAGCAAGCACCTGTAGTCCCAGCTACTCGGGATGTTGAGGTGGGAGGATCGCTTGAGCCAGGGAGGTCAAGGCTGCAGTGAGCCATGATCAGGCCACTGCACTCCAGCCTGGGCAACAGAGCAAGACCCTGTCTCAAAAAAAAAAAGTTCAATTTAAAAAAACTAGTCACTTCCATAACTGGACATCCATAAGCAAAAAACAAAACAAAAAAACTTTGACTTTAATCTCACACCTTAAGTAAAAACTAAAAATGGAAAATAGATCTAAATGAAAAACACAAAATGATACAACTTTAAAAACAGAAGAAAATCTAGACATGGGGTTAGGCAAAGTCCTTAGACGTTGCATCAAAAAGAATGATCCAAAAAAGAGGAAAAAAAAAAGATAATTAGATCTCATCAAAATTAACAATTTTACTCTGCAAAATACACTGCTAAGAGAATGAAAAGACAAGCCACAGACTGGGAGAAAATATTTGGAAATCATTTATCTGATAAAGGAATTGTAATCAAACTCTTTCCTGGTTTTGAAATTGTACTATAGTTATGTTACTGTTAGGTAGGGGAGGCTCAGTGATGGGTACACAGGACTTACTATTTTTGTAACTTCTTGTGAGGCTACAATTATTTCAAGGCAAAAAGGTTACTTTTTTTTTTTTTGAGATGGAGTTTCGCTCTTGTCGCCAGGCTGGAGTGCAAAGGCACGATCCGGGCTCACTGCAATCTCCGCCTCCCGGGTTCAAGTGATATTCCTGCCTCAGCGCCCCTGGAGTAGCTGGGATTACAGGTGCCTGCCACCACACCTAGCTAATTTTTTTTGTATTTTTAGTAGAGACAGGTTTGACCGTGTTGGTCAGGCTGGTCTCGACCTCCTAACCTCAAGTGATCCGCCTGCCTCAGCCACCCAAAGTGCTGGGATTACAGGCGTGAGACATTGTGCCTGGCCAAAAAGGTTACTTTTTCTAAAAAGGATCTTGGGAGTTACCAAGCAAACTGCCTATTTTTTCCCATCTTTGGCTAGTATTAAATATTCCAACACAATATTAACGGAGCAATCACTGATAACACTTTCCTGGATGACAATCTGACTCAACTAATCAAAAGCTATTAGAATGTACAAACTTGCCGGGCGCAGTGGCTCACGCCTGTAATCCCAGCACTTTGGGAGTCTGAGGCGGGCGGATCACGAGGTCAGGAGATCGAGACCATCCTGGCTAACACGGTGAAACCCCATCTCTACTAAAAATACAAAAAATTAGCCGGATGTGGTGGCAGGCGCCTGTAGTCCCAGCTACTCGGGAGGCTGAGGCAGGAGAATGGCGTGAACCCAGGAGGCGGAGCTTGCAGTGAGCCGAGATCGCGCGCCACTGCACTCTAGCCTGGGCGACAGAGCGAGACTCTGTCTCAAAAAAATAAAATAAAATAAAATAAATAAAATTTTTAAAAAGAATTATAAAAAAAAAAAAAAAATGTACAAATCTTGACCAAGAAATTCCGTATCTAGGAGTTTTCCTAAAGAAATAATCAAAGATACATACAAAAATCTGCAAATGATGTAGGTTTTCACAGTTGTTTATAACAGTGAAAAATTGAAAAAAACTTAAAAATTGGAAATAAGCGGAGGACTAGTTAGTATAATATAATACTGAGAAGACAGAATACAATGCAGCCATAAGAAATTTAAGCCATATAAGAATATTTATTGACATGGAAAATGTTAACAATATACTTCTATATGAAATATGTAGGCTACAAAACAGTATATACAGTTTAATACCATTTTTATGGAAAGAAAAATAACCATATATACAAAATCATGCATAAGAAAAAAATAATATAAGGGTGTACATACCAAATATTAATAATAATGGCTATCTCTGGATAGTGGAATCAGAGGGATTATGTAACTTTCCCAATAAATTTTCCTGTCCTCCAAACAGTATCCGCTTCATACTATTATTTCTTGGTTATAATTAGTTTGATATAATTCTCTTCAGAAAGGCTCTGTTTCATTATATATACCTCAAAGCATACTTTTGATGCAGCTTCTGCAATTCCCATCTAAAAAGTGGATAACGCTTGCTCTTATATTCTGGCATATGAAGACTATTTGTAATTAACACACTATAAAATATGTCAAAGCAGGCCAGGCATGATGGCTCACACCTGTAATTCCAATACCTTGGCAGGAAGATCGATTGAGGCCAGGAGCTCAAGACGAGCCTGGGTAACATAGGAAGACCCTATCTTTACAAAAAAATTTTAAAAATTAGCCAGGTGTGATAGCACATGCCTGTAATCCCAGCTACTTGGCAGGCTGGAAGGTCAAGGCTGCAGTGAGCCATGATCATGCCACTGCACTCCAGCCTAGGTGACAGAGCAAGATCTCATCTCTAAAAAAAAAATTTTAAATAAAGCAAAATATGCCACAGCATAGATCTGGTTGTAGAAAATTATTATATGGAGAACTGAAAAATCTCCTAATCAAGACAAAAATTTTAAATAGAGAAAAAAATACTATCTATCATTAGTTCAAGTTTCCATTAAGAGTAGTGTGAAATAGCTCCAAGTTCAGAAATGGAGAATTTTGCCATCTCTCCCTCTTACCAGCCAATTGACTTTTACTACAGTTTTTTAGTTAGTAAAATATAGTTAATAATTCTGTATAAAGGAGCAAAAGTCAGTTTCTCATTGTTTCCTATCTCCCTTCATAGGTCTGACATGTTGAAATTGTGAAATTATTTAATGTTAATAGTTTTTAACTTCCTTAATTATGTAAAATAATTAATTTTTAAATTATTTTTACAGTTAAAACACAAAGCATACTTTTCATGGAACCAAGTGTTCCAAACACAAAAAGGTCATTCTCTGATGACTCTTGATAACATACAACATAAAACATAGTTATAACAAATATAATTTAGAATTTATATTTCAGAATCCATCCTGGTGTAAAGCTATTTACTATACCCTTACTAAAAATACCAACAGTAAGGATGTTGGATCTTTTAAAGGTAAAACATCAGAGAAAAGAGAAAAAGACCTGTTTGTCCAATTCTCTGTGCTTTCAATGCTCTAGCACCATCCCAAAGTTGCCTCCTAACTTCTGTTCCCTCCCTGGGAAGGGAAGTCCAGGCAAATCTGTGATCAGTTAATAACTTTTAACAATTGTTTGCCATTACATCTGAAAGTGAACATTTAATCACTTGTTATATCTGAAAGGTAAATTTCATTGTCTAAATGCCTAGAGGTAACTGGAAGATGAAAGAAACATAAAGGTTTGATGAATAGAGGGAAAAAAATGGGGCAGAGGGTTGTTTCTGTTTTTCCAATGAAAAGGTTTGCTCCTTCTCTCTGCAAAATCTTGGAACTGAGAAAGCTGTCTGGAGTGCAGATGGAAAGCATGCATCAAATTGATGTAACTACATAACATACTCCTGCCCTACACCAGGGTCATTCTGCCACCTCTATCCCACTCTAAAAATGTCCCATTCACCACAGCCTAACTTCTATCATAGTTCTAATTCCTCAGTGAAGATCACAAGAAAGGTACTTCCAGGTTGTTAAAAGAAACAAAAATGTTACACCAACACATTTCTGGGGTGGAAGGATACTACTGACACTACATATTTATTGCTTATATTACAAGAATTTAACAAAAAAAGCAGACTAGAAAATCACTTTCTGAAATTTCACAATCACCAATTTGCAACAGAAACTGAAGCATAATATTTATGCTAACAAATATGTTGGATGAATTATCACCTCAGCACATAACTGCAGATGGATACTCCTGGATTTTCACTTAATCCATTACTCAATGATGAACACTATAAAATGAAAGGTGACATACTTATGAACTAAAATCACAAGAAGAAACTCTCCAAGATCAATCTTAAATGAACTCCTATTCCAATAAGCCATAAAGAGCAGTAAAAGGCAATATTCATTTAACAGTACAAGAATCTCGATGACAAGAAATCAGGTATTTATATTCCTCTAGAGGCATTTCTTCTCCACCTAACAAAGGCACTTGACATGTACTGAAATGGACAGTTAATTCAAGTACTGCCCTGGGCAACTGTTACCTTGCTAAAATTAGATGAAGTGGTGATTAAGTTCAAATTAGTTCTCCCAAATAAGCCTGAAACACACATGAATAGATCATAAGTTCTCTATTTTTGGCAGATGATATAACCAAAGAAAAGCTAATGTTGGTATCCATGCTGAACTGGCTGACTTGAGCAGTCAAGGATACTCTCTCTGCACAATATATTCCTTGATGACTATGGAATGTATATATAATTATAGGCAAATTAACCTTTCCTATAGTTTCAGGTATTAATGTTCATTCCTCTTCTTGTCTTTTCTTACTTTTTTGTTCTTTCCCAAAGCCTTAGATGACTCCTCCTGAAAAAGACACAAATCAGTGCAGCATCTCTCCATTTACATAAAGACAAAAACTTCAATCTAATCACTTATATTTATACATATATATTCCATGTATATTCATACATATATGTATGTATGTATATATGTTATAGTGAGGGTATAATCACTTTCATATGTGTCATTTCTGTGTTTTACAGGGTACTTTCACTTATAGGCTAATATTTTTTAAACAATCAAGAATAATCAGGGAAACCTTATTTATCTAGTAGATTTATGTTTGAATAATTTCAATATTATTTCATCCATTGTCCCACTTTCCCAAGTAAGGCAGTAAAATTTAAATAAGGCAGATATGAACATACCTAAAATATAAAACAAAATAAACTCCAAGTACAAAGGAAAAAAGCATCTAAAGGTATGCCAGTGGAGGCGGAGATGTTTTGACACTAACGGAGAATTTCAGAATTTTATAGATGTTTAAAGAACATCTAGCCTGATGTGATATCAGCTACAACCACTCTGGGGCTCAATTTTAGGGATGGAACCTAGTTGGTCTTAAAAGGTTTTTCTAATTATAAAATTCTATGAACCCATGAAATCAAGGTGCGAAGGGATGAAGTGATCTGTCCTATGAAATCAAGGTGCGAAGGGATGAAGTGATCTGTCCTATGAAATCAAGGTGTGATGGGATGAAGTGAGCTGTCCAAAGTCACGTGACTGGCCAGACACACTGTTTAGAGTCCAGGTCTCCAGGTTCTTAGTCCAAAGGTTTTACCAATTCACCACCCACATTCTGATTCATTCTTAATTTTCTGTCTTTTTAAAAAATTCCCAGACAGTGATGAGAAATTCTCTAGATGTAGTATGAGGAGCCACTTACAGGTGAATTTGTGTAGTTCTTTTCCACTAGTATGTTTCTGGCACAGTTGTTGATATGTTTAAAGCGATCTGGTCCTAGCAGAATCCCTCCATACCAGCGTGATACTACCACCATGACATTCTTCACATTCAAAATCTGTTATTTTTTGGAAGCATAATTAGGTACATAGACAGACATGTACAAACATGTGTTTTAAAAAAGGAGAATGAAATAACCCATATATAAAATTGCACATAAAATTTCCCAGTGACTTTAATGGTAGAGCCATATGAGTGAGTAGGCACTGAGTGAGATTACTAACAATTCAGGGAGTGAAATGGAAGAACAGAAGCGAATCTGGAAAACCATCACTGTATTTCACAATGTCCTCAAATTCCCAGATTTGGGGCAACTGGACAGAGTGAAGGGGAGACCGTGCAAGTAGGATTCTAGCACCTGGTGACTTCAACCACAACAGCTAAGTTCAGGCAGCATTTTACTACTAGGCCAAATAACAACAACAAAAAAAACCCTGCTTCTGAACAAAGCTACAGGGGCTGCACGAGGCATCAATCCCTGGTGCTATTAGTAAGATTTTCATCAGTTGAGATCTAGATCAGTCTCACTCTGTCACCCAGGCTAGAGTGCAGTGGCGCAATCTTGGCTCACTGCAACCTCTGCCTCCTGGGCTCAAGTGATCCTCCCACCTCAGCCTCCCAAGTAGCTGGGACCTACAGGTGCATGCACCACCATGCCCGGCTAATTTCTGTGTTTTTTTGGTAGAGACAGGGTTTCACCATGTTGCCCAGGCTGGTTTCAAACTCCTGGGCTCAAGTGATCTCCCCGCCTCGGCTTCCCAAAGTGCTAGGATTACAGGTGTGAGCCACCATGCCTGGCCGTCTTCATCAGTTTGACATTTGTCAAATGCTGCCCTTAATGTGAAGCCCACCAGTTTACAGGCCTGACCCACAAACACAGTTACTATTCAAGGGAAAGGCCTTGTTAGAAAATAAACCTTCACATACAAGAGCAGAAAAAACCAGGTAACTACCTTAGGAAAAAAACAATCCAATCCTAAAATTAATGAACAATAAATGATCACCAGACAGATGAAGAAAATCCAGCAGCATGAAAGAGAAAGGACAAGATAAACAAACAAAAATGGACCAGGAAAAATTTTTTTAGGGGTGAGAACATCTTAAAAAAGAAACTCTAATTAATATAATCGGAGAAATTTTAGAAGATATTGGAGCCATAAAACAGAACAGGATATTCTTAAAAAGGAAAAACAGAAAACAAGAAAGAACTCTTAAAAATTAAATATATGGTTGCTAAACAAAATTTCAAATTCAACAGAAATTCTGGACAACAGTCAAGAAAATGTCTCAGAATATAAAGACAATGAGATGGACAACTTAATTTAAAAAAAAAAAAAATTCTGGATCTATCCAGAAGTTCCAATATCCAACTAACAGGAGTTCCATAAAGAAAGAATAGAAAAAATAAAGAGAAGGAAATTGTCAAAAAAACAAAGTGTTTTCCCAAAGTTGAAGACAATCTTCTGTTGTCTATGTCTTGAAAGCATAGCACTTCTTATTAATTATTTGCTTTCTGTCCCACATCCACTGGTTAAAATTTTCATTCAATCAATATTTTAACATCAACTACTAATTAAATCAAATATATCTTATGTTACATAGTTCAACTGACTTAGCTATTACTAAATGGAGCTCTGTTTTGTTGAGAAATTTTATGGCTTGTACAGAACAGGATTGATAGTTTAACTTACACCTACCTCCATGAGATGAAGAAGACGCCCACCAGCTGCTGTTTCCCCATCATCCTCACAATCCTGTAAGAAGGTCTGTTTATCCTCACAATATATTCTGCAAATATATGTAAGAGCATTACACTTTGAAACTAAAATATTATAATAAAAGTTATTCCTCAATATCTGTGATCATTTTGATTACTTCCAAAATCCGCATATTCATTTTTTTTAAATCCTTCTTGAAATATGTATTATATTAGATATATTTTCACTGATGGTTTACTATCCAGTATGTTTGCCTTTTTATGTACTTGGGAAAGCTAGGAATCAAAGGCATCTCCTTTATATCAAAAATGTTGCTATTATGGGAAGGTGAATTTATACATGTGACATTCCCCTTACTTCATTTAACCTTGAAGCTACTGAGAGCAATCACTGAAAAACATTTATTGAGAATATACTGTATAAAAGCAACAGGTACTACGACATGTTATAAAGGAAGTAAGTGGCATGCATCTGTCTTCAAAGAGCCTTAAGATGTAGTGAAACAAAAAGCATATAAAAAAAGATGAAGGCAACAAAACCAACATGAGGTAATAGTTTATACTTTCATCTTATTCCAGCCATCAAGCATTTCTCTATTTTCTTCTAAGAATGTAAAGATTTAAATTTTCCTCTGGATGGTTACTAATATTAGAGACAAATCATGGTATTTTTATCCATTTAAACTAGAAAGCTATATCTGAAATAATAATGTAGGCCTACAATACAGTAAAATAAGCTTGGCAAATAAGTGCTAGAGATAGAAAAAAAAATAGTGTCAGTTACAGTATGCCATCTGGTGGATTTCTTAGGGCCCTACAATGGTATCATGTGGAACTGGGTAAATGTAGTAAAGACATCCTCCCAGCTCTGGCCATAAAAAGCTGTAAACTTTTAATGTAAATACTAAAAGCTATAAAAGCTCATCTACACACCTAAGTCAGTTATGTTACCTTACAGCAGTCACATTCATTCATTCACTCATTCTTCCTTCCCTTCATCCATCCATCCACTCAATAAATATTTACTGACCACCTACTATGAACATTAAAGTTAAAACACTATGAGTACTTTTTTCTTTTTTTGCATAGCTGAGATACAAGATTGTTGAAGCTGTAGCCACAGCCACAGAGGAGTGAAATAAAGAAAACAAATGAAATTGGATTATCAAATTCAGCTCCATCACTTAACTATGGGATCTTCAAAATGCTAACCTTTTTACAGTGGTAGAACTGCTAACTAATAAGAGTTAATTTACATAAAGTTTTGGCACAGAGTAGGCACTCAAAAAACATGTAGAATAAATGAATATTACAATTTTTACAGCCCATTCTAATGACTGAGAGTAGTCTAATTCCTCATTTTCCTATTGAAGGCCATAACTGATTAAGAAAACATTAAAATTCTATCCAGTGATACTCTATTAAGAGGGGAATTACATAACAAATAATTGTTTGTAAGTTTTGGCACTTAAAGAGATGTGAAATTAGTAATATTAAGAACTCACCCACTCAAAATGATGAATTTTTGAGTTTCAGTTTCAGATAGCCTAGATTCTACAAACAGTCTCAATCACATTTTAAATTTACACCAAGTCCCTATGTTCTGAATTATTTTAGGCCTAAACTATGTACCTTTAAAGTCTTACAAATTTGCGTATTTTTTCAAATGCCCTTCATCTCTTCACTTATAAATCAGCAAAGATACATATAAAAACCTGAATTCTCAAAACTGAAACTCATGTAGTAAAAGAAATACTCTTAATTCACTGCTTATGGGAGCATAAATTGGTTTTAAAAACTTTCGGGCTCACACCTGTAAATCCTAACACTTTGGGAGGCCAAGGTGGGCAGATCACTTGAACTCAGGAGTTTGAGGCCAGCCTGGGCAACATGGCAGAACTCTGTCGCTACAAAAAAATACAAAAATTATGCCGGGCATGGTGGCTCGCACCTATAGTCCCAGTTAACTTGGGAGGCTGAGGTGGGAGGATTGCTTGAGCCAAGATCGTGCCCCTGTACTCCAGCCTGGGCAACAAGGGGAGACCCTGTCTCAAAAACCAAACCAAAACAAACAAAACCTTTGCAAGAAATTTGGCTATATATCAAGAGTTTCAAAATTGTTCACACTTTTTGATAATTCTACTTCTAAGAATTCTTTCTTCCTTTTATTATATTCCCATTTCATTTCAAAAAAGAATCTCAAGCAACCAGAACCTATCCTGAGGAAATAACCTAAAAAGAATACAAAGATGTTCCCTGGACCACTCTTTATAATCGTGAAAAAAATGAAAAACTAAAAGGAAATGGTTAAATAAATTGTAGTATGGCACCTCAAATATTTTACGGCCATTAAACAGTATTTATCAAGCAGTTATAACAATATGAAAAAGTGCTTTTGTTTAATTAAGAAAAAAACAGGATACAAGGGTAAAGCATTGGGAAAAAATAAACTTTCAGAGAAAAAAATGAAACAAAAAACAAAACATTGTCAGTTACATTTGATGGCAGAAAATGCCAGATTTTTCCCTTCAATTCTTTTTTCTTCTTTTCTGCAGTTTCCAAATATTCCACATGTCTATTACTATTACAATGGAAAAAATACATAATAGTTATTATTTTCTAAAATCATGCATCATTTCCCTCTATTTTTAAGAAACTGCGTATACTAAAACTTGTGATGATTACTCACCTGTAGGCATAGATGTTGTGGGTGGCACTAGCTATTTTCTTATTCTCATACAATTTGGAAAGAACCATTTTCACCTTAAAAACAGCAATAATATAAATAAGTATGCTTTTTATATTTGCTCTGTAAATAAATGCTAGAAAAATACCTTGAAGCATGCTGTATTAAAATAAATAGTCACTTAAAGAGTCTACTACACTCTGAAAAAGTCATTACCAAAGTTTCCTTCTCATTTTAGGGGCAGAGACTGGTACTCATAATTGGTATAAAAATGACAGACCTGGTATTTTTGAGCACTAATTATCAACGAGTATTTCGGTAATACTATGTCAAGGGAAAGTTTGTTCCCCATGTAGGGAATTTTAAATGTATCATGTAAAAATTCTAAAAACTAGCTCTGAAATTTACCAAATGTATACATCCAATGTAGCAGGTGTACAATAATGGTATGTTCCAAATGTTATAAAACCACAGCTTTCTCTGGGAGTCAAGTAAGGTTCATAGAGGGTCACATGAGCCAGGTCTTATAAGTGGCAGTTCTTCTGCATCAAAAGGAAAGATGGGGCAGGAAGAAGACATTCCACACAGAGAATAGGGCTATATGCAAATACAGGGACTGGGTGACCAAATTTAGCAAATAAAAGTACAGGACATCCAGTTAAATTTGAATTTCAGATAAACGACAAGTAATTTTTTTACTATAAGTACATCCCATGCAATAATGTTTATCTGAAATTCAAATTTAACTAGGTATTCTGTATTTTATCTGGCAACCCTAGTGGGAACAAAAAAGAGAAAAGTTCAGGAAGCTTTGCACAGCTTAACTTAGAGTATGAATGAGATGACAGCAGATGTGTCATGAATGATAAGCTAGGGCCGTATTACAAAGGATCTGTGTAATAAGTTTAGATGTTCCCTTGTAGACATTGGAAATCAGCAAAGATTACATGTGTGAAGGTGGAAAAGAGAGAGAACAGAGTGACACATGGTCAGATTTTTCAGGGATGTTGTAATGGCAAGAAGTATGGAAGAAATATTGGTGGCAGGGAAGACTGAGCTAGAGTTGGGGACACCAATTTGGATCACAAATTGTGCAATCTTCTGTTTATCATTTTATAATCGTTCAGGTTCTCAAATTCTGATCAATAAAATAGACAATGACCTCTAAAATTTGTTTCAGCTCTCACAAATTATAATGCTATAAATCTAAGTGACTCTGATCAGAAACAGAAAGAGGATCCAGAATGAACAGATTCAGAATTAGAATGTCTCAGGAGGACCCTGGGAAGAAGATGTGACTAAGGGCCAGGGACAAAATAGGATTCCTGAGAGAAAAGACCAGAAGTCCGCACCAAAAGTTATGATCTTGACCACAAGTCAATGCAGAAAAGAACTTCCTCTTTCAGAGTGAAACAGCCTGGTACAAAGAGCTGTATCCCTGAAGGCCAGGGCTTTAAAGAGCTTCAAGAGTAGGGTAGCTGCAAAGACCAAAGGAAGAGACTCATGCCTAAAACCTGCGGTAAATGAGACTTTTTTAAAAATGGAACTGTACAGGTAGTATTGAAATTGCCTCGTACATCAATAATGTAAGCTGAGCTACATTATAGAAGCAAGGAAGAAAAGGATTCTGCTGAAAGGAGAATGAGAAAGGCAAAGACCTAGGAATAGTTTATGGCTGAAACCTCTCCCATTTATATCCCTGGGTGGAAATAAGGTCACCTAAGATCAAGAAGCACAAAGGAAAGTAAGTCAGGTAGGGAGGACTTGGTTTAGTCAGTCTGTCCACTGTCCCCTTTGTTGAATAATAACAGAGGAATGGACTTAGTTTCACAGAACTCCCATTTGACAGGACAAATAATTCTTTTTGACAAGATATTAAGCATCATAATTTTCTATAATAGCACAATGGGTGTTTCTTATTTAAAGATTCATTAGAGGGTTAACCCCTAATCAGAGTTTAGATACAATTTTGAAAGCAGTGACAGGCCTGGGTAGGTGGCTTATGCCTGTAATCCCAATACCTTGGATTGGGAGGCTGAGGCAGGAGGGCTGATTGATTCCAGATTGAGACCAGCCTGGGCAACATGGTGAGACACCATCTCAAAAAAAAAAAAAAAGAAAGCAAGCAGAGACAAACAGAAACAAAACAAATCTTCCGTGATTCACAGTAATTTGGGAGTAGAAAAATGAACAAATAATTTTTATCTTATATGAAAATAAAGCATAAAAGTAAAAACAAGGGCATTATTGCAAAATCATTTACCTGAATTATTTTAGTAAATCATCAAAGTGAGCTAGACAAAGGAACTTTACCTGTTTGGGACAAACTACTGGAGCCAAGTGTGCCTGAAAAGTACTTCTTCGGTCTGTAATAGGAATGCCATGATCAATCGGAGGTAATTCTTCTACTTCTACTTCTAGAAATGTAGAAGAAACTTTATTTTTTAAAAAGCCTTACATTCAAATACTGAAAAAAATGAAATGGGGGGGCAGCTGGGAAAGAAATGTAAATTACATGGCAAATCAACTAAAATAACCATTAATCGTTATCTACCAAAATTAAATTTAAATTATAATTTTAAGTAAAAAGTTTCTAACTATATTGTACATAAGATTAAAATACTTGATTTATAAATGATTTCCACCTGCCAAGGTTACCCAGGGGAAGCAATGGGTTGGGACTAATCCTGAACTGCTGCAGTCAGTAGTATAAGTTGGTACAATATCTAATATATAATTTTTAAGAGTATAAAGGGGTCCTGAAACCAAAGATTTATAGCTGCTAATATAAAATTTATTTATCAGTTTCACTGTTGTTAGACCTCTGAGTTAGGAAAACTATGAATTCATATTCTTTATATTGTGTAGCTATAATATAATGCCTTCTGCTAATGAAACTGTTTCTGCTTCATATGATGGAATTAAATACATCAATAATACATCCAATTGGTATTCCTTAAAGAGCATCATGATTTCCAGTTATTACACCTCTTAAAACAAGTTTAAGGATCATGGCTGGGAGTGGCGGCTCACGCCTGTAATCCCAACCGTTTGGGAGGCCGAGGGAGTGGATCACCTGAGTTCAGGACTTCGAGACCAGCCTGGCCAACATGGTGAAACGCTCGTCTCTACTAAAATACAAAAATTAGCTGGGCATGGTGGCGTGTGCCTGTAATCCCAGCTACTCGGGAGGCTGAGGCAGGAAAATTGCTTGAACCTAGGAGGCAAGGCGGAGGTTGCAGTGAGCCGAGTTTGTGCCACTGCACTCCAGCCTGGGCAGCAGAGCGAGACTCTGTCTCCAAAAAAAAAGAATCACTAATTAACCCTTAATGCTGTTGAGAGACTTAATCATCCTGGCTACTACTACCTGCCTCACTTAGGATGAAAAGTTATTCAAGACAAGAAAGTAGGTTTATGTAAGATGTTTTACACCTTCCCTCTGATACTGTCCTTTTCCTGAATTGATTTTGACTGCTGTACTAACATAGTAATAAGTCAAATACAGCATTAGGGTCAATATGAACTACTGACCAATTGATAGTATTTATTTATGAGTACGATTTTTATCCTTTTTCTTTTCATGGTAGATCCTGTTTTCAAAAGATATCATATGTCAAATCCACACACAAATAAATGATTAAAATGGGAGCTACTTAGGCTAGAGCATAAATGAGAGCCCTGGATGCTCCCCACTCTTTCATTTCCTCTTTGTTCCCTTCTACTAGTCCTGGACACCATTCAAAAGCCTTAAAACTCAGAACACCTTTTAAAAGCTACTGTGTAATGACATAGGAAACCCCTCACCTTCAAACAGAATGAATATTCCCCCTGGTCTACTATGTTTTCCTAAGAGGCTTAGGGAAACTAACAATAACATTCAAAATTTTAAAATATTAAAATGAAACATAATATTACAGCAACCTATTTTTATGTTAATACTACTTGATTACGAAACAAATTTGTTTAAACGAAAACTAGGCCAGGCGTGGTGGCTCACGCCTATAATCCCAGCACTCTGGGGGGATGAGGTAGGCGGGTCATTTGAGGTCAGCCGGGCCAACATGGCGAAACCCAATCTCTACTAAAAATACAAAAATTAGACAGGCACGGTGGCATGTGCCAGTAATCCGAGCTACTTAGGAGGCTGAGGCAGGAGAATCACTTGAACTTGGGAGGCAAGGTTGTAGTGAGCTGAGATCGTGCCACTGAACTCCAGCCTGGGCAACAGAGCAAGACTCTATCTCAAACAAACAAACAAACAAAAACTGAACTCAAGCTGGGCACAATGGTACGTGCTTGTAGTCCCAGCTACTTGGAGGCTGAGGTGGAAGGATCACTTGAGCCCAGGAGTTCAAGGTCAACTCGGGCAACACAGCGAGACCTCGTCTCTCAAAAAAAAAACTCTTAAAGGCATTTTACTAGCTTTAATGTCCAGGGCTGCACTTTCATTTAATATATTTGTATTTGTGAGCATAGACTAAAATTTAATCCTGAAACATCAGGAAACAACTAAGGATTTCAATACAGAAATATAAAAACATGATGTTAACTAAAAACGTTAATAGCCTTTCTTAGTTTCAATTTCTTCCATCACTAAATCAAAACTCTAGAAAGTAGGGGGAAAAGAGTAAATTTCCATTTTTTCCTTGCCATTCTGATAAGTCAAATACAGTAATAGTATTTGGTGGCAAACACCAAAATTGCCAACAGGCAGGAAAAAATTAATCTTATCTGCAAATTAATAACTCCTTCCTAAAACTGGAGAAAATTAGTAAATTTCTCTATCATCTCAAAGAACAATACATAATACTACCAACCCACTCTCCTCAAAAGAAATTAGTTAGTAACATTATACCTGTCCGAGTTTCACTGATATCAAAATCCAATGCTTTAACCAAACTTTCCGGCTGACATGCTAAAATGAGATCATCTTCACATTCAACATCTTCCTCTTCAGTTTTCTTCTTTACATCTGGGCCTACGTGAATATGAGACACAATTACTCCATGACGCAGGTAAGAAACGATGCTTTTTAAAAAAATCACTGGGTCTTGGGTTCTAAATACCACTCTTCAACGAAAGGAACCAGCACTCAGCGCATAGGAGAACTGGTTGATTCCTGAGTTGGAGCAAGGAAACTACAAGATGAACCTGGAACCTCATGTGGATCCACAAACTGGGAAATGCTCCAAAAGAGATGGGGCTTATAAAAAGAACACAGGAGTTAACCTGAAGGGGCTCTTAAAGGTCAAAGCTAGAACAATTTGAGCAACAAAAAAATAATGATCGTATGGCATTTTAACCCATGGACTGAAATAATATACATGAGTCCATACTGATATAAATAATAAACAGATAAATAAATACATAAATGGGGAGAGACATCCCTTCCTCATAATAGAATTCCAATTACTAAATGAGGAAGGAATGAAGAAAATAGAAAATCATCACCAGGCAAACACCACAGTAATAAATATTGTTGACAAGTTCCATGGATAGATACTAAAATTAGTGGCAGAAAGTTTAAGGAGAAACAGGATATTAGCATAGCTTCAAAGTATCTCCCTCAAGCTACAAAGAGAAAGATAGTAACTGCAATGGTTAATCTTACATGTCAACTTGTCCAGGCCACAGTACCCATATATTTGTTTACTTTTGTTTGACACAGAGTCTCATTCCGTCACCCAAGCTGGAGTGCAGTGGCACCATCTCAGCTCACTGCAACCTCCGCCTCCCAGGTTCAAGTGATTCTCCTGCCTCAGCCTCCCAAGTAGCTGCAATTACAGGCGCGTACCACCACGCCTGGCTAATTCTTGTATTTTTAGTAGAGACAGGGTTTCACCATGTTGGCCAGGCTGGTCCCGAACTCCTGACCTTAGGTGATCCACCCACCTCAGCCTCCCAAAGTGCTGGGATTATAGGTGGAAGCCACTGTGCCCAGCCTCAGTACCCATATATTTGGTTAAACACTATTTTAGATTTTTCTCTGAAGGTATTTTTTGGATGAGATTACCAATTAAGTCAGTTGAATTTGAGTAAAGCGGACTGTCTTCCATATGGGCCTCATCCTATCAGCTGACGGCCTTAACATTAAAAGACTGACCTCCCCAGAAGAGGAAATTTTTCCAGCAGACCATTTTTGTTTTCAAACCGCAACATTCACTCTTCCCTGGGTCCCCAGCCTGCCAGCCTATCCTGCAAATTTTGGACTTGCCACCTTCCACAATTGTATAAGCCAATTTCTTAAAATATATTTCTCTCTTTGTATGTGGGTACATACACACATATATATACACACATACATTCAATTGGTTCTGTTTCTCTGGAGGACCCTGACTACAGGATTTACAGTGAAGACATTTGGCAAAACCACCATAACCAAGACATCAAAGTAAATATCACCAATAATAAGGCATATGATACAATAGGCACAGTGGCTCACACCTGTAATCCAAGCACTTTGGGAGATCGAGGCAGGAGGATCACTTGAGCATAGGAGTTTGAGATCAGCCTGGGCAACATAGGGAGACCTCGTCTGTACAAAAATTTTAAAAGTAGCTGGGAGTACACCACCACTCCCAGCTACTAATCTCACTCCAATCATGAGAAAACACTGGACATACCCAAATTGAGGGGCATTCTACAAAATAACTATCAGTAGTCTTCGTAAGTGTCAAGGTTATAAGTCAAGGAAACACTGAACAACTGTTTACAGACTAAAGGAGAGTAAAGAGAAAACAATGGAAAGCAATGTAGAATCCTAGACAAGATCCCAGACAGAATGGGACAGCCCAAGATTTCATAACATTTTCAGAATGGCACACAATTTAAAACTTATGAATTATTTCTGGAAATTTCCATTTAATATTTTCAGACAACAGTTGACCACAGGTAACTGAAACCATGGAAAAGTGAAATCTCAGATGAGGAGGAATACTGTAATACAAAATTAAAGAGGATAAATCTTATAGAAATAAATAACTATAATTATATGAGTAATTAAACTTTTCAGAGAAACTTAGATTTTATAATATACAAACCATAAACAAGAATACAGATTTTCATATTAAATTTCAATTAGAGTATCTACATAAAAATGTAATTATTATAAGTTAAAAGAGTATTGACAGTATTTTTCAATCCTACCTGGTTCTGTCATCTGAGATTTTTGTATAAGAACATCTCTTATTTTCTCCACCCACAGGTAAAGAATACTTTCACCAATATTCTGTCTAAACAAAATTCAGTGGAAAAAAAAATTTGTTATTTCAAAAATCATCTCAAATTCAAGAACACACAGACATTTACAATCCAAGACATTATAAACAATCTAACCATTTCTTTTTTAAAATAATTTATAAAAACCTGGGGTTTATCAACATTTGTGTCTGAGTATTTAATACAGGTTATAGCAACCTTAAAAATTCCAGTTGACTCCAAAATTAACATGGCTTACTTTAAAATAAGCAGAAGAGCTGTAACCAAAGAGGGGAATAAACATTTCCAAACTAGATGGATTAGAGAAATATAAATGTGACTTAGCTTCTGTAGGTGGATACAATCTTTCAGTATCGATGTCTGATCATTGCTTGCTTTTCTAAACTTTTTTAAGAATTTCAAACCCCTTATTTGGTACACTTATCATTTAGTATACTTATCTCAACAAGAAAGAATGCAAAGCATATGGGAAACTCCTTCAGGGAGTCAATTTACAAGACCTAAAAGACAATTCAACAATTTTATATTCATATCTTGTTTCTGACGAAATATTCTATTGCCTAAATTGATTCATTTTGGTTCCAAATGATGTTTGGTTGCCTCAGGTAACTAAATCCATCTCAAAGGATCACTGAGAAAGAGAATGTGTCACAGGTTTTAAAGTCATGTCCATAGTTATGTTAAATGATGGTAGCAGCAATAAAATAAAGGCCCAAGTGTCTGCTATAGAAAAAGACTAATTGTAGGTAAGCATGGTATGTATTTAAAGATATTACCACACTACTATATAGCAACACCTCACCTCCTTCCTCTAAAAGTTTCCCTTGAAACCATTATCTCTCTTTATCACTATTCATCAGCACCCACTAAAACTTTCAAAACAAGAGACAGAAGAAAACAACATTGTTTTTAAATAATTCTATACCCTCAAATCCTCCCCATCACACCACAATTCCTAGTACTAAAACTAAATACTTGTATTGGTTGATATAATGGTAAAGCTATTCACTAAAATGCACTAAGCTGTGTGAAGTTAAACTAATCATTTGATCTGAGTTTCTGTCACCTAATTTTCAATATTATAAGCTGGATGAGAAGATTTTTAAAATAAGAACATCCCAGAGCCGGGCGTGGTGTAATCAAAACACTTTGGGGGGCCGGGGTGAGCAGATCACTTGAGCTCAAGAGTTCGAGACCAGCCTGGGCAACTTGGCAAAACCCCATCTCTACAAAAAAAAAAATACAAAAATTAGCCAGATGTGGTGGTGCGTGCCTGTAATTCCAGCTACTCAGGAAGCTGAGGTGGGAGGATTGCTTGAGCCTGGGAGGTGGAGGTTGCAGTGAGTGGAGATCGTGCCACTGCACTCCAGCCTGGGCAACAGAAAAAGACCCCTTCTCAAAAAAAAAACAAAAAAACAAAAAACAAAACAAAACAGGCCAGATGTGGTGCCTCACACCTATAATCTCAGCACTGTAGGAGGACAGCTTAAAACCAAGAGTTTGAGACCAGCCTGGGCAACAAAGTGAGACTCCGTTTCTGCAAGAAATTAAAAAACTTAGCCAGGCACAGTGGTGTGTGCCTGTAATCCCAGCTACTTGGGAGGCTGAGGTGGGAGGATCACTTGAACCTGGAAGTTTGGAGGCTGAAGTGAGCTATGATTGCACCACTGCACTCTAGCCTGGGCGACACAGCAAGACTTCATCTCAAAAAAATTAAAAAATAGAATTTTTAAAGAACAAAAAAAAGATAGCTGCTAGTTTAATGCTTACAATATTATCCCCTTTTTACAGATGAGAAAACAGACACAAAGAGATGACACTATTTAAAAAACTGACTCCAAAAGCCTGACTGAAACAGCCTTAACCTCAGCTTGACTAAACTTTATATGGGCCCATTCCTGACTCTAGGCCCTTACCTCCCTTTTCTTAGAGCATTTTCTTCAGAAAACTTGTCATTGTAAATTCCTTCTCCATCTCTTTGAGATATATGTAAATCTTTTTACAGAAAACTTTAATTGGTTTTACAACCCAGGAAATGTCTTTCTCAAGGACCTGGAAACCATCCCTTTGAAATACAGCATCAAAGAAGACACTGCCTTTATCTTCCAGTCTCTGTGGGAGAATAGGAGGCTAACTTCAACGGGTACCTATTAGTAAATACAGATGGCCTACTCACAAAGAGAAATATTTGCAAACTCAACAATAACTCAATATGCCCAACACACCCGATTAATGGCCCTACATAATATCTTTCAGTACTTTTCTACTAGCTCATCCTGGCCCTTAAAAACCCTTGTGCCTTATGTTTCAGAGGAGTTGAGTTCACACTTAGTTCTGGCTTCCTTCCCCTATTGCAGCGGCCTTGAATACAGTCTTCCTTGTCTGTTTAACTTTATCCAGTGTAATTTTTGATTCAAGAAGCCTCACTCACCAACATTAAAACCTAAGATTCCATGATACATCAAAATGTGAAGAGATGTAGAAAATTTCAAAAATTATTTTCTTGGATTTCTAAATTAAATATTGCTATAATAGATCATCACAAAATCAAATACTATAAAAAACTGGTAATCCTTTTCATTTTCTCTTAAACAGTATCATATTCTAAGTATTTTAAATGTATTTACTTTTTATCAGAAGTTATTTTTATTTATTCAAAATATTCATATGCAAAATATTTAAATAAAAATTAAGGACTGGGCACAGTAGCGTATGCCTGTAATTTCAATATTTTGATGTGCAGAGGCAGACAGATCACTTGAGGCCAGGAATTTCAGACAAGTCTGGGCAACATAGCAAGACCCCTTCTTTACAAAAAAATACAAAAATTAGCCAGTGGTGGCACACCTATAAACCCAGATACTCAGGAGGCTAAGGTGGGAGGATCACTTGGGCCCAGGAGGTCAAGGCTACAGTGAACCATGATCATGCCACTGCACTCCAGTCTGGGCAACAGAGAGAGACCCCATCTCAGGAAAAAAAAAAAAAAAAAGGTAGGTACAACAACCAAACTAATCTACATCTAATCAATCACCAAATCCTAGCTTTTATATATATATATTTTGTTTGTTTGTTTGTTTGTTTTTTGAGACAGAGTTTTGCTCTTGTTGCCCAGGCTGGAGTGCAATGGCGCGATCTCAGCTCACCACAACCTCTGCCTCCCGGGTTCAGGCGATTCTCCTGCCTCAGCCTCCCGAGTAGCTGGGATTACAGGTACGCGCCACCACACCCAGCTAATTTTGTAGAGATGGGGTTTCTCCATATTGGTCAGGCTGGTCTCGAACTCCTGACCTCAGGTGATCCGCCTGCCTCAGCCTCCCAAAGTGCTGGGATTACAGGCATGAGCCACCGCGCCTAGCCAATATATTTTTAAGTATTTCTTTAACTGACCTTCTTCTCCATTCATATTCTTTTTGCCTTAATAAAGGCCTCCACTATATCCCTCCTGAGTTACTGACTGCTCTTCTAAAGAGCCCCTTCTTCACAGCTTACTTTTTATATATTTATTTTTGAGACAGAGTCTCACTCTATCACCCAGACTGGAGTGCAGTGACTCCTTCAACCTCAACCTCCTGGACTCCAGTGATCCTTCCACCTCAGCCTTCCAAGTAGCTGGGATTACAGGCACGCCCCATCACACCCAGTTAATTTTTATTTTTTTAATTTCTATAGAGATGGGGAAGGTCTCACTATGTTGCCCAGGCTGTTCTCAAACTTCTAGCTTCAAGCAATCCTCCCACATAGGCTTCCCAAAATGCTGGGATTACAGACAAAAGCTACCACACCTGGCCCATGTTTAATTTTTAAAAACCTATATTTCCCCCTTGCTGCCCTCTGCTGGAATTATATGGAAAATATGATTAAAAGTTGTCACAAAAGGCCAGGCGTGGTGGCTCACGCCTGTAATCCCAGCACTTTGGGAGGCCGAGGCAGGCAGAGCACTTGAGGTCAGAAGTTCAAGACCAGCCTGGCCAAAATGCTGAAACCCCGTCTCTACTAAAAATACAAAAATTAGCCAGGCGTAGTGGTGCACGCCTGTAATCCCAGCTACTCAGGAGTCTGAGGCACAAGAATTCCTTGAACCTGGGAGGCAGAGGTTGCAGAGAGCTGAAATTGCACCACTGCACTCCAGCCTGGGCAACAGAGCAAGACTCAGTCTCAGAAAAAAAAAAAAAAAAGCTGTCACACAAAAGTTTTAAAAATAAAGCCAGGTGTGGTGGTATGTGCCTGTAGTCCCAGCTACTCGGGAGGCTGAGGCAGGAGGATCACTTGAGGCTTGAGCACAGGAGTTCAAGGCCAGCTTGGGCAACACAGTGAGGCCCTATTAAAAAAAAAAAAAAGTTTTAAAAGTAAGATGTGTATTTCTATTTAGACTACATGTGTGAAAATAATACCACTGGACCAAGGTTATTTGAGTGCGTTAAATAAACAAGACCCCATATTCCACCATTAGAACAAACTATATTGTAATCTCTGACACTTCCTAAGTCTCAAATAGCTCAAGTGAACTAATTAAAGAAAAAAGGAAAGTTGTGTCCTGTGGGAAGGTATCTTTTAGTAAAAGGAGGACTTTGGGGATAGGGGACAGGCAGGTGAAGAGCCACTTCTGAGTGTATGACATGTACACGGGTAAGAAGAAACGCTAACTGATGAATGTGATTAACATGATGGAAGCTAAGTGTGAAAGATTTTCAAGAAGGAGGAAGTGGTCAATACCACCAAAAGTTAGGTAAGAGCTGAAAAATGGCCATTAGATGAACAATTCTGGTGTTAATGGTGAACAAATCCACAGTATACTGATCTTATTCTACTGGGGGGGGGGGGCAGATAAACTGGCAAATATGAGATTATAGAAAGAAGTTTGTTGGGGGCACAAAAGTTGGAGTGGCCAGTAATGTTAGGGAGAGATATCAGAAAACATTTAATTAATGAAATACTTATACTTCCGCCAAGGATGACGGAATCACTAAATGGGGACCCAAGGAAGACCACACTTGCTCTAGGCAGGAATAAGTAGAATGGATTCCACAACAACTTACCATTTTCTAAATAAATATTTTGGGAGGAAAAGAAACCTGGCCTGGATCCCAGGGACACAAAGAGGGACTGTCACTGTACCAAATGGAGTGGCCACCTAGAACATATAATACAGTCCTTACTAGATCCTGGATTACAGTAAAACTGATATTCCAGAACATTATTTGTTTTACTAAATTATTTCATTAAAATTAATCTAAATCATAGATATATCTTCTCTAGACAACTGCATTAGCCCCCAACTGATGTCCCACATCTACTCTTGCCACCTTCCAAACACTACTTCAAACAGAAATAGAATGACCTTTTTTAAATGAAAATATTATCACGGCCAGGCACAGTGGCTTAAACCTGTATCTCTGCACCTTGGGAGGCCAAGGCAGGAGAACTGCTTGAGGCCAGGAGTTTGAGACCAGCCTGGACAACAAACCAAGGCTCCATCTCTACAAAAAAATAATTTTTAAAAAAATTAGCTGAAGGCAGAGCATGGCAGCTCACGCCTGTAATCCCAGCACTTTGGGAGGCCAAGGTGGGTGGATCATGTAAGGTCAGGAGTTCGAGACCAGCCTGGCCAACATGGTGAAACTCCGCCTCTACTAAAAATACAAACATTGGCTGTGTGTGGTGGTGGGCGTCTGTAGTCCCAGCTACTCGGGAGGCTGAGGCTGGAGAACTGCTTGAACCCGAGAGGCAGAGGTTGCAGTGAGCCGAGATCATGCCACTGCACTCCAGCCTGGGCAACAGAGTGAGATTCCATCTCAAAAAAATTTTAAAAAAATTTTTAATTAAAAAAATTAAAATTAGCTGGGCATGATGGCACATATCTATAGTCCCAGCTACTCGGGAGGCTGAGGTGGGAGAAATCGCTTGAGCCTGGGAGGTCAAGACTGCAGTGAGTCACTACTGTGCCACTGCACTCCAGCCTGGGCAAGAGAGCAAGAACCTGTCTCAAAAAAAAGAAAATCTTATCATGGCACCCTACTACTTAAAACCCTTCTCTGCTTCCAGCTATTCTTAGTATAAAGACAGGCTCTTCAACATAACCTACAAAACTCTGCAGGACCTGTCTTGTCTACCTCTCCAGGTCTTTTTCCCACCATATTCCCTCCATCTCATCCTGTCTCTTACCACTGCATATCACCATTACTGTTTCCTGTAATGTGCCAAGCTCCCCAACACCAAGCCTTGTGCTGTGGCCTCTCACTGGAATTACCATCCCCTAATTAACTCCGCTTTTAAGTCAAACAAGACATCCCTCATCTCCTAGACTATGTCAGGTCTTGTTTCAAACTCAATTAGTTTTGCATATCTTCCTTTCATAGAACTTACCACAGCTATTGTTATATTCATTTTTACAATGTTATAAGTAATATCTCTCCCACACCATAAATTCTAACTGCCATGAAAAAGGGCACTTCTGTTCATGCTAGCCATACCTGCACCCAGGATCTAGTACAGTGCCTGCCATGTAATATTTATTGAATGAAGAAATGAATGAAAAATATAGCCCATCAATAGATTCTGAGTCTTATGGCCTAATACAAGGGAAATTACCATTCAAAGTACATAGACATTTAACAAATAATTACGCTTAGGATTCTGTAATCAATTTCATTCTACATAGCCTATGAAAATACCAAATCAAGAGCAGTATCTCTGACTTTACTTTCACAAGTTGGCTAAGTGTTTTTGTTTTTTTCATTAAGACCCTTTTAGCAAATAATTTTTTTTTAATTTATTGAGATTGAGATGGGGGTCTCACTGTATTGCCCAGGCTAGTCTCGAACTCCTGGGTTCAAGCAATCCTCCCATCTCAACCTCCTGAATAGCTGGGATTATAAGCCTATGCCTAAGTGTTTTTTACAGTTATTAGCTCTAACTATTACTATATTTTTGTATCTAAGTAGAAGCTATCAAATGTATATATAAAATTATATAACTAACCTTTCAAGGTCTCTTCAAGTGAGTCCTTTTTGTTAAAGCAGAAGTAGCTTTAAAAAGTTTAGAAAGGTTCGAACAAAGGGTTCACAGGTTCAACAAAAGCCCACAATACAATCACTAACAGAATTATTTTTAAAAATTGCCTGTCACTTACATATATATTTCCTCAAGGCTATTTGATAAATCCGCACGTTCTTGCCCTTTAAGCCAAGGAGCACTAAGATTAAATAAAACAATTAAGAAGATTATTCAAGGATTATGTTTATACCTCAAATTACTGATTACATGACAAATAAATTTTTTTGGCTTTAAAAAATTATTTTCATAAATGGTCTTATATTTGTATAAATCTATATAGTTGCAAAATGCTTTCATTAGCATTAATTTATTCAGCCTTCCCAAGAAACCATGACAAAAACAAAACCCACACCAAAATTACTGTTTTAATGGTTTAAAAATTGGCCAGGCGTGGTGGCTCATCCCTGTAATCCCAGCACTTTGGGAGGCCGAGGCGGGCAGATCACGAAGTCAGGAGATCGAGACCATCATGGCTAACATGACAAAACCCCATCTCTACTAAAAATACAAAAAATTAGCCGGGTGTGGTGGCGGATGCCTGTAGTCCCAGCTATTCGGGAGGCTGAGGCAGGAAAATGGCGTGAACCTGGGAAGCAGTGCTTGCAGTTAATCAAGCACGCCACTGCACTCCAGCCTAGGAGACAGGACTCTATCTCAAAAAAAAAATTTCTGAAAAGGACATTTATGTTTACAAGAATTCTATATCTATCATTTGCAATAAATAAAAATAAAAATTTACAGAACCATTATTAATAGTAAGCATTAATGCTATGGTTTTAAAATATGTGCACAAAAAAAACTACTAGGTACAAATTCTAGTAATTGAGTTTTTTTTTTTTTTTTTTAAGGCTAATTAAGTGAAGCAGTGGGAGTGAAGAAGAAACAAAGAAATCTAACCAGTTGTGATCAATTACTGGTTATAAACCAATCACTGGTCTACAATCAGACCAGCCTAGTAATTGAGATTTTTATGCAATTCTGTTCCCAAGGGTTTATACATATTACTAGGTGATGGGGCCAAGGTAGATGAAATATCACTTGCATCAACAGGTCATGGCTCATAAAGATTAAGCTTGGGCTGCCAAGAAGATGGTTCATCAACATCAACGGGGAAAGGGGCAGGGAGAAACACCAGAAGCATCATAAGTAACTCCTGGAAGGCAGGCAGTCTCACAGGTACATCAAAGAACTGTGGCTAGGTCAGGAGAACTAGGTTAGGAGAAACTCTAAGGGCCAAGGTTTCTAGATTACTAGGCTAAAGAGGAAGGTTTCCTTCCTCATCTCTAAAGACAATTCTGTAGCTACTTCACCTCTACGAACCTTGTGATTCTCTTTTATACTAAGTGGCATATTTCATTGTTTTATAGAATTTAATTTTTATTTAAATGCTCTATACCAAACCCAAAAGGTACTTTTAATTTCTATATACATTTTAATAAGAAAAGTATTTTATGTAAACGCAAAGTACAGTATAAACATCTTTCAAAATAGAATCTTTTTATAACAATATAAATGTAGAAATACAGCTTACTTCAACTGGTAGATAGGTGGAGCTGTACCTGGGTATTCATTCGGCAACATCACCTACAATGCAGGTTCAAAAACATCTGTTTACACTTCATCAAGGTTCAAAAGTAACCATATTTATAAAGCTAGCAGCTGGACAAAAAGGGCAAGGAGGACAGAGATGAAAGGAAAAGGAAAACTGAAATATGGGCATTATACCCTGACCCCAAGTGGATGGAGTGGCATTATAATATTTTCTGGGTACTTTTCAGAAGAAATACTACAAAAATCCTAGGAAACACTATTAACTATATGAAATAGCTAACATATAATAGAGAACCATACATACTTCTTTTCAAATCAGTATTATAAAAACAAACACTGGCAAAAACTGTTTTGCATCCTTTATGTTGAAAGTACATACAAGCAGTCATCAAAGATTAAGCACTAAGAAAAGCCATAGCTGACCTTTTCATTTATTTTATCCTAACTACAACTGATCATTGATCATTGATTCTCAATTAATAAAGAAATGAGTGTCTCCTCTACGAGTCATCTACATTACTAAACTCTCTTTCCTTTTAAATGTTAGCCATCTTTCCAGGTTTGGACCCTCTCCTACTAGATGAAGAGAATAATGAAGGGAAGCAAAACTACAGTCTCTCAAGGGTCCATTAACACGTTTAAATGATTGAAAGCATTGGATTAGAAACACTGAAACTATCAATTAATGTATGATTTGAAAGTGATCTGAGATGTAACTGCCTATGTGTTTAATCATTGATAAAAGCCAACAACAAAGATAATTTAGAAAACAACACAAATAATCATTAGAATACAGAAGTCAACAATATAGTTCATACTGTAAGTGAAAGATGGCTGCAGGGAAGGGGGAAAAAGTACCTGCAAGCAAAGTGTCCATTTGGGGTCATCTATATCGTCGCTAATTCTAATACAAAATATTTTGGCACAGTCATCAATGACACACCACTCCTCGCCATAAATGGCTGCCATTGCTTCAATTTCCTCATTCTGAAAGAAATTGATTTTTTTAAAGGTCAACAAATGTACATACCTTAAAATCCTATTCTTACTACTTTATAAGGTATTCGCATTCAACATTACCAGAATAGATAAAAGACTCCTAGATGAGCCTTACCAGGCCAAGTGTTTCTTAAGAGCAGGTCACCATGTTCTGCTCTCTCGGTGGTTGCTAGGCGCTACTCCAATGACTGGAGTCAGCCTTGCTACTGCATTACGGTGCTTTTGGCCACTATTGAGCCAAAATATAATATATATGCACGCCCATACTTTGTAGTGACCATTCACACGTGAAAAGATAAACCTATCTTCTCTGTTCCACCTTGTCTTTTTTAACAGGTAATCTCCACCCCTGACTCCCACCCCCAATAGCTCGGCCCCACATTATCTGTGTACTCCTGCTGGGTGTCTCACTGGTTCTTTCGTATTAAATTTTGTGTGGCGGGGAGGTGGGGAGGGGGTACACAAGGACTAGATGGGTGGTTGGTTGGTTGGTAATCAAACCCTTAAAACATTTCATAAATTATTCTTTGGGCTTGGGGTTAAAAAACAAAAATAACTGGAGGAACTAAAGGGAGAAGATGGGAAGCAAAGTATCCATTCAACTTCGTAGCATTTCATTTTGTACTCACAGCCCTGTAGGAAAAGACTTATGATCGCCCACGTGAACAAGGCACAGGGAAAGCTCGATGCCAAGGACCAGAAGGAGTGAGATTCGGTGGGTTCTCGGGGACCTGCAGGGTCTGGGCTATTGCCATTTTGCAAAGGGGGAAACCCGAATTCTTCAGTGATTTGTCCAAGATGACCCGGCGGCGGCAGGGTGGGGAGCGAAACCCCGGTTTTTGCCTTCGGCCCAGAGCTGCTTAGTCGCGTGTTAATGGCTGACGAGGACACCGTCCGACACAGGCCGAGCCCGCGGCCGCCGAGGAGCTGCCGGCCTAAGAGCGCTCGGCCGAGGGGAAGCGCCGGGAAAATGGAACGCGGTGGAGGAAATGGCGTGGCCAGTGCTGGCGGAACCCGGGGCGGCCCCGGGCGGAGGGCCCCTCGGCTGAGGAAGACTGGGATGGCGAGGTGAGCCCGAGCCGAGCCTGGAGAGACAGCACCCCGCCGGGGCCTCACCTGCCTCTGGTCGCTCCCTGCGTCCCCCTCAGCCATGTGGCCCCTGGACCTGCCCTGCAGCCGCCACCTGCCAGGTCCGGAGCGCGGGGGCGGGGCGCTGCGCCTGCGAGCCGAGAGCTGGCTGCGGCGCGGCCCGACCCGGAACCGCAACCCTGCCACGCCGCGTCGCCGGCATCTGCTTCCGGGTGGCGGGCCGAAGGGTGTAAGGGGCTTCTGGCTCCTAGGTTTGGGGTGGGGTTCTCGGTTGGGGCCTTGCTCCCACCTTCACTCTCTCTGCCGTAGGGCGGAGACTCAGGGAAAGCCGACCCTCGCGAGTTGCTGCTAGAGGCCTTCACGGCTCTGTCTCCTGGGAATGCGACGGGGCGGGGGGCTTTTGCTTGCCCATTGCGGCCTTGGCGCCATCGGAACGCCCAGGAGACTTTGGGGAGTCATTTACCACCGCGTCCCGGGAAGGGACTCAAACCTCAGTCCACAGTCCCAGACTCGTCTTTACATTCCTAGGGAGAGTTTTTGTGTGTTTGTTTGTTTGTTTTTAACGTATTTTAAGTTTTGTCGGATTTTGGCAAAGATAGGTTTGATTTACCAAAACTGGAGAACAGAGAAGGCAGGCGGTAATTTTGAAAGCGTGAGAAGAGGAACCTTATTCTCCCATTCACTGTTGTATTGCGATCGTTTTCTTTAGTCTCCTTGAATATTTTGGGGGCAACTTTTGTGCGAGTCACTAGTTATGCCAGTCAACATAGGGAGCATTGATTTATTTTCCCAAAAAAATGAATCGGTTTGTCATTACTCCCTCGCCCACAACACAAGTTCCATGACATTCTAATACATTGGTTATGAATTATATCAACCACCTTATTCAAGATGCCTCAATCAAGACATCTCTTGATTGCAAGGCATCCTTGCTTGCTTCACTTTTCGTCACACATAATACACAAAAACTCAAATATTACATCTTTCTTCCTTAATCTTGGGTATTTTTCTGCCCCTCTTTAAAACCGTTGTCTTAAATCATTGTAGAGAAAAATAAATCTCTTCTCAAGAGTTAGGAGTTCAACACCTGTAGAGAATTCCACTTACATTACTTTGAGAATAAGCCTTGTGGATTTACTAATTCAACAGACATTTTTTAGGCTCTTACTGTGCTAAACATTGGAGATGCAAAATCATATGTCATACATTGCCTTTAAGGGGCTAAGATGTGAAGGGAACAAAAGTAAACCTGAACCAGAAGTACAGTAATGAACCTCTTAAAGATCGGATAAATTCTGAGAAATCTACCCTTAATTTCGTCGTGATAATGCGAACTTCATAGAATAATACACTTACATAAACTTGGATGGTATAGCCTACTGCTTATCTGGGCAATGTATCGCCTGTTACTCCTAAGCTACAAACCTGTACAGCATGTTACTGTACCTAATAGGCAGCTGTAACACATGGTATTTGTGTATCTAAATAAAGAAAAGGTACAGTGCAAATATGGTAGTACAAATACCATAATGTATGGTAGTACAAATACCGTATTACAGATATGGTATTGGACATGCAAGTGGTCTTATGAGACTACTGTCATATATTTGGTTCATCAGCATAAGTCACTATAACCTCCTGGGCTCAAGCAATCTTCCTGCCTCAGCTCCCCTAGTAGCTAGGACTATAGCTACTTATTTTTTATATTTTGTAGAGATGGAGGTCTCACTATGTTGCCCAGACTGGTCCCAAACTCCTAGCCTCAAATGATCCACCCTCCTCAATCTCCCAAAGCACTAGGTTTACAGGTGTGAGCCACCACACCCATCCCTGAAGTCTTTCTTCACTGACCTTTTCATATTTCTGCAGCTTCTATGCAAACATAATGGTTTTCACACTTTTTTAAAAGGCCATGGAACCTTTTCTTTAATGAAGGTTTATGTAAAACAAATTTGTTCTGGCTGAAATGAAAATAGGACTGATTGTTCTGGCTGAAGTGGAAATAGGACAGAAGTCCCAAGTACTTAGCAGTACTCCCTCTCTCTCAGCAGCCCCACTAAAACTTTAAAATCCAAGTTTGAAAAACGCCACGTTAAAACTTAACCTTCTAAACAAAGCACAATATATTCAATTAGTTACACATAGTACCTCTATTCTTACCACATATCATAGCAACCCAGGCCATCTTCTACAGATTACACCCATGGTTTTCTATTAATTCCTATTTCCTCAAAGCTACATTTTAAGTCTTCTTTTGAGCTCAAATTCTAAATGAAAATGGCTCTTTCTGCCAAAGGGAACAGAAAAAAGACCTCCCCATTTCTCTGGCCTGCATTAGCATGTAGCCAATACAGAGAACCCTGAATAAGGCCCCAAACTTGGACATGCAAGGAGGCCTTTGAAAAGAGAAAGAGAGAAGTAATTTAAAGTAACAAGTGTAGCAGGCAACCTACATTTTGAAGAACACGTTGGAAAAATGCAAGGTGGTATAGACAATTCAGTTGAAAAAGACTACTTGATGTAAACCTTGAGCAGTTGCCTAAGCAGAGACCGAGAATACTCTGCTAATAAAAACAGTCCTGGATCCAAGAGGGGGTCTTTAAGACAGATTCCGGTGATGTACATATCCATTTACTCAAATGGTTACTGGCTGTCTCCCTTAAACTCAGTGTGTTCACAACTGAACTCAATCAGTTTTTCCTAAACTTACTCCTTTTTCTATATTCCCCAGTTCAATAATTGGCAACCCTCAGACCCTTGCATCCATAATTGTCCAAGATTGAAAATTGGAAGACATACTATACTATACTCTTCATTCCTTGCCTCCATACTCAGGCAGCAAGTTCTGACGACTCTGATTCCTTGATATCCCTCGTATTCCTCATATGCTCCTTCCTAGTCTTTCTGATTGCATCTGGACCTTCTTCAAGTTATCCTCCTCTCTCACCTCTGCCAAAGTAATCAAACTGTGTAAGTCTGATCATGTCTCCTCCCTTGAAATCCTTTAGTTGCTCCCCCTTGCTTTCATGGTAACACTTAAACACCTTAACTCTCAAGATGTGTTCCTGGTCATCTCTCTAATTTCATCTCACATTGTTTCAGCCATTCCAGCTTAATCTACTTAAGCATTCTTTGAAGAAAAATCCATGGCTTCTGGAAAGTGTGAAACTGCTGTTTTATGCAGTAGACACAATGTAGGGAATTGAGCCAAGATATGTAAAGGGGTCAGTAACTAAAGTGAAGGAAAGGCACAGATCTGTTTTATGATAGATGGACGGCTACACAGTCAGGATGATAACTGCACAAATCTTCAGGCAATCGGGAGGAGATGCACATCCCCAAATCCCTGAGAACTCACACCTAGAAGATAAATTTATGATAACTGGCTGCACCAAACTTTCTATGTAGGGTGGATTTTGGAGCCCAATATTGTTAGGAAGGGCTTGAAACGTTTTGCTTAAGATTAAGAAACAAACTGTCCATACCAAATAGTTGGAGGGGGAAAAGGATATAATTGACATCATAGAAGGTCAAAGCCCTCTCTTGGCACCAAAAATGAATGCACATATGCAGGTGATACAGAGATAATCATAAAGGGATTGTACAAGTAGTATGACAAGAAGGGCTTGACAGCTGTGATTTCACACAAGGAGGAATGAGTTATCTGAATGGCAAAAATCTAACCTAGAATTGTATGTATCTGTTTTCAACAGAATTGCCTGGCACATCAGGGGTGAGGCATTAAACCTGTGAAGAGTTCTCAATAACCTATTTAGATGGCCTGAATAAGACGCTTTCAAGTATTCTCTAGGTCCTTGCTACTTAAAGTGAGGTCTGTGGATCAACAGCATATTATCTGAGGGCTTGTTAGAAGTACGGAAACTTAGGCCCCACCTCAGACCTACTGAATCTGCATTTTAATGAGATTCCCAGGTGATTTGTATGCACATTAAATTTTGAGACTCTTGTGTGATGACTGAGTAAAAGCAGCTCTTTGATCTGAGACAGCAGGAAGAGTAATTGACTGAGGGCTCCAGCTGCTGGGCTCAGAGATCTATTACTATGCTTGCACTGAAACCACGTTTTTCATGGGCAGCTCTCAGGCAAGAGTATGGCACAGTTACTCAGGTAGGCCTACTT
This sequence comes from Pongo pygmaeus, assembly GCF_028885625.2. Classification (NCBI taxonomy): domain Eukaryota; kingdom Metazoa; phylum Chordata; class Mammalia; order Primates; family Hominidae; genus Pongo; species Pongo pygmaeus. The sequence continues at coordinate 38,831,849 of NC_072390.2, read as the reverse complement.
TTGGGAGACAGGACTCCTCTGATAGGGTGCTAGGGCTCCACGCCTTGCTGAACTTTCCTTAGAAAAACTGCCACACAACCTTCCTCTACTTCTTCTTTTTATTTTTTATTTCTTAGAGACAGGATCTCAGTCTGTCGCCTGGGCTGGAGTGCAGTGGTGGGAATCATAGCTCAGTGCGGCCTCAATTTCCAGAGCTCAATTAATTCTCCCACCTCAGCACTCCCAAGTAGCTGGGACTACAGGCACACGCTGCCACACCAGGCTAATTTTTGAATTTGTTTTAGAGTGGAGGTCTCACTATGTTGCCCAGGCTGGTCTCAAACTCCTGGGCTCAAGCGATCCTCCTGCCTCAGCCTCCCAAAGTACTGGGATTACAGGCGTGAGCCACAGCGATGGCCCTTTCCTCTACTTCTTTCTCACCATTCACTCAGGATCAGATTAGCATCGGTGTGATGGTTCTCTGAGCCTCTTCGAGTTCCTTCCCAATTTTCTACAGGCATTTCCCCTAACACATTTCTTGCATATTTAACTTCATTTTGGTATCTTCCTCTCCAAGAAGACTAGAACAAACTACTCTAGGATACACTGTAACACAGGTAAATTCTGTCCATATAGTTTTGTTAAAATAATTAATTGGGAGGCCATGAGGCTGAGATAGTTCCATTGCCTTGTGTTTCTGAGTAAGCAAACAAATAGAACTCAGTGTAAACTTAAGCTTAACCAATCAGAAACCACTAAGTAACATCTAACTAGGGACTTTCTAGTTTAAGCCATCAAATATTTTCTTTATCTTGCTTCTGCAAACACCTTAGAAAAATTTCTCCCTCCCACCAGTTTAGTGGAGTGTTGAACTGTTTGAGCTCTGGTGCTGCGTGATTCATGAATAGCTTCATTCTCAAACTCGTGAAAATTTTAATGTGTTTATCTTTTAACAATATTAACTTACAATATTATCTGGTTCTGAAATATTTTTCTTAGGGAAATATGTCCTCAAAATATTTTAGAAACGAAACACAAACCATCTTAGTACACAGTGATCTTTTCCCTCCTGTTCTCTGTGTGTTTACCTTAGCTCCCAGACAATGAAAGCCAAAATGTAGCTGACTACAAGGACAATGAATGCTGAGGCTCTTCCTTCTCTTTGTGCTGTTCATTTGCTTACTCAATAATTTGACCCACTATGGCTGAAGATTAAAATACTGGATATTAAACTATAAGTTTTATGGAGAAGTTCTTGTCAAAGAAGTAATCAAGGAAACAGAGTCAATGTCAAAAAGCAATTAGGGAAGAGAGAAAATCCTTTAATATTATAATTTCACCATAAGTAACACTGTATCCTGGGAAGATTAGCTGATAATTGTATAAACATAGTTAGAAAAAATAATAGAGCCTGGCCTGGTGTGGTGGCTCATGCCTGTAATCCCAGCACTTTTGGAGGCCGAGGCGGGCAGATCACTTGAGGTCGGGAGTTCAAGACCAGCCTGGCCAACATGGTGAAACCCCATCTCTACTAAAAATACAAAAATTAGCCAGGCATGGTGGCATGTGTCTGTAATCCCAGTTACTCGGGAGGCTGAGGCAGGAGAATCCGGGAGGCGGAGGTTGCAGTGAGCTGAGATCCCACCACTGCAATCCTGTCTGAGTGACAGAGCGAGACTCTGTCTCAAATAAATAAATAAAATAATGGAGCCAGAGGCATTTCCTGACTTCAGGAGATTTGAAGGGAATGGAAGAATGGCATCTCAGGTGTTATGTTAGAGTTCACCCACAGAGGAACTGTGCTGTGTGGTAGGGACCCTGTTACACCACCTCCAGTCAGCACCCCCTTTTCAGAAACAGGTACTCCTATCCCCCAAGCAGGTTTGCGAGTACTTCATTGACCGCTACGGCAGGTTTGTTTCCCCAGTAACAGCATGTTCAAACAAGTGTTCCACAGTAATTCATCCGCCTGTAATCCTAGCACTTTGGGAGGCCGATGCAGGTGGATCACTTGAGCTCAGGAGTTCGAGACCAGCCTAGGCAATATGGTGAAACTTCATCTCTACAAAAAATACAAAAATTAGCTGGGCATGGTGGCTCATGCCTGTAGTCCCAGCTACTTGGGGGCCTGAGGCGGAAGGATCAATTGAGCCCAGGAGGAGGAGGTTGCAGTGAGCCAAGATTGCTCCACTGCACTCCAGCCTGGGCAACAGAGTGAGACTCTGTCTCAGAAAAAGAATTAATTCTGACCTTTTTATTTTTTCATTTTCAAGAAGCATCTTCTTAATGAATAAACTTCTAGAAGGGATAGTTACCAGCTGTATTGTTAATTATTCATTAAAACTTTAGCAAGGATTGGGTTATAGCCAACGGAGAACAGGTTCCTGGGTGGGAGTGGGAGTGGGTAAAGCCAGAGATAAGCCGTCCTCAGCACCACACACCCTTAACTGCCACACTTGGCTTCCTTACTTCTTTACGTGACGTCTCAAATTTTTTTTCCTTCAGAAGCTTTTTTTGACTGAAAGTAGAAAATGGCCATATGATTAGCTTCCCCATAACCTCAAAATCAATGTTCAGAGGAGATGTGTGTGAAGTCAAAATTGTTGGTTAAGAAATACAATTTTCCCTTTTCCCTCTGAGTGGAATGTTCTTCCCTTAAATCTTCAAATGGCCGTCTTCTGTGTGTGTGTGTGTGTGTGTGTGTGTGTGTGTCAGTCTCACTCTCACACAGGCTGGAGTGCAGTGACCTGATCTCGGCTCACTGCAACCTCTGCCTCCTGAGCTCAAGTGATTCTTGGGCCTCAGCCTTTCAAGTAGCTGGGATTACAGGTGCTCACCACCACGCCTGGCTAATTTTTGTATGTTTAATAGAGACAGCGTTTCACTGTGATAGCCAGGCTGGTCTCAAACTCCTGACCTCAGGTGATCTACCCGCCTCGGCCTCCCAAAATCTTAGGATTGCAAGTGTAAGCCACTGCTCCTGGCCTTTATTTTATTTTTTTTGGGACAGAGTCTCACTCTGTTGCCCAGGCTGGAGTACAGTGGCACAATCTCGGCTCACTTCAACCTCTGCCTCCCGGGTTCAAAAGATTCTCCTGCCTCAGCCTCCCAAGTAGCTGGGACTACAGGCATGTGCCACCACACCTGGCTAATTTTTGTATTTTTAGTGGAGACAGGGTTTCACCATGTTGGCCAGGCTGGTCTCAAACTCCCGGCCTCAAGTGATCCACCCATCTTGGCCTCCCAAAGTGCTAGGATTACAGATGTGCGCCACTGCACCCAACCCAAATGGCCATCTCTTTACCTTTCGCTTTTTAACACAATGTTACCTCCTTATCAAAGATTTTCCTGATCACTCTAACTAAAGGCTTCTTCCCCTGTCCCCCTTGTTGATGCTGTCAGAGCAAAGGGAAAGCTACCCCTTCACCCTCTGAAGGTTCACTGAAAAATCAACTGGCACAAGGCAGTTGAATAGGAGCAAAGGCATTAAAAAACCTTTCTGGACATGCATAGCAGGAGAATCACATGAGAATAGTCACCAAATGGAGACAGAGGTTTATATACCTTTCTTCATAGAGGATGGGGAGATGGGGAAATGTGGCAATTTGAAGGCTAGTAAATGATTTTTAGGGAGAAATGAAAGGAGTTGGAGAACATAAAATGGCTTGGGACACAATCTGTTGGGCCTACAGAGCAAACAACAGTTTATGACAAAAATCTGTCCAGGTGGCTGGGTGGGCGTGGTGGCCCAGGTCTGTAATCCCAGCACTTTGGGTGAGGTGGGCGGATCATTAGGTCAAGAGTTCGAGATCAGCCTGGCCAACATGGTGAAACCCTGTTTCTACTAAAAATACAAAAATTCGCCAGGCATGGTGGCACGTGCCTTTAATCCCAGCTACTTGGGAGGCTGAGGCAGGAGAATCACTTGAACCCGGGAGGCGGAGGTTGCAGTGAGCCAAGATCATGCCACTGCACTTTACCCTGGGCAACAGAGCAAGACTCCGTCTCATAAAAACAACAACAACAACAACAACAACAAAAACCTGTCCTGGTGCACTGACAGACTGCAGTCTTTCTTCCTGTTATATGAATTAAATTAATGAAAACTCAGGGAAGGGTCCAGAGGTTTTCTTATTTGGCAGATCCAGATTTTAGTCAAATTAGAGGACTTCAAAGTGAATAGCTTCATAGAGACAGGAGGCAGGGTTGGGTGGGTGGTCAGAGAGAGCTTGAGACTGCTTCTTTAGGCTAGCACGCCAAAGTACCATATGTTGGGGTATCAGTTTCTGAGCCCCAACAATGCCTCCTAATCAAAGACCACCAGATATACACTATAATCCAACAAAGTTGGGCTTATCGGTGCTTGTGGCAGCAAGTGAGACCACACACCTTGGCAAAACATGGGATATCTTGGTAAGAAACTCTTACAAGAGGCCGGGCGCGGTGGCTCACGCCTGTAATATTAGCACTTTGGGAGGCCAAGATGGGTGGAACGTGAGGTCAGGATTTCAAGACCAGCCTGGCCAAGATGGTGAAACCCCGTCTCTACTAAAAATACAAAAATTAGCCAGACATGGTGCCAGGCACCTGTAATCCCACCTACTCGGGTGGCTGAGGCAAAGAATTGCTTGAACCTGGGAGGCGGAAGTTGCAGTGAGCCACTACACTCCAGCCTGGGCGACACAGCGAGACTCCGTCCCCCAAAAAAAAAAAGTCTTTCAAGGGACTTGTTAGAGAGTTTGGGCTTGTGTTCAAGGAAGGGGGTTTGTTCTGGATTGAGGGCTGTTAGGAAAGGAGGGTAATTCAATGATTGGGTATCTTAATGACTCTTGTCTGGGAGGCAGGAGGAATGGAGTGGGACTAAAGCTGCTATTGGCAAAGAGGTAGCCCTCACTCAGCTGGGAGAAATGGCTGTTTGGTCATTTTAGTGGTTTGCAGTGTCCTTGTTTTGTCCCTGCTCAGACACGATTACAGAGTGGTCTTTTTTGTTTTGTCTGTTTTGCTTCATCACGACCACAGAGTGAGCTTATCTGATATTGTTGTGCCATGAAACTGTTTATGTTTCATGGGAGAATGCTGTGACCTAGCTGTGTGTGCCAGGCTAGCTGCCAACTAACAGGTGATTTTTTTGTTTCCCACTGTAAACCAGGGGTTCCCAACTCCCGGACCATGGGTCTGTTAGAAACCAGACCACTCAGCAGGAGGTGAGCAGAGGGCGGCAACACTGGAGCGAAGCTTCATCTGTATTTACAGCTGCTCCTCATTGCTGGCATTACTGCCTGAGCTCTGTCTGCTGTCAGATCAGCAGCGGCATTAGATTTTCATAGGAGCGCAAACCCAATTGTGAACTGCGCATGAGAGGGACCTAGGTTACACGCTCCTTATGAGATTCTAACACCTGATGATCTGTCACTGCCTCCCATCACTGGCCCCCAACCCCATGGGGCCATCTAGTTGCGGGAAAACAAGCTCAGGGCTCCCGCTGATTCTACATTATGGTGAGTCGTAGAATTATTTTGTTGTCTATTACAATATAATAATAGAAGTGAAGTGCACAATAAATGTAATGTGCTTGAATCATCTCGAAACCATCCCCCCATCCCCCAAGTCTGAGAAAAATTGTCTTCCACGAAACTGGTCCCTGGTGCCAAAAAGGTTGGGAACTGCTGCTCTAAACCATTATCCCATGGAATTATTTATTTTTAAAAAAATTTGAAATAAGTTTATTCTTTACAAATGACAGAAATAAAACTTCATGATTCATTTGGATTTTACATTTATTTGAAAACTCTTCCGTCTTTGAATTCTTGTACTTGAAATAGGGTTGACAGAATGGGCCCAGGTGAATGGTGAGACACCTGAGGGCCATCTATCCTGTGGAATTTCTTCACAGTGTGAATCAATATTCAATAATTATCCAAGCTATGTATCTTTCTTTTTTTAATTTTATTTTTTTAAACATAAAGACGGGGTCTCTTTATGTTTCCTTGGCTGGTCTCCGACTCCTGGGTTTGAGCTCCCATCTTGGCCTCCCAAAGTGCTGGGATTGCAGGCGTGAGCCACCATGCCTGGCCCCAAGTTATGTATCTTTAGTGTGTGTGTAGTTTGTCTTCCTCAACTGCATATAAGCTCTATGTGGGCATAGATGTTGTCTGTCTTATTCATGGCTGTGTCCCTGACACCAGAAGCAGCCCCGACGTATGGTAGATACTCAATAAATATTAGTTAAATGGATGCCAAACTTAGCTGGTAGGGGAAACAGCTCATCTGGAGGTGGGAGAGAGATTCTTCACATGCTGAAGTGATGTAAGGAAGTGACAAAGCACACACAAGGTGGTTAGGCCAATTCAGATCATCTCTAGGGTTGCTATGTCACCCTGGGATAGGACATCTGATCTGGGCTGGTAGGAAACTCTAACTCTGGAACAAATGGCTTTTTGAATTCTAATTAAAGAGTCTTTGAGATTGTGAAATGTTAAAATCTAATTTACTCTGTCCAGTTAGGTACAGGAGGTATTCTAGTCCTTGCCAATTTGGACTGTGATTACCTTGAGAAAATAGAACATGAAAAAAAATAGCCTTTCAATCACCTTCATACAATGGCCATCATAAAGTGTCTTCTTAAAGCTTTCATTTTGAATTTTCAGACCAAGGTTTTCCTATACATGAAAAAAGTGAATATAGCGCTTTTCCTTTCCTTAAAATACTGTGGTTTTCCTGAGTCAAGGACTAGAAAAAAAGAAAAAAATAATAAGAAAAAAAAACATAAGAAAATACTTTGGTTTGTCTGAAGACCAATCTAAGGCTTTCAAGGTAAGAATTCCAGGTAAATGTGCTTTCTACTGCACTCAGACTATTAGTGACCATTTTAAACAATATTCTTGAAAATATTCATTGAACTATTGTCCCAAATTTCGTAAAAATTTGTATCCAGGAGGTAATGATGATTTATGTTGATAGTTACTATGTATTTTACTATCACTGTTTGCTTGCTTGTTTTTCATGACTCCTGGTACTTTTTCTTACAAAGCTACTGAAAAGTTACTAGTTTGGTTAAATTCACTAAATACTTATTGAGTGCTTGTTTTGTGCTGTGTACAATGCACTACGTGATTCACTTCCAAGAAGGCTAAGAAAGTGTAAAGGAAAATGCATAACTAGGCTTTTTTCAGTAGGACTTATTTTCAACACTGAATAGTACATTGAAGTATCCTGACTAATGGGTGCTGAAGAGATTCAAAATCATTGGCCTTAGCCAAATACTGTTGAGCATCCTCTTGTGAGGTTGATGTGGTATACATTTAAGCTGCTATGGATATACAGTTTACTTATGTCCTTTGGAAACACTCCAGAGCCAGGATGCTTAGGTATAAATACTGATTTTGCCGATGACTAGCTGTGTGACTTAACAGCTCCATGCCTTAGTTTCCTTCTCTCTCTGTAAGCATGAAAATAATAATATCTGTTTTATAGGATTAGTGTGAAAATCAAATAATATAACTTATGTAAAGACTTTAATATATTGCCTGGCATATAGTAAGCATTCAGTAAATACTGTATTATTATGTCATTTTATAATATATTGCTATTATATATTTTTATCATAGCATTTACAGAGCTATACAATTAATAAACATTTTACAGTAAAACATCTCTACAGTATATTTTTTTTTTTGAGATGGAGTTTTGCATTTGTTGCCCAGGCTGGAGTGCAATGGCGTGGTCTCAGCTCACTGCAACCTCCACCTCCTGGGTTCAAGTGATTCTGCTGTCTCAGCCTCCCAAATAGGTGGGATTACAGGTGCCTGCCACCACACCCAGCTAATTTTCATATTTTTAGTAGAGACAGGGTTTCACTATGTTGCCCAGGCTAGTCTCGAACTTCTGACCTCAGGTGATATGCCCCCCCTCAGCCTCCCAAAGTGCTGGGATTTCAGGCCTGAGCCACTGAGCCCAGCATCTCTACAATATTTCATACAGGAAACAGTATGAAGTTTCACTATTTAACTTAGTCATTATTTTTTGCTGCTTGATATGTGGAAGTTTCATAATGATGCTGGAGATAAGAACATTAGTAAGACACAGTTCTTATTCAGCAGCTCCCATCTGCAAACTCAGCAACTGCTGTGTGGTGGGAACAAAACTCCAGATTTCTCATCTGCTTTTCTAAATGTATATGATAAACCAATTTTTCTGTTTTCTCATCTCTTGTGACCTCCCTTGGTTATCTAAAGTTCACCCTTGCCACCCCTGTATAGCTCGATCAGTCATGCCCTTTGTACAGTATCAAGAAATCTCAACCTCTCATTAACATATGCACTATCTCTCCTTCCTACTACCTGTACTGCTGTTTTACAGCTACCTACCATTTATTTCTCTTTTTTTCTTTCCTTTTTTTTTTTTTTGAGATGGAGTCTCAGTCCATCGCCCAGGCTGGAATGCAGTGGCAGGATCTCAGCTCACTGCAACCTCTGCCTCCCAGGTTCAAGCAATTCTTATGCCTCAGCTTCCTTAGTAGCTGGGATTACAGACATGCACCATCACACCTGGCTAATTTTTGTATTTTTAGTAGAGATGGGGTTCCGCCATGTTGGCCAGGCTGGTCTGGCCAACACGGCGAAACCCCATCTCTACTAAAAATACAAAATACACCCACCTTGGCCTCCCAAAGTGTTGAGATTACAGGTGTGAGCCATGGCACCTGGCCTGATGTTGTATCCTTGGATGCATAAATAGAAATGGTCTCCAACAGGAATAGAAAAAAAAAATGATAGAATAGGGTGGCTCAAGGCACTTTATGGCATTACTATAGCTATAGATGAACACTAGAGTTATGAATAACCATTTCTGTAGTCAAGCTAATGAAAAGAAAGGATCTCTCTTGGTATAGAATATGCAATATGGAGTTAAAACTTTCAGTATGTGGTACTAAAATGGAATTTTGACTACAGTGGTCACTTGTGCCCTTTTTGATGGAACAAATTAAATCACCCACAAAATAGTGCATTGGTAATTGAAATGGAATTAGTATGAGCTAGTAAACAATGTATCTGTTAGGGTTTCAACAGAAAACAAATGGCACACTCAAAGGATTCAACTGAAGACAGATTAAGGAAGGGATGACTTACAGAAGAATGGGCAATACTAAGGGACCACACAAGAGATTAGAGAAACAGCCAGAGACTATTAACTGCAGGAAGCCATTAGGACTCCAGGATTGAGAATAGTATTATTGGAGGCCAGCAAGAACTGGAGCCATAGAACAGGAACTGCCCAAGAGGAGCTGTGGCTGCAGGAAAATGCAACTGCGCTGCCGGAATTCTCCACAAAGTGTCAGTGGAGGGTAGGGATGGGCAAGGAAGTGATAGAGACCTTTCCTTTCCTCTTTTCCAGTTTCTACTCTCCTGCTGCTACCTCTCATCCTCTGAACCCAACTTGGAAGCCAGAGAGCAAGGAAGCTCTGATGCTTGATCCCTAGAGACCAGCCTCTCAGGACAGAGAGCAGAATAGAGAAGGGCATGGAATGGATTGGGAGGCAAATGTTTCTCCTTAATTGTTCAGTCAACAGTCAAGCTCGAGTTTGAAGGCATTGAGAGAACACAAACAGATGGTGGATTAGTTCGTTTTCACGCTGCTGATAAAGACATACCCAATACTGGGTAATTTATAAAGAAAAAGAGGTTTAATGGATTCACAGTTCCATGTGGCTGGGAAGGCCTCACAATTATGGCGGAAGGTGAAAGTTACCTCTTACATGATGGCAGTCAAAAAGAAAGAAGGAGAGCCAAGTGAAAAGGGAAATCCTTTACAAAACCATCAGATCTTGTGAGACTTATTCACTACCACGAGAACAGTATGGGGGAAACCACCCCCATGATTCAGTTATCTCCCACTTGGTCCTTCCCACAACATGTGGGAATTATGAGAGCTACCATTCCGGATAAGATTTGGGTGGGGACACAAAGTGAAACCATATCAGATGAGTAGAAGTGATACAAACTGGCCGGGCGCACTGGCTCACACCTGTAATCCCAGCACTTTGGGAGGCTGAGGTGGGCAGATCACTTGAGGTCAGGAGTTCAAGACCAGCCTGGCCAACATGGTGAAACCCTGTCTCTACTGAAAATACAAAAATTAGCCGGGTGTGGTGGCACACGCCTGTAATCCCAGCTACTTGGGAGGCTGAGCCAGAAGAATTGCTTCAACCTGGGAGGCAGAGGTTGCAGTGAGCTGAGACAGCACCACTGCACTCCAGCCTAGGTGACAGAGCAAGACTTTGTCTAAAAAATAAAAAATAAAAATGGATACAAACCACTTCCAGGTCCATCCATAAAACCTCCAGTGCAGACGTGCAGGCTCTCTCTCCCCTTCTGCTGGAATTCTGGGATTCACCTATTGACAGTGGTGGTGCTCACAATGGAAGAAACCTGGAGTGGAACCTCTATCCTTGAGTGCATTGCATTACATTATGAAGCCACCCAGGTTTCAGCTTGTTTGTTTCAAATGTCAGATGAGGGTGCAGTGAGAGACATGATTAACACTGATGTCTCCATACTATGCCTCTCTCCAGATTTCTTCTCTCTTCTGGACTTCTGAGCACTACTATTTCTGTATCTATAAGACATTTACAAGTGGGTATCTTAGATGTCACATCTTAAACTCAACGTTTCACAGCCATTTCATCCTAGTCCAGTGGTGTGAAACAAATTTTTTTTAAAAAAAGAAGAACACTTCAAAGCCAAATTCAAAACATTCTTAGGTGGACAGTGGTGGCTCATGCATGTAATCCCAGAACTTTAGGAGAATGAGGTGGGAGGATTGTGTGAGTCCAGGAGTGCGAGACCAGCCTGGGCAATGTAGACTCTGCCTCTACAAAAAATGAATAAATAAATAAATAAATAAATATTAGCCAGGGATAGTGGCGACTGCCTGCAGTCCCAACTACTTGGGAGGCTGAGGTGGGAGGATTGCTTGAGCCCAGGAGTTTGGGCTGCAGTGAGCCATGATCACATCACTGCACTCCAGCCTGGGCAACAGAGACCCAATCTCTAATTTTTTTTTTTTTTTTGAGATGGAGTCTCACTCTGTTGCCCAGGCTGAAGTGCAGTGGAGCGATCTCAGCTCACTGCAACCTCTGCCTCCTGGACTCCAGCGATTCTCGTGCCTCAGCCTCCCAAGTAGCTGGGTTTATAGGCACATGCCACCACACCCAGCTAATTTTTGTATTTTCAGTAAAGACAAGGTTTTACCATGTTGGCCGGGCTGGTCTCAAACTGCTGACTTCAAGTGATCTGCTTGCCTCAGCCTCCCAAAGTGCTGGGTTACAGATGTGAGCCACCACACCCGGCCAAACTCTAAATTAAAAACAAAAACAAAAAAAAACCTTCCCCAAACTATCTTGCTTTCATGTATACTCTGCCTATCCAACTTATGTATTCATTAGGTTGGTTATTCAAGAATATTTATCAAGACTTGTTCTATGCCATAATTTGGCTATATATTGAAGATATAAAAATAAAGAAGACATAGTTTCTGACTTTAAGAAGACCATAGCCGGCGGGCGCGGTGGCTCACACCTGTAATCCCAGCACTTTGGGAGGCCGAGGCGGGCGGATCATGAGGTCAGGAGATCGAGACCATCCTGGCTAACACAGTGAAACCCTGTCTCTACTAATAATACAAAAAATTAGCCAGGCATGGTGGTGGGCGCCTGTGGTCCCAGCTACTCTGGAGCCTGAGGCAGGAGAATGGCGTGAACCCTGGAGGCGGAGCTTGCAGTAAGCCGAGATCACGCCACTGCACTCCAGCCTGGGCAACAGAGTGAGGCTCCATCTCAAAAAAAAAAAAAAAAAAAAAAAAAAAAAAAGAAGCCCATAGCCTGACAGAGGTAAACATGTAAACAAATAATTCCTGAGAATGTGTTATGTGCCGTGGTGATATGTCAGTTGCATCCTCTCCTTTATACTCCGCATTGAATAAGTCACAAGTACCTTATATTCTTCATTGGTAGAGTCTGCATTCTCAGGGTGTTCTATTCGAGTGATAACCATATTGTCTCTCTGCCTCCACCATCCTTTCTCTTCTCTGGTTGATCCCTTGTACACTGTTGTTAGACTAATGTTCCTTAAATATTCTTTGTCCAGGAATATTATAATATTTCTACCCCACTGAATCAAGTCTCAGTTCCTCTGCTTGGCTTTCAAAGACTTGTGGATAGCCCCCAATCTGGCTATTCAATATATTCTTCAGGACTCTCCATTGTAACCGCCAAGCCCTGTCTATTGTTACTTCATCTCGTCAGTCACATTAGCCTACTAATGGAGAAACCAAACTCCGTGAAATATTTTAAATAGGTTTGTTCTGAGGCAGTGTAAGTCACCACGACCAGGGAAAATGCAAACCCAAGAAGCCTTGAGTAAGTAGTCTCAAGGCAGTCAGATTACAGCTTGGTTTTATACATTTTAGGGCGACAGGAGTGATAGGCAAAGACATAAATTAGTATATGGAAGGTATCCATTGGTTCAGCCCAAAAAGGTGGGAGGGATATCTTGAATCGGGGGCTTTCAGGTTACATGTGGATTCAGAGGTTCTTTATTTGCAATTGGTTAAAGGAGTAAGGCTCTGTCTAAAACTTGAAATCAGCAGAAAGGAATGATTGTCTGCAGGTGTGACTTAACCCGCCTTAGGTCTTATTCAAAATTTGGTATCATATTGCCACAAAGAGCCTGTTTTTTTTTTTTTTTTTTTTTGACAGGGTCTCTATCACCCAGGCTGGAATGTAGTGGGATGATCATGGTTCACTGCAGCCTCGACCTCCTGGGCTTAGGTGTCCCTCCAGCCTCAGCTTCCCATGTAGTTGGGACTATCGGTGTGCACTGCCATGTCTGGCTAATTTTTTTGTATTGTTTATAGAGACAGGGTTTTGTCATGTTGCCCAGGCTGGTCTCAAACTCCTAAGCTCAATGGATCTGCCTGCCTCAGCCTCCTAAAGTGCTGGTATTATAGGCGGGAGCCACTGTGCCTGACCTTGTCAGTCTTATTATCTCTATTTTAACATTAATGCTGGTCATTGTGTCTAAACTCCAAAAGGCACGGGGTATAATGAGGAATGTCTGACCTCCCTGCCCATCATGGCCAGGAATTCAGTTTTTTAGTTTTTTTCTAGAGTCCCCTTGGCCAAGAGGGAGTTCATTCAGTCACTAGGAGGGCTCAGGATTTTATTTTAATTTCTAAGATCCTTCCCTTCTTTCTATTCCAGCTGCTCACCTTAGTTCAGGCTGTATCACCTCACCCCTATACTACTGCAGGGACATCTTAGCTCCTTGTCCTGACTCTAGACTTTTCCCTTCCACCCCATCCTGCCTTCAGCTAACAGAGCTCTCTTATTAAAGCATCCAGTGTTCAAAAGCCTCTTCATCTGCATTCCCAACCTCAGGAAATGGCTCCTCTACATGCCAGTTGCCTGGACCAGACACATGGCAGCCATCCTTTATCTTCCTTGTCCCTCATCCCTCTCATGCAACCATCACCAAGTTCCTTCTGTCCTATCGGCTAAGTATCCCCTGAATCCGCCTACTAATACTTTGTACCATCCCCATAGTTCCTGCAGAAATTCAAGCCACTGCTACCTATTGACTGAGCCCCCTGCAACAGCCTCCTTGCTGGTATTCTTGCTTCCAACATTACCATCTTAGAACCCATTCTCCACATCGCCACCAGCTTTATCTCTATGATGGAAATCCAGTACTGTGACTCTCCTGCTTGAAACTGTTTGGGGTTTTAACTCCAAGGCCCTGAGAATGAATCTCAATCTTTATGACACAGTATAAGGCCCTTCGAGATATGGCTCCTGCTTCTCTCTCCAGTCTCATTTCCTCACCCCAGCTGTCTCCAGCACCTTAGGTTCTAACTCACTGAATTACTTCACTCCTGATAATGAGGGACATGATTGCTTGCCTACTACAGTCCTTCCAGCATGTCACTCCCTGTATGTGGGATGTTCTCTCCTCCCACCTCTCACCTATTTCTATATATATCTTTTTAAACTCAGATTCCTTAATGTCAGTTACTAAGTCTTCATCCTTGTATCCCCAGCATGCAGTACAGTGCCTAGCACCTTGTGGGCCCTCCATCCAGAGAAGGTAAATACATTGTGGTCTTATAGCTAGTTAAGAGACAGAGAACTGGGATTTGATCCAACTTTCTGATTCTAAATGTTGTGTACATTCCACTTCCCTATACCGCCTTCTTATAAAACATCTTAGACATAAAACATCTTAGACATAAAGCCCCAGTTCATTTCATTCATTCAACAACCGTTTATTGATTTCTGAATATGCGCCATGCACTGTGTTAGATAAAGGGGATAAACTGATAAGCAAGGCATTTCTGCTAAAAGGCCAATCTACTTCTAGATTAAAGATGAAGGATATAGCTAAATCAAGAGTCATTTGCAGACTGTGTGATGATCATAGGAGTAAGTACAAAGTAATAGGATAGCCTGTAGGAAGGGCCCCTAACCCAGCCATATGGAGTCAGGAAGGCCTTTGGAGAGAAGTGATTTTTTTTTTGATGGAGTCTTGCTCTGTCACCCAGGCTGGAGTGCAGTGGCACAATTGGCTCACTGCAACCTCTGCCTCCTGGGTTCAAGCCATTCTCCTGCCTCAGCCTCCCCAGTAGCTGGGATTACAGGCATGCACCACCACGCCCAGCTAATTTTTGTATTTTAGTAGAGACAGGGTTTCACCATGTCGGCCAGGCTGGTCTTGAACTCCTGACCTCGTGATCTGCCCGCCTCGGCCTCCCAAAGTGTTGGGATTACAGGCATGAGCCACCGCGCCCGGCGAGAAGTGATTTTTAAGCTCGGACTGCATGAAGCATAAATATCAGGAAGATGAAGAAACTGGGGAAGCATTCAGAGCACCAAAGAACAACACGGGCAAAGGCTCTAAGCATCAAAGACTGAGTCAATACTGGGAACTGAAAGTTGTTCATAGTTGCCACAATGTGAAATACCATGGTGATAGTGATGAGAGATGAGTCTGGACATACGCATGGCTTTATGATGCTAAGGGGTTTAGGCTACGTCCCAAAAGATGTAAAGCTGAAGCTGGGAGTGGACTGGTGGTGCTCCTGTGGTCCCAGCTACTAGGAGGCTAAGGCTGGAGGGTCCCATGAGTCAAGGAGTTAGAGGCTGTAGTGCGCACCATGATCGCATGTGTGAATAGCCACTGCACTCCAGCCTGGGCAACATAGCAAGACACTGTCTCTACAAAAAAACAAAACAAAAAAAAAACCAGAGTTGAATTTTCAGCAAGGGAATTAATAGATCAGATTTAAATTTTGGAAATGTCATCTGGCTACAAAGTAAAGAATAGATTGGGGTTGTGGGGGCAGGGAGAAAGCCAGGATGGGGAGGATAGAGAAAGAGAGTGCTTACCTCCGAGAAAAAGAATATAAAAAAGAAAGCAAGAGGTTGGGAGGAAGAGGAGAATTTGAACTTTTGGTTGAGTTTCATTAATTGATGTGTGAGTCAGAGGCTCGGGAGTGACATTGGGACCTGAGTTAGAGACTTGGGAGACAGGAGTGTATAGAAAGTTATTGTAGCCATGGGAGCATATGTGCTCTCCTAAGAAGAAGTAGAGGGGAAGTAGAGTTTCAGGCAGAACGTTCAACAGTTAAGAGAAGAGCCAAGAACTAGGAGCTCAGGAAAACTAACAGAAGAGCATTCTCTGAAGGAGGGAGGGACAGGGTCTCACTCTGTCACCCAGGCTGGAATGCAGTGGCATGATCATGGCTCACTGCACCACCTGGGCTAAAATGATCCTCCCATCTCAACTTCCTGAATAGCTGGGATTACAGATGTGTGCCACCATGCTCAGCTAATTTTTGTTTATTTTTATGTAGAGATGAGCTCTTACTATGTTGCCCAGGCTGGTCTTGAACTCCCTGGGCTTAAGTGATCCTCCTGCCTTGGCCTCCCAAACTGTTGGGATTATAGGCATGAGCCACTGTGCCTGGCAGCAAGGACAGTTTCAGTGGAGTTATGGGACCAGAAATGAGAGTGGAGAGGAAATAGAGAGAGCCAGTGTAGACCACTCTTTCAAGTAGTTAACTCTGAAGGAGGAATGAAAAAAAGGGTGCCATCTGGCAGGAGGGTTTTTAAAGATGGCAGACATTAGAGAACATTTGTGTAGCAGGTACATTTTGAGAGGACTTGAAGATCTAGGAGAGAGCGAGTTGATGGAATGAGGTTGCTGAAGAGGCAAAGGGAGGAATTATATGAACATCTGTGGAAGCTCCAATCTTAGGATGGATCCCTCTTCCATTTTAACAGAAAAGGGAAAGGAAGAAATTATATAGGTGCTGAAAGATTTGTTGGTTTGGTGGTAAGAAGTTTGGAGGGCCTTCATCTAATGGCTTTTGTTTTCTTGGTAAAGTAGGAGGTGAAGTCACCTGTTGAGACTGTGGAAGGGAGCTACGGGAAAGGGATTTGAGGAGAGTGAAGAAAGTTATCTGAAGGGCAGGAAATAAAGCACAGCTCTAACTCCTTTTCTTCTCACTTGATTCCCCTTTCTCCCTAAACTATCTCCTGCTGGATATAAATTTGTGATCATCTGTGTGGAGGTGACATGGCTTCATGTCACCTCCACACAGATGATCACAAATTTATATATCTAGTCCAGAATTTACATCTGAACTCCCATCTGTCATCCACAGTTGGGTATCTCAAAGGCTCCTTCAATTACCTGTCCCTCTAGCTTTGGCTCAGGACTGACTAGGGAAGGACAAAGGATAGAAGATTGTTGGGCCTTCCTGAGAATCCAGTCAGTGTTTTGTTTCATGCATTTGCATTGTGGTCTATTGTGTGCAAGGTCCTCCTTTTGTGTCCACGGTCCTCTACCTTGGTCAGTTTTGCTTATACTATTTCATTTGCATACCATGTTCTCTAATCATTTCCATATGTTCAAATCCTATCCATCTTTTTTTTTTTATTATTATACTTTAGGTTTTAGGGTACATGTGCGCAATGTGCAGGTTAGTTACATATGTATACATGTGCCATGCTGGTGCGCTGCACCCACTAACTCGTCATCTAGCATTAGGTATATCTCCCAGTGCTATCCCTCCCCCCTCCCCCCACCCCACAACAGTCCCCAGAGTGTGATGTTCCCCTTCCTGTGTCCATGTGTTCTCGTTGTTCAATTCCCACCTATGAGTGAGAATATGCGGTGTTTGGTTTTTTGTTCTTGCGATAGTATACTGAGAATGATGATTTCCAATTTCATCCATGTCCCTACAAAGGACATGAACTCATCATTTTTTATGGCTGCATAGTATTCCATGGTGTATATGTGCCACATTTTCTTAATCCAGTCTATCATTGTTGGACATTTGGGTTGGTTCCAAGTCTTTGCTATTGTGAATAATGCCGCAATAAACATACGTGTGCATGTGTCTTTATAGCAGCATGATTTAAAGTCCTTTAGGTATATACCCAGTAATGGGATGGCTGGGTCAAATGGAATTTCTAGTTCTAGATCCCTGAGGAATCACCACACTGACTTCCACAATGGTTGAACTAGTTTACAGTCCCACCAACAGTGTAAAAGTGTTCCTATTTCTCCACATCCTCTCCAGCACCTGTTGTTTCCTGACTTTTTAATGATTGCCATTCTAACTGGTGTGAGATGGTATCTCATTGTGGTTTTGATTTGCGTTTCTCTGATGGCCAGTGATGGTGAGCATTTTTTCATGTGTTTTTTGGCTGCATGAATGTCTTCTTTTGAGAAGTGTCTGTTCATGTCCTTTGCCCACTTTTTGATGAGGTTGTTTGTTTTTTTCTTGTAAATTTGTTGGAGTTCATTGCAGATTCTGGATATTAGCCCTTTGTCAGATGAGTGGGTTGCGAAAATTTTCTCCCATTTTGTAGGTTGCCTGTTCACTCTGATGGTAGTTTCCTTTGCTGTGCAGAAGCTCTTGAGTTTAATTAGATCCCATTTGTCAATTTTGGCTTTTGTTGCCATTGCTTTTGGTGTTTTAGACATGAAGTCCTTGCCCATGCCTATGTCCTGAATGGTAATGCCTAGGTTTTCTTCTAGGGTTTTTATGGTTTTAGGTCTAACGTTTAAGTCTTTAATCCATCTTGAATTGATTTTTGTATAAGGTGTAAGGAAGGGATCCAGTTTCAGCTTTCTACATATGGCTAGCCAGTTTTCCCAGCACCATTTATTAAATAGGGAATCCTTTCCCCATTTCTTGTTTTTCTCAGGTTTGTCAAAGATCAGATATTTGTAGATATGCGGCATTATTTCTGAGGGCTCTGTTCTGTTCCATTGATCTATATCTCTGTTTTGGTACCAGTACCATGCTGTTTTGGTTACTGTAGCCTTGTAGTATAGTTTGAAGTCAGGTAGCGTGATGCCTCCAGCTTTGTTCTTTTGGCTTAGGATTGACTTGGCGATGCGGGCTCTTTTTTGGTTCCATATGAACTTTAAAGTAGTTTTTTCCAATTCTGTGAAGAAAGTCATTGGTAGCTTGATGGGGATGGCATTGAATCTATAAATTACCTTGGGCAGTATGGCCATTTTCACGATATTGATTCTTCCTACCCATGAGCATGGAACGTTCTTCCATTTGTTTGTATCCTCTTTTATTTCCTTGAGCAGTGGTTTGTAGTTCTCCTTGAAGAGGTCCTTCACATCCCTTGTAAGTTGGATTCCTAAGTATTTTATTCTCTTTGAAGCAATTGTGAATGGGAGTTCACTCATGATTTGGCTCTCTGTTTGTCTGTTATTGGTGTATAAGAATGCTTGTGATTTTTGTACATTGATTTTGCATCCTGAGACTTTGCTGAAGTTGCTTATCAACTTAAGGAGATTTTGGGCTGAGACAATGGGGTTTTCTAGATATACAATCATGTCGTCTGCAAACAGGGACAATTTGACTTCCTCTTTTCCTAATTGAATACCCTTTATTTCCTTCTCCTGCCTAATTGACCTGGCCAGAACTTCCAACACTATGTTGAATAGGAGTGGTGAGAGAGGGCATCCCTGTCTTGTGCCAGTTTTCAAAGGGAATGCTTCCAGTTTTTGCCCATTCAGTGTGATGTTGGCTGTGGGTTTGTCATAGATAGCTCTTATTATTTTGAGATACGTCCCATCAATACCTAATTTTTTGAGAGGTTTTAGCATGAAGCGTTGTTGAATTTTGTCAAAGGCCTTTTCTGCATCTATTGAGATAATCATGTGGTTTTTGTCTTTGGTTCTGTTTATATGCTGGATTACATTTATTGATTTGCGTATATTGAACCAGCCTTGCATCCCAGGGATGAAGCCCACTTGATCATGGTGGATAAGCTTTTTGATGTGCTGCTAGATTTGGTTTGCCAGTATTTTATTGAGGATTTTTGCATCAATGTTCATCAAGGATATTGGTCTAAAATTCTCTTTTTTTGTTGTGTCTCTGCCCGGCTTTGTTATCAGGATGATGCTGGCCTCATAAAATCAGTTAGGGAGGATTCCCTCTTTTTCTATTCATTGGAATAGTTTCAGAAGGAATGGTACCAGTTCCTCCTTGTACCTCTGGTAGAATTCGGCTCTAAATCCATCTGGTCCTGGACTTTTTTTGGTTGGTAAGCTATTGATTATTGCCACAATTTCAGCTCCTGTTATTGGTCTATTCAGACATTCAACTTCTTCCTGGTTTAGTCTTGGGAGAATGTATGTGTCGAGGAATTTATCCATTTCTTCTAGATTTTCTAGTTTATTTGCATAGAGGTGTTTGTAGTATTCTCTGATGGTAGTTTGTATTTCTGTGGGATCAGTGGTGATATCCCCTTTATCATTTTTTATTGCATCTATTTGATTCTTCTTTTTTTCTTTATTAATCTTGCTAGCAGTTTATCAATTTTGTTGATCCTTTCAAAAAACCAGCTCCTGGATTCATTAATTTTTTGAAGGGTTTTTTGTGTCTCTATTTCTTTCAGTTCTGTTCTGATTTTAGTTATTTCTTGCCTTCTGCTAGCTTTTGAATGTGTTTGCTCTTGCTTTTCTAGTTCTTTTAATTGTGATGTTAGGGTGTCAATTTTGGATCTTTCCTGCTTTCTCTTATGGGCATTTAGTGCTATAAATTTCCCTCTACACACTGCTTTGAATGCATCCCAGAGATTCTGGTATGTTGTGTCTTGGTTCTCGCTGGTTTCAAAGAACATCTTTATTTCTGCCTTCATTTTGTTATGTACCCAGTAGTCATTCAGGAGCAGGTTGTTCAGTTTCCATGTAGTTGAGCAGTTTTGAGTGAGATTCTTAATCCTGAGTTCTAGCTTGATTGCACTGTGATCTGAGAGATAGTTTGTTATAATTTCTGTTCTTTTACATTTACTGAGGAGAGCTTTACTTCCAACTATGTGGTCAATTTTGGAATAGGTGTGGTGTGGTGCTGAAAAAAATGTATATTCTGTTGATTTGGGGTGGAGAGTTCTGTAGATGTCTATTAGGTCCGCTTGGTGCAGAGCTGAGTTCAATTCCTGGATATCCTTGTTGACTTTCTGTCTCGTTGATCTGTCTAATGTTGACAGTGGGGTGTTAAAGTCTCCCATTATTAATGTGTGGGAATCCAAGTCTCTTTGTAGGTCACTCAGGACTTGCTTTATGAATCTGGGTGCTCCTGTATTGGGTGCATATATATTTAGGATAGTTAGCTCTTCTTGTTGAATTGATCCCTTTACCATTATGTAATGGCCTTCTTTGTCTCTTTCGATCTTTGTTGGTTTAAAGTCTGTTTTATCAGAGACTAGGATTGCAACCCCTGCCTTTTTTTGTTTTCCATTTGCTTGGTAGATCTTCCTCCATCCTTTTATTTTGAGCCTATGTGTGTCTCTGCACGTGAGATGGGTTTCCTGAATACAGCACACTGATGGGTTTTGACTCTTTATCCAGTTTGCCAGTCTGTGTCTTTTAATTGGAGCATTTAGTCCATTTACATTTAAAGTTAATATTGTTATGTGTGAATTTGATCCTGTCATTATGATGTTAGCTGGCTATTTTGCTCGTTAGTTGATGCAGTCTCTTCCCAGTCTCGATGGTCTTTACATTTTGGCATGATTTTGCAGCGGCTGGTACCGGTTGTGCCTTTGCATGTTTAGCACTTCCTTCAGGAGCTCTTTTAGGGCAGGCCTGGTGGTGACAAAATCTCTCAGCATTTGCTTGTCTGTAAAGTATTTTATTTCTCCTTCACTTATGAAGCTTAGTTTGGCTGGATATGAAATTCTGGGTTGAAAATTCTTTTCTTTAAGAATGTTGAATATTGGCCCCCACTCTCTTCTGGCTTGTAGAGTTTCTGCCAAGAGATCCGCTGTTAGTCTGATGGGCTTCCCTTTGTGGGTAACCCGACCTTTCTCTCTGGCTGCCCTTAACATTTTTTCCTTCATTTCAACTTTGGTGAATCTGACAATTATGTGTCTTGGAGTTGCTCTTCTCGAGGAATATCTTTGTGGCGTTCTCTGTATTTCCTGAATCTGAATGTTGGCCTGCCTTGCTAGATTGGGGAAGTTCTCCTGGATAATATCCTGCAGAGTGTTTTCCAACTTGGTTCCATTCTCCCCGTCACTTTCAGCTACACCAATTAGACGTAGATTTGGTCTTTTCACATAGTCCCATATTTCTTGGAGGCTTTGCTCGTTTCTTTTTATTGTTTTTTCTCTAAACTTCCCTTCTCGCTTCATTTCATTCATTTCATCTTCCATTGCTGATACCCTTTCTTCCATTTGATCACATCGGCTCCTGAGGCTTCTGCATTCTTCTGGTAGTTCTCGAGCCTTGGTTTTCAGCTCCATCAGCTCCTTTAAGCACTTCTCTGTATTGGTTATTCTAGTTAAACATTCTTCGAAATTTTTTTCAAAGTTTTCAACTTCTTTGCCTTTGGTTTGAATATCCTCCCGTAGCTTGGAGTAATTTGATCATCTGAAGCCTTCTTCTCTCAGCTCATCAAAGTCATTCTCCGTCCAGCTTTGTTCCGTTGCTGGTGAGGAACTGCGTTCCTTTGGAGGAGGAGAGGTACTCTGCTTTTTAGAGTTTCCAGTTTTTCTGCTCTGTTTTTTCCCCATCTTTGTGGTTTTATCTACTTTTGGTCTTTGATGATGGTGATGTACAGATGGGTTTTTGGTGTGGATGTCCTTTCTGTTTGTTAGTTTTCCTTCTAACAGACAGGACCCTCAGCTGCAGGTCTGTTGGAGTACCCAGCCGTGTGAGGTGTCAGTCTGCCCCTGCTGGGGGGTGCCTCCCAGTTAGGCTGCTCAGGGGTCAGGGGTCAGGGACCCACTTGAGGAGGCAGTCTGCCCGTTCTCAGATCTCCAGCTGTGTGCTGGGAGAACCACTGCTCTCTTCAAAGCTGTCAGACAGGGACATTTAAGTCTGCAGAGGTTACTGCTGTCTTTTTGTTTTTCTGTGCCCTGCCCCCAGAGGTGGAGCCTACAGAGGCAGGCAGGCCTCCTTGAGCTGTGGTGGGCTCCACCCAGTTCGAGCTTCCCAGCTGCTTTGTTTACCTAAGCAAGCCTGGGCAATGGTGGGCGCCCCTCCCCCAGCCTCGCTGCTGCCTTGCAGTTTGATCTCAGAGTGCTGTGCTAGCAATCAGCGAGACTCCGTGGGCGTAGGACCCTCTGAGCCAGGTGCGAGATATAATCTCCTGGTGCGCCGTTTTTTAAGCCCGTCGGAAAAGCGCAGTATTTGGGTGGGAGTGACTCGATTTTCAGGTGCTGTCTGTTACCCCTTTCTTTGACTAGGAAAGGGAACTCCCTGACCCCTTGCACTTCCCGAGTGAGGCAATGCCTCGCCCTTCTTCGGCTCGCGCATGGTGCGCGCACCCACTGACCTGCGCCCACTGTCTGGCACTCCCTAGTGAGATGAACCCGGTACCTCAGATGGAAATGCAGAAATCACCCGTCTTCTGCGTCGCTCACGCTGGGAGCTGTAGACCAGAGCTGTTCCTATTCGGCCATCTTGGCTCCTCCCCCCAAATCCTATCCATCTTAAGCATTTAACTTTTGTCTTACTCTGTTTTCTGCTTCTATCACAGAATGTCACAGACCAGGTAACATACAGACTAGAAATGTATTTGCCTCTCAGTTCTGGAGGCTGGGAAGTCTAAGAGCATAGCACTGCATCTGATTAGGGCTGTGTCATCCAATGGTGGAAGGACACCACGTGGAGAGGAGGTGCAAGCATGAGATAGAGCAGGATTGGAGGCTGAGCTTGATCCTTCTATCAGGAACCCACTCCCATGATAACTAACTCACTTCCCAAATAACAGCATTAATCCATTCATGAGGGTGGAGCTATCATGATCTAATCACCTCTTAAAGGTCCCACCTCTTAATACTGTTACAGTGGCAATTAGGTTTTTAATACATGAACTTTTTGGGGACACATTCAAACCATTGCAACTTTAAAACTCACCTTTTCTGTAAAGCATTCACTGATCATCCCCTACTGAAAACAAAGCCAAAAAACTTTCTTCCTCTTATTTCTCCTTTATCTGTACTTTTCTCATGGTTATTATTATTTTTTAATTTCTTCATATACCTGCTGATTTACAAGTCTTATTTCATCTTATCTGTATTACTAAAGTCCTTGAAGAGAAGGACTGTTATTGGACTTATCTTTTATCTCTCACCAAGCCTACAACAGTGTCTGGCATGTATATCCACTCACAAAATCATCTCATTTACTAAGTTAATATGTATATATTTACTGACTTATGAATAAATGAATTAATCAATGATGAAAACAAATTCTCTGTTCTGATAAGTCTTTTTTTTTTTTTTAAGATGAGGTCTCACTCTGCTGCTCAGGCTGGAGTGCAGTGGCACAATCACAGCTCACTACGGCCTTGTCTTCCCCAGGCTCAGGTGATCCTCCCACTTCAGATTTGTATTTTTAGGAGAGACGGGGGATTTTCCATGTTGCCCAGGCTGTCTATTAAGTCTTTACATGTCATTATCCCTATCTTCTTTCCATTGGTAATGCTATACAACATCATGGATATTTGTGGATGATTCAAAAATCTGTTTCTAAAATAGCCCTGAGCTCTTGTTCAAAGTATATTCTCATATTTTGTTTCTTGCTGCTTCTCTCAAATGTACTATGTTGAGGGTACTCATTTCCCATTTCCTGGTGTTTCCTATACAAAGCTGAGGCTAAGTGTAAATACCACGACTTATTTTCTTTTTTTTTTGAGATGGAGTCTCACTCTGTCGCCCAGGCTGGATTGCAGTGGCGTGATCTCTGCTCACTGCAAGCTTCACCTCCAGGGTTCACCCCATTCTCCTGCCTCAGCCTCCCGAGTACCTGGGACCACAGGCGCCTGCCACCATGCCTGGCTAATTTTTTTTTGTATTTTTAGTAGAGATGGGGTTTCACCATGTTAGCCAGGATGGTCTCGATCTCCTGACCTCGTGATCCACCCACCTTGGCCTCCCGAAGTGCTGGGATTACAGGCGTGAGCCACCGCACTCGGCCAATACCATGACTTCTAAATGTCTTCTCTATTCTAGTCCTCCTAAATCCTTTAGAATTTATTTTACTTACCATTTTTGGCTGTTATGGCTTATCTTTTTTATGAGTTTTAATTGTATACTTTGCCTACCAAATTAGATTATAAACTTCATGAGGCCAGGAATTTGTATATAAATGTATAACTTCTTTGCTGCACTCCCTGCTTTCTTTCTCCAATCTAACTCCACCACCTCCTTCCCCCAGGTCTCTACTAAGTGAGAAAAATTAGCTACCACCAGAGAGCAGTGGAGAGGTCGGAGATGACATGTATGGAAAAAAGGCCATAGGTTTAGAAAAGTTGATATTATAATAGGACTTACTAAGATAAGACTTCCCTACCCTCTTTGGCTTCGTAGAAACAGTTGTGATTTGTTTAATTCTATGTTAGTCTAACTGTGTTAGACTACCATGACCAGGTGGAGCATGAAGATAGGTTGAAACATGGGGGAATGTAAGCCTGGAAAAGAAATATCAAGGTAGCTCATGACCATTGTCTTCAAACTTTTTTTTTTGAGACAGCCTCTAACTCTGTTGCCGGAGTGCAGTGGCACGATCATGGCTCACTGCAGCCTCGACCTTCTGGGCTCCAGTGATCCTCTGGTCTCAGCCTCAGACTACAGGTATATGCCACCACACCCAGCCTTTTTTTTTTTTTTTTTTTTTGGAGAGACAAAGTTTTGTCATGTTGCCCAGGCTCATCTTGAACTCCTGGGCTCAAACGATCTGCCCACCTGGACCTCACAAACTGCTGGAATTATAGGCGTGAGCCACCATGCCTGGCCCCGCATTCTTAATGTTGGAAAACAAATGGTTGGGCTGCACTGTGAAGTAGTGACCTGCCAGTCTGGAAAGTTCCCAGCCACAGACGGGGGGGCGGGAAAACCTCTTCCTAATGTGATTGAGGACAGTCTGGCTTTAGGCTTGAGGTTGAACTAGATTATTTCTGACGACTCTAACAAATCTAACACCAGGAGTCAGTGACTTGGTTCATACTTCCAATTTAGGCCCAGAGACTGCCGGCCCATGAAGTTCCCACCCTTGATCTTTGTGACTTCAGTGAATGAAGTAAAATCACCTTCTATTGTAACTCATTGAGAATGGGGCCTTTGACCTGTATTAGGTGCTGACAGGTGACTGAGACATAGATAGCAGTGGTTAGTAGGTATCTGGAAAAGAGATGTATTTCAGAAGAGTCAGAAGAGCGAAGAACAGCATGAGACCCTGAAGAGATGGCTGTTGAAAGGAAAGGAGGTATCCACAAGGTTGTTGGTTACAGATTAAAATGGGAGAGATGAGAACAGGAAAGGGAGTAGTAATGGTGTATTAGGCTCTTTCTGGGCTCAAGGAATAGAAAAACACTCAGGTTACATCAGATAAAGAGTAAGAATTTATTGCAACAATACAGAGACATAAAAGCAGAGACATCACGCTGCTGCAGAAGGTTGTTGATGAAACTGCAGCCTGCCATTCTGGACCTCTCAGCAGGGGGCGCCATCCTTTGCTCCCTACCCTAGTGTTTCCGCACTCTGGGGTCTCAATCATTCTCTCTCTGCTCTTGCTTCTGCTGCTCCCGGTCATCTTTTCTCTATTCTCCTTTAGGCTGTCCCATGGCTTCTGCTTACTCTCTGCTCTCACTTCCCTCTGTGAGCCTTTCTGCATCTACCTTGACTAAGGACTGTCCTTTGCATGCGTCACGGTTAAACCTACCCAAAAGAGAAATCTAGATGGTTCAATGCTACTCAGTATAGAGATTTCCTGTTGGGCAGAGCACATCTACCAGGCCTTTGGTCAGCCTAATAGAAAGGTGCCATTTAGGAGGCCCTGCTCTTGCTCCTTCAGCCGAGCCAAGAATTGTAGGTTGCATAATGAAGTCCTCAAAAAGGGGCAATAGGCAGGGCAGACTTTCCAAGGCTTCCTAGAAGCGGTCATGTGACTGTCAGGCACACTGCTTGAGCAGACAATTAGGGATAGAAAAGCGGAATATATTCTTTTTGTTTGTTTGTTTGTTTTTTGAGGCGGGGTCTCTGTCTCCCAGGCTGAAGTGCAGTGATGTGATCTCAGTTCACTGCAGCCTCCACCTGCCAGGTTCAAGTGATCCTCCCACCTGAGCCTCCTGAGTAGCTGGGACTACAGGCCACACCACCATGCCTGGCTAATTTTTGTTTTGTAGAGACAGAGTTTCTCCATGTTGATCAGGCTAAGCAGGGTATATTCATGATGAATAAAGAAAGGCCAGGTGAGGTGGTTCATGCCTGTAATCCCAGTACTTTGGGAGGCCAAGGTGGGCAGATTGCTCAAACCAGAGTTTGAGACCACCCTGGGCAACATAGTGTGACCCAGTCTCTATAAAAAATAAACAAAACTTAGCTGGGCATGGTGGCTCGTGCCAGTAGTCCCAGCTACTTGGGAGGCTGAGGTAGGAGAATAGCTTGAGCCTGGGAGGTTGAGGCTGCAGTGGGCCATGATCATGCCACTGTACTCTAGCCTGGGTGACAGAGCAAGACCCCTGTCTCAAAAAGAAAAAAAAAAAAAAAGAAAAAGCAAGCTAAGGGCTAAAGGTTGAGTTGAAAATGTTGCCCAAGGAGAACATACCTTATGGGAAAAGCTATGAAAGACTATCTCTCAAATTTGCTTCTTCTGAAGAAAGACAAAAGGATAGGAAAATGAAAATAATTGGAACATATTCTTTCCCAGTATTGGCACCGAGGAAAAACTATAGACTATTTCTACTACCCACATCCCCAGGAGTGCCCTAATCTGGCCTTTGCCAAGCCAGATTTCCAGCTGTTTCTTTGATGTCTGCGTGATATATTCTTTATTTGCTTAAGTTAGCCAGCACCAGTGCTTGCTGCTTACAACCAAGAAACTCTACAGAAGACATAAGGGTCTCTTCCAAACTTTTTGTGTGGGGAACCAGCAAAATCAATCACTGCTGGAAAGCAGTTGCTTAGACATCTGTGTGTCATACCTGCAGGAAAAGAGAGATGGGTACAAAATTAAGTCTAGATCAAAAGAATTTAATATCTGAAAATATACCAATTCTTTCCTGTTATTAAATAAACTGAGTGTAATGGCACAAATGACAAATAACAAATTTAGACCACTTTTAAGAGAGAAAAACTCCCAATGACCTCATAGCTTTGATGGTCTGGAGTTAATAGTAACTACAAAGTCTTTCATATGTAGGTATAAGGGAATGATTCATTTCCCTCAACTCAATGGTTTATCTGCATTCACCTGATGACATCTGACCTACTTTTCAGTATTCCAGGCAGTAATTACCCAAAGCCCTCCCCAAAGTCTCAGTCCATAAAATCCTCCTTTTAATGAGACTTAAGCCTTTAGCGTGTTCCTGCAGCACTTCAAAGTCACATTGGCACCAGGCGAGTGTTTTTAAAAGATGCAATGCACTAAGTGCATTCTGGGATGTCTCAGGCTTAAGACAAAACTGCAAGGACACAGACATTAGGTACTACAATCTAAAGAGGGTCACATTCTGAAGGAGGTCATTGGAATGCGGGGAGGGGGATGATGGTAGAGAGATTTGGGCTCCCAAGTTTCCTGAAACAAAAGAGTCCAAGGTGAATCCAGTCTGAACCAGGCAATGAGCAATTCTGATGAAGCCCATCCTGGTCTAAAGTTACCTGGTTCACTTTTCAGTGTGGGTCAGGCAGGCCCGGGAATGGCAGGGCCAGGGGTTAGATACTCCCAAATCTATTTCACAACCAGTCAGAACTTCCATTGCAATTCCTACTTATATATGTAGGGATTATATAATAGTTACTTTAATATGCCACATCTGCAAAGTTAAAATATCTATCCACCTAAAGCTCAGAAGGGAATATGAAGGAAAATATTTATTAACTAGTTCCAGAGGTTCTACTTCTGCCAAATGTTTCTTAAAATAGAGTATGATACCACGGGGACAATCTAGTGATAGTTTTGTTATTCTAGAACTGCATTGCCCAATATGGTAACTGCTATCCACATGTGGCTATTTAAATTAAATAAAACTTGAAACCTTCAGTCACACTGGCCACATTTCAAGTGCTCAATAGCCACATGTGGCTAGTGGCTACTGTACTGGACAAGGCAGAATTATAGAACATTTCTATCATCGCAGAAAGTTCCATTAGACACAGTGTTCTAGAATAATGAATTCTGTTATGCCATCGTGGTGATTTTACCTGTACTAGCAGTCAATAATATAAATGCCCATGAGATATCTTTTCTGCATATTTTATGGAAATACCAAATAAAGTCCTTTAAAAATACAGTACAAATAGTAATGCTATCAAGATTGGAACTTCTCTTATTGATAACTGTAGTGATTAATACTTCATCCTCCTATTGACTGCAATCTGTCTTTCACTTACAAACTGTAGAAGGGAGTTGCAAAGTGCAAGTTGTGAATTTAGGTAATTAAATCATCACAGAGAGAATGAAGGCTTTCATGGAATCACGGAAAATTATTTCAGTAGCCAATTATTATTGTCATTATTTCGGTAGTTTTATTTTGGCTATGAAGATGGTTCAAAGCCGGGTGTGGTGGCTCACACCTGTAATCCCAGCACCTTGGGAGGCTGAAGCGGGTTGATCACCTGAGATCAGGAGTTTGAGATCAGACTGACAAACATAGTGAAACCCTATCTCTACTAAAAATACAAAAGTTAGCCGGGTATGGTGGCACGCGCCTATAGTCCCAGCTACTTAGGAGGCTGAGGCAGGAGAATCGCTTGAACCTGGGAGGCAGAGGTTGCAGTGAGCCGAGACTGCACCACTGCACAAGAGTAAAACTCTGTCTCAAAAAAAAAAAAAAAAAAAAGAAAAGATGGTTCAATATCCTTAGATAGTAAGCCCTGAGGTTTCTTCTTTTCCAGACAAATACAGCTGCTTTAGTTACCACACATTTTACAGTAGAAGTATTGTGCGAGTAAAGTGCCTGCTTTGTTAATAAAAGATGATGCCAGTCTGAGATACACCAGCAGGATTGCTTGTGATATCCAAAAACATCATTTCAAAAGATCTGCCACATGCTGTTTCACACATATCACAATGACCAAACGGGCCTATGATAGGTTCTCAATACATGCTTCTAGACTTGATGGAAAAACTACAGTCCTTTTAAAAATGATACCTATTTATTACTTTTTCATTGCAAAAGAACATGTTCATTAAATACATTTAGAAAATTCAGGAAAGCAGAAATCAGTTTTCGTATGCTCGTAATTTCCTGTCTTTTTAGTTATGCAGAAATGCTTTTAAAAAGCAAAGCTGTGGCCTGCAGGGGTGGCTCACACCTGTAATCCCAACACTTTGGGAGGCCCAGGAGTTGGAGACCAGCCTGGGCAACACGGGGAGAGTCTATCTCTACTAAAAATACAAAAATTGTCCGGGCGCGGCAGGGCGCGGCAGGGCGCGCCTGTAGTCCAGCTGAGGCCGGAGGATCGCTTGAACCCAGAAGACGATGCTGCACTGAGCCGAGATCGCGCCACTACACTCCAGCTTGGGAGACAGACCTTGCCTCAAAAAAAGAAAAAAACAAAAACGGTGGAATTATACTAGAGTTTGAACCTTCACGTTATAGACTATTTGCTAACTCCTCTAGCTAGACGCCTTGCGCATGGAATCTGGAGGGGAGGAGGTGAGGAAATTTTGTAAATCCTTGTCTCACGCATATCTATTCTATAATGGTTACACCTGTATGGCATTTTAAGCGCTTCCTTTCACAGGTGAAAGCAAAAGGAGGTGTTTTTTGTAAATTGTCTAATTTACATTGCCAATTAAGTTCCCACGGGTCGAGTTGCAGCCAAAGCAAAAAAGAAGAAAAACTAGGCAGCTGGATAACCTATTGCTTAATGACAGACTTCTAGACTATTAACCCAGGACTTATATTTTGCCTGGGGACGGGAATCTTCCACTGGCTCACACGGGCGGTTCCTTGTAGTCTCCGGGTAAGGCCTGCCACTTCTTCCCTCGGGGTGTGGTGGGAGGAGCGCGAAGGCTTTGCGCCTCCCTAGTAGTTGGCAAAACCTGGAACCAGCGCCAGTGGCTCAGGCGGGACAGGAGCGGGCCGGGGGCGTGGGCAGGCCAGGCAGGGGTGGGGAGTGGGCGGGGAACGGGCGTGTCCCCGCTACGGTCACGTGTCGGGAGGGATGCCAGCTCGCCAGGAGGATGCGCGTTCCAGGGGCGGGCCGGGAGGAGGGGCGGCGCCACCTCGCGCTCCGCCGTGGTCCCTGGGCCGGGTCCCGGAGACAGACGTTACGCGGGCTCGAGCTTCCTCGGGGAGTGCCAGCCAGAGTCGGTGACGACCACTTCCTCGACGTGGGGCGGGCGGACGGGAAGCCTGCGGTCGTGGCCCCCGCCTCGGGAGCTCTGGGAGCCCGGGTGACCGCGTAGGTCAGTTTCTCGCGGCTGTCCACGCCTGGAGTTCGAGGCCGGTTCCCGCGCTGACGGGTTCCCGCCGGGCTGCGCTCGGGAGGTCTGTCCGCGCCTGGTTGGGGGTGGGCGCTCCCGTCCCGGGCGTCTCAGAGGATGGTCGGGTCGTGGCGCGGCGACGCAGGGCTGCAGCCGAGCTCGGTTTCCCGGCGGCCGCTGGCTGCTCCAGCGCTGCAGGAAGTTAGGCGTTAAAAGTAACAAGATGTTGGCGTTTGTTGCACTTCCACTCGGGTGCCACGACCGTGCTGGTGCCGCATGCATCCCCCACCAGATCTTCAGCTGCGTGCCTTCTCGGTACTTTCGTGTGTCCATGTGACTTTTTAATTTCCTCCTAACAAGAGGAGGATTGATGCACAATGGAAGTCACGCATTGTTCATGTGACCGTTTCCCAATGTACCGCGTGGTCGGTTCTACAAGCATGAACGAATATCCAAGGGAGATTCTGAAACTGAATGAGAGCGCAGCTGCACAATAGACTTTAACAATTCACTTATCCCGCTGCCCTAATGATTGTCAGGAGGCATTGAAAAGGGTTATTCTGATTTAGTATTAGTTTTCAGTTCAAGTTGTCGTTTTTAGGCAGATGGTATTGTGAAATGGAACTGTGGGCAGTGTGATATTGTTAGCTTAAATAAGGTTGCTTGAATGTTGCAAATGTGGCTATTAGGTGTCTGTGAATAGTTAATAATATAATTAAATCAGCTTTAAAATCGGTGATGTGTTTTCCCTGAAAACTTCAGTCTTTGCTCTGTAATAGGTGCATTCTGGATTTGGAGTTTGGAACCTCCTCACCTCTTTACTCAGCATTTGGGAAATAATTTGCAGATTCGTTTTGAGGGGTAGAAGTATTTGCAGTCTAACCCCGATACAATGAATTTTTTGCAGCGGTTTGATAGGTATAAATTCTGAACCACCCCCCTCCCTCCCCACCCCAAGCTGGAATTGTGAAGATTTCTTAATTACAGCATAGTAACAAAATCCACCTTTTAATTCCCTAATTCTAAACCACTAGGTGGGCTTTGTCTACAATTTATAGGGGGAAAAGAGGAGAAAACTGTCAGTAACATTCCTTTCTTAAAATTTAACTATTCTTTTTCATTTCTCCCAGGTAGTGTAACTCTTCTCCAGCATTGAGCAACAGATAGTCAAAATAGGCGTTAACTGCCAAAGTTTGAGTAGATTAATCTGAAACATTTGTTATCTCAGTGTAGTATTTTGTGAAGGTTGTTTATGAAAATGACACTTGCTAAATATCTCGTTGTGAATCAGCAGAAACTTATGGTGGGTGGCTAATTCTTGTCTCTGGAGGCTGCTCATTTTTGCATGTATTATTCTAGCTGACTTTGATTCAGAGCAGTCAGGTATGATTTCTCTCTCTCTCTCTCTTTTTTTTTTTTTTTTACTTGAGACAGAGTCTCGCTCTGTTGCCCAGGCTGGAGTGTAGTGGCACGATCTCAGGCTCGCTGCAATCTCTGCCTCCCGGGTTGAAGCGATTCTCCTGTCTCAGCCTCCCAAGTAGCTGGGATTACAGGCACATGCCACCATGCCTGGCTAATTTTTGTATTTTTAGTAGAGACAAGGTTTCACCATGTTGTTCAGGCTGGTCTCGAACTCCTGACCTTATGATCCGCCTGCCTTGGCCTCCCAAAGTGCTGGGATTACAGGTGTGAGCCACAGGTATTATTTCTATAACAGTATTCCTGGTTGGGTGCCATGGCTCACGCCTTGGGAGCACTTTGGGAGGCCGAGGCGGGTGGATCACTTGAGGTCAGGAGTTTGAGAGCAGCCTGGCCAAAATGATGAAACCCTGTCTCTACTAAAAATACAAAAATTAGCCACGCGTGGTGGTGGGCACCTGTAATTCCAGCCACTTGGGAGGCTGAGGCTGGAGAATCCCTTGAACCCAGGAGGCGGAGATTGCAAGTGAATGGAGATCGTGCTGTTGCCCTGCAGCCTGGGCGACAAGAGTGAAACTCCTTTTCAAAAAAAAAAAAAAAAAAATTCTCCCCAATGATACTGTTTTAGAACCAACAATTAGGTTGAAGAATACAGCCAGTCTTTTTTGAGTAATAACATGGCTGAATGCCGGTTAAATATTAATACATTACAAACTTTCTCCTTGTGGCTTTATTTTACTCAGAGATACATCTGTATATCTGATCATAATATTTTTAAGTTGGAACTGTGTCAATTTCTTACCTCTTGACATTACTGGAAGCTGAGCTTTTATACATTATACGTATTCATTGAGAAAAGTAGTAGGCAGAAAGTAGAAATCAGCCAAACCAATAACTTAGTGGAGAAGAGAGAATATGATATCAAGTGTGTGTGAGAAATTTGATATCCTTCAGAACCTTGTCAGTTCTTCCAAGCTGAGTCTGAACTTTGGCAATCAGAGCTTTTTTGATGACCTAGCAAGTTCTCTGAATTTCCTAGAAAGAGGACAGGTTTTAGCACTGCGTCACCAGCTTATACTAACAATTCATGAAGTTTAAGAAAAGACACTGTCAGGTAATCTGTATAGTATATGTATATTTATGATCATGGTGTCATATAAGTATCTTATGTGATGTTCTTGGTCTCTAGAAATGTTTTTCCTCATGTGGACTCTGCCACTAATGCTGTGTCGGTACTGTCAGTATTAAGGGGGCTGTGTGAGGTGGGCTAGTATAAGAAATAGTTTTAATGCTATTACTAGGAAGATAAACTAGGTCGCTCACTTTACTTTTATTTATCAGCCTGCAAGTAGGAAATTACTGTGTAGTGAAAGCAGTCTTTAACTGTACAATTTCCTATCACGTGACAATGGAAAGTAACCACATGTTTTTACTTTGTGTTTAAAGTTTTTCTTTAAAGAGGTATTTCTGTGATGCATAAATGGTCAGTATTATTATACATGAGTTTAATTGAGTTTGAAAGATAATTTTCAAATGTGAAATAATTGAAATGGGAAAATTTTAATGCAATTTTCTAAAATTTAGGGAATTTTATCATTAAAAGGTAACAATCAGCCTCCTTGCTAGGATTTTTATTACTAAACTTGATTTGTTAAATTTGTAGGGTTCTCTGCTTTTCGTACCTGCTCTGTTTTGAAACAGTAGTTAATAGTTTTCAGAATCTGTCAAATTGAAGTTCAAATCAGGGGTGCATCTAGGGGTTAGTGCTTAATTGTTAAAGCAGCTAAAATTATAGCATCAAAGTTATTTTAAACAACTTCATTAAGCAAAGCTATGAAGCTTATTTAATTTTTACTAATTTTAAGAAACATTAAAATTTCCAACCGAATATGGGTAAAATAAATACCCGGTGATATGGTTGGTTTTTTATTATGTCCGTATGGCGTCCAAGTCAGTGTGGGTATGGAATGGATATGAATAAGAGAAGGTAATGTAAATTTATCAAATATAAAGTAAATAATAATTTGGTATAAACATTTTATGATTTCAGTGCTTTATAAACCATTAGATGACACATAATTGTGGCCAATTCGCCATGATTTCTCCTCCGGGAGATGAATGCTTTTAATTAGGGCACAAAGACTTATTGAGGAAGTTAGAGAAAAAGTTTCACTGAGTTAAAAATTAAGTGATTAAAATTTTGTCTTATAATTTAAAACGATACAGGTTAGTGCTTCCCAAAATGGGCTTTATAATTTGCTCTTGTTTTCCTTAAATTGCCATGTTTTAGGTATTCTTTTCAGTTAATAAATAAAGCTTTTTAAAATGAGGCACTCAAAACATAATTCAGATTCAACTTCCTCAGTGCTTACACAGGAACACTAATGAGAATCAACGGCCTTTAACTTTTGCAGCTGAATTGAATTTTATAAAATACATAGCAATGCCAGATGCGGTGGCTCACGCCTGTAATCCCAGCACTTTGGGAGGCCGAGGCCGGCGGATCACGAGGTCAGGAGATGAAGACCATCCTGGCTAACACAGTGAAACCCTGGCTCTACTAAAAAATACAAAAAATTAGCCGGGCATGGTGGCGGGCACCTGTAGTCCCAGCTACTTGGGAGGCTGAGGCAGGAGAATGGTGTGAACCCGGGAGGCGGAGCTTGCAATGAGCGGAGATCGTGCCACTGCATTCCAGCCTAGGCGACAGAGCGAGACTCCGTCTCAAAAAAAATAAATAAATAAATAAAAATAAAATAAAATAAAATATATTGCATTATTTCACCCCTTCTACATTCTGGCTGTGACTCTACTGTTAACACTTGGCAAGTAACTTCACCTTTGGGCTTTTCAGTTGCTTCAGCTCTAGAATCAGAGTGTTAGATTAAATATGAATTTGTTTACCAATGTTCAGTTTCTAAAACAAGCAAAAAAAAAATGCATTTGTTTATGTCGTCACAAATGTCAGTTTTCTGTATACATAATATGTGTATCTGTGCACATGTGTGCATAATGTATACACACATACATACATGTAGGTATATGATTGCATCAGAGAAATTACTGATTGCTAGCAACTAATCATAGTTAGAGCAAATAAGTATTTTTTTTGCCATTGCCGTGTTTTTATGTAGTTACTTTAATCTTTAATACCTTGCTGGTATTAAAAGAATATAACGTCAGGAGAAAACACACCATTAAGCAGCTAACTACAGGCTGGGTGAGGTGGCTCATGCCTGTAATTCCAGCACATTGGAAGGCAAGGCAGGATAATTCCTTAAGGCCCGGAGTTCGAGACCAGCCTGGCAACGTAGCCAGACCGCATCTCTATAAAAGATACAAAAATTAGCTGGGTATGGTGGTGTGCATCTGTGGTCCCAGCTACTCAGGAGGCCAAGATGGGAGGATTGCTTGAGTTCAGGAGTTTGAGGCTGCAGTGAGCCATGATTGTGCCACTGCACTCCATCCTGGGCAGTTGACTGAGACCCTGTTTCAAAAAAGCAGCTAACTACTTTGGAGTGCAGGGCTAAGCACAGTACTGGTTTTTATGTTTTTAAGATTTAGTTTATAGGATGTTTTTGTTCATAGACATTTAATTTTTCTCATTCAAATTTCTAGCATACAATGTATTTTAAATATAAATGTAACAACATTCATAAAATCAGTAAGAATTTAAAAACTAATCGCAACATATATTTTTAATAATTTTTGAATAGTCTCCCTTTGTCTTTATTAGGAGTATAGGGCTGGGCGTGGTGGCTCACGCCTGTAATCTCAGCACCGTGGGAGGCCGAGGTGGGCGGATCACCTGACGTCAGGAGTTTGAGACCAGCCTGACCAACATGGAGAAACCCCGTCTCTACTAAAAATATAAAATAGCTTGGCATGGTGGCACATGCTTGTAATCCCTGCTACTTGGGAGGCTGAGGCAGGAGAATCACTTGAACCTGGGAGGCGGAGGTTGCGGTGAACTGAGATGGCGCCATTGCACTCCAGCATGGGAAACAAGAGTGAAACTCTGTCTCAAAAATAAAAAGAGTACAAATGCTGGCTGGATGCAGTGGCTCACGCCTGTAATCCCAGCACTTGGGGAGGCTGAGGTGGACAGATCACTTGAACCCAGGAGTTTGAGACCAGCCTGGGCAACACGACGAAACCCTGACTCTACAAAAAATACGAAAATTAGCTGGGTATGGTGGCATGTGCCTGTAGTCCCAGCTACTTTGGGAGGCTGAGGTGGGAGGATCACTTGAGCCCAGGAGGTGAAGGTTGCAGTCAGCTGAGATTGTGCCACTGCACTCCAGCCTTAGTGACAGACCCTGTCTCAAAAAAAAAAAAGAAAAAAAAAAGTACAAATGCCATTTGGCAATTGTGCCAGTCGTATTTTAGATGCTTCCTGATTTTTTGTGTGTGATAAAATGTACGTAACATCAAATTTGCCCTTTTAGGTTTTTTTTGTTGTTGTCGTTTGTTTGTTTTTTAAAAAGAGTTTCATTCTGTTGCCCAGAGCTGGAGTGCAGTGGCATGGTCATAGCTCACTGCAGCCTTGAACTCCCGGGCTCAGGTAGTCCTCCTGCTTCAGCCTCCCAAGTTGCTGGATCTATAGGTGTGCACCATGACATTTGGTAATTAAATTTTTTTTTTTTGGTAGAGACTGGGGTCTTGTTGTGTTGCCTAGACTGGTCTTAAACTCCTGGCCTCAGGCTATCCTCCTGCCTCAGCCTCCCAAAGCAGTGGGATTACAGGCATGAGCCATCACACCTGGCCTGTTTTAGCCATTGTTAAATGTATTATTCAGTGGCATTGCATACATTCACATTGTAGTACAGCTATCACCACTGTCCATCTCCAGGACCTTTTCCTCCATCCCAAACTGAAACTCTGTTCCCATTAAACGTTACTCCCTATTTCTTCCTCCCTTCTCCAGCCACTGGCAACCACCATTCTATGTTTTGTCTGTATGACTTTGACTATTTTAGCTGTCTCATCTAAGTGGAATCATACAATATTTGTCCTTTTGTGAGTGATTTATTTCACTTAGCATGATGTATTCCAGGTTTGTCCATGTTCTAGCATGTGTCAGAATTTCTTTCCTCAGTCGGTTGATTGAGACAGAGTCTTGCTTTGTCGCCCAGGCTGTAGTGCAAAGTGGCGGGATCTCGGCTCACTGCAACCCCTGCCTCCCGGGCTCAAGCCATTCTTGTGCTTCAGTCTCCCCAGTAGCTGGGACTACAGGCACGCACTGCCACACCAGGCTAATTTTTGTGTTTTTAGTAGAGACGGGGTTTCACCATGTTGGCCAGGCTGGTCTCGAGCTCCTGACCTTAGGTGATCTGTGCACCTCAGCTTCCCAAAGTGCTGCGATTATAGCCGTGAGCCACTGCACCTGGCCAAAAAGTTACCTGAATCTGCTGAAATTTGGAGAGCAAGAGCATGGGAAATGAGAAACACAATATTCAGGATTTCAATTTTTTTTAATGTAATGACTTTTTTTTTTTTTTTTTTTTTTGAGACGGAGTCGCACTCTGTTGCCCAGGCTGAAGTACAGTAGCACGATCTTGGCTCACTGCAACCTCTGCCTCCCAGGTTGAAGTGATTCTCCTGCCTCAGCCTCCCCAGTAGCTGGAATTACAGGCGTGTGCCACCATGCCCAGCTAATTTTTGTATTTTTAATAGAGGTGGGGTTTCCGTGGTCTGTTGGCCAGGCTGGTCTCGAATTCCTGACCTCAAGTGATCGCCTGCCTCGGCCTCCCAAAGTCTTGGGATTACAGGCATGAGCCACCACACCCATCCTTCCTTTTAAAGGCTAAATTATATTACCTTGTATATGTCACATTTTGTTTTTCCATTCATCTGTCAATGGACATTTAGGTTACTTCTCCTGTGAACATGGGAATACAAATACCTGTTTGATTCCTTGCTTTTAGTTCTTTTGGGTATATACCCAGAAGTAGAATTGCTGGATCATAGGTAATTATGTGTTTAATTTTTTGAGGAACCCCTATACTTCTCTGATGTTTTAAGATTTACAATTGCATGTTGTTATATGTATGACTAGGTGAATTGGGCCTGGATGTCTGAGATTTTAACTTTTCTAATACCTTTAAGAACTCTATTCCTGAAAAGGGCACATTGTTAAATATTTTCAGTTTCTGGCACTCATGTGAATTAGCTCTTATTGTTGAATATTATTATCTTTGATTTCTCTAGGAATTTTCTATCTTGGTTCTATAGATTTTTTTTTTTGAGACAGAGTCTCACTCTGTCACCCCGGCTGGACTGCAGTGGTGCGATCTTGGGTCACTGCAAACTCTGCCTCCTGGGTTCAAGTGATTCTTGTACGTCAGCCTCCCCAGTAGCTGGGATTACAGGCGTGCACCACCATACCTGGCTAAGTTTTGTATTTTTTAGTAAAGATGGAGTTTCGCTATGTTGGCCAGGGTGGTCTAAAACTCCTGGCCTCAAGTGATCTGCCCTCCCTGGCCTCCCAAAATGTTGGGAATACAGGCGTGAGCCACCGCACCTGGCCAATTCTGTAGATATTAAGCTGGAATTGTAAAGAAAAGTAGCAAGCAGTTCAAATGATAAAATAATAGACTCCAACCAAATTTAACAAGTCATTGCCCTTGGAGTTGTAAGTTTTAAAATCTTTGTCAATATTTCGGAACTGTTGGGGCCACAGAACTTATCTACTATATTAAGTGGGGAGTCAGTGGCATAGACTATCAAGTATGGTCACCAGTTTAAGTAATTTTATGATATTTACAAGACAACAAAATATAAATTTTCTATCCTCAAAAGAATTTAAAAATTAGAAGTCTAACTTTCCCTAGTGGACCTTGGAGGAGAGAAAACATAAGGCAAAAATGGTCTCTTATCTCTTGATTTTTGAAGCTCAAAATGTTTTCCATCTAATTATTTCCTGGAAAACATTCTCATGGCCATGAAAATCTCATTAATCTAAAAACAGAGCTTGGAATTGCGTGAATGTGAGAAGAGCAGCTGAAAAGTGGTCTTGAAAAATACCATGTGCACTGATAGAAATGGCTGCAATCCATTGTGACCAGCTGCATTTGGGAATGCTTATCTTCTTCTTTTGGCTTAAACATCAGAGACAAAGCGCTTTTCTGGAATAAGCTCTCATGATTTGGAAGAATGTTTTTAAAAAATCTGTTCAACATATGAATTTGGATGATTCTTTAAAAAATCAATTTTGAAGTTTCTTCTAAAGGTACCTTTTAGTCAGAAATTAATGGAAATTAAATAGTTTACAAATTAAAGATGCATCAAATTAAGAAAGTAGTTATCAACCTCAATAATCTGTGGGGGGTGTTTTAAAGAATTTCTCCCTTTTTTGTTATTTTTGGTATAATTTTTTTTTTTTTTTTTTTTTTTTTTTTTTTTTTTTTTGAGACAGTCTCACTCTTGTCGCCCAGACTGAAGTGCTGTGGCGCGATCTTGGCTCACTGCAGCCTCCACCTCCTGGGTTCAAGCGATTCTCCTGTTTCAGCTTCCTGAGTAGCTGGGATTACAGGTGCCCATCACCACGCCTGGCTAATTTTTCTACTTTTAGTAGAGACGGGGTTTCGCCATGTTGTCCAAGCTGGTCTCGAACTCCTGACCCCAGGTGATCCGCCCGCCTCGGCCTCCCAAAATGCTGGGATTACAGACAGGTGTGAGCCACTGGGTCTGGCAGTATAAATTTTAAAAAATGTATTTCCCATGGCTTATTAGAAAAAAAAACTGTTAATTTTATGTCACTAGATATACCTTTTGTAAGGCATTGCCTGTAGACCTTCCTATAGGGAGACTGGATTGCTTTGTTTTCAAAGGACTAAGTCCTCATCCATCTGCCCATCCATCCATCCGGTTAACTAATATTTGGTTGCCTACTGTGTTCTAGGCACCTTGCTAGGGAGATGATAGGGGAACAGAATAGACACGAGGCACTTGTTCTCATCGAGTTTACAGTCTAGGGACAGCCAAATAAATGACCACACTGATACCCATAGACTCACATATCGTGGCAGGTTGCCATGAGGGCTTATCACGGAGCTCTAGGTGATATTGGAGATGGAGAGAGCAACTCAGACCTCTCTCCAGAAATGTGGATAGTAGTTTATTTGTACACTTGTCTTCCTTATAACATTTAAAAGTTCTCCTAGTGTAAGGCCTGGTTTTATTCATTAGTGTCATCGGAGTTTAGGACGATGCCTAGAATGTGGTAAGCCTTCAAGTCATTGGGTATTGATTCATCCCCTTGTATGGTATTAGAATTAGGGAAGGCGATGCAGGCCTGGTGGCAATAGGGAAACTGCAGCTTCTGGTGGCTGTCATGTTGGACACCTGATGGTGGGATAACTACCTGAATGTTCACCTAAGGGTTAAGGTTTCAGATACTCATGGGCATTCTAGATATTCAAGTCTACATAGACAGCAGTGGACTTTCAGTCCACATTTAGTGGATGGTTCTTGGATGAGAAAAGAAATTGTGTGCTGAGTGCAGTGGCGCACGCCTGTAATCTCAGTGCTTTGGGAGGCCAAGATAGAGAATCACTTAAGCCCAGGAGTTTGAGATCAGCCAGGGCAACAAAGCGAGTCCCCATCTCTTTAAAAAAAAAAATTGTGATGAATGACTTTATTCCTTGGTTTGAAACATTTTATAAGTAGTTTCTTTTTTTGTAGTGTAGCTGAGAGGAATATAAAGATCATTTTATTATAATGATCTAATTAGTATTGCTATCATTTTTAGGAGGTTTTCTCAATTTTTAAATTAGAGATATTTCTAGAGTTGTGCTATTTTGCCTGGGTGTTAGAGCTACTGGGAAAGTATTTTGCTATAAAAAAATATTTTTGGGCTGTGCATGGTAGCTCACGCCTGTAATCCTAGCACTTTGGGAGACCAAGGCAGGTGGATCACTTGAGCCCAGGATTCGAGACCAGCTTGGGCAACATGGCGAAACCCCGTCTCTACAAAAAAATACAAAAATTAGCTGGGCATGGTGGTGTGTGCACCTGTAGTCTCAGCTACTTGGGAGGCTGAGTTGAGAGGATCACCTGAACCTGGGAGGTCAAGGCTGCAGTAAGCCGATTGTGCCACTGCACTCCAGCAGTGCAGAAAATATATATATTTCAAAAAGAAATATATATTTTTGAAATATATATATTTCAAATAGATATATATTTCAAATAGATATTATATATTATATAAATATATAATATATATAATAAAATATAATATATTGTATATTATATAATAAATTATATATTATATAATATAATAATATATATGTTATATAATATAATAATATATAATATATATATTTAAATAATATAAATATATATTATTTGAAATAAATATATTTCAAAAAAGTAAATATATATTATTTGAAATAAATATATATATTTCAAAAAAGTATATATATATTTTTGAAATAGGGTCTCACTCTGTCACATAGGCTGAAGTGCAGTGGTGCAATCATGGCTCACTGTAGCTTTGACCTCCCTGGCTCAAGCAGTCCTTCCACCTCAGCTTCCCGAGTAGCTGACAGGCGCGTGCCACCACGCCTGGCTAATTTTTGTATTTTTGTAAAGATGGGGTCTTGATAGGTTGCCCAGGCTGGTCTCGAACTCCTGGGCTCAAGCGATCCACCTGCCTTGGCCTCCCAAAATGCTGGGATTACAGACGTGAGCCACCATGCCCGGCCTGTACTTCATTTTTATTAACTCATTTCCAAGAGGAGATAAGAGAAGGTGCCAGTCTCCTCCCCACCCCTGCCATTCCTTTCTAAAATTATAAAAGATTATAAGGGAAAAGCAGTGAAAATGCCTGTTAGCATTTTGAAATTTATCCTCTAGGTATTGCTTATTTTGTTAAGTCTGAACTTTCATAGTCAGAAAATCTTTAGAGTGTGGTTGGGCTGCACAACTAGACTAGTTCTGATGCGTGTAATGTCAATTGCTTTGAACATGTAGTGTCAAATTGCTTTGAATATGTAGTATCAATTGCTTTGAACATGAGAGAATGTCCAAATTGCTTTAAGAATATGTTTTAGTCAAATGCCTGTCTTAAAACTGATACCTGTGGGCTTTAGGCACAAGGCAACGTGAGTTGTTGATTTTTCCTTTTCTTGGTGAAATTTAACTGGCTCTGTTCCTTTCTCTTTCTTAAAAACAATAAAACAATCTCTATGACTATATCGACCCTGTGACCAATTTTTTTCTCTCCTACCATACTGTCTTATAGGAAGAGTCCTCTCTCCTCCTCAGGTACCTACAAATCTGTCCCTTTTCTTATTCTGGAAATTGGCAGTCATCAGATAGGAGCTCTCCCCCTGGCTCCCTGCCCCTTAACCATCCTCATCATGATCCTTGCCATCTTTCCTGCCCGCCAGCCTTGGTGCAGTGCCTTCCTGGTTTTCAGGGCCATCCTTCCCTTGGGCTTCTCTTCTTCCTCAGCTCCTCTAAGATCTCACTCCATCCCTCATTCCTCCTTTGTCCTGTATGCCAAGGTTTGCCTCTCTTCCTGGCTCTTGCCTTACAATCCTTAAACATGCCCAGGTGTCTAATATCCTAAAAGTGAAGCTGTTACTTTCTCTTCAGAAGGAAATTGCGTTAAACGAGTCTGGTGCAGTCTCCTTCTTATCCCCCATTCACTCCTCTGTTTACCAAAACCTATGTTTTTGCCTGTCTGAATTCCACTGGAGATACTCTTGGAGCTCGTCAGTGGCCTTCTTCTATTTGCCAAAGCAGTTGATGTTTTCAGGCCTTGTCTTTCTTGCCCTTTCTTTTGTACCCATTCCCATTCCCTGAAACACATTCCTCCCTTGGTTTCGGTTGCTGCCACCCTCTTCTGTGTCCCCTCTCCACCCTTGGTCGTTTTTTGCCAGCTCCTCTTCCCTGGCCTCCTTTGCCTTAAATAAATGTTGCTTTTCTCCCAGTGAGGGTTCTCATTTATTCCTTTGATTTTAATGATCACTTATATGATGATAACTCCCACTATTTAAATTATTTTATTATTTATTTATTTTTAGAGACAGGATCTCCTTCTGTTACCCAGGTTGGAATACAGTGGTGCAATTATAGCTCACAGCAGCCTCGAACTCCTGGGCTCAGGCAGTCTTCCTGCCTCAGCCCCCTGAGTAGCTGGTATTTAAATTCTAACCTACAGGCCAGGTGCGGTGGCTCATGACTGTAATCCCAGCACTTTGGGAGGCTGAGGCGGGCGGATCATGAGGTCAGGAGATCGAGACCATCCTGGCTAACATGGTGAAACCCCATCTCTACTAAAAATACAAAAAATTAGCCGGGTGTGGTGGCGGGCGCCTGTAGTCCCAGCTAGTCGGGAGGCTGAGGCAGGAGAATGGCATGAACCTGGGAGGCGGAGCTTGCAGTGAGCCAAGATCGCACCCCTGCACTCCAGCCTGGCCGACAGAGCAAGACTCGGTCTCAAAAAAAAAAAAAAAAAAGATTCTAACCTACAACTGCTTTCTTGTACTTAAACTGTTATTAATTAGCTACTTTCTTTTTCTTTCCTTTTTTTTTTTCCCCGAGACAGAGTTTCACTCTTGTCGCCTAGGCTGGGGTGCAATGGTGCGGTCTTGGCTCACTGCTACCCCTCCTCCCAGGTGCAAGCGATTCTCCTGCCTCAGCCTCTCAAGTAGCTGGGATTACAGGGGCCCACCACCACGCCTGGCTAATTGTTGTATATTTAGTAGAGACAGGGTTTTATCATGTTGGCCAGGCTGGTCTGGAACTCCTGACCTCAGGTGATCCGCCCATCTCGGCCTCCCAAAGTGCTGGGATTACAGGCATGAGCCACCTGCCCCCGGCCCTTTTGTTTGTTTGTTTGTTTTTTTCTGAGATAGGGTCTCACTCTGTCACCCAGGCTGGAGTGCAGTGGCATGATCTCAGCTCACTGTAACCTCCACCTCCCGGGTTCAAGTGATTCTTGTGCCTCAGCCTCCCAAGTAGCTGGGACTACAGGCATGTGCCACCACCCCTGGCTAATTTTTGTATTTTTAGTAGTGACAGGGTTTCCCCATGTTGGCCAGGCTGGCCTCCAACTCCTGACCTCAACTGATCTGCCCACCTTGGCCTCCCAAAGTGCTGGGATTACAGGTGTGAGATACCACTCCCAGCCTGCTAGTTTCTTATTGAACATCTTCATCTCTGTTTCCCACAGGAATCTCAAATTCACCACAACCAAATAGAGTCACATCTTCACTCATGTTGTTTATTTTCTATCCCATATATTGATTAATCTCCCTGTTATGTATCTGGTGTCCAAGGAATTTTGTTCACCCCTGTGATCTTGGTGAACTTCTTATTCAAGTACCAGTTTACATTTTTCTTTCTCTGTATCTAATCACTAATGTTGGCAGAGAGC
Source organism: Pongo pygmaeus (assembly GCF_028885625.2). Taxonomy (NCBI): domain Eukaryota; kingdom Metazoa; phylum Chordata; class Mammalia; order Primates; family Hominidae; genus Pongo; species Pongo pygmaeus. The sequence goes on along the minus strand of NC_072390.2, from coordinate 38,787,095 downwards.
TAACCACTCCCCTTCTCCTCTGTGCAGCCACTGTTCCGTGTACATTGCTGTACTTGACACATGTTGTTGTGATTGTTGTTTGCATGTTTGCCCTGTTCTGGAGGGCAGGGACCATATTATCCATCATCGTACCTCCAGTGCCTATAACAGCCCCTATCATCAGTAGATACTCAAGAAACATTTGTTGAATCAATTTTAGTTTCAATCCCGGCATTTATGAGTAACTATTATGGTTTATATATTATAATGGACTGTTTAAGTAGATAATAGATTTATTTATTTATTTATTCATTTTTTGAGACAGAGTCTTGCTCTGTCAGCAGGCTGGAGTGAAGTGGCGCGATCTCAGCTCACTGCAACCACCGCCTCCTGGGTTCAAGCAATTCTCTTGCCTCAGCCTCCCGAGTAGCTGGGACTACAGGCGGGTCACCACGTCCAGCTCATTTTTGTATTTTTAGTAAAGATGGAGTTTCACCATGTTGGCCAGGATCGTCTTGATCTCTTGACCTTGTGATCCGCCTGTGTCGACCTCCCAAAGTGCTGGGATTACAGGCGTGAGCCAAGACACCCAGCCCAATAGATTTATTTTTATCCTTTTCATTTTTATTGTACAGAACTTGAGAATTTTTTTAATCTTTTTTTTTCCTGTAAGCCCAATATAGTAAGAACGTAAGGAAAATGTTATAAAAAACTTCTTGTGTGTTTTGAAGATACTTCAAACATTTTTTGATTCATTCTTTAAAGGCATGAAAAGAATACTAAACCTTTTGTGTAATATGCCTGCAAGTCTAGACCATCACTCCTTGTTTAATGTACATGATTGAAAATATATTTAAAAATCCCCTGTGATAAATGCCTTATTAATTAGACATGAAGCTTTTTTGGTTTTATCTTTAATAACTTATATTTTCCAGTTATAAAATGCCTTTATATTATAGGAAATTTGGAAAATACAACTAACCAAAGAAGACATTTAAAACCATTCATAATTTCACCACAAGGAATAACCATGGTTGACATCCTGATATCTTTTCCCTGTTTCTCTGTCAATATTTAGCAAATATACAGAGAGCTTAATCTATATAGGTACCATCTGTCCTAACAATATATTGCAATTTCATAGTTTTATAAATTATTTAAACATTTTTTTCTTTTTCTTTTATTTACTATTTTTTTTGAAACAGGGTCTCACGCTCACCCAGGCTGAAGTGCAGTGGCGTGATCTCAGCTCACTGCAGCCTCAACTTCCTGAGCTCAGGTGATCCTCCCACCTCAGCCTCTCAGGTAGTGGAGACTACAGGCGCTCACCACCATGCCTGGCTTAATTTTTGTATTTTTGTAGAGATGGGGTTTTACCATGTTGCTCAGGCTGGTCTTGATCTCCTGGACTCCAGATCCACCCCCCTTGGCCTCCCAAAGTGCTGAGCCATTGCCCCTAGCTTCTTCTATAATGTATTTTTATTAAAAAAATTTTTTTTGAGACAGGGTCTCTGATACACAGGCTGAAGTGCAGTGGCACCATCTTGGCTCACTGCAGCCTTGACCTCTTGGGCTCAAGTGATCCTCCTACCTCAGCCTCCCCAATGGCTGGGACTACAGGCTCACACCACCATGCCCAGCAAATTTTTTTTTTTTTTTAGAAGGAGTCTCACTCTGTCACCCAGGCTAGAGTGCAGTGGCATGATCTCAGCTCACTGCAAGCTCTGCCTCCTGGGTTCACGCCATTCTCCTGCCTCAGACTCCTGAGTAGCTGGGACTACAGGCACCCGCCACCACGCCTGGCTAAATTTTTTGTATTATTATTATTATTTTATTTATTTATTTTTTTAAGTAGAGACAGAGTTTCACCATGTTAGCCAGGATGGTCTCGAACTCCTGACCTAGTGATCCACTTGCCTTGGCCTCCCAAAGTGCTGGGATTACAGGTGTGAGCCACCATGCCCAGCCTCATGCCTAGCTGATTTTTTGTATTTTTGTAGATATAGGGTCTCACCATGTTGCCAGGCTGGGTCTTCTGTAATATTTTTAATGGTTTCGTAGTATTAGGCGAATGAGCTTTTATTGACGGATCTTTAATTTTTTGTTCTTTCTTTCTTTTTTTGAGATGGAGTCTCCCTCTGTTGCCCAGTCTGGAGTGCAGTGGTGTGATCTCTACTCACTGCAAACTCTGCCTCCCGGGTTCAAGCGATTCTCCTGCCTCAGCCTCCTGAGCAGCTGGCTTTACAGGCGCCCACCACCGTGACTGCCTAGTTTTTGTATATTTAGTAGAGATGGAGTTTTTCTTTGCCACGTTGGCCAGGCTAGTCTCGAACTCCTGACCTCAAATGATCTGCCCTCCTCGGCCTCCCAAAGTGCTGGGATTACAAGAGTGAGCAACTGTGCCTGGTCCTGATTTTTTTTCTTTATAAATAATGTTACAATGAATATAAATATTGCTAACATTTTAAAAATATTAGATATTTTAACAGGCAAATGAATGCAGAGGGGATTAATATAAAAGCTGATTAGCAAACTGAAGAAAGGGCATTACAATCACTGTTAGATGAAGTCCCCCCAGAAATTTACTCTGAAAATAAGATTCTGAGTCATGACAGAGATTCTTTACTTGGCCAAACTTTAATCAGATTTCTGAAACTTCTGCTAGGTCCATCTGTGCACTTCCTTGTAAAATCGGTTTTAGCAAGAACCCTCCACCCTTGATATCTGATCAGGTTCCTCATCCTTCACCATCCCCCAGGTGGTGTCTGACCACCCTGGCTTGGCTTCAGCAACAACCCTGTTAGTTTGGTTTACCCAGAATCCCCTTTGCCCCTGATGTTTCCTCTAAGTACTTTTCCACCCACTGACCCTGACCCTGCTCCTTGGCTATAATCTCACTTGTCCTTGCTGTATTTAGAGTTGAGCTCGAGCTCTCTTCCCCACTGCAAGACTGTCTTGCAGTGTTCCTTGTAACTACCACGGGGGTTCTGAATAAAGTCTTCCTTATCATGCTTTAACGAGTTATCACTGAATATTTTTTTCTTTAAACAGCCTGAGCCTGGGTTTGGCTTCCTGCAGAGTTTTTAAGAGCTTTTTCTTTTTTTCCTTTTTTCTTTTTTTTTTGGAGATGGAATTTCGCTTTTACTGCCCAGGCTGGAGTGAAGTGGCACAATCTCAGCTCACTGCAACCTCCACCTCCTGGGTTCAAGTGATTCTCCTGTCTTGACCTCCCAAGTAGCTGAGATTACAGGCATGTGCCACCATGCCTGGCTAATTTTTTTGCATTTAGTAGAGACGGGGTTTCACCATGTTGGTCAGGCTGGTCTCGAACTCTTGACCTCAGGTGATAGACCTGCCTCAGTCTCCCAAAGTGTTGGGATTACAGGCGTGAGCCACCGCACCCAGCCTGTAAGAGCTCTTTCAAAGGGAAGCCACTGAGCGAGGCCTTGTGTGAGCACTGGAAACAGGCCTTAGCCAGGCTGGTGGCTTGGTAGGGCTATAGTAGGGACCAGATGTGGGATCCTGGATCCAGGAATTTGTTGGGGGATTAGGCTGCTCTTCACTTTCTGCCTCTGAGCTCACAGGTATTTCTGAGGTGTGGGTGAGAGGAGAACACTTCTGAGGGGTGGAATTAGGACCCTCAGCTGGACATGCAGCGGAACATCCTTAGCATGTGGGCCAGATAAACCAAATACGGATAAGAGCTAGGCCAGGCCCACAGCTAGATATCAGGGGTTTCCCCTCACTCTGGGGATTCCTTTGCTAGTTTTCTGTTTCTAATGTCTTTGCTAATGTCTTCCTCTTCCTTGGTTTTTTCATTTTGGTGAGCTACAACCCTGGTGGCTTCCTGAGAAGTGGTGCCTGGGAAATAAATTTACATACTGGTATATTTTAAAATGTCCTTATTCTACTCCTACTTTTGATTGGCTGGTTATAGAATTAGGGGTTGGAAATAATTTTCCTCCAGAACTTTTAGGTATTGCTTTGTTGTCTTTTGGATGCTTATGTTGTGATAGAGAAGTCAAAATCATTCTGATTCCTGCTCTTTTATTACCTGATATCTTTTGTTACCAAAGTTCTAAAATTTCATGATGATGTGCTTTCATAGGTTCTCTTTCGTCTGTAGATCAGAAATCTTCCAGAATTGTTGGGCTCCATTAGGCCTTTCAAAGCTGTAAGACTTCCTTAAATTCTTTTTTTTAAGATGGAGTCTTGCTCTGTTTCCCAGGCTGGAGTGCAGTGGCATGATCTCAGCTCACCGCAACCTCCGCCTCCTGGGTTCAAGCGATTCTCCTGCCTCAGCCTCCCGATATAGCTGGGACTACAGGCCTCCCCTACCACACCTGGCTAAATTTTTTTTTTATTTTTAGTAGAGATGAGGTTTTACCATATTAGGCTGGTCTCAAACTCCTGGCCTCAAGTGATCCTACTGCCTTGGCCTGCCAAATAAATTCTTTCTCTGTCTCTCTGTTTTCTTTTTTTAGAACTTCTGTTTCAATGTTCAACCTCCCAGACCAATTCTCTTAACATTCTTTTTTTTTTTTTTTGAGACCAAGTCTTACTCTATCACTCAGGCTGGAGTGCAGTGGCATGATCCCAGCTTACTGCAACCTCCACCTCTCAGGTTCAAGCAATTCTCCTGCCTCTGCCTCCTGAGTAGATGGGGTTACAAGTGTGCACCACTAGACCCAGCTAATTTTTGTGTTTTTAGTAGAGCTGGGGTTTCACCATGTTGTCCAGCTGGTCTTGAACTCCTGGGCTCAAGTGGCCCACCAACCTCGGCCTCTCAAAGTGCTGGAATTATAGGCATGAGCCACTGTGCCTGGCCAACATTCATCTTTTATCTCCCATTTTCTTAACAGTTTTATTTTCTAGGAGATATTCTCAACTTATTTTCCAACTCTTTTATTGAAGTTTTAATTTTTGCTATTTTTATTTCCAAAGTTCTTTTTCTCAAGCTTTTTTTTTTTTTTTTAAATACCATCTTGTTTTTGTTACAGAACAGAATGTCATTTATTATCTTAGGATATTCGTTATTATTTTTTAACATTTTCTTTGATACCTTGTTTTTTCTAGGTTGCTTTTCTTCCCTGTTTGATTTTGGTCTTTGTCTTTCATGTTTAAGAGTGGGGAGCGAGAAAGTTGATTGAAAACTGAGAGAGTGGGTGGGCCCTGTTGACTGCTAACTTCACTGTAAGGTTTGCCTGGCTTGGCCACTTGCTGGGAGCTCCTGGTGTCTCTCTTGTAGTTTAGGGAATATAACTAGCTGAGTCTCATAGAGGGTAAAGCCTGGCTTGCCAGCATAAGAAATGCTGATTAGGGGAAGAGGGCTGGAGACAAGCTGTTTGCTCTGCTCTGTTTTGAAACCATGCCTTCAAAACCCATCCATTCACCAGCCTATACAGCCCATCTCTTTTAGCCTCACTGGAAGATGTTTTTAACCAGTCCCCTGTTGATGACATGGAGTGGTTTCTAACTTTCCCACTATTACAAATAGTGTAATCTTTATGAGTATGGTTTCAAAATAATCTTGTGTAAGATGACAGCAAAAGTGAGGGGAAAAATAAACATTGAAATAAAAAAAAATCTTGTGTAAATGTTTTTGCAGGATAGATTTCTAGAAATAGAGTTGCCCAGACAAGGTAAATGGTATATATGAATTTTGAAGTTTATTTGATATTGCCAAATTGCTGATCTCCGCCTGTAATGTATGAAAGGTTGTATGCATTTATATTCATTTTAGCAGTCTACAGGAGTGCTATTTCCTGCCCATGCCAGCATTGTTTCTTGTCTTTTTTTATTTTTTCTAATTCAATGGGCAAGAAAAATATCACTTGTGTTTGAATGATTTTTATTTATTTGATTATTAGTAAGAATGACATACTTCTGGGAATTGCTATTTGTAATATTTGCTCATTTTGACATAAATGCTTGAAATTTGGTGTAATTTTCTATATTTGGTTTGGGGCTTGATAAGAAAATGTGACAGAAAAAATAAATTTGTTTACATATAGCCACTTCAGGGCATTTATCTATAATGAGTTTCTATTCAGAATGATTTTTTGCACAGTTTTGAATGTGTTAGTTTACATGTTAGTCTTACACTATTCCTATACGAATGGTCATACTTTGACTTTATCTCTAATTTTGTTTTTTCCTTTGATGTCTAATTTTTAATGTAGTAACTATTTGCATAATACTGTATTTGACAGAATGCTTTCACATACATAATCTTACAACAAACAGCTTATGAGGTTGGTTGTATTTTGCAGATGAGGAAACTAAGGCCTTAAGAAGTTAAGAGACTTGCCCAAGTGTCTCGTATACTGCTTCAATAATAATAGGAAGGGCAAGGGGTCTCAGGCTGAAGTTCTCACCCTGCAACGGATTTATTCAGTTGTTGTGTCTGTCTTATCAGCTGCAAAATGAGGATTCTTTCCCCTTTATATATTAGCAGGTGATATCTAAAAGCTAATGATCTTCTTAGATAATAGCAATGTTATTATTTTCTTAATTTAGAAATGAACACAGAAGCGGAGCAACAGCTTCTCCATCACGCCAGAAATGGCAATGCTGAAGAAGTAAGACAACTATTAGAGACCATGGCGAGGAATGAAGTGATTGCTGACATTAATTGCAAAGGTAAACTTTGAATGGATTTTCTAACTTTCTCTTATGAGTCTGCACTACTCTTAGCATTTATTTAATGCTAACCATTCTTATCTATCATGTAATTAATCTCTATATCTCATGCTAGGAAGAACCCCACAGATTGGAGGAAATGTCTCTCCTAGCCCCCTCTAAGTCAGAGAAAGTGACTTAAGAATTTTAAATTCTTAAAATTGTTATGGATCCCAAATATTGCAAACCACAAGGGTGACTCTAGCCCACAGGATACATCCTATTGAGAGGTGACAGCGTGCTGGCAGTCCTCACAGCCCTCGCGCACTCTCGGCGCCTCCTCTGCCTGGGCTCCCACTTTGGCGGCACTTGAGGAGCCCTTCAGCCCACCGCTGCACTGTGGGAGCCCCTTTCTGGGCTACCCCAAGGCCGGAGCCGGCTCCCTCAGTTTGCAGGGAGGTGTGGAGGGAGAGGCGCTAGCGGGAACCGGGGCTGCCCGCGGCGCTTGCCGGCCAGCTGGAGTTCCGGGTGGGCGTGGGCTTGGCGGGCCCCACACTCGGAGCAGCCAGCCGGCCGGCTGTGGCGGCCCCGGGCAATGAGGGGCTTAGCACCCGGGCCAGCGGCTGCAGACGGTGTAGTGGGTCCCCCAGCAGTGCCAGCCCACTGGCGCTGCGCTCGATTTCTCACCGCGCCTTAGCTGCCTTCCCGCGGGGCAGGGCTCAGGACCTGCAGCCCGCCATGCCTGAGCCTCCCACCCGCTCCATGGGCTCCTGTGTGGCCCGAGCCTCCCCGATGAGCGCTGCCCCCTGCTCCATGGCGCCCAGTCCCATCGACCACACAAGGGCTGAGGAGTGCAGGTCCACCGCGCGGGACTGGCAGGCAGCTCCACCTGCAGCCCTGGTGCGGGATCCACTGGGTGAAGCCAGCTGGGCTCCTGAGTCTGGTGGGGACGTGGAGAACCTTGATGTCTAGCCCACGGATTGTAAATACGCCAATCAGCACTCTGTATCTAGCTCACGCTTTGTAAATACACCAATCAGCACCCTGTGTCTAGCTCAGGGTTTGTGAATGCACCAATCCATACTCTGTATCTAGCTACTCTGGTGGGGCCTTTGTGTGGACACTCTGTATCTAGCTAATCTGGTGAGGACGTGGAGAACCTTTGTGTCTAGCTCAGGGATTGTAAACGCACCAATCAGCGCCCTGTCAAAACAGACCACTGGGCTCTACCAATCAGCAGGATGTGGGTGGGGCCAGATAAGAGAATAAAAGCAGGCTGCCCGGAGCCAGCAGTGGCAACCTGCTCGGGTCCCCTTCCACACTGTGGAAGCTTTGTTCTTTCGCTCTTTGCAATAAATCTTGCTACTGCTCACTCTTTGGGTCCACACTGCTTTTATGAGCTGTAACACTCACCGCGAAGGTCTGCAGCTTCACTCCTGAGCCAGCGAGACTACGAACCCACCAGAAGGAAGAAACTCTGAACACATCCGAACATCAGAAGGAACAAACTCCAGACGTGCCACCTTAAGAGCTGTAACACTCACCGCGACGGTCCGCGGCTTCGTTCTTGAAGTCAGTGAGACCAAGAACCCACCAATTCCGGACACACTATGATAATTTTTTTTTCTTCTTGAAGACATTGCAGTTGACCCAGCAGGTTTGAGTGTTTACTGTGTGCCCTGGAGATAATGATGAAGAGACACATGGGATCCCTGCCCTCATTGAGCTTAGTCTAGTAGATTAATAGATCAGACTAGTCTGCGTTACAAAATAGGTACCAGGATGTGGAAGTGCAGGTGTCATGGGAGAGGTGTGGAACTGGAACTTGAAGGATTTGCTTCTTGGAGGAAACGATTCTAAGATGAAACGTGAAAGAGTAGGAGTTAACCAGGTGACGATAGAGAAGAAAAAATGGTTCAAGGAAGAAGAAACAACATAGCAACTAAGTCATAATATGCCATGTGTAGCAAAGTGGCCAATACATCACAACCTTGCATCAAATGTGCAGAGAAATAAAACGTGTTCTCTAAAATGGCTCTGGTATTGTAATAAACCTCTTCATGTTCTGGGAGGTATGGGGAGAGTAAACGTTAGTCTTTGGGTACTTCTGTCTTTTTTCTTTTTCTTTTTTTCTTTTTTTTTTTTTTGAGACAGGCTTTTGTTCTGTTGCCCAGGCTGGAGTGCAGTGGCATGCTCACAGTTCATGGCAGCCTCAGACTTCTGGGCTCAAGCCTTTGTCCCACCTCAGCCTCCAGAGTAGTTGGGACTACAAGCACATGCCACCATGCCTGGCTAATTTTTGTATTTTTTGTAGAAACGGGATCTTGCTATGTTCCCCTGGCTGGTCTTGAACTCCTGGTATCAAGCAATCCTCCCATCTCAGCCTCCCAAAGTGTTGGGATTACAGGTGTGATCCATTGCATCTAGCCGTACTTTTTTTTTAGTAGCCGTTTTGATAAAGTCTTGATCTCCCTTCCCCTGTATTTCCTCTAACTTGTTTTGAGTGTTTGAGTGTAGAGATAAGCCTTGCTGTGTGTTCGTGCGGTGGAGAGGCAGGGTTTCCTCAAATCTATGACTTGGCTTTGGGTCCTCAGCCGCCCTTGTCTTCCTGGTGCTCCTTAAGCATTGGAAGCTAACGTGAAACTCAGGTAGAAAGTCAAACTCAGGTCTCTCAGTGTGTCGTGTGGCATAGGTAAGGCTGCTTGGCTTTATCAGGAGACTCTCATGTTGGCTTGTGTTACCCTCTGTCACATCTTCATCTGGCACCTGGCCTAGGCTTGGTGGTTCAATACACACACACTCCTGTTCCCCTCCTGGTAGAGTGGCATGTGGGAGCCAACGACATGGGGGAACCTAGAGCAGCTCTGGTTAGCCAAAATGCAGCCTTCCCTCCGGACACCTTACTGAGTCTGCTTTGATGTGGCATCTGGCAGGGGAGTGCTAAGATGGGCGATCTAGAGGAGGTCTCTTCCTGCATCCCAGAAGCAGCTTGCCTGTTCTCTGTGTCTCCTCAATGTATCCCACTTTCCAAGTTTAAGATCCAGAGCCACGTGTCTCAGCTTTTGTCTTTTTTTCTTCCACAGTTCCTCAGTCCCAGAAAGGGGTGGCTTCAGATGGATATTTTATTCTTTTTGCTACTTCCTCCTCCTGTACCAGGGCAGCTAACCTCATGACCTCACCCTCAGTGGGGAAGAAATAACATCTTTGCAATGGGGAAGAAATAGCATCTTTGCAATAGGGAAGAAACTGTGATCTGAGGATCTGGGTTGTCTAGAAACTGAGTTGGTAAAAGGAATTTTAAAATGTCTTTGTTATGGAGAATGATCTGAGGAAAAAAATATTTAAAAAATAAAAAATGTATAAAATTTCCCCCCATTCTTCAGCAAAGACTGGCTCTTTATCTTTACCTCTGGATTCTATTTTGAATGCCAAAACATTCGATCATCCTCAGTGACCCTTTTCTGTCTCCCCTTCCCACCTCCACCCACGTTTGCCTCAGGCTAATTAGGAGAAAGTCATCTACTTGGAAATGTAAAGCTGAGAAATATGTTAATTTTTTTTTTCAATTTTCACCTCATTATACCTGTCAGTCAGACTTTATCTTAAGGGCAGTTTGAAGGGTTGATGCAGAAGGTGACATAGTCAGACGATACGCAGTTCTTAAGGGAGTAGGGAGGGGTGGGCAAGACCAGGCGTGAATAGTGTTTCCATGTGGGGGGTTCCTTCCTGGCATTTCTTGGTTTTCTTTCCTTTCTTTCTTGTTTTTCCAAATCATGACAAATTGGGAAAATGGTATAAATTACTATAATTCTCCTGCAAGAATTAAAGGTTAACAGTCAACATAGAGATGTTACTGTTTGGAAGGAATTCACTGATGTCAAGTGGAAAGTGAGGGAAAGAAGGGCTGATGTGAGTGGAAAGTGAAGGTTAGTGTTTTTAGGGTCTGGGAGAGGAGGATAGAATTAGTTTTGCTTGTAGCTGGTGTTGTGTTACAAGTATGTGTTCATGGTCCTGTCTGTTGCTTGTGTGATTCATTCTTGCAAATAAAATAAATATTAATATGTATATGCATAATATACTTTTTGTAAATTCTATGACTGATGTTCCAAGAAATAATAAATTTTGGAAGCAACCTAAGTACTTATATTGGCAGTCTCAACAAACAATTCTGTGTAGTGCTGTCACTTTACTAGGAGGTCCAAATGTGAAGTTATTCGAATATTCCCCAGTAATACCTGCTGGTGTTTTAGTGTTTTAATATTATGTATAGTGTACTGTTCTTTGTAAATACTCCAAAGCTTGACATTTCTTATTCATTGAAACACATCCTTTTAGCTATCTATAAGTAAAGAGTATAAAACCTGTTTGAAGTATTTTAAGAGTAAATGTAGGATCTTGGAAATTTTTTTCTTTTTTTGAGACATAGTCTTGCTCTGTTGCCCAGGCTGGAGTGCAGTGGCGCGATCTTGGCTCACTGCAACCTCCACCTCTTGGGTTCAAGCGATTCTTGTGCCTCAGCCTCCCAAGTAGCTGAGATTACAGGCGCCCACTACCACACCAGGCTAATTTTTGTATTTTTAGTAGAGACAGGTTTTTACCATGTTGGCCAGGCTAGTCTCCAACTCCTGACCTCAAGTGATCTGCCCGTTTTGGCCTCCCAAGGTGCTGGGATTACAGGTGTGAGCTGCAGTGCCTGGCTGGATCTTGGAAATTTTGATTTCTTGATCCAGAATCCTATTTGGAAATACTAGATGTGAGGACACTAGGTCAGAAGCTGTCATAGGAAGTGAGAGGAGACAGTGTGGTTTGGATGGGGGCAGAAGCAGTGGCAATGGAGAAAACTAGATGTAATGAATATTTAGGAGTTGGAGTCAGTCGAGTTAATTCAGTGTGGGGTGAAAAGGAGAAAGCAGGAAGGTGCTGCTGTTGTTGAGTGAGGAGGGGAATGAGGGGCCATCCATTGTGAATACACATGTGGGAGGGGCCTGGTGGTTCCTGCGAGTGTGTGTAGGGAGGACAACAGGTGAGTTCAGCTTTGTGCTTTCTGAGCATGAGGAACCCTTGCCCAGCCCAATGGAGATGTCCAGTGGACACTTTGGAGATGGAAATATGGATTTTGAAGTCAACAGCACAGAAACAATGGAAGCAGTGGAAGAGGGCCATGAAATACCTCTTTTTTTCTTTTTCTTTCTTTCTTTTTTTTTTGCGACAGCATCTTGCTCTGTCATCCTGGCTGGAGTGCAGTGGTGTGATCATGGCTTACTGCAGCCTTGAACTCCCAGGCTCAAGTGATCCTCCCATCTCAGCCTCTGGAGTAGCTGGGATTACAGGTGTGTGCCACCACCCCTGGCTGATTTTTGTATTTTTTGTAGAAATAGAGTTTCACTACATTGCCCAGGCTCGTCTTGAACTCCTGACCTCAAGCAATTTATCCGCCTTGGCCTCCCAAAGTGCTGGGATTACAGGTGTGAGCCACCATGCCCGGCCGAAGTACCAGTTTTGAAGTTACTAGTAATGGACTAGTCGGGGAAAATACATTTTCCAAAGGATATGGAAAAGTAGAGCCAGAGAAATGAGAGGACTCACAAGGTACAAGGCTGCGGCAGCCAGGGAAGAATGTGGCCGTGCTGTCCTGGGATGCAGTGATGGCGGAAACCTGCCCCTGGGACCCAGTGACAGCATTTCTTGATAAAAATTTGAGGACAGTGTTCATGACCTGGTGGGAGATGAGCCTCATCTGCAATGGGTGGGGGTTGACAGGAAGGAATGTTAGGTAGAAAGAGCCAGTGAAAACTAGAATGGGGAGAGTGAGGGGCGCAGTAGCTGCCAGGGAGCACAGAGTAGGGAGGGTTTCATTTGTGTTTCCTCGTTAGATGGGAGACACCAGAGTTCTTACTCCTTCCCATCAGCAACTAAAGGGGGAGAGGTTGAAGACAGGCAAAAAAGGAGGGCCTGAGAAGCAGGAAGGGATGGGCTCCAGGATCCAGGGAGAACGGTTAGTCTTAGACCTCGGGAGGAAAGTTTAGCAGAGTGCGTGTAGGTATAGGTGGGATGGTTGATTTGGTGCTGGAAGCCAAGGGAATTCTATGAAAGCTTCTGTTTTCTCTGTGAAGCTGAAATACGTCATCTGCTAAGGTAGAGTTGTCTGGGTAAAAGGCTTGAGGAGACTAGTGAAGGACTGAATTACTTTTTGTTGGAATAGATGAGAGATGCTTGGACAGGGCCTTATAGAAGCGCCTTCAGCTAGTGTGAGATCCTGAGTTTATGGTGTGTAAATCCACAGGGCTCTGTTGTTTTTCTTTACCGTTGGTTAGCGACCTGGGTGTTGTTATGGCGAAACTGGGCTCGTGTACTTCTCAGGCTTTGGAGGTTTTTTAGGCTACTGTGACAGATATTATAGTGACGCCAGGATTTTCAGGATATGATAAAGAAATGTTGAAGTGAGGGATTAAAGAATAGACACTGAATTTATTGAAGGAAGTGAAGATGGAGGGTATTTACATATACATGAAAGTGATTAGGCCTGGTGCAGTGGCTCACCCCTGTAATCCCAGCACTTTGGGAGGCTGAGGTTAGAGGATCACTTGAGCTCAGAAGTTTGAGACCAGACTGGGCAACATGGCAAAACCCCATCCCTACGAAAGAATCCAAATATTAGCCAGGTGTGGTGGCGCAGGCCTGTGGTCCCAGCTACTTGGGAGGCTGAGATGGGAGAGTTGCTTGAGCCCAGGAGGTAAAGGCTGCAGTGAGCTGTGATTGTGCCACTGCACTATATAGCCTGGGTGATAGAGGGATACCCTTTCTTGAAAAAAGAAAATGATTAGAGATGGGGGCTGGATACGTTGAAAAGAAAGTCTGGGGGATAGCTGTGTGGACAGGCGGGAAAGTTGGGAGTGCTTGGGAAAGTGGCTTTCTGTGTTCTGAGTCCAGGGGTGATGATGGCGCCCAGGCTGTGGCGCTGGCAGTGGGTCCCTGACCTTAAACGGAGGTACAGTTTGTGAGAAATGAGGGAAGCTGAGAAACTGAGAGACCAGGGTGCTGAATAGGCAGTTGACCCCCTGAGGATGGTGGCAGGATTTGCAACGGGGTGAAAGAATAGGCTGCCCAAAGTTATTTGGTGAGGGGCAGGCCACTGGGAGGCTGGCAGATGGCAGCAGAGAAGGCATGCACAAGAGCTTTGGCTTAATGACAGAAGCCTCAAAGGAGGAGCTGTGATGTGAGTGGAGAAGTCATCAACCAAAGGCAGTAGTGGGTTTTCTGTTGTTGTTTTGAGACAGTGTCTCACTTTGTTCTCCAGGCTGGAACGCAGTGGCGCAGTCATGGATCATTGCAGCCTTGACCTCTTGGGCTCTGTTGATCCTCCGCCTTAGCCTCTGGAGTAGCTGAGACTGCAGATGTGCACCACCAGGCCTGCTAATTTTTTAATTCTCTGTAGAGATGGGGTTTCTCTATGTTGCCCAGTCGGGTCTTGAACTCCTGGGCCCAAGCAGTCTGCCATCCTTGGCCTCCTAAAATGCTGGCATTACAGGCATGAGCCCCCATGCTCGGCCAGCAGTGGGAGTTTTGATGTGGAGTTTCACACGACTTCTGTTCAGTGAGGTACAGGGGGGATGGGGGACCCCACCTGAAGAATAAGGGGGAGATCCTTATCAGGATGAGCTAGGTTTCACTAAGAACAGAAAGCAAAAAATAGGTTCAGTGAAAGAGACTGAGGCTCTGGAATTTATTGACTGTGTAATTAGGGGTTCCACAGGACACACACTTGAGAGGAAAGAGATGTAGGAGTTTGGGTAAATGGCAAACAATCCCAGGGACACTGCTGGCAGCTGCAGTCCCTTGGAGGGTTGTTAGAGGCCTGTTGTGGGTGTGCTGAAGTTGTTGGCTGAGGTTTCTGTGGGTTCAGATCCTGGAATCCAGGAGCTGAGGGCAGTGTGTCATGTAAGTGAGGTACTGCAGTCTACAGTAGCTGTGAAACCATCGCTCTTTCCCTACAGTGGCCCCTGGAATAACATGTTCTTGGGCTGTAACAGCCCCATCAGGGCAGGTGACTTTGGGATTTGATAGGGCTGTATTCGCTACAGTCTGATTGGGAATTTTGGGAAGCTTTTGGGCTATCTCAGCTCTAAATAGTGCCCTGAATATCTTTTTTGCTAAATTGAATTTGTAGTTTAGTTTTTGCAACACTCTGTTGTTTATGCCTTTCCTCAGCTCTACTGCTAGGATCGACACTTCATTGCCTTTAACTTCGGTCCTCTCTTTCACCTTGGCAACCCAATATCCTCATTAACTGAGACTTTATCTGAAGTCAAAGACTCCACTTTCAGGCACTATCTGTAGAGTTCACAGCTTTCCAAATCGTATTAGTGCATTTTCACACTGCTATAAAGAACTACCTGAGACGGGGTAATTTATGAAGAAAAGAGACTTAATTGGCTTACCAAGGAAGCTTGACAGGGAGGCCTCAGGAAACAACCACACACTTTCAGAGAGTTCTTGAGAACTCACTCACTGTCACGAGAATAGCAAGGGGGAAATCCACCCCCTATGATCCAATCACCTCCCACCAGGTCCCTGCTCCAATTCAACATGAGATATGGGTGGGGACAAATCTAAACCATATCACAGGTGCTGCAGGAAATATCCATTACTGACTCTTGATGTGGTACAGGTGTACAGAGAGTTGCTGTGTGCTGCCTTCAGCTCCTCCATCCACCCTCCTGATACAGGTTTTCAAAGAGAGTTGCTTGTCATGAACTATGTCAAGAAAACCCCTCCTGACCTGATGATGGCAAGATGATTAAAGACTCGGAGCCCTAGAGTCAAGAACCTGCTAGAGATCATCTAGCTCGAATGTAACCCCCTGTCCTGTCTCCCTCTATCCTTTTAGAGGTGAGGACATTGAGTCAGAAGGTGGCACCAGATCCGCACCTTGTCAGTTCTCGTCCTTTACACCCGTTACACTTCTTGGTCACATATCTTGCCTCTCATTCATCAGCAATGCATTGCAAAGGAGAATATTGAGGTAGCTTGTCATGGAAAAGTTAATTTTGTTGTAAAATAACCTAAATATAACCTAAGAATACCTTATATTTTTCCATTTTTAGGAAGAAGTAAGTCTAACTTGGGCTGGACACCTCTACATCTGGCATGCTATTTTGGACACAGACAAGTGGTCCAGGATCTGTTGAAGGTCTATTTATGACTTTAATTTTTAATGACTACAGTAAATATTATTGTTATGGAAATTTTAAGATGAAAGTCTTAGAAAAGCCACCTGAGCCATAGTGACTTATTTAAAGCAATAGTTCATCATTCAAGACACTTAATTGTTCTTTATTAAATACATGAATTAGGTTAGCCTGATTAGTTAAAATTGTATGTTTAATCATTAGATTTTTTTATTACTAGCTTTTACAAATTATAAAAGTGGGTGTATTAATGAAGATTTTATTTTCAGTTTTATGAGTGTGACAGTTGAAAAATAACCAAAGCACACCCTAAATAATTAAAAAATAATGTCAATACACAAATAAAAATTAAAAAAAGAAAAAAACAATGTCACAATCTCTTAGCACTGTATTTAAAGAGAACTGAGAGCTCATATTTCTTAATTCTGTGATGAATAACTTCTCACATTCTGATAGTTCTGAAATTTGGTTACATCTTACAGTTCATCTGTACATTTAAATAATGGCATCTTTTTTCCTGAAAACTTATTAAATTGATAATGGAGGAAATGTGGTATTTCATTTACAGAGCATTCTCCTTTTTTCAATATGACTGCTTCTAAAGTAGAGTGAAGGTGTATGGATTTTTTTTTTTTTTTTTAATTGAGACAAGGCCTCACTTTGTCACCTAGGCTGGAGTGCAGTGGCGTAATCTCGGCTCACTGCAGCCTTGACCTCCCAGGTTCAAGTGATCCTCCTGCCTCAGTCCCCCAAATACTGGAGCTATAGGCACGTGCCTCCACACCTGGCTAATGTTTTTGTATTTTTTGTAGAGACAGACTTTCACCATGTTGCCCAGGCTGGTCTCAAACTCCTGAGCATAAGCAATCCGCCCACGTCAGCCTCCCAAAGTGCTAGGATTACAGGTGTGAGCCACTGCGCCTGGCCAAGGTGTATAGATTTTTAGTGAAAAGTACTTTTTACTTTTTATTCTTCTACCTATCAGGTAGATTTTTACCTTTCAGGAAACCTACTATATATACACTACTATGTGTGTGTGTATACACACACACATATATACATACAATATATATATATGAGATGGAGTCTTGCTATATTGCCAGACCGGCCTTGAACTCCTGGGCTCAGGTGATTCTCCTGCCTCAGCCTCCCAAGTAGCTGGGACTATAGGCTCACACCACCGTACTGGCTTTTTTTTTTTTACTGTAAATTTAATTTATTGTTAGTAGTGACACCTAAACAATATTAACAATTTTAATTTTTTAAGGCTTTAATATATTTTGAAGAAATGATTTTCACCATTGTATATTTCTTGATATTTAAAGTGGTCATGTTTACTAGGCTGGTGCAGAAGTAAATGTGTTGAATGACATGGGAGACACACCGCTTCATCGAGCTGCCTTTACAGGACGAAAGGTGAAAATCATTCAATGTTCAATGTTTGTAAGTGAAGTATTTGGAAGAGTAGTTACCATTGTTTTCTCTGTTATAACCATCTGACCAGCAACTGAAGAAAGCCACACAGAAAAAAGTATACACCAGCACTTTGGGTCAAAAGGCCACAAGATCTTTGAGTCGGACAGTGAGGTCCAGTACTAAGGTCACGGAGACCCCCACTCTGTAGCATCCCTGTGAGATCATTCTGTTTCTGCTTGTGTACTCCAGCAATGGGGAACTCCTGATTATTCTTTTTTTTTAAAAAAATAGCTTTATTGAGGTATAACTTACATTGCATAAACTTCACCTGTGATATTGTGAAATATATATTTGGTCTTTGACCTTGTACACTAAAGATGTACAAAAAGATGGCTGGCAACCCCTAGGTGGCTTCAGGATGGGGGCTGGTCACCAGAAAGACCAAGGCAGGACTAGGGGGTTGGGACTTTCAGCCCAACTTTGCAACCTCCAGGGAGGGTAGAGGGGCTGAAGGGGAAATTGCTCGCTAATGGCCAGTGGTTTCATCAATCATGCCTATTTAATGGAACCTCCATAAAAACCTGAAAGGATAGGGTTCTAGGAGCTCCTGGGTAGCTGAACACGTGGAGGTTCTTGAACGATTGCGCCTCAGGGAGGGCATGGGTGCTCTGTGCCCTTCTCCCATGCCTTGCCCTATGTATCTCTTCATCTGTATCCTTTGTAATATCCTTTATAATAAACCAGTAAACGTGTTTTCCTGAGTTCTGTGGGCTGCTCCAGCAAATTAATGGAACCCAAACAGGGAGTCGTGGGAACCCTAACTTAAAGACCATCAGTCAGAAGTTCTGGAGGTCTGGACCTGCAGCTGGTGTCTGAGGGGTGGGGAGAAGTGCTGGGACTGAGCCCTCACCTGTGGGATTGATGCTATCTCTGGGTAGATAGTGTCGGAATTGAATTGAAGGACACATAGTTGGTGTTTGCTGCAGAACTAATTGTTTGCTTGGTGGTGGGGAGAACTTCCCCCACCCACATTTGGTCACAGAAGTCTTCAGTGTTACTTGCTGTGGTAGGAGAGCAGAGGAAAAGCATAATTTGATCACATATTGTAAGTGTGCATTTTAGTGATTTTTATACATTTACACAGTTGTGCAACATCATCAAAATCCAGTTTTAGAACATTTCTGTCACCCCAGAAGTTTCCTCATGCCTGTTTATATTCATCCCCTTCCCCTTTCCCATGCCCCAGGGTACCACTGGTTTGTTTCCTTTCTCTAGATATTAGATACTTGCCTTTCCTAAACTTTTTTTTTTGAGACTGAGTCTCGCTCTGTCGCCCAGGTTGGAGTGCAGTGGTATGATCTTGGTTCACTGCAACTTCTGTCTCCCGGGTTCAAGCGATTCTCCTGTCTCAGCCTCCCAAGCAGCTGGGATTACAGACACCCGCCACCATGCCTAGCTGATTTTGAATTTTTAGTAGAGATGGGGTTTCACCATGTTGGCCAGGCTGGTCTCGAACTCCTGACCTCAGAGGATCCACCCACCTTGGCCTCCCAAAATGCTAGGATTACAAGCGTGAGCCACTGCACTCGGCCTAAACATTTCTTGTAAATAGTATCATACAAACTTTTGTGTCTGGCTTCTTTAATTTAGCATAGTGTTGTTGAGGTTCATCCATGCTGTAGCATGTATCAGTAGTTTGGTCTTTTTTATGGCTGAATATTCCACTGTATGGATACATCACCTTTTGTTATCTGTTCAAGTTTTATTGAAAAAACTATCTTTTTGCATTGTATTGCCTAGATACCTTTGTTGGAAATCAATTGACCATAATTTAAATGTTTCTGGATTTTTTGTTTTGTTTTGTTTTTTTGTTTTTGAGACAGGGTCTCGCTCTTTCACCCAGGCTGCAGGGCAGTGGCACAGTCTCAGCTCACTGCAGCCTCTGCCTCCCAGGCTCAGGTGATCTTCCCATCTCAGCCTCCTGAGAAGCTGGGACTACAGGTGTGTGCCACCATACCTGGCTAATTTGTTGTATTTTTAGTAGAGACGGGGTTTCTCCATATTGCCCAGGCTGGTCTCAAACTCCTGGGCCACCCACCTCGGCCTCTCAGAGTGTTAGGATTACAGGCATGAGCCACCACTCCTGGCCTGAAGTTTTCAACATAGAGATCTTGCAGTCCTTTTCCTAAATGTATTAACCAGCTTGGCTTTAATCTGTGGAATCTGGAGTTAGTCTGGCCAGCTAATATCTCTGCTGAGTTAAAAAAAAAATTTAAAAAAAATTGTTTGTTTTAGAGACAAGTCTCACTATATTGCCTAGGCTGGACTTGAACTCCTGAGCTCAAGTGATCTTCCTACATCAGCCTCTTGAGTAGCTGGGACTGTAGGCATGCACAACAGTGCCTGGCTTTCAGCATAGTATTTTGGATTCATGCCTGCATCTGTGTAGCCTAGTGGTGAGCCTGTATTTGGACAGCAGTGGGCTCCATTACTCAATCCCCTTAGGCTTCTGTGCTCTGCCCTGGATCTTATGTGTAGGCTGGAGAGTGCTTTCAGAGTCCAGGCATTTCTCACTTCTTCTTCTGCTCTGACTTTTGCAAGGCCCCCTCTCCTTTTCTCCTGCAGATGTGTGGAGTTTCCCAGCAGCCTGAGGTACCTGGGAAGCTTACCTATTCCTACTCCAGTTCTTTTGTTTTCAGGGTTGTCTCATTAAGTTTTAGGCTGTTTTGCCATTTGCCTGTGTGGGAGGCAGAATCATGGCCCTCCAAAGACATCCATATCCTAATCCCCCAAAACTTGTAAGTATGTTAGGTTACACAGCAAGGGGAAGTTAAAGTTGCCGATGGAGTTGAGATTGCTCATCAGCTAACCTTAAGGTAGGAAAATTATTTTGGATTATCTCGGTGGGCCCAATGTAATCACAGGTGTCCTTAGAAGTGTGAGAGAGGCTGGACACAGTGGCTCACGCCTGTAATCTCAGCACTTTGGGAGGCCAAGATGGAAGGATCACTTGAGCACAGGAGTTTGAGACCAGCCTGGACAACATAGGGAGAACCCCGTCTCTAAAAAAAAAAAAAAAATTGCCTGGTGTGTTGGTGTGCATCTGTAGTCCCAACTGCTCGGGAGGCTGAGGTTGGAGGATCACTTGAGCCGGGGAGGTTGAGGCTGAAGTGAGCCATGATTTCACCACTGCACTCTAGCCTGGGTGACAGAGGGAGACCCTATAAGAAAGAAAGAAAGATAGAAAGGAAGGAAGGGAAAAGAAAAGAAATAGCTGGACGTGGTGGCGTACTCCTGTAATCCCAGCTACTTGGGAGGCTGAGGCAGGAGAATCACTTGAACCCAGGAGGTGGAGGTTGCAGTGAGCCAAGATTGCGCCACTGCATTCCAACCTGGGCAACAGAGTGAGATTCCATCTCAAAAAAAAAAAAAAAGAAAAGAAAAGAAAAAAAAGTGTAATAAGAGGGAAATGTGCTTATGAGAGAATCGTCAGAGAGATACAGTGTTTCTGCCTTAGAAACTGGAGGAAAGGGGGCTGTGAGCCAAAGAATGTGGACAGCCTCTAGCAACGGGAAAAGCAAGGAAATGAATTCTCCCCTAGAGCCCTTGCAACACCTTGATTTTTCCCAACAAGACCTATTCTTGACTTCTCAAATACAGAACTGTGAGGTGACACATTTCTTTCTGTTGTTTTAAGCCACCGAGTTTGTGGTCATTTGTTATAGCAGCAGTAGAAAGCTAATACACTCTAATAGAAAAAGCAGCCTCATGCTAGCAAGCATGTAGGTGTTCTCATTTGTGTTCTGCTGTATTTGCTACTTTTACTGGGTTTTTGCCTTTTGTTTTAAATCAAATCATTTCCCTCTGGCAGCAAAACTGCTGGGTTTCACTGCCAGGCCTGCCCTGGCCAGACTTGTTTGGGGAGGTGGGGAGGACTAATAGCCTGTGGCTAGAAAGCTAAAGACTCCCAGTGTTCTTCCTCCAAGTTCCTGCCATTCCTCTGGAGTAACTGCCTCTCAGTTTGTTTCTTTAATGGATATCCAGCACCACAAAATGGTTAGTTTTGACAATTTTGTCCAGCTTTATGCTCATTTTTTCAGGATAACAGTTCTGTTATCCTTTCATAGCTAAAAGTTGCTTTACCCCATATTAATGTTTTTTTGATTATTTAAATGATATGCAAAATTAACTATGACATAGAGTGTATTTCTTGCAAATTCTAGTTGTTGACCATAGTCCAACATGATACCTAAAGGTTATTTCATAAGCACATGATTGGAAGCTTTATGTGAATTTATCATGAGTTAAAGAATGAATTTATTATTATATTGTTTCACACTTTTCATTATTCTAATGACTAGATTTAACTAACTTTTAATACGTTACCATGAGTCGATTCTGTATGTGCTAAGCATGTTTGAATTAGTACATTTTATACCACTCTGGTCTATTTGTTCATAAATTGATACTTGTGAACCAGATATAGAGTCTTAAGCTGAGAAAGAAGAACCTTTTATAATAAACAATAAAGATTGTGGTTAATTTCTATGCTTGACTTTGTGGGGTTTCAAATATGAGCTGCAGATGGCTCGATTGGCCTGACTACGTGAACTACTTGCTGTTTCCCTTTATAGGCTTGTATTGCTCATTCTTTTCTATATACCTAAGAAAATTCTTAGGTATATAGAATCTATTTCTACATGGCCCAGATCTACCCATTCAAAGTGCTGCTCAAGTGTAATATCCATAAATTCTTTCCTAACATCTTGCAGCTGGAAGGAAACTATACTCTTCCAGGTTTCCTGGGCACAGTACAGCACTTTCATTCGTCTTCTACCTTGCGTTAGTGTTATTTTTGTCTATGTCTTTTTTTTTTTTTTTGAGATGGAGTCTCCCATTGTCACCCAGGCTGGAGTGCAGTGGCATGATCTCGGTTCACTGCAATCTCCGCCTCTCGGGTTCAAGTGATTCTCCTGCCTCAGCCTCCTGAGTACCTGGAATTACAGGCGTGTGCCACCATAGTTTGTATTTTTAGTAGAGACAGGGTTTCACCATGTTGGCCAGGCTGGTCTCGAACTCCTGACCTTAAGTGCTGTCAGTCCCAAAGTGCTGGGGTTACAGGAGGGAGCCACTGCACCCAGTCTGTAGTCTGTGTCTTAACTCTGCTACTAAGTTGCATTAATCTTGCTAGCAACGAATTATCATGTCTTGTTTTTTGTGTCCCCATGAGCACAAGGTAAGTTTTACCTCCCATTTCTGTAATTACCTAGATCAAGTAAGTTCATTTATCTATGTTCAGCTCTTTACATATTTGGCCATTTCTGCTATTTTCTTGAACTTTGAACATGAGACCATGCTAAATTGGGCCTTAGTTTGACATGAACATCAGCATAAATACAGCAAGTCCTCACTTAATGTCAGTGATAGATTTTTGGAAACTAACTTTTGGATAAACGATGTATAAGGAAACCAACTTTACCATAGGCCAATGCATATAAACAAGAGTTAAGTTCCTACAGAATAATTCTAGTCACAAAAAAAAAATCACTGCCAGGCATAGTGGCACATGCCTGTAATGCCAGCACTTTGGGGCGCTGAGGCAGGTGGACTGCTTGAGCCCAGGAGTTCAAGACCAGCTTGGGCAACATAGGGAGACCTCACTTCTACAGAATCAAAAATTAGCCAGATGTGGTAGCATGCATCTGTAGTCCCAGCTACTCGGGAGGCTGAAATGGGAGGATCGCTTGAGCCCAGGAAGTTGAGGCTGCATTGAGCCGCAATTGCGCCACCACACTCCAGCCTGGGCAGCTGAGTAAGACTCTATGTCAAAAAAGAAAAGAAAAGAAAATTACCACACTTCTAAATGAAGAGCAAACACTTCTGATATTCAACATTGAAATAGATGTGAGCTATTCATACATTTAGAAAGATTGGTAAAAACAAGATAATTATTTACCCATTTATTGCAGTTCAGGTGTGAGGGTGGCTGGAACCTATCCCGGCAGCTCAGGGAGCACAGGGGGATCCAGGCCTGGAGAGGATGCATCTTGTCACAAGGCCACTCACATACGCACCCACACTCACACTGGGACAGTTCAGACTTGCCTGTTCACCTGATATGCACATCTTTAGGAGGTGAGAAGAAAACAGTACCTGAGATACCCACGCAGACACGAGAACATGTGAACTCCGCACAGACAGCGGCCCCCTCCAAGAATCGATTTTTTTTTATTGTGAACATTGCAATGAAATGATGTTGAATGAAACGGTGTTGTTTGAAGATCTGATGTATTTTGTTATCTGTTGTCTTAGAAAATAACATTTAACTGAAGTTACATGGTTGTGTTATATAGGAAACATTAAAAAATGTATGTGCTCAATATCTAAGCATGACTGAATTGTGCAGAGTTTAATTTCTAATTCTCATGAAAAGAATCAATTTATCTCATTCCTATGTGATCATTTACCATGAAGATAATTTTAAAATATCTTATGATCTTGTGATTCAGTAAGTAGAATGTTGAGTTGAAAAGGGATTTGGCTTGTTATAAAGCACTTTAAACTCTTATCCTCTGGAATATTTTAAAAATGCAGCTCCCCAGCCTGGCACGGTGGCTCATGCCTGTAATCCGAGCACTATGGGAGGCCGAGGTGGGTGGATTACCTGAGGTCAGGACTTCAAGACCAGCCTGGCCAACATGGTGAAACCCTGTCTCTACTAAAAATACAAAAAAATTAGCTGGACCTGGTGTCGGGTATCTGTAATCCCAGCTACTTCAGGAGGCTGAGGCAGGAGAATCACTTGAACCTAGGAGGCGGAGGTTGCAGTGAGCCGAGATCGCGCCATTGCACTCCAGCCTGGGTGACAAGAGCGAAACTCTGTCTCAAAAAAAAAAAAAACAGAACAAAAAAATAATGCAATTCCCCAACTCTTGAGGGACCTTTGGGCTTTTCTTGGTACGTTAGTGCCCCCTAGTGTTCTTTGGTAAAAATCGGAATACCAGAATTTTAAAATACTGTTTAGTATTTGTTCCTTACTTTACCTTTCAGATGCAGTTATAAAGTTTTTATGCCTTTTATAATCAATTTAAAATAGGAATATGGTATGTATAATGAATATTTGGATTGTTGCACTGACCTTTTAGCGGAATTGAGAATACTTTTATTTTTTTTAATTTTTATTTATTTATTTAGATACAGGATCTCACTCTTTCACCCACGCTGGAGTTCAGTGGGGCCCTCATAGCTCACTGCAGCCTTGAACGCCTGGGCACAACAGATCCTCCCACCTAGAACTACAGGCATGCGCCACTGTACCTGGCTAATTTTTTAAAATCTTTTGTAGAGACAGGGTTTCACTGTGTTGCCCAGGCTGGTCTTGAACCTTAATCGGTCTTCCTACCCCAGCCTCCCAAAGTTCTCGGATCACAGGCATGATCCACCATGCCCAGCTGAGAATGCTTGTAAAACACATGCTTCCAGAGCCAGGTGTAGTGGCTCACACCTATAATCCCAGCTACACAGGAGGCGAAGGCAGGAGGATCGCTTGAAGTCAGGAGTTAGAGGCCAACCTGGGCAACATAACAAGACCCCCCTTCCCCCCCCACCATATCTCTCTCTTTCTCTCTCTGTCTCTGTCTCTTTCTCTATAGACAGGGTCTTGCTCTGTCGCCCAGGCTGGAGTACAGTGGTGCAATCTCAGCTCACTGCAACCTCCACATCCGGAGCTCAAGTGATCCTCCCACCTTAGCCTCCTCAGGAATTAGGACCACAGGCATGTGCCACTGTACCCGGCTAATTTTCTGTTTTTTTTTGTAGGGACAGGGTTTCGCTGTGTTGCCCAGTCTGGTCTGAAACTCCTGGGCTCAAGTGATCTGCCTGCCTCAGCCTCCCAAAGTGCTGGGGTTATAGGTGTGAGCCACCATGCCCAGCCAAGACCCCATCTCTAAAAAACTCAAAGCTAGATGCATGGCATGTGCTTGTAGTCCCAGCTACTCTGGTGGCTGAGGCAGGAGGATCTCTTGAGCCCCAGGAGTTTGAGGCTACAGTGAGTGAGCTATGATGGCACCACTGCACTCCAGCTTGGATGACAGAGCAAGACCTTGTCTCTAATATAGTAAATAAATACAATAAATGCTTCCTATGTTCTGTGTCTCAGAAATTCTCTCTCTCTCACCTAACATACAGAATATATGTATAATCCTGGGCTTTAGGATTTCCTGGGAGACCATTTCTCATGTTTATGTATTGAAGGCCTACTGTGTTTCAGGCAATGCCCAGACAACTTGACACGTACTGTTTCATTTGATGGAAAATGACTACCTTGAAATATATATATCATTTGTTCTAGATCGGTTCTCAGGGAAGCTGAGATGGAGATGAGTGGGCAGCAGGTTTATGGAGTGCTTGTGGCATCACACCTGTGCAAGGGGGTGGGGAAGGAGTGGACAGGAGTGGACAAGTCAAGTAGTGCTGCAGGCTCAAGCGATGCCTCAGCCTTTCTGCTGTGTGTGAGGCTTTGCAGAGGAGATGATGCTTCAAAGTTGTCCCTGTTGGGGTTGAGCAGCCAGGCCTTTATACCCTGGGACAGTCAGTCATGGATACATGGATACATGGATACTCTGGAAACCCTCATCCCTGGAGGTCTGAGCCCCTGGATACCATGCCCTTCTTAGGCTGGAGTTGCTGCCCTTGTCCATTTACTGTAAAAACTGGACAAGAGAATGCCAGGAGACACTTGAGTTTCTCATCATATGCTAAACCTGTTCTTCCACGTACATCCCCATTGTGTACAGCCTTACTTTTTTCTGCTGATCAAGTTCAATTACTTCTGCTAAGATGGTGACTGTTCTTGCCTGCTGGTCCTTGGATGCAAGGACCCCAATGTTCAGGCAGCCTTTGGTGCCTCCTAGCATATGAATCACAGCATTATCTTTAGGCGTGGAATAAGCTGCCCCAAAACCTGTTGAAGCCAACCAGGCACTGTGCTCCCTTCTGTTATGGGAAGTGCAAGATGCAGTAATTTATTCTTTACTTCTCAGGAAGTGTCTTGTCATTGCCTAGACCAGTGAACTTCTAAAAATTTACTGACATGGAAAAGCCCCTGAATTCTTCCTAAGTTTTGCCTCCCACCCTCTGGATCAGATATGTCTTACCAAGGCTTTGAACATTCTAGCCTCGCAGAGAAGAAGCCTCTTCTCCTGGTTCTGTTAGCATGATGTTATGAAAGGAAATTAAATTTTGGGACCCCAAACTCATTTAGCCAAGGGGAAAAATCAAGCTGAGAACTGGGTCATGCAAACCTGCCTCCCCCTTTTAGTTCCTAAATAAGATGGCTACAGGATGAAAAGCTACTTGCCTCCCCCATATTTTGCTCACAAGGAAATTCCTAGTGAGCAATGCAAAGTTATAGCTTATCTTTACAGGTGCAGTCACCCAGGCCAACCACATACAAATGCATATCTGATTGTTCCCCTGCCCCGTTTTGTCTGTGTTATGTAGAATGCAGATTCCCTATGTTTTTCTTCTGCCCCATTTGTTTATGTCATCTTATGTAAAAAATGCAGATTCATGGAGCCAGACAAAGGCATGACTATTTTTTCCTACCCACCCCCTTACCTGAAAATTGTGTACTTCTCAATATCCTGCCCTTTCCCCTTTAAATTTGGAGCCCTCAAAAGTCATCTTCAGAGAAATATGCCTGTCTCCTGGGTGCGTGTCCTTAACTTTGGCAAATAAATCTAAAATGATTGGGACTTGTCTCATCATTTTTCTTGATTGACAATGTTATTGATAAAGTGGACCAGTGTGATTTGCTGCCAGATTCCCAGATGGCATGAGGCGGACACTGTACATGTATACTCTTGTCCATGTGAATCCAAACTGTCTTTGATTTTTTTTCCTAATAGGGATAGAAAAGGTACATTTGCCCTATCAGTTGCTGCTTACCATGTACCTGAAGTGGCAGAGTGGCTATAATCGGGGTCACTATTTGGTTGAGTTTGTGGAAGTTCACTGTCATCCTCCACATTCCATCTGGGTTTTATAGTGGCAGGTGAGTGAATTCAATGGAAATATGACAAGGACCATGGCCCCTGCATTCTCTTAGGTTTTTAAGGGTGGCACTGATTTCTGCCATCCCTTCTCGTATGGGATATTGGTTTTGATAAGTCTTGGCCGTGGCTGGGGGTGAGTAGCCACTTCCATTTGGCTCCTATACAATAGAGCAAGGAGGCAATGTGAGGATTGCGCCAACAACTAAGTGTGTCTATTCCAATTTCATATTCAGGGACTAGGAGAATGACCACTAGGTGTATTTCTGGATCCAGCCAGCACACGTACCGTGAGCCAGACCTCAGCCAGGGCGCCATTTATCATCTCACTTCCATACATGCCTCCTTTCTAACACAGGGGCCTCATGACATTTTGGATCTCTTGGTGTCGTTGCCAACTTGGACCTTAGATCTAACAGCTTGTGAGATGTCTTGGTGCTCCCCTTTCTCCACTGTATAGTTTCTTGAGTAAATGATCATTGGTCCCTTTGGGAATGGTCTGGGGAATTCACGACAGTGCATGTTTGCTTTGGTGTTGCAGAATCTTTCCCTGGAGGATCTGGCCTCTCCTTCAGTAAATAGTTCTGTGTCCAAAGTTGACTCAGGTCCAGAAACTGGACAAGGTATCATAAATTATTTTTTTTTCTTTTGAGACGGAGTCTTGCCCTGTTGCCTAGGCTGGAGTGCAGTGGCGCGATCTCAGCTCACTGCAACCTCTGCTTCCCAGGTTCAATGAATTCTCCTGGCTCAGCCTCCCAAGTAGCTGGGATTACAGATGTGTGCCACCATGCCTGGCTAATTTTTCTTTTCTTTTCTTTTTTGAGACAGAGTCTAGCTCTGTTGCCCAGACTGGAATGCAATGGTGTGATCTTAGCTCACTGCAACCTCTGTGTCCCGGGTTCAAGCAATTCTCCTGCCTCAGTCTCTTGAGTAGCTGGGATTACAGGCGCATGCCACCACACCTGGCTAATATTTGTATTTTTAGTAGAGTCAGGGTTTCACCATGTTGGCCAGGCTGGTCTTGAACTCCTGACCTCAGGTGATCTGCCTGCCTTGGCCTTCCAAAGTGCTGGGATTACAAGCGTGAGCCACTGCGCTCAGCTGGTATCATGACTTTTAATGGGGTGACTCTCTTCTGCTTCTGACCTTTCACTGTTGATATCTTTTGATGGTACAGATTGAGTTGTACTGGGATGGGTCCTAGCATCAGGGAAAAAGAAATGGTCCCCATTAAGAGATGTCAGGAGGCCAGAAGTGCCAGGAAAGACAGGTTTTTTTTGTTGTTGTTTTTTGTTTTGAGATGGAGTCTTGCCCTGTTGCCCACGCTGGAGTGCAGTGGTGCGATCTCAGCTCACTGCAACCTCTGCCTCCCGGGTTCAAATGATCTCCTGCCTCACCCTCCCAAGCAGCTGGGATTACAGGTGCCTGCCACCACGCCCAGCTATTTTTTGTATTTTTAGAAGAGTTGGGGTTTCACCACGTTGGTCACGCTGGTCTAGAACTCCTGACCTCGTGATCCGCCTGCCTCGGCCTCCCAAAGTGCTGGGGTTACAGGCATGAGCCACTGCGCCCAGCCTGGAAGGCAGGTTTTTAATAAGTGGGCATGCTAGATTGGATGTAGTATGAAGTCCAGAAAACATACCAGGTAATTAAATGCTATGGAAGGGCTTAGAGGTTCTATCATTTACCAAAGCAGAAGAAATTGCTGGTGAGAAAGACACCAGCCTCACTGAGAAGATCCCTGGCAATTCCCCTCCAACATCTAGGGCTGCTGTGAGAATGCCACTGTGGACCTGAGTTCACTGACAGCAAGGGGTGGTGTGGGGAAAGTGGACCCCAAGGCAGTAGAAGCCAGGAGAGGCAGCACTTACCCATCAGGAGCAAGGGGGGCACAGTTACGGTAATGAGTGGCAGGTTCAGCGGGGAACGGTAGGAGGGCTGACCTGCAGAGTTAAGGAAACGGTTAATAGAACCCAGCATTCCAAAGGGCAAAGTTAGATGGACAAATGGTAGTAGATACTACTTTCATCATCTTTTTTTTTTAGCTAGATTGAGAAACTACTGCCTTGTACTACACCGATGTCATTATATAGCTATTGGGTGCTCAGTTCTGTTTCTTCTTTTTTCTCTCCTTTTTCTCTTAGAGTTTGGCTGATTTCTGCTGACCTGTCTTCAAGTTTACTGAACGTTCCTCAGTGGTGCTCTGATATCTACTGATGAACCCATTGAAGGCAACTATTATCTCTGTTGCTATGATTAGTTGTTGCTATGGTTACTTCCAGTGCACCTCAGGCTTCACCTTCCTTCCGTTTCCAAATTCGGTGTTACCTCTGCAGAGGGCACAGGCTGATTCACTGGGAGGTGTTCCCCCGTGTTCCTGCTTCACCCTCAACCTTAGGCCTGCCTTATGTGCCTCAGCAGGTTCTCTCCACACTTTGGCTTCTGTCCACTAAGAGACTGCTGTTGCCTGTTCTCAGTAGTTGCTAGTCTTGGGGTAGGAGTAGAGGATGTGGGCTGGGGTTCTCTGTTGTCTGGGTCCAGCCTCCATCCTAGACCTGTGTCCTTGCTTAAGGGGAAGGAGTCCTTGAGGTGGTTCTTTACCACTTCCAGAAGTACCTACTTTTAATACTGTTAGCTCTTACTTGAGTTTTTTTTTTAACCTCCTGTTTATAGATAACATAGTTATGTCACTAATAGTTTTATTTTTCTAATTTTAGATTTTCTGTTGGCTTATCTCTGGAAGATAAGCATTTTGTTCTGCTCTTTGTCTCTCCCATTCTTTTTGTGTGTTTGTTTTTGAGACAGGGTCTCACTCTGTCACCCAGGCTGGAGTGCGGTGGCACAATCACAGGTCGAGCCTGGAGCCTCGACCTCCCAGGCTCAAGCGATCCTCTGACCTCGGCCTCATAGCTGGGACTACAGGCTCATGCCACCATGCCCACCTAATTTTTATACTTTTTGTAGAGACAAGGTTTCGCCATGTTTCCCAGGCTGGTCTTGAACTCCTGGGCTCCAGTGATCCCTGCCTGAGCCTCCCAAAGTGTTGGGATTACAGGCATGAGCCACTGCGCTGGCCTGTTTCTCCCATTCTTAATCCTTGCCAAAGCTACTTCACCTTTTTCATTCTCTTAGCCTATGACTAGATTTTGGTTAAATAAATATTGAGTTTATATTATTCTGACTGTGTTAGCTTGAGCCACTTGGGGCCTATGTTTGTTTGTTTTGGTATAACTCCTTATTTTTTCTGGAGTTAACAATTGCGGGCTGGGCACAGTGGCTCACGCCTATAATCCCAGCCATTTGTGAGGCTGAGATGGGTGGATCGCCTGAGGTCAGGAGTTCCAGAGCAGCCTGGCCAACATGGTGAAACCCCATCTCTACTAAAAATACAAAAATTAGCTGGGCATGGTGGCACACACCTGTAATCTCAGCTACTCAGGAGGCTAGGGCAGGAGAATCACTTGAACCTGAGAGGCGGAGGTTGCAGTGAGCCGAGGTCGCCCCATTGCACTCCAGCCTAGGCGATAAGAGCGAAACTCCATCTCAAAACAAAACAAAACAACAACAACAAAAACCAATTGCATGGGTTTTCTTAGTTTAGTTCTTTTTCTCGTCACATAATTTCAAAGTCTTTGTAACAGTTCCAAAGTTCTTTTTACTGTCTTTCACTATGATCATATATGTCATGTAATTATCCCTTCTGGGAGCAGCTCTCCTGATTTTTTATGTCTTTTTTTTTTTGAGACAGAGTCTTCTCTGTTGCCCAGGCTGGAATGCAGTGGCGCAATCTCAGCTCACTGCAACCTCTGCCTCCTGGGTTCAAAGGATTCTTCTGCCTCAGCCTCCCGTGTAGCTGGGATTACAGGTGTGTGTCACCACACCCAGTTCATTTTTCTATTTTTTGGTAGAGACAGGGTTTCACCATGTTGGCCAGGCTGGTCTCGAACTCCTGACCTTAAGTGATCTGCCCACTTTTGCCTCCCAAAGTGCTGAGATTACAAAGTGTGAGCCACCGTGCCCAGCCTGATTTTTTATGTCTTCTTGCTGTGCCTGGACTAGTTGGCCTCCAGAGCTGTACACATGGTGGTCATTCTGGAGCTTATGTCTTAGTCATTCTGGGAATTCTCTTCACCACTTTCTGATATTGGATTTCCTGTTTCCTGGGCCTCATGTCTTCCTCCATCTTGATTTGTCTGTCATTTGGTGGAGCACAGCCTTCAGGAGCTTCTTGAGAAAGGTTGCATGGGAAATATTTTTTTTGAGAATTCTTATGTCTGGAAATACCTCTTACCTTTGCATTTGAGTGATGGTTTGGCTATGTATAGATTGCTAGGTTGGAAATCACTTTCTCTCAGAATTTTGGAGGTATTGTGTCACTGTTTTCTAGCTTTTAGTGTTGTTGTTGAGAAGTCTAGGGCTATTCTGATTCCTGGTCCTGTGTGTGTGACCTGATTATTATTTAATCACTGGAAGTATATAAATTAAAATTAGAATGACAGGCTGGGCTCAGTGGCTCATGCCTGTAATGGCAGTGCTTTGGGAGGCTAAGGAGGGAGGACCACTTTAGGCCAGGAGTTTGAGGCCAGCCTGGGCAACATAGTGAGACCCTGTCTCTACCTACCCCCACCCCTAAAAAAAGAATGACAGATAACCTAATACAGTGACTTACAAAAAAAGTTAGTTTATTTCTCTGTAACCTAAAAGTCCAGATAAGTGGTCTTGGGCAGGTGGCAAATACTCAAATACTCAGATTTCTTCTGTCTTAATGTTCTACGACTTGTGGCTTTGACCATATCATCCCAATTGGGAGCATCCCAATCCCAGGAAGCAGGCTAGGGGAAGCAAAAAAGGGACAAAGAATATATACAGACTGCCCCTTCTAGAAGATTCCCAGAGGCTGTTATATGAGACTTCTGCTTAATCTCATTGACTGAAATATTCATGGCCACACTAGCTAAAGGGGAGCAAGGAAATGTAGTCTTTATTCTTGATGGCCATATGCCGAGCTAAAAAATGTTAGGGGTCAGATGGGATCTTCCCCTTCACCCTTGGTGTCCTAGAATTTTACTGTGTTTACCTTTAGACGTTTAAACCTGCGAATTAGGTTTCTATTGCTGCATAACAAATTGCCATAAACTTAGAGGCTTAAATCAACACCCATTTATTATTTCACAATTCTGAAGGTCAGAATTCCAAGCACACAGCCTAGCTGGATTCTCTGCTCAGGGACCGTGAAGACTGAAATTAAGGTGTCAGCTGAACTGTGTTCTCATCTGTGGTTGGGGGCTTTTTGCAAGTACACGCAGGTTGTTGGCAGAGTTCATTGTTTTGTTTTGTTTTTTTTCTTTTTTCTTTTGCGAGGGATCACTCTCAGCCCTTATAGGCCACCCTCAAATCATGGCCACACAGCCATGTCTGGACTTACTCACACTTTTCTCATCTCTTTGCCAGGAAGAGGCTAGCCCCTTTTGAGGGGTCACTTCAATAGGTCATGTCTACCTGGGATAATATTTGTTTCTTAAGGTTGACTGTGCCATATAACAAAACCTAACCAGGGAGATGTCTTCAAGTCTGTTTTCTAGTCTTTCTATTGCATATTTTATTTCTGCTGTTATTTTTAATGGTTAAGAATTTTAACTTTTTGACTGGATGTTCATTTTTTAATAGTATCCATTCTTGGTTAATGAAGAAATTTCTCATTTCTCTGAGGATATTATAGTTCTTTTAAAGGTTTTCTTCCACATTTTCATGTCTTTCAAACTTTTTTTTTCTTGTCTGTCTAGATCTTTCTCCTTTGTGCTAGTCATATGTCAGATCTCAGGTTGCAATTGGCTATTGATTCATATTTAATATTGACGCTTTTCAAAGCCTATAGAAGTTATGAGAGCATGAGTAAGACTTTTTTTTTTCTTTGAGACAGGATCTTACTCTGTCTCCCAGGCTTGATAGCAGTAGTGTGATTATAGCTAACTGCAGCCTTGACCTCCTGGGCTCAAGTGAACCTCCCACCTCAGCCTCCCAAATAGCCAGGACTGTAGGTGTACATCACCATGCCTGGCTGATTTTTAAATTTGTTATAGAGAAAGGGTTGTGCCATGTTGCCTAGGTTGGTCTGGAACTCCTTGGCTCAAGCGATCCCAGACCTCGATCTCCCAAAGTGCTGGGATTACAGGTGTGAGCCACCGCACCTGACCATGAGTGAAACTTACTGTTGGGCTTCATTGTGGGGTGAACTTTGTTCAATTTATATAGTAGACTGTGGTGTATCTTTTACCTTTTTGAAGGCTTTTTTATTTTTTTCTTTTTTGAGACAGAGTCTCAGTCTGTTGCCCAGGCTGGAGTGCAGTCGCATGATCTTGGCTCACTGCAACCTCCGCCTCCCAGGTTCAAGCGATTCTCCTGCCTCAGCTTCCCAAGTAGCTGGGATTATAGGTGCACATCACCATGCCCAGCTAACTTTTTATATTTTTAGTAGAGATGGAGTTTCACCATGTTGGCCAGGCAGATCTTAAACTCCTGACCTCAAGTGATCCACCTACCTCAGCCTCCCAAAGTGCTGAGATTATAGGTGTGAGCCACCATGCCTGGCCTGAAGGTGTTTTTATGTATTGTATAAAACATATTAACCTCTGTGCCTCAGGTTCCATATCTTTAAAAAGAGGTGTAATAATAATAATACCTACCTCGTATGATTTTTGTGAAGATTAAAATTTGAGTTTAATAAAAGTAAAACTTTAGAACAGTGTCTGATACAGGTAAATGTTAATTAAATATTGAGAATTGTTATATTTACTTGGAAATAATTGTTTAAGTCCTTAATCTGGCCTTAAATTTGGTATATCTTTGATTTTTCTCAGGAAAGAACTAATATATTATCTTTTAAGTGGATATACATTTATTGTTGATATTTTTCAATAAATTTGGGTTTTAGGGGATACTTTCTTTATTTGCCAAAGTCTAGGGAGTTGTATTTCCACACACATGGGCATTGGATTAAAACTTACCCTTTCAGGTAACCATCTTTTGGTAGCTGAGTTTTTAAATGTTTTAACACATTATCCTGCCCTCTCTATGTCAGTATATCAACATGATGAAACCCAAAAAAGGTGTTCTCATATTTCCTTGGAGTTGTATTAATACGAGTTGTATGACTCATTATTTAAATCATTTTTTTGAACCTCTCTTTGTAGTCTCTAGGAGTTCAATAAGCATAATTCTTTTTTTTTTTTTTTTTTTTTCAGATGGAGTGTCGCTCTGTTGGCCAGGATGGAGCTCAGTGGTGCGATCTCGGCTCACTGCAGCCTCCACCACCCGAGTTCGAGTAATTCTCCTGCCTCACCCTCCCGAGTAGCTGGGATTACAGCCATGCACTACCATGCCCGGCTAATTTTTGTATTTTTAGTAGAGACGGGGTTTCACTATATTGGCCAGACTGGTCTCGAACTCCTGACCTCATGATCTGCCTGCCTCGGCCTCCCAAAGTGCTGGGATTACAGGCGAGAGCCACTGTGCCTGGCCCAATAAGCATAATTTTTAGAAATTATTTCTCCTTTCTAATCTTGAAACCTGAAGCCTGCATTAAGAAATTGCTTTATAGCTGGGCGCCGTAGCTTACGCCTGTAGTTCCAGCACTTTGAGAGGCCAAGACAGGCAGATCACCTGAGGTCAAGAGTTCAGGACCAGCCTGGCCAACATGGTGAAACCCCCATCTCTACTAAAAATACAAAAATTAACTGGGCGTGGTGGCGGGCACCTATAATCCCAGCTACTCGGAAGGTAGAGGCTGAGGCAGGAGAATCGCTTGAACCTGGGAGGCAGAGGTTGCAGTGAGCCAAGATCTCACCACAGCACTCCAGCCTGGGTGACAGAGCAAGACTCCGTCTCAAAAAAAAAAAAAAAAAAAAAATACAAGAAGTAAAACTTTTCATGTGGTATTTCTGTTGAAAGTAGATAATTTTATGGAAAAATTATCTTTCATAATCAATACAGGAATGTTCATAGCAGCATAATTCCTAACAGTTAAAAAGGAGAGGCTGAGTTTGGTGGCTCACGCCTGTAATCTCAACACTTTGGGAGGCCAAGGCAGGAGGATTGCTTGAGGCCAGGAGTCCATGATCAGCCTGGGAAACATAGCAAGACCCTATCTCTACAAAAAATGAAAAAAAAAAAAAAATAGCTGGGCACAGTGGCGTGTGCCTGTAGTAGTCCCAGCACTTTGGGAGGCTGAGGTTGGAAGATCTCTTGAGCCAGGAGTTTGAGGCTGCAGTGACTATGATCATGCCACTACACTCCAGCCTGGACAACAGAGTGAAACCCTGTCTCTACCTAAAATAAATAAAAATAAAAAATAGAAATAACTCAAATATTCATTAGTTATTTAATAGATAAACATGTGGTATAGTTATGCAATGGAGTATTATTCAGAAATCAAGAGAATGAAGTATTGATACACGCCAAAACATAAATGAACCTTGAGAACATGCTAACTGAAAGAAGCTAGACACAAAAAGCCACATATTGTTTAATTTATTTATAGAAATGTCCAGAGTAGGCAAATCCATAGAGACTGAAAGTAGATTAGTGGTTGCTAGGGGATTACGAGGAGGGGAAATAGGCAATGATTGTTAACAGATATGGGGTTTCTTTTTGTAGTGATGAGATGTTCTGAAATTAGATATTGATGATGTACAACTCTATGAATATACTCAAAGCCACAGAATTGTGCACTTTTAGCAGGGTGAAGTTTATGGTATGTGAATTACATCTCAATAAAGCTGTTATTTAAAAAAAAAATCTGGGCATGAGGATTTTTCTCTAAGTATTGCATCTGAGATGACTTGTGTGATGGTGACAGCAATATAATGGCGCAATAAGGGAATGACTGACTGCTGAGCGGAAAGTGGAGCTGGGGCGATTGGGGAGCGTGATTCACGGCTGTGTTAACTTTGTTCTTTGCTCTCACCCTTGTGGTGCCGCTGGTGCAAACATACTCTGTGCAGCCATTAAAAAATAAAAGTATCATGCTCAAAGTGAATATTTTACTCCTCTGACTTTTTAGTAGTTAGTTGTCAAATTGGCCAAAGTGCTGTCTTAGCCAGGAGTATTTTCAGTAAAACATCTTTATTCAGGAAAAAGTATTCGAAAACAAATAGCATGGCTCTAGGGGCAGGGAGTATAGCAATGAACAAGAGACCAAATCCCTTTTTTCATAAAAGAGGAGCAAACAATACAGGCGTTTAGAAGTGCTATGAAAATTAGTAAGGTAAGGGGATGAGAGTTTGGGAGTGGATAATGCTCCTTTAGAAAGTGAGTGAGGAAGGCTTCTCTGAGGAGGATGCTTGGATTAAAAAAAAAAATTAAAATATATCTACATTTCCTTTATCAACTTCCTTTTTTTTTTTTTTTTTTTTTTTGAGATGGAGTCTTGCTTTGTTGCCCAGGCTGGAGAGCAATGGGGCAATCTCAGCTCATTGCAACCTCTGCCTCCTGGGCTCAAGCAATTCTTCTGCCTCAGCCTCCCAAATAGCTGGGACTACAGGTGTGCGCCACTACGCCCGGCTAATTTTTTTATTTTTAATAGAGACGGGGTTTCGCCATGTTGGCCAGGCTGGTCTTGAACTCCTGATCTCAAGTGATCCGCCCACCTCGGCCTCTCAAAGTGCTGGGATTACAGGCATGAGCCACTGTGCCTGGCCTTTCAACTTCCTTAACACCTGATTATTTTGACCCTTTCTAGTCTGAGTCTTGGCTCTCCCATTTAACTTAATTTTTTTCCAAAGGTTGGCAGTGGTTTATATACTTTAAGAGTTTCTGTTTTCTTATTTTTCCATAGCTATACTTTAACGAGGCTGACTACTTCTCTGGAAGGAGGCATGCTACAGTTTATTTCTCTGGCTGCTTTTATGATTCCTGCCTTTTTTTTCCCTTACCCTTCATTATAGATGTTCTTTTCATTTTATTTTTTTTAAACATTCTTTTCAGCTGGGTGCAGCGGCTCATGCGTGTAGTCCCAGCACTTTCGGAGGCCGAGGTGGGCAGATCACTTGAGCTCAAGGGTTCGAGACCAGCCTGGGCAACATGGCAAAACCCTGTCTCTACAAAAAAATGCAAAAATTAACCAGCCATGGTGGCACATGCCTGTAGTCCCAGCTACTCAGGAGGCTGAGGTGGGAGGATCACTTGAGCCCAGGAGGTCAAAGCTGCAGTAAGCCGAGGTCGTGCCACTGCGTTCTACCCTGGGTGACAGAGCTAGACCCTGTCTCCTCCCAAGAAAACAAAAAAAACAACAAAACAAAAAGTCCCCCACATTCTCTTTTTTCTTGAAACTTTCCCCCTCAACAAACCAATCTACTCTATGGCCTTATTTTCTCCTCCTGGGGTTCATTGGACATTGGCACTTTCACCTCATGCTCTACTCTAGGCATCCAGGTCCTCTGCTCTGCTGCATGCTGGGCGTCCCTAGCTGCCCCTTGGGCATCTGAAACTTCATGCACCTAAAATGGGCCTCATATTCCTCCAGCACCTGCTCCCTACACAATATTTGAGTTGGTCTTTGAATAGTTTTCACTGCAAATCCTCCTTTCTCCACTGGAGAACATACCCATTGTGTTTAACCTAGACTTCTTATTTTATTTATTTATTTTTTTTGAGACAGAATCTTGCTCTGTCACCCAGGCTAGAGTGCAGTGGCACGATCTCTGCTCACTGCAACCTCTGCCTCCCGGGTTCAAGCGATTCTTGTGCCTCAGTCTCCTGAGTAGCTGCTGGGACTACCAGCATATTCCACCATGCCCGGCTAATTTTTGTATTTTTGGTAGAGACTAGGTTTCACCAGGTTGGCCAGGCTGGTTTCAAACTCCTGGCCTCAAGTGATCCGTCTGCCTCAGCCTCCCAAAGTGCTGGGATTACCTTCATGGGTTTATTGACCATTTGTACATCTTCTTTGGAGAAATGTCTATTCAAGTTATTTGCCCATTTTTTAATCTGGTTATTTGTTTTGTTTTTGAGTTTTAGACATTCTTTACATATTCTGTATATGAATCCCTTGTCAGATACATGATTTGCAAGTATTTTTTCCTGTTCTCTGGGTTTCCTTTTTCTCTCTTGATAGGGCCCTTGGATGTACAAAAGTTAAAGTTTGATGAAGTTTTTCATTTTTTGCCTGTGCTTTTGGTGTCATATCCAAGAAATCATTGCTAACTCAGGTCTTGTGAAGCTTTCTTGGTATTTTTTCTTCTAATAATTTTAATAGTTTTAGTTTTGACATATTTGACCTATATCAAGTTAGTTTTTGTGTACGGTGTAAGGTGTGTGTTTAACTTTATTCTCCTGCATGTGGTTATTCAGTTTTCCCAGTATCATTTTTTGAAAAGACTGTCTTTTCTGCATTGAACTGTCTTGGCACTTATGTCAAAAATCATTTGACCATATATCCGAGAGTTTATTTCTGGGCTCTCTATTCTGTTCTGTTGGTCTGTGTGTCTATCTTTATGCCAGTACCATGTTGTTTTGATTATGGTAACTCTGTAGTTAGTTTTGAAGTCAAGATGTATCTCTAACTTTGTTCTTCTTTTCAATATTATTTTGGCTTTTTGGGGTCCCTTGAAATTCCATATGAATTTTAGGAGGGGATTTTCTGTTTCTGTAAAAATGTCATTAGTATTTGATAGGGATTGCATTGAATCTGTAGATAGCTTTGGGTAGTATTCTCCTCTTAACAATATTAAGTCTTTCCATCCATGATCACAGGATGTTTTCCCATTTATTTATGTCATTTTACATTTCTTTCAGCAGTGTTTTGTGCTGAGTCGTTTGTGTATAAGCCTTTTGTCTTCATGGTTAAGTTTATTCCTAAGCATTTTATTCTTTTTGATGCTACTATAAATAGAATTGTTTTTCTTAGTTTCCCTTTTTGGATTGTTCATTGTTGTCTTTGCCCATTTTTAATTGGGTTGTCTTTTTATCATTGAGGTGTAAATGTTCTTTATATATTCTGGATACAAGTCAAGAGACTTGTATTTGTAAATTTTTTTTCTCATTCTGTGGGTTGCTCTACTTTCTTTAATTAATATGAACTATTTAGGTAAAGCATGAAAACATGAATCCCAAAATGTTACTTTTAAGATGATAGAAAATGTTAAGATATTTTATAAGAATTCACTTTATTAAAGTATTAGGAGATTTTAAAAAACCATTTTCCTGTTTTTTTAATATGGTAGTACATTTTATATAATAATACTCAAATATGAAAAATGTGTTTGTAAACACTATGTACTGTACTGGGAAATGTAGGTATAAAACAATTGTGGCATATAAGTAAAATTATGTTACGAAAACTCAAATTTTGCCTAGGGAAATTGATTAGTAAGAAATACACCAAAATGTTTATAGTGGTCATAAAATGATGAGGATAATAAGTATATGTATTTTTGGCCTGTTTATGTTTTTTAGATTTTATTTAAGCATTTTTTGCTATGAAAACATTCTAAAAGAATGTAGGAAATGTACGTCATGGCCCAAAGGAAAGATGAAATTCCTAGGACAGCATAACGTGTAGCAACACAGGATATCACTTCATATTTTACAGGCACTGTCAGTCTAGAAGTTAGAACAGCACTGTTTTTCAGCCTCCCTTAGTGCAAGACTGAAGAGCAAGCATTGCCATCATCCCCTCCTTAGGTGCTGTGTATCTTAAGATAATCAAACATCAAATTTCTAATACTGACCGCAATATCAGAAATTCTGTTCCTCCATTTCTGCTGTCTTGTTAAGTTGTATAACTGACCTAGTGATACTGGACGTATGTACATTATCAATTCATTTGAAATTTCCATGAGAGCAGCTAGCCACTTAGAGTAAATAAAAATATGTAATTATTATCTATTGTTGAATATTGACTTCAGGAGATTGTCATGCTTACCTAATGCTTAATGATAATGCTTCATTATAAACCATTCCTTCAATAATGGTGTATCCTATCAGTCAATAATGGTATATCACTTTAGAAAATAATGCTTTATTTTGTTTAAATATCAAGATTAATTTTTTAAAAATCTTGGTCTGTTGGGCAGAAATTATATTTCTCAACAGGCCTTAGAGGAATGATCTTCAGTGAATGTACTTCCTTCTGTAATTTAAATAGTGGCTTTGTTTACTAATACATTTAATTTGACCACGTGAATTATTTTGGCAAAACAGCCAGATAGTTTACTTAAAAAAATCAATTATAGAAGTTGGCTGTGTATCAATTGTGGATTGGCAATTGTTTAGGCAATTGTCAAGTATTATCACAATTAGTTGAATCACTTATTTATTATAGACATAACGTGATACATTCTCACCTGGTGCTTTTTTCTATTGTGGAGACTCTGTAGTAGTTAGTAATTTGGAAAAGGGTGGTAATGCAGTAAAATCTTAGCTTAATAGTTAAAAATAAATTCTCTGATTTTTAGGAGTTGGTAATGCTTCTTTTAGAATATAATGCTGATACTACTATTGT
Source organism: Pongo pygmaeus (assembly GCF_028885625.2). Classification (NCBI taxonomy): domain Eukaryota; kingdom Metazoa; phylum Chordata; class Mammalia; order Primates; family Hominidae; genus Pongo; species Pongo pygmaeus. The sequence continues at coordinate 38,746,341 of NC_072390.2, read as the reverse complement.
TAATGGGAGTGGACAGACAGCAAAAGAAGTTACTCATGCCGAAGAAATCAGAAGCATGCTTGAAGGTAAATATCATGGATGTGAACATAAACAGCATTTACTTTCATTATAACCAAGGTTCAGATTATGACTAAAAATGGCTTCTGAGAAAGAGGACAAAACAGGATAACCAGCTGATGCTCTAATGATAATGTCATCTTGGAGTCATTGATTAAACACACAATTACCTATATGATAGTTTCTTCACTTAAAGCTTTTAAACTCTTAATTTGTACAAAATTATGGCAAATTTTAAAAATCTGTTTTTCAGGCTGGGTGTGGTGGCTCACATCTGTAACCCTAGCACTTTAGGAGGCTGAGGCAAGAGGATCACTTGAGGTTAGGAGTTCTAGACTAGCCTGGGCAACATAGCGAAACCCCTGTCTCTACAAAAAATAAAAAATTAAAAAATTAAAAATTAGGTGGATATGATGGTGTGCACCTGTAGTCTCAGCTACTTGGGAGGCTGAGGCAGGAGGATCGTTTGAGCCTAGGAATTTGAGGCTGCAATGAATCCTGATTGTGCTACTGTACTTTGGTACAGGCAACAGAGCGAGACCCCCCCCAAAATATTTGTATTTTGGGTCTCAAAAAAAAAATTTGTTTTTCAAATACTCAACAAAATTAAAAGTAGAAAATTAGAGACATGAGGGAATGTGGCTAATAGGCTGATGAAATATGACAATGAAGGGATACAGAAGTGCAGGACAGTAAGAGGTGGCAGTGCAAACTGTAAGAGGTGTTGTTTTTGAGAGTCACTTGATGTTGGGAAGATAGCTCTGGCTGCCTCAGTTTTCTTTTCACCCAGGCTGGAGTGCAGTGGCGTGATCTTGGCTCACTGCAACCTCCACCTCTCGGGTTCAAGTGATTCTCCTGCCTCAGCCTCCCGAGTAACTGGGATTACAGGCACGCACCACCATGCCCAGCTAAGTTTTTGTATTTTTAGTAGAGACGGGATTTCACCGTGTTGGTCAGGCTGGTCTTGAATTCCTGACCTCAGGTGATCCGCCTGCCTTGGCCTCCCAAAGTGCTAGGATTACAGGCCTGAGCCACCGCGCCTGGCTCACTATTTATTTATTTATTGAGATGAGGTCTCACTGTGTTGGCCAGGCTGGTCTTGAACTCCTGGTCTCAAGTGGTCCTCTCATCTCGGCCTCCCAAAGTACTAGGATTATAGGTGTGAGCCACTGTGCCTGGCCTTCTCAGTTTTCTTGAGGTCTTCATTGCAGTATAGCAGGCAGCAGTAATTTCCTGATGGTTGAGCTTCATTGTTATCAATGTCAAAGACTAATTTGCATTTAAGAAAACATGAGTCTGCAATAACTCAGGACTTTCTCTAAAGCAGTTTAAAACAAAAAACATTTCGATGCTTACACTTGGACACCCTCATACAATAGGATCTTTCTTTGAATGGCCAGGGCTTTCCTATAATTATTTGTTAGTAGTATTTCTAATGTCGAGAAGAGAAGATTTTTAATTTTCTACTTAATGAGTAAAGATACTGAATTAGAGTTGCAGTTTCACACATACCCTTTCTTTCCTTTGGAATTCGGAGAAAGGCAATGTAATTTTGTACTTAAAGGATGTTGATTTCTTAATTTAAATTTTCAATATTTTTATTTATGTAAAAACCAAGATCCTGCTGTTTATTACCCCAATTAGTCTTGAGAGCTATAATCTCACTCGTTCTGTAGTTTAAAAAACAACACAAAATCTACTTGTTGGACTTCTTAAGGTCAGTGTCTTGTTTCTGCACTCAAAATGAACCCTCTCCTTATCAATGAACAAGAAAATTAACACATAACATCTTCTATCAGACCCTGTGTTATATGAATTTAGCAACATGGAGAACATATTAGCTGTGGTTCCTGCCCTTTAATAATTTGTGACCGAATAGGGAGGATGAGGTACTGTCTTTAATTATGTCTTGTCATTTTAATTATAACAAGAAGAGAACCCAGAACTGAGGTTTTCCTGACAGACTGGAATGTTAGGTTAGTCTGACAAGTTGACATTTAATAAGGGCAATTGTAAAGACACGCTCTAAGACATTTCAAAACTCAAACTGCACAAGGAAAAGGGCTTAGTTGACTTTACAGGTAATATGATTTGTCGGCTGATGTGGTCTTAGCTTGGGAAATAGAAGTAGAGACTGAATTGAGTGATTCTGCTCTAATGAGAGCACCTTACCCACATATAATAACATTTGTGGATAGAGTGTTAAATGGATCATTGGCAGACTACTGGAAGTACCTTGAGGAACCCACCATAAGTAGACCATAAGACCATAAATAGATCAGAAACCGTGTCATAGGGGCTGGGCACAGTGGCTCATGCCTGTAATCCCAGCACTTTGGGAGGCTGAGGTGGGCAGATCACTTGAGGTCAGAAGTTCGAGACCAGCCTGCCCAACATGGGTGAAACCCCATCTCTACTAAAAATACAAAAATCAGCTGGGCGTAGTGGTGGACACCTGTAATCCCAGTGACTCGGGAGGCTGAGGCAGAAGAATCACTTGAACCCGGGAGGCAGAAGTTGCAGTGAGCTGATCGCACCACTGCACTCTAGCCTGGGAGGGCCAGGTACAGTGGCTCACACCTGTAATCCCAGCACTTTGAGAGGCTGAGGCGGGTGGATCACGAGGTCACGAGTTCAAGACCACCCTGGCCAAGATGGTGAAACCTCGTCGTCTCTACTAAAAATACAAAAATTAGCTGGGCACGGTGGCAGGCAGCAGGCAGCTGTAGTCCCAGCTACTCAGGAGGGTGAGGCAGGAGAATTGCTTGAACCCAGGAGGTGGAGGTTGCAGTGAGCCGAGATTGTGCCACTGTGGTCCAGCCTAGGTGACAGAGTGAGACTCCGTCTCAAAAAAACAAACAAACAAAGAAGAAACCATGTCATAGGATAATGCATGGAGAGACAGGAAATGTTTTACCCTAGAAAGAAAGACATAGGCAGACACAATGAATTTATACTCAAGTACCTGAGAGCTGTGACTTGGGAGAAGGGATGATCTTATTTGTGGCCAAACCAGGGCTGTTTGATTGCCTAGTTGATGGAGTAGCAGGGAGTTTATCTTTGGGTCCAATATATAGAAATAATGGCTTGGATTGCCTTGAAAGATACATGATTGGAAGTATTCAGCAAACGATAGACTATTGTTAGGCACTATTACTAATGCTGCCTTCTTCTACATCTTGTCTTTTTATTTTGAAAAATTTTGGCTGAGCACGGTGGCTCACACCTGTAATCCCAGCACTTCAGGAGGCCAAGGTGGGCGGATCCTGAGGTCAGGAGATCGAGACCATCCTGGCTAACATGGTGAAACCCCGTCTCTACTAAAAATACAAAAAAAAAAAATTAGCCAGGCATGGTGGCACGTGCCTGTAGTCCCAGCTACTTGGGAAGCTGAGGCAGGAGAATCACTTGAACCCGAGAGGCAGAGGTTACAGTGAGCCGAGATTGCGCCACTGCACTCCAGCCTGGCCAACAGTGAGACTCTGTCTCAAAAAAATAAAAAAGAAAAATTTCTAATCTATGGAAAAGTTTCAAGAATACTGCAGTAAACATTTGTATGTCCTTCACTCAAATTCACCGATTGTTAACATTTTGCCATATCTGGTTGAGACTGTTACATATTTTATGTTACTTATTTACTTTTAATTTTTTTGTTGAACTATTTGAGAGTAATTTGCAAACATAGTGATACTTCACCCCTAAATACTTCAGTATGTCTTAAGAACAAGGATTATTTCCTTACATAATCACAATATAGTGCTCGATTTCAGGAAAATTAGCATTAACATAACATTATATAATATATATTTTTATATTCAGATTTAGCCAGTTGTCCGAATAATGTCCTTTGTAGCATTTTCCCCTCCAATCCTAGGTTAGATTCTAGGATCTAATCCAGAATCCCACATTGCATTTAATTGTGACATCATCTCTTTCATCTCCTTTTATCTGAAACAATTCCTCAGCCCTTTTCTTGATACTGACTTTTTTTTTTTTTTTGAGACAGAGTTTCACTCTGTCACCCAGGCTGGAGTGCAGTGGTGTGATCATAGCTCACTGAAGCCTTGCATTCATGGGCTCAAGTGACTCTCCTGCCTCAGCCTCCCAAGTAGTTAGGATTATAGGCATGTACCACCATGCCTGGCTTTATGTTATGTTATGTTATGTTTTTTATATTATGTATTACTTTATTTTATTTTATTTTTATAGAGAAAAGGCCTCAATATATTGCCCAGGCTGGTCTGGAGCTCCTGGCCTCAAGTGATTCTCTTAATTTAGCCTCCTAGAGTATTGGGGTTAACAGGCGTGAGTCTTGCCACCTGGCTGATATTTCCTCTTTTTGAAGAGGAAAGCGATTGTGGAATTATTTGTAGAATGGACCTTGATTTTGGTTTTTCTCTTGTGATTAGATTCAGGATATGTATTTCTGTCAGAAGCAGTATGTAGGTAAGTTTCTATCCCATGCCAGTGCATCCTGTTAGGAGGCACATAATGTCACTTTGTTTCATTATTGGTGATGTTAACTCTGATCACTTTGTGGTCCACTGTAAAGGCATCTTTTCCCTTTGTAATTAATAAATGACCTGCAGAGAGAAAAACTGAGACAATGTAAATACCCCATTTACCAATAAACTTCTACTCAGTGGTTTTAGCATTCATGGATAATATTTGCCCTAATCATTGATTACTCTAGTGGTTGCAAAGTAATGATTTGCTATCATGAATGAAATATATTTTCCAGGTGCTCTCCTGCATTTCAAGTGTACTACTATTCAGCCTATTCTCTGCATGTATGTAAGCATCAGTCAGGACAGAGGTAGACTTTGTGACCTCTAAGATCCTCACTAACTTGATTCTGATGGAAAAGAAAGACAGTTTAGAGTGATACTAAATTTAAATCTTATAGGACAAATATTTTTTGGATTTGTAGCATTTGCTTTAGGAATATTTATTGAGATATAAAGTATATGCAGAAAAGTTCACATCATGAATGTATAGCTCTTTTAGAACTATTTCTGTAGAACACATCTCTGTAAAAAACATCCATATCAACATTGCGAGCATTCTAGAAGCCTGACCACCCAGACTAGAATATTTGTTTTCATTGATGTAATCAGCAGTTTTATTTCAGTGTCCTGAAAGAATACAGGACAGGAACATAATCTAAGAACATATATAGTATTTTCAACTCCATATTCCTGACCATTTTCCTTCATTTATGAGCCTAGACAACCTAGAAAGAAACAATAGGGTATCTTTTCTTTTCCTTCCCTAAAACCTGGGACAAACATTAAGCATTATTTGAATATTCAACACGTATTTATTGACCAACTATGCATTGTGCCAGATGCTGTCATAAATGCTTTGGTTACACAGACAGATAAGAACAAGTACCTGACTTCAAGAATGACAGAGGGGATAAATTACAGGTCAGGGTGATACATGCAGTGGCGGAGGGATGTGCGAGAGGTATAGGAGATGTCACTGTTCTCAAAGAGGTCCTAGTTCAGCAGCCATAGAACCAGTGGGAGGAAAGATTGAAGACAGTGCATCCCAGCAGCAGAAGCCATGGACAGTCTACAGAGAGGCTTGGCTGTCTTCTGAGGTAGAGTCTGGGTGTGGAAATAAAAATGTGAGAAAAGAAGATGATGGTATATAGCAGTGTTAGTCATTTCTTAAGACAAAGGTAAACTAGTTTCAGCAGTTCCTGGATTCAATATATGTGTTCCCTGTAGTTTAAATGCAATGGTACGTGTAGAGTCTTAAACAGCATTTAGCACATAGTGATTACTATTAACAAATGTTCATCTGTTTCCCCAGTCACCTGACTCCCCAACCTGCTTCTCTGTCTATGACTTGACTTTAGTCAGGATGACCTGAAAAACCTTTTATAGTTCCTCCTTTGCAGCCTCTGCACAGGACATTGTAGACGTATATTTAGTGGGATCACCAAGCCTTTCTCTGAAATTGCTTCTTTTCTATAAAACAAAATAGAATTCAGATCTAACAGAAATTAGATCTTACTTACATATTCCATTCTCTTACACAAATCAGATTACCAGTTGCTCATTTCCTGTAAGTATGACTTCAGAAGAAGCGTAGTGATAACAGCATGGACTCTGGAACTAGCCTGCTTGAGTTCAAATCCCAGCTCCTCCACTCTGGTTGTGTGACCTTGGTTAAATTCCATAACCTCTTGGTGCCTCAGTTCCTTTGTCTGTAAAAATCAATATAATAACAACACCTACCTCAGAGTAGTTAATGAGGATTTAATGAGTTAGTATTTTTAAGGAGCTTTGAATAGCACTTGGCATGTAGTAAGTGCTAAAGTATTTGTTAAAGATATAAAAATAGGCAAGGTGGCTCATGCCTATAATCTCAGTGCTTTGAAAAGTTGATGCAGGAAGACTGCTTGAGGCCAGGAGTTTGAGACCAGCCTGGGCAACATAATAAGACCCCCATCTCTACAAAAAATATTCGCCAGTTGTGGTGGTGCACACCTGTAGTCCCAGCTACTTGGGAGGCTGAGGCGGGAGATCGTGTGAGCCCAGGAGTTTGAAGCTGCAATGAGCTATGACTGTGCCACTGCACTCCAGCCTGGGTGACAGGATGACAGGCTTGGTGATCCCACTAAATATACATCTACAATGTCCTGTGCAGAGGCTGCAAAGGGGGAACTACACAAGGTTTTTCAGGTCATCCTGGCTAAAGTTATGGACAGGTAACTTTCTCAACATATATACATACATACATAAATTTTATATTTTTAGGTGGCAATTTATAAATAAATTGATATGTCTGCATATATTTATATGACATGTACGTCTATCAGTGCTATTTCTTATTATTATTTTTCACATTCTAAGGTTCTAGAAGGTATGAACCCCACTTATCTACCTTTCCAAGGCAAATATGTAATAGTATTTCAGTAGATAAAAGTAATCCATAATTAGTTTTGATGGTTATTGTTAGTGAGTAAAATACTTAAAGACTTCTGAATTAAAAACCCAAATTCATCCAAACCTGAAATAAATAGAACTCTGTAATCTGAATTGTAAGGTAATAACAATAATTTTTAACTGCATTTGAATTACAATCCAAAACATTTTGGTTTTTCTCATCATGATCACTTTATTCTTTATAATGAATTTGTAATTGGATCCTGACTAGCAGTGGATAATAAGTACTTTTCTTTTACAGCTGTAGAAAGGACTCAACAAAGAAAGCTTGAAGAATTACTTTTAGCAGCAGCAAGAGAAGGCAAAACAACAGAACTCACAGCTCTGGTAAAACAAAAACCCCCAAAAGACAAAAAGCAGTCTTTCTTTACACTTCAGGAAAATTTTTACTTAATGCTAAGTACATAATTTAGTTGAATTGTGGAACCAAGAACTCCAGAGATCATAATAGCAGAACCAAAGTTCTTAATATCTAAAAACACTCAGCATGGTGATAGTTTAAGCAGGACACATTTTAAATGGTGATATCTTTCTGAATTTCTGATTTACACCCACCCTAATCCCCCTGAAAACCTGATGGATTAGAATCTGATTTTTCATGCTAAATAGTTAACATAAGGACAACTTATATATATATTACATATATTTTGTGATTAAGCCAATTGAAACATAATAAATAGGACCCTATAAAGGAATAAGTTTTTCTAGTTTTGATCAGCATTAGTTTCTGGGAGGAATGCTACACTTCTGGAAGGTACTATGCCAAGAAGGGACAGTATTTTGGAATACTTATACCACGTTAGACTGAAAGGTTTGCCTGTTCCCCCCACTCTTAGAAGACCTACTTTCCAGTTTCCATTCCTGCACAGTCTCATTAAACATGAAACTCTAAATTTGTTCTGAATTCATGACTGAAGCACTGCCATTTGCCTTAAAGTTATTTCAGCTCATTTGAAAGGGCCTCTTTGGTTTCTAAGTATAGTGCCTAAAGCAGTTTTTAAATTTTGTGAAATGGAGGCTATATAAAGAAGCTTCTAAAGCAATAAGTTGAGAACAACAAATTCAGTAGAACCTTGACATTTACACATTTAACATTTATGGTTTTAGTTTGAACTCTTCTGAAAGACTGGCAGACTGATTTGTAATTCTGCTGTCACAAGTATGAATTGCAAGGATGGTAGAGGCAAGTAAATCATTGTGAAATCTTAGTGTCTGAGGTGTGTGAGATGGCGCTGGCATAGTGCAGAGTGTCTCTTGTCAGAGGAGTGTGAGACCCGGACATAGGCCTGAGATCTATCTCAGGGCATCTGAGAATAAGCATGGGAGTGGCAGGGTTGGCTGGTTTAGTGAGCAAGAAACCACTAACAGCCTAGATGCCAAGGAGCTTGGCTATTTTTCAGGCTCTGCTGATACACCCTCCTGTGAATTATGAGAGGAAAGTCTATCTTTGATATATAATTCTGCATTGCATTTTTTTAATTGTTAGCTCAACAGGCCCAATCCTCCTGATGTTAACTGTTCGGATCAGTTAGGAAATACACCCTTGCATTGTGCAGCTTACCGGGCCCATAAACAGTGTGCCTTAAAGCTTCTAAGAAGCGGAGCAGACCCTAATCTGAAGAACAAAAATGGTAAGCATGTTGGTGAAAACCATCGTTGGCCATTTTGAAACTATAAAATGAAGTCAATGCTATATAAAATTGTTTTGTTTCAGTATCCAGCCTTTGTTAAACTGTATGGTTTCTATTTAATTTTGGAGCCAAGGCATTCACACAAAAGAAAAAATGATGACAAAGGTAGATCCTACCCTCAAGGAAAAGATAAGTGCAGTTGATTCTTGTTATTTGCAGTAGCTGTATTTTATAAAGTTGCCACCAGTACTGAATTAGGGAATGCTGAACTATTGTTCCTAGGGGAAAATACAGGATTAGGTTCCTGCAAACCTCAGGTCATAACATTTTCATGAATTGATCATTATGAAACCTTGGGTTTTTTTTTGTTTGTTTGTTTTTGTTTTTTTTGCTGTTTCTATTTAATACATATTATTGACTCATTCACATTGAACTCATAGCCAACAGCATCATAGCTCATGCTTGAGTAAAATTTTCTTCATAAGGCACATCACAGCCTTTGCCACTGAGGTACATTAGACAGCACTTCAGCACAATGCTTGGGGCCATTTTTTTTTTTTTTTTTTCTGACAGGGTCTCTCTCTGTCGCCCAGGCTGGAGTGCAGTGGTGCCATCTCAGCTCACTGCAACCTCCTCCTCCTGGGCTCAAGTGATTCTCCTGCCTCAGTCTCCCGAGTAGCTGGGACTGCAGGCATGTACCTGTAGTGCACCATGCCCGGCTGATTTTTTTCTATTTATAGTAGAGACGGGGTTTCACCATGTTGGCCGGGCTGGTCTTGAACTCCTGACCTCAAATGATCTGCCGCCTCGGCCTCCCAGAGTGCTGGGATTACAGGTGTAAGCCACCGTGCCTGGCTGCTTGGGGCCATTTTAAACAGCAAAGTCACCAAGAAAAAACACAAAAGGTGGAAAGTGTGACCCTAAATAGAGTATGACGAGGACATTTGTTTATAGTAGGAGAGCTTCTAGAATGAAACAAGAAGGCCAGGCATCACCTTCTACCTCAGCTGGAAAATGAGCACTGGGCAACCCACGTTTTTCACCATTCTGGGCATGTTTGTGAATGACCTTGGGGTTACAAGTGAATTTTAGCAATAGGCAAATATGCAAATATGGAATACGTAAATAATGAGGATTGACTGTACATGTGTGACAATTTGAAAGACAGAATCAGAAGCCAGAAAAGAAGCTGTAAAAGGTGTCTTCAGTATTTAAAAGAGGAACATGCCATCAGGGCCTTTTCACATCACTTTTTAGGATGCTTCCTGCTGCCTGCTACCAGCCTGGGTTAGGCCTTGTCAGGGGTCCCACAGGACCCTGTGTTCACCTCCATCAGAGCCTAAATCGCACCCCATGGTATTTGTTGGCTTATGTTGCTGTCTCCTATGAGACTGAACTCCTAAGGGCAGGCCTCATACTTTGTTGTCTGGTTCACCTAGCACCTAGATTAATGCATAGCACATAACACCTGGGAAGGGCTGCATGTTTGTTGAAGGTTTGAAGTCATTAGAAATAGTTTCACAGGCTGGGGGCAGTGGCTCAAGCCTGTAATCCCAGCACTTTGGGAGGCTGAGGCAGGTGGATCACCTGAGGTCAGGACTTTAAGTGGTGGCATGTGGTAGCACGTGCCTGTAGTCCCAGCTACTCAGGAGGTTGAGGCAGGAGAATCGCTTGAACCCAGGAGGCAGAGGTTGCAGTGAGCCAAGATTGTGCCACTGCACTCCAGCCTGGGCAACAAGAGCGAAACTCTGTCTCAAAAAAAAAAAAAAAAAAAAAAGTTTTTATCTCTAAATACTTTACTTTGTACCTTCATTACCATTATTGTCTTTTTATCTGGAGCCTTTTTGTCTTGATAATAATGGTAGCTAATAACAATACCATTATTATCTAGTAAGATTTTGATAAGCAGGAGTTTGGGAAAGGGTATTCTGAGCAGAGGGAAGATTATCAGAAAAGGTTAAGGTGAAAAATCCAAGCCAGGTATAGGTGAAATCCCCAGTTTGCTGCATCCAAGGGCACATCCAGGGGAGCAGTCGGAGGTCATCCCAAAATGCAGGTTACACTTGTACAGTAGGGCCATTGAAATGGTCTTGGGTGAGAGGTGATTAGGACCTGAACTTTTTATTTTCAAGGAGCAAGACACATTTATTTCTTAATAATAAAACAAAAATTCTTCAAGCAGATATCATATTCAGTACCCAAAAGCCTCAGGATAAAAAGGTGCCTTAAGCTTGGCATAGCCAGGTTACATTTAAGTACCGTTGTAGATCCGCATAACCAATCAGCTTTGAGGAAAATAGTTTTGCCATCACAACAGTTTAAGATAAAAAAAAATTCAATTTAAAATTTATAATGTTATTATAGGAGCTGTCAAATCAAGTGCCTTATGTAGAATAGCGGTCTAAAAAATGAACTTACCATAGTAAGATTTAGAAGATGCTTTCCTTGGTGAATTTGAGTTTTGAAGTTTAGAGACTTTTTTTATACAAAGATATTTGTGGAAGCAAAGGTGAATATTAACTATATACTACAGTCATAAATCATTAGCCTTCATTGCAAGGCAGGCCAGTGTACCTATGTTTAATTTTATATATTCAGTTAATATATATTTTATATGTAATTAAAATTAACTGGTATGTTATATCCATGGACAACTCAGTGACTTGATTTGTATTACATAAGGCTAGCAGAACATACTGTTCTTTTTTTTTGACGGAGTTTCACTCTGTCACCCAGGTTGGAGTGCAGTGATGTGATCTCGACTCACTGCAACCTCCGCCTCCTGGTTTCAAGTGATTCTCCTGCCTCAGCCTCCTGAGAATCTGGGATTACAGGCATGCGCCACCACACCCAGCTAATTTTTGTATTTTTAGTAGAGATGGGGTTTTGCCATGTTGGCCAGGCTGGTCTCAAATTCCTGACCTCAGGTGACCTGCCCGCCTCAGCCTCCCAAAGTGCTAGGATTACAGGTGGGAGCCACCACACCTAATGTCTTTTAAAAATTTTCTCCTTAGAGATGGGGTTTCACCCTTTCGCTCAGGCTGGAGTGCAGTGGTGTGTGCAGTGGTGTGATCTTTGCTCACTGCAGCCTCAAACTCTGAGCTCAAGTGACCCTTTTGCCTCAGCCTCCTACGTAGCTGGGACCACAGATGTATGCCACTATGTCTGGCTAGGACCTGAGCTTTATTGACATCAATAGGAGTAGAAAGGAGAAAGAAAATTGGTTAGAGATCCCCTGCTTGACTGGCTGTTATGCTCTAGACTCTCACTGTCTAATAGAAATATGATGGGAGTCACATATATAATTTTATATTTCTAGTAGCCATGTTAAAAGTGAAAAAAGAGGTGAAATTAATTGCAATTATGTGTTTTATTTAAAGTAATATATCCAAAATGCCATTTCAACATATAATCGGTAAACAATAATTATCACTGAGATCTTACATTCCTTTTTTCATACTAAGTCTTTGAAATATGGTGTGTATTTCTGCACTTACAGCACATCTCAGTGTCGACTAGCCACATTCGAAGCACTGTGTAGCCATATGTGATTACTGTCCACCATATTGGACAGTGCAGCTCTACACATAACAAGCTGTCCCGGAGGCTCTCTGGTTCACTGTGTTGTCCTCACCTTGCACATACTATTCTCTCTGCCAGAAGTGCTCTTGTCTTTCTTGTCCATCTGGTAAACCCTAGTCTTGCTTTAAGAGCTAGCTCAAACTCTGCTTCCCCAGAGAGCCTTTCCCTGTATCCCTAAGACAGATACAGGTTCATGGAGCAGGAGAGAATTCAGAAATCAACCCATGTAAGTATGGTGATTTAATTTTTGACAGAGGTGTGAAGACAGTCAATGGAAAAGGATAAACTAAGAGTTACAAAAGCAAAAATTGATGTCAAAGTGAGATTTTGGCCGGGTGCGGTGGCTCACACCTGTAATCCCAGCACTTTGGTAGGCCGAGGCGGGCGGATCACGAGGTCAGGAGATTGAGACCATCCTGGCTAACAAACCCTGTCTCTACTAAAAAAAAAACAAAAAAACAAAAAAACAAAAAATCAGCCGGGCGTGCTGTCACGTACCTGGTAGTCCCAGCTACTCGGGAGGCTGAGGCAGAATTGTTTGAACCCGGGAGGTGAAGGTTGCAGTGAACCAAGATTGCACTACTGCATTCCAGCCTGGGTGGCAGAGTGAGACTCCATCTCAAAAAAAAAAAAAAAAAAAAAAAAAAAAAGTGTGATTTCTAGTGTCTTTACCAGTTTGCCAAAGACTTGAGCAGTTTTTCTGTGTGGTGTTTTATAATGATTTTTCCTTCAAAAACGTAGATTCAGAAGTGTCCAAATGAAATAAGAATTAATATAGTTCCATATAAATACCAGTCTAAATGGAAAAAAAAAACTTCCCTTGTAAATATTGAAAAGTTACTATTGGTATTCAAATGTATATTTACTCTATAGTTTATATTAGTAACCAAAGTTGAACATTCCTGTTAAAGCTATTAAATTGTTTTTGGCAAAAGTCGGAATGGCATCTTCTGAAAGAGAATAATTTTAAAAAATCAGGCCAGGAGCGGTGGCTCAAGCCTGTAATCCCAGTACTTTGGGAGGCTGAGGCAGGCAGATAATTTGAGGTCAGGAGTTCGAGACCAGCCTGACCAGCATGATGAAACCCTGTCTCTACTAAAATATAAAAATTAGCTGGGTGTGGTGGCAGGTGCCTGTACTTCCAGCTACTTGGGAGGCTGAGGCAGGAGAATCACTTGAACCCAGGAAATGGAGGTTGCAGTGAGCTGAGATCGTGCCACTGCACTCCAGCCTGAGTGACAGAATGAGACTCCCTCTTAAAAAAAAAAAAAAATCAATCAATCAGTCAAAGGCTGGGTAAGGTGGCTCACTCCTGTAATCCCAGCACTTTGGCAGGCCATGGCAGGTGGATCACTTGAGGTCAGGAGTTCAAGGCCAACATGGTAAAACCTTATCTTTACTAAAAATACAAAATTAGCCGGGCATGGTGGAGCACCCCTGTAATCCCAGTTACTTAGGAGGCTGTGGCAGGAGAATCGCTTGATCCTGGGAGGTGGAGGTTGAAGTGAGCCAAGATTGTGCCACTACACTCCAGCATAGGTGACAGAGCAGGACTCCATTTCAAAAAAAAAAAAAGAAAGAAAAAAACCATAAGAGCAACATTTGCATTATAGAAATTTTCAAAAATAGGAAAAAAAAAACCCCACAAATTACCCAAGCATAGCCACAGTTACTTTGGCATCCTTCTAATCTATTTTCAGTCCCATTTTAGAACATTTTTTAAAAATTGTAGAACTAATGCTTGTTATAGTTGCAATGAGGAAAACAAAAGCACTAGAAAAGTATATAATCACCTCTAACCCAAACGTCCAAAGATTTAGTTTTTAGTTGTCAATGTTTTAGTTTTAGTTGTTAATGTTCCATACTAACATGTATTTTTAAAAAGTTTTAAGTAATAGATACTACCTCAAGAATATAAGCAAAAGAAAAGTTATATATTACTCACAGATGAATACACAGGCATCTCATGATATTCCAAAGCGGGAAATGGCATTAGGCATCAGATGGGATGGAACTGGGAACCAGAAAACTGTTAGGAACCAAGATGGCTGCCTTGTGTGTGTCTGTCTCTCACTGCGTGGTCTGATCATGTCTTCTAGCCGACCAGCTGTTTTGTTTTCCAGTATACATAGTGGAAGATAGCTGCCCTGTGACTCCACTCAGGAGACCACAATCTCTCAACCTCAGTGTTACATTTCAGTGGGAGATAATGTGTTAGTACTTGCTTGTGTCAGGCGTCTGTGCCTAGTGTGGTCACTTGGGACTTCAGGGGCAGGACATATGGTACAGAGGTGGCTGCCAAGGCCTCCTCCTGGGAATGTGGATAGGGACAGAGAGGGGTGAATGGTTGAGGACTGGCAGACACCTCAGAAAATGTCTCTTCATTTTAGTTGACAGGTTGTAAATAGAGTTGGCCTATCAAAATTCCACTTTTATGAAGCATCAACAGCTTTTCCACATTGTCCCCAGAAGCACAGTCATCATGGCTCACCTTATGGAAAGTACTTCACGTGGATATAACATAATTTTTTCACTCAAAAGTCTAGTGATAAGAACAATTCTGTATTATTATTATTTTTTTTACAGTGAAAATGTCTTAGTCTTTTTTTTTTTCTTTTTTAAAAAACAAGGGCTGGTTATGGTGGCTCACACCTGTAATCCCAGCACTTTGGGAGGCCAAGGCAGGAGGATCGCTTAGCCCAGGAGTTTGTGGGCTGGGCAACACAGCAAGACCCCATTTCTGAAAAAAATTAAAATTAAAAAAAGCAAGGATATTTAAAATTTTTAATCAAATTGGTTAATCTGTCTCTTTGATTTCTTCTAAGACTTCTGAGCTTAGGTAGAGATTTGGCAAATGTTTAATTCTGTTTCCTCCCAGTTTTATCACATTCATTCATTCAGCAATGCCGTGCCTCCATTGTTTGCCAAGAACTGTCTTAGGTGCTGGAGACCCAACAGTGAACAGAGCCCAACAGTCCCCATGCTCTTGAGCTCATATTCTGGTGGGAGGAGATGGACAACAAATAAATGCATATGTGCTGTCAGGCCGTGAGGTGCAGGAAAATAAAATAGGATGAAAGGGCTAGAGAGTGATGGTAGGGTGGGGGTTATCTAAGAAGGGATGTAAAGGAAGGGCTCTCTAAGCAACTTTGAGCAAATAGCTGAGTTGAGTACAGGAGTGAACCCTGAGGATGTCTGGCAGAAGAGCATTCAAGGAAAATAGAAAGCCAGTGTAAAAGCTCTGGAGTAGAACAAGAAGTGTCACATTGAGGAAAAGGAAAGCTGCCAGTGTGCCCAGAGCAGGACGAGCTGGAGAAGAGTGGATAGCATCAGAGCTGCCAGAGGCCCAGGCCTGCAGGGCCTGGTTGGCTGTGAGCAGGAGCTTGGTGGTGTGTGAGTGTGGTTGGAGGGCTTTGAGCAGGAAAGTGAATGTGAGAGTGTGTGTTAGGATGTGGGAGTCTCAACTTGTCAATCCCTTACCTTTATACCCTTTATCAAGTAATCTTTCCTTTTCCATTATTTTGTCATGCCTTTCTCATATATTCTAAGAATTCCTTTTCTTTCTTTCTTTCTTTTTTTTTTTTTTTTTTTTTTTGAGACAGAGTCTTGCTCTGTTGCCTAGGCTGGAGTGAGTGCAGTGGCATGATCTTGGCTCACTGCAACGTCCACCTCCTGGCTTCAAGTGATTCTCCTGCCTCAGCCTGCTGAGTGGCTGGGATTACAGGTGCGTGCTACTATGTCCATCTAATTTTTGTATTTTTAGTAAAGATGGGGTTTCACCATGTTGGCCAGAATGGTCTCGATCTCTTGACCTTGTGATCTGCCCGCCTTGGCCTCCCAAAGTGCTGGGATTACAGGCATGAGCCACCGTGCCAGGCCTCTTTTTTTTTTTTTTTTTTTTTTAATAGAGTCTTTGTCGCCCAGGATAGAGTGCAGTGGTATGATCTCGGCTCACTGCAACCTCTACCTCCGAGATTCAAGCAATGCTTCCACCTCAGCCTCCTGAGTAGCTGGGACTAAAGGCATGCACCATTGCACCTGGCTAATTTTTGTATTTTTAGTAGAAATCGGGTTTCGTCATGTTGGCTGGGCTGGTCTCGAACTCCTGGCATCAAGTGATCCACCCACCTCAGCCTTCCAAAGTGCTGGGATTACAGGCATGAGCCACGGTGCCCAGACTCTTTTTGTATTTTTTATTGTTTCTCATTCACTCATCTGTCTCTTGACAGTATCGCGTTAAAAAAAAGTTTTTAAGATAGTATTGCACTTTTAATGATTATAATGTTTTAATATGTGAGATTTCCCCTTACCATTTTTAAGGATTTTCTTTGGCATCCTTATCTGTTTATTCTCCCAGAAGTCATTTAAAATAATTTTCTGAGGCTCTTCATTGGGATTTAATTGAAATTACATTCTATGTAAATTAATTTAAGGAGAATTGGCATCTTTATTGAGTTTTCCCATTAAGGGACAAATCTGTGTCATGCAAACTTTAAAATATTACATCATTCCTATTTTTCACTTTATTTTGTTGTGGTTGGTCAGAGAGGTAGTGTATTTTTTAACTGGTAGTGGAACCCATCTAGATTCCATCTAGAAGGCTATTTCATTTAGTTCAAAAGCATTTTATTGAATTCTTACTGTATGCCAGGCATTTTAGACATCAAATCCAGAAATGAGGTCTCTCTTCTGGAATTTCATCTAGTTGGCAGGAGCTCAGAATTTATTTTTGGTATTAGGGCAGAATTCTATGAAAGAAATCATAGTGTCGTCTTTCTCTCTGCCTAAAGAAATAATTTCTCCAAAGTGCCCTGTAGGTAGAATGAAAATAACACAGAATTGGCAGACCTCTATAAGGCATTTTCCTATGCGCTAGGCAGAAAAACTAAACTGAGTGTTAATTTTTTGATTAATGTTTTAAAAAGTTTTTTCCTCACTAAAGAAGTAATGTATCACCAGCCCCAGGTTCCCCATCAGCAGCTCTATAAATCTTCTTCCAAAATAAATCTTAAAGCCACATACAAGGCTGGGCGCGGTGGCTCACACCTGTAATCCCAACACTTTGGGAGGCCGAGGCGGGCAGATCATGAGGTCAGGAGATCGAGACCCATCCTGGCTAACACAGTGAAACCCCATCTCTACTAAAAAAAAAAAAAAAATACAAAAAATTAGCCAGGTGTGATGGTGGGCGCCTGTAGTCCCAGCTACTCAGGAGGCTGAGGCAGGAGAATAGCGTGAACCCAGGAGGCGGAGCTTGCAGTGAGCTGAGATGGTGCCACTGCACTCCAGCCTGGGCAACAGAGGGAAACTCTGTCTCAAAAAAAAAAAAAAAAAAAGCCACATATTTCTCTCTATATTAAAAATGATCTCCATTTTAGTACTGACTTTCTAGTCCAAACCACCAGTATCCTTTACCTGCACTATTGCCATCTCTTTGTAATTAGCCTCCCTGCATTTCTTTTGCCCACGTTTACAAGCCATATTGCACACAGCAGCCAGAGTGACCTTTTTAAAAAAAAAATCATGGAAATTATCAAAGCTTCAGAAATCAAATAGCATAATTAATTGATGTACCCATCACCCTCCTCCAGAACTTAGCAATAATGGCCACTCTATATCTCTTCCTACTCCCTGAATTCTTGTGAAACAATTCCAGATATCATGCCATCTCTTTCTTTTTAAAAAATTTATTTGTTTTTCTTTTCTTACCCTCTCAACCCAGCTTTTCCCAATTCTGGAAAGAACTGGAAAGAGAAGGCCTGTCATGCCATTTTATTCGTACATACCCAGTGCTCCTCAACTTACTGTGGGACCACGTCCCCATAGAACCATTGTAAGTTGACAATACACTTAAGGCTGGATACAGTAGCTCACACCTGTAATCTCAGCACTCTGGGATGCTGAGGCTGGCGGATCGCTTGAGCTTAGGAATTTGAGACTAACCTGGTGAAACCCCATTCCTACAAAAAAATACAAAAATTAGCCAGGTGTGATGACACGTGACTGCAGTTCCAGCTACCAGGGAGGCTGAGGTGAGAGGATCACTTGAGCCCAAGAGGTCAAGGCTGTGGTGAGCTGTGATAGTTGAAAAACCATTAAATTGAACTGTTGTAAGTTGGGGCGCATCTGTAGTCCAGTATATTAGTAAAAAATAAGGACACCCTCTAAGAAAAACCACAAGCATGTGATAGTTGCACAACTCTGTGCACCTATAAAAACCATTGAATTTGTGCAGTTTAAGTGAGTAAATTGTATGTTAATTTGTATCTCAGTAGGGCTATTAAAAAACATAAGTACAATAGCATTATCCTATTAATCTAGTAATTTATCAAAGTCATGAAACTGCCGAAGTTCGTATTTTCCCAGCTATATTATTA
Organism: Pongo pygmaeus; assembly: GCF_028885625.2. NCBI lineage: Eukaryota > Metazoa > Chordata > Mammalia > Primates > Hominidae > Pongo > Pongo pygmaeus. The sequence continues at coordinate 38,727,735 of NC_072390.2, read as the reverse complement.
TTATTATTATTTTCTTTTTCTTTTTTTTTTTTTTTTTTTTTTTGAGACGAAGTCTCGCTCTTGTTCCCCAGGCTGGAGTGCAATGGCGCGATGTAGGCTCACTGCAACTCTGCCTCTCAGGTTCAAGTGATTCTCCTGCCTCAGTCTCCAGAGTAGCTGGGATTACAGGTGCCTGCCACCACACCCAGCTAATTTTTGTATTTTTAGTAGAGATGGGGTTTCACCATGTTGGCCAGGCTGGTCTCGAACTCCTGATCTAAGGTGATCCGCCCACCTCGGCCTCCCAAAGTGCTGGGATTATAGGCATGAGCCACCGCACCCGGCCTATATTATAATTTTTTAACACTTTGACAGAGTTTTAAACATGAGTCAGATCATGTTACTCTTACTTAAAACCCTTCAGTGGCTTTTCATCCTATTTAGAATAAAACTCAAACTCCTTATGCTGGCTTACAAAAGTCTGGCCTACAAACCCTTTGTGTGATGTGGCCTCTGTGTACCTCTCTGACTTTATCTCTTGCCTGCTGAATTGTTCCTACCTCAGAGCCTTTGCATCAGCTGTTCCTCTGCTAGAATGTCCTTCCCTGTATTTTCACAAGTCTGGATCCTTCTTTTCAACCTAGACATCCCTTCCTCAAAGAGGCCTTCCCTGATCAACCCCTCATCCTCCAATCTAAAGTGGTATCCCAGTTACTCTGTCAAATCATTTATTTAAAAAGTCTGGGCGTACCGTGGTTCACTGTCTGCTATATCTTTAAAAATTAATTTGTCATCTGTCTTTCCCACCTTCTATGCTTTCCCATCCCCCCAGCATTTTTTCTGTTATGTTCACTGCTGAATCCTCAGTGCCTAAAATAGTAATCGGTATGTAACAGACCCTCATTAGGAGATATCATAGAAAAAACTGCCAACACATACCAGGTGTTTGGTATTTATAAAAATATTATTATTTTAAACCACCCCCAGCCCCCCTTTTTGTTTTTAGAGACAGAGTCTCACTCTGTCACCCAGTCTGGAGTGCAGTGGTAGCTGGGACTGTAGGCACATGCCACCATGCCTGGCTAATTAAAAAATTTTTTTTTTTTTTTTTTTTTGTAGAGATAAGGTCTCACTGTGTTACTCAGGCTAGTCTTAAGCTTCTGGCCTCAAGCTATCCTTCCGCCTTAGCCTCCCAGAGTACTGGGATTATAGTTGTGAGCCACTGCGCCTGGCCTAAAAGGTTATCTGATAGAATATATCACCTTACTGCATAAATAGTTCCAGAGTTCTCATTGATACGTTGTTTTGAAAGGACTGTTCTAATTTTCATAGGTAGCTTTCATTTCTCTAATAATAAGCTATTTGAGGCTAGGAGATGGTTTGATTTATTTGTGGGGTTTTTTTTTGTTTGTTTGTTTGTTTGTTTTACCTTTTGTCCTTCATTTAATGTCCTGCTCACTTCAGAACTCAATAAATAACTTTGATAAGACAAACTCCATTTTTGTTGTTGTTGGGCAAAACATGGAATGTGCATGTGTAAGGTTGGAAAAATTAATACTGATAGCTTGCCGGCTTTATTCTCCATTGTCACCTTTTTCTTTTGTCCTAAATTGTGGACCATCACACCCTCAGCTTGTGAGCCATCTCTGCTACCTGTTATGCAGCAAGACGGCTGAAGCGTGGCTGTGGTCGGCTAAAGAGTGGACCCCAAATTTGTGATTAGTTAGGTATCTTGAGATGAGGGGAAATCCTGAATTATCCAGGTAGACCTATGTAGTTACAAGGCTTCTGATAGGAGGGAGGCCTATAGAGAGAACAGAATGCTGGAAGCAGAGGTTGGAATGATATGCTTTGGAGATGGAGGAAGAGACCCCGTGTCAAGTCATGTAATTGGCCTCTAGAAGTGGAAAAGGCAAGGGAATGTCTCCCTTAGAGCCTCCAGAAGGAATGCAGCTCTGTCCACATGTTGATTTCAGCCCAGTGAAATTCATTTCAGACTTCTGATCTCTGAAACTGTAAGATAATAAATTTGTATTGTTTAAGCCACAAATTTGTGAGTTCATGATAATTTGTTGTGAAGTTAATCTGATTTGCTGGCTTAATAGTTAGCGACCAAAAGGGAGGCCATAAATAATTGAGATGGCAACGTCTCTCTGGTAGGTAATTTTTGGGGGAAAGAAAAAGATACAGGCAATAGAAAAATGAAGGAATATTAGATGCTGCAGTTACAGCATTGATTGTTATAGTACGTTTAAGCTGTTGATGGCTTTTTTCTTTGTATTTTGCACAGATCAGAAACCTCTTGACCTTGCCCAGGGTGCTGAAATGAAACACATTCTTGTTGGTAATAAGGTACAGAGTAATGAATTAAATTTATCTAATAATTTTTAGAAAAAAAATTTTGAATGTTTGAAATATGTAGATGCATTTTTCATGAAAACATGTTTTTGACAGGTCATCTACAAAGCATTAAAACGATATGAGGGCCCTCTCTGGAAGGTAAGTGGGGGTGGTTTTTTAATTATATAACTGTAAAGAATAATTCTCAGGTGCTCTATTTCTGTTTAAAACTTTAAAAAAATCATTTCTGAAGTATATGTGATTTAATTGCTCTAGGACCTTATAATGTAAACCACTTATTTATTTTTATTTTTATTTTTTGAGGCAGAGTCTTGCTCTGTCGCCCAGGCTAGAGTGCAGTGGTATACTCATTGCAACCTCCGCTCCCTGGGTTCAAGTGGTTCTCCTGCCTCAGCCTCCCAAGTAGCTGGGATTATAGGCGCCCGCCACCGTGCCTGGCTAATTTCTGTGTTTTTAGTAGAGATGAGGTTTCACCATCTTGGCCAGGCTGGTCTTGAACTCCTGACCTCATGATCCACCCGCCTCGGCCTCCCAAAGTGCTGGGATTACAGGTGTGAGCCACTGTGCCAAGCAAACCACTTTTATACTACCGGATTTCAAGAGGCTTCCACTGGTTGTAGCAGTTACTTTTCTGTGTGTTGATGGTCCCTTTTAGGTGTTTTTTTGGTGTTGATGAGTCACTTTTAGGTAACTAAGTTTTTATGAAAAGGAGTGGGGGGAAAATACATTTTTTTTCTTACTAGATCAAAGAATTACAGTATTATTTTTGTTATGAACATCAAACCATGGAAGACTTAGAAGAAAATTAATATTTGAATTATCACATGGTGCATATATAAAATTCTTCTGGTCCTAACAGTTTCTAGATTTTGGAGAATCCTGTTTTCTAGAATTAACCATGGAAGAGCACATAATTTCTTTTGCATTTGCAAGCAATCCCTTTATCTGTTTATGTATCTGTATGCTTATATTGTATAAGATAAATTTAGGATAATTTTCTTTTTTAGACATTCATTCATGACTTTGAGGAAATTGTCTTTGAAGCCCACAACTGGTATATTTTCTGTAAATAGTCCCTGAACAGTTTTGTCAGAACCATAAACTGTAATCATCATTGATCTTATCAGTATGGCATTTCTGCTGTTCCTGTCACCCTGTAGTGGTATGTTTTCATTACTGCACTTAGTACCTAAGTTCATGTTTGATCATTTTTTTAATGTTCAGTGCTACTGTCTAAAGACTCAAATATGACTGTCCTCACTTAATTACTTTTTATCAGTCAAGTATTTGAATCTAGATGTGTCAGCTTGGGAAATCTTTGTTATTTTTCCCTTAGAGTTCAAGATTTTTTGGCTGGAGATTATTCTGGGTAGTGTTAGAGCATGGAGTCCTTTCATGGTATAGGAAACAGTAAGCATTATGATCTTTACACTTATCAAATTTCACTGTATAAATTTTGAAATATGATTTTTTTTCACTTATCTCTTTTCCTTTTGTCTTGATAATTTCATCTTTATTTTGAAGGCCTGATGCAGTTCATAATATTTATCGCCAGGGATGCAAACACCTGACTCAAGCAGTATGCACGGTAGGATGAAACATGGATCATTTGCTCCTCTAACTGTGAAATCAGTTCTTCAAGTGATTGACCCAAATCATTTATACAGCCTCGTAAAATCTTGGGGTTCTGTGGAATGCTGTAGAAAACACTTGTATGTATTTTAATTTGATAACAAGTAAAGTCGTGGCATCTCCATTTTGAACAAAATTTTAAAATATAGTTGACTTTTATTTATCTCCATGTATTATTATGGAATGAGAGTTAGATTGTCCAAAAATATTTGTCAGATTTACCCAGGCTTATTTGATGATGAAATATCCTAGTACATGCAATTGAAAAGAATGTGTATTTTGCTATTATTGTTGGTTGTTTTGCTATTATTGTTGGTTGTAGGGTCCTATCAATATTAATTCAGTCATGGTGGTTGATAGCATTCAGATCTTTTGTGTCTTGGTTTTGGCTAGTGGTTGTATCAGTTGCTGAAAGAGAGATGTGAAAGTGTCCTACTGTGCTTGTGGAATGTTGCATTTCCTTCTCTGTTATTGATAACATCTTTATGATTGTTGTCTTCTTGATTAATTGATCCTTTTATTGTTTTGTGGCCCTCTTTATCTCTTGTAATACATTTTGTTTTAAAATTTACTTTGTCTGATTTTGAACATAACCACTTAGGCCTTCTTATGTTTGTTGTTCACATGGTGTCTTTTTCCTGTCCATTTACTTTCAGCCTATATGTATCTTTATATTTATTTTCTGTCTCTTGGAGATAGCATATGTTTTAGTTCCTATTACCCATTCTGGCAATTTTTGCCTTTTAATTGGATTTTTCTTTTGTGAATGTGTTCTACTTTCATGCTTCTTCATATGTCAGGTAATTTTGGGTTTTATTTTGTTTTGTTCTTGTTTTTGTTTTTTTGAGATGGAGTCTCGCTCTGTCACCCAGGCTGGAGGGCAGTGGCACGATCTCAGCTCACTGCAACCTCCACCTCCCACGTTCAAGCAAGTCTCTGCCTCAGCCTCCTGAGTAGCTGGGATTACAGGTGAACACTACCATGCCCGGCTAATTTTTGTATTTTTTGGTAGAGACGGGGTTTTGCCATGTTGGTTAGGCTGGTCTCAAACTCTTGACCTCAAGTAATCCTCCTGCCTTGGCCTACCAAAGTGCTGGGATTACAGGCATGAGACATCACGCCCAGCCCGTATGTCAGGTAATTTTGGATGGTACTCTTAATATTTATTAATATTATGATTATTATATAATCATATTATATATTATATTTCATATGTTATATAATATATAAGATATCTTATATAATACATTATATAAAATATATATTTTATTATATATTATATATCTTATATAATATATAATATATAATAAATATAATATATAATATAATATATAATAAATATAATATATAATATAATATATAATAAATATAATATATAATATAATATATAATATAATATATAATAAATATAATATATAATATAATATATAATAAATATAATATATGATATATAATAAATATAATATATAATAAATATATAATATGATATATAATATAATATATAATATATAATTGTATATGTATTGAATATAATAATCATAATATTATTAATATTATGAATGTTGAGTTCTGGAGATTTTGGATTGTGTTGTTTTTCTTTGTTAAGTGTTGTCCGTTGCAGCAAGTCCATTTCTTGGCTCGGTTTGGATCATGAGCTATGTGTCTTGGGCAGTGGCTCTGGACTCAGTTCAGATAGGTTGTTTATATGAGCTGCTTCTATGTGTGTGTGGCTCATGAGTCAGAGATGTGAGTAGCAGACAGAATCTGGGAACCATCTCTCTGTCACTTTCCCTTGGGGATTCCCCTGTTCTCTTTGGTGCTTACAGGTTCCCAGGTTTGCTTTATTAATGTCCAAAGACAGGGGTTTCCACATGTGCCCTTGCTGCTGTCCTGTCACCATGTGGACTGTGCTTAGTCCCAGGTGCAAAACCTTATGCATGGGAACTTACTTCCACAGCTCCTTGGCCCCTTTCCTCCAGAGAGCGTGACTCCCGTCGAAGTCTGTCAGCTTTTGTTCAGGTCCAGGTTCCTCCAAGTGGTTGCCTTTTCTTTTGTATCCGGGTTTTATAGTTGTTTTCTGCAACAGGTGGGGGGCCTCTGATAGGGTCTTGAAGAAATCTACCTTTTTCCATTCTTAACCCATTTATGCCTGGTGTTCCATTATTGGAACGCTAAGCTTGTGGGAGTTATTTATATCCTACTGCTCAGGGTCATCACCAAGGTCTGATTTTTCACAAAACATTTTGCAACCTCTGGCATAAATGGCTTAAAATCCTTTTCGTGCCAAATTTTTATTTTAAAACCCATAATTATCTCTGATCCATCTTACTCTCTTTCCCTTTGCTCCTTCTTTATCAACCTTATCTACTGCTGATTATTTTATACTCAGCTCAAACAAAAAGGTAAGGCGAGGGGTATGAATAAAAAATGGAAACTGTGGTAGCTAAATGATTTTATAACCCAAGTGCATATTAAGTTATACTTAAGAAAGGATAAAAGTAAAACGACAAACCTGATGAACCATAGTATTTATGTTGAGTAACTAAGAAGTTGAGAGCCAGACTCGACATAGATAAACTACAGTGCATTTGACACTCCCACTGTAATCTATTTTTTTCCAATTTTTATCTATCGGTACTTAAGTGTTCAACTGGGTATCCTTAAGTCATGTCACTACTTTAAATTTTATGTATAGATAATTTTAGGGTCCTCTTTTATGTGAATGAATGTTGTCTTACTGACTTCTTTATATCCAAGGTAAAATCCACTGATAGCTGCCTCTTCTTTATTAAATGCTTTGATGACACCATTCATGGCTTCCGGGTTCCTAAGAATAGCCTTCAACAGTCAAGAGAGGTAATCTTATGGATTCATGTATCTTTCCTAAAACTTACACAACAATAAAAGACACGGAGAATATAACATAAGTTCAGTGGTAACATTCAAAATCTTGTTGATTGTACTTTTTATTTTTTTTTTAATTTTTATTTATTTATTTTTTTGAGACAGAGTCTCACTCTGTAGCCCAAGCTGGAGTGCAGTGGCGCAATCTCAGCTCACTGCAACCTCTGCCTCCCAAGCTCAAGTGATTCTCATGCCTCAGCCTCCTGAGTAGCTGGGACTACAGGTGCATGCCAATATGCCTGGCTAATTTTTTTTGTATTTTAGCAGAGACGGGGTTTCACCACATTGCCCAGGGTAGTCTCAAACTCCTGAGCTCAGGCGATCCACCCGCCTTGGCCTCCCAAAGTACTGGGATTACAGGCGTGAGCCACTGTGCCTGGCCTGATTGTACTTTTTAAATGAAGCTTTTAAAATTTGGTACATGAATTAGTTCTTTATCAACATGTACCTGCAGGTATTTTCTGTTCATAATTTGTTTTTCAATTTTAATTCTCTGAATGTAAGGGACATCCTTTTAATGTAAATGACAGGTCTATGCCTTAACTTATAGGTGAGGAAACTAAAGATTGTAAGATTGAAGTGATTTCCCAAGGCCAGGCAGCTTGTGAGTGACAGAACCTGGACTACAAGCCAGGCGTTCTGACACTCATTACAATGGAGACTCAGCCTTCCTAGTGATAAATTAAACAATAGCAGCAAGCTAGAAAATTGGGATTTACTTGACCAATACTTATGGTGCAGTCACTTAATGGACTATCCCTATTCTTTTTTTTTTTTTTTTTTTGGAGACAGAGTCGCTCTGTTGCCCAGGCTTGAGTGCAGTGGTGGGATCTCGGCTCATTGCAACCTCTGCCTCCCTGGTTCAAGCGATTCTCCTGCCTCTGCCTCCTGAGTAGCTGGGATTACAGGTGCATGCCACCATGCCTGGCTAATTTTTGTGTTTTTAGTAGAGACAGGGTTTCACCACGTTCGTCAGGCTGGTCTCGAACTCCTGACCTTGTGATCCGCCCACCTCAGCCTCCCAAAGTGTTGGGATTACAGGCATGAGCCACCGCGCCTGGCCCTTTTCTTTTTCTTTTATTTATGTATTTATTTATTTATTTATTTAGAGATAGAGCCTCCCTTGCTCTGTCACCCAGTGCTGGAGTGCACTGGTGTGAACTTGACTCACTGCAACCTCTGCCTTTCTGGTTCAAGCAATTCTCCTGCCTCAGCCTCCCGAGCAGCTGGGATTACAGGCATGTACCACCATGCCTGGATAATTTTTGTATTTTTAGTAGAGATGGGGTTTCACCATGTTGGCCAGGCTGGTCTCGAACGTGATCCGCCCACCTTGCCCTCCCAAAGTGCTGGGATTACAGGCGTGAGCCACCGCGGCAGGCCTATTCTTATTCTTTTAAATCAAAGCAGTGTTCACAGACATATCTTGATTTTTTGGTAAACTATGTAAGAGGTTAAAATAATCTGTTTTCCAAAGTGGTAAACTTTGGCCCTGCAAAGAACCCTAAACAATCTAACTCATGACTCTCCCAACATTTCATAAAATGGTAAGATTTGACCCTGAGTATAATGTAAGAAAATGAGGAAAAAGTAAGATAGGGTATTTTTAGGCCTTTTTGTGAAATCACTGTTATTTTAAAAATATAGTAAAAGTTAAAGCATCAGGGCAAGTATTGGCTGTTTTAATATGACCTTAGTTTCTTGTGCTTCTAATTTGAGTGTAAGTTAGTAAAATTGTGTATCTGGATCCATTACTATATAGTAACTTATTCTGTTAAGTTATAAAATTACAGGTTCTCAATATTGAAAACAAGAACCTTTAATTTTAAGTGACAAAGTTTTCTCCCATTATTTAATTTCTGTAATGTGTTTGAATATTAACATTCATGAATGTGTAAACTTATAGATGATATTTTTTAAAGTACTAGGAAAAGCTTTTATCCAGACATATCATGGACAAGAGACCCACATTGCTGTTTCATTACTGGTTGCTTTGCTTTCCTTTCTGAGGCCATAATATTTATTTCACTAGGTAAATTTTATGCTTATCAGATCATTGTAATATTATCTCTTTGAAATAAAAATGCTTTTCACTCTCATTTAAACCCTTGCATGAGTTCAGGACTGGCTGGAAGCAATAGAAGAACATTCTGCTTACAGCACTCACTACTGTTCGCAGGACCAGCTGACTGATGAGGAGGAGGAAGATACGGTTTCTGCTGTAGACTTGAAGAAATCCTTAGAGGTAAATAGGAAAATGTAACCTGACCTTTATAGCTATCTATGTCATACAGGTTTTATCAAGAACTTTTTTCTTTAAGATATAAGGTTTTGAAATTATGATTTCTGACAACAATAGAAATAGTACTGTTCTTCACTGAGTTGCATTGTGTTGGTAGCTTATGTCTGTCATGGTAATACTATCAAATGCCTTTGTAGATACGCTCTGATGAGATGGACATGTGCCTTAAAGGCACTGTACTTTTTTAGGTGAAACTTTTTACATTGCTGTTAACAGACTGTCATTCTGTTTGAAAGTTGCTGCCAGGATGGGGAGCATGCATAGCTTGACTTGATGCCCTTCATAACTGCAGATTTCAGAGTTTAAATAATGCAACCGTAGTGATACCTTTCCTGGCCGGTAGGTTTGCTTTAAAAGCACTTGTAATCTGTAGCTTGGTTGCTAAGAGATAAGGTAAAGCATCAATAATGAATGGAGAAGTTTTCTGAAGTGACACCAGTGCCTTATCCCTAGAGGAATATCAGCATAGGTAATTGAAATGAAATAGGTGTTTTGAGGGGTCATCAATTTTCTGGCTATATCTTTTATTTACATCTTGTATCTAAAAGAATGGGAATTGAGTTTGGAAGAATTAGAACTATGGAATGATGATGAGTTTCAGTCTGAATAATTATGTCAGGATATATGAATTTGCCTACTAAATTTATTTTTTTGTCTTTATAAATTAATGAGTTGGTGGCAAGATTTGAATGTTTCTAGTTCAACTTTAATGAAGTTAAATTCCCCAATACCTATGGAGTTTTATCAATTTAGGGACCTATACATTTAAATATAAAAGGTATTTTGACTCTTTCAATCCCTAATCTTAATTTATGATGGAACATTAAAGAATTTGAACTCTCCCACGTTTGTCGAAGACATTCCCCAGAATTGATGACAACTCCTTTACCATACTACCTCTAGTTTAAAGCCTAATGTGTATGTGAGAACCATAAACAAAATTTTCAGATCAGTGAACTTTGCAAAAGTAACATCTACTGCAGCATATAAGTAACATTAAAACTAGGAAAATATGGAAGATTTAAATACATATGGCCAAAATTACATTAAACAAGTAAAAAAATAAAACGATGCTAAATATTTTAACTTTTAGTTGGTATTCCCTAATTGAAAAGAAGTCCTTCCCTATTTACCTATAGTTAGTAAGAGGTAAATGATAAAACCTGGAAGGATTTACAAAGCATACTAATATCTTTCCTAGGATTATGATAATTTTAAAAGTTTTTAAATGGAAGTTACAGGTAAAATAAAAGCATACTAACTTACATACCATTAAAAAGATTTCTTCTTTTGTGTTTGCTTTCTTTTTTCTTTTTTTTTTTTTTTTTTTGAGATGGAGTCTCGCTGTGTCGCCCAGGCTGGAGTGCAGTGGTGCCATCTCGGCTCACTGCAAGCTCCACCTCCTGGGTTCACGCCATTCTCCTGCCTCAGCCTCCCGAGTAGCTGAGACTACAGGCGCCCGCCACTGCACCTGGCTAATTTTTTTTGTATTTTTAGTAGAGACAGGGTTTCACCGCGTTAGCCAGGATGGTCTTGATCTCCTGACCTTGTGATCCACCAGCCTTGGCCTCCCAAAGTGCCGGGATTATAGACATAAGCCACCACACCCCGGCAAGATTTCTTCTTTAGCATAATTTTCAAATTTTCAGGTCATCAACCTCGACTATATCTTTCAGTTTATTCCTTAATGTTTTGTTCACATGTTAACTTTAAAACCGTGAAGGTTTTGCCTTTTAGATTTTATTGCACCTAAAGTTAATGAGAGTTTTAGCACTATAGTGTTAAGCACTTTTAGGTTTTGCATGTTCCTCTCCAACAGAGTTTGAATGCTAATTCTGTAAATCTTTTTTTTCTTCTTTTCTTTTTTTTTTTTGAGACGGAGTCTTGCTCTGTTGCACAGGCTGGAGTGCAGTGGTGCGATCACAGCTCACTGCAACTTCCGCCTCCCGGGTTCAAGCGATCTTCTCGTCTCAGCCTCCTGAGTAGCTGGGATTACAGGCACACAACACTACGCCCGGCTAAGTTTTATAATTTTAGTAGAGACGGGGTTTCACCATGTAGGCCAGGCTGGTCTCAAGCTCCTGACCTCAAGTGATCCTCCCGCTTCAGCCTCCCAAAGTGCTCAGATTACAGGCATGAGCCACCAAGCCTGGCCAATGCTGTGAATCTTGATTCTGTCTCAACATCTGGAGACTGGTTCAAAATAGGTAAAATCCGAAATGAGCTTTGAAGTGTGTTGAATTATAGCTTGTCAGTAGACTGGCTCCAGGATGCCCTTCATTCTTGAGTTCTTAAGTTCCAGTGAAATTCAAGGGCCAATTTATGGAAAGGTCTATTGTTGATACCTATAGACATTCTAAGGGGAATTAGGCATTCTAGGACTGATACACTCTAAAATCATCTGAATTAACAACAAAACTGATTTTATTTCCTTAACATGCTTTTGGATTCGTACACAGACCTGTAAGAAATGAGGGAAAGGCTGAGGTGGGAGGCTCACTTGTGCCCAAGGGTTTGAGTTCAGCCTGGGCAATATAGTGAGTCCCTGTCTCTTAGAAAGAAAGAGAGAGAGAGTGAGTCAGTTTTTCAGCATAAACATTTTTTGGTAAACATTTCTTATGCAATATGATTGTATAAGACAAGTTCTAGAATTATTGACCTCATGGTTGTTGTAATAGCAACTTGAAAATATTTCAGAAATAAAAATTAGAAATTAGTCAAGCACAGTATTGGTATAGAACTGCACTGTCCAATATGATAGCTATTAGCTATCCTGTGGCTATTTACACATTTGGCTATTTACATTTAAATTAATTACAATTTAAAAATTCAGTTATTCAGCTCGGTACAGTGGCTCACGCCTGTAATCCCAGCACTTTGGGAGACTGCGGTGGGTGGACCACTTGAGGTCAGGAGTTTGAGAACAGCCTGGCCAACATGGTGAAACTCTGTCTCTACTAAAAATACAAAAATTAGCCAGACATGGTGGCGGGCACCTGTAGTCCCAGCTACTCGGGAGGCTGAGGCAAGAGAATTGCTTGAACCCGGTGGGGCAGGGCACACAGGTTGCAGTGAGCTGAGATTGTGCTACTGCACTCCAGTCTGGGCGAGAGTGAGACAACTAAAAAAAAAATTCAGTTATTCATTTTAACTATATTTAACTACATATTAGCCACATTTCAAGTGCTCAGTAGCCACATGTGGCTACCACAACAGACAGCAAAGATACAGAATATTTCCAGCATCATAGAAAGTTCTATTGGACAGTGCTGGGATAGGCTCTTAGAGGCTCTGGGTGGTACTAGCAAAGTGGGGGTTTTATTTGTTGAAGATGTCTTGATTCTGTAGGATCTGAACTGTTTCTGTGTTACAAGAAGTGATGAGCAGGCCAGGCACGGTGTCTCACACCTGTAATCCCAGTACTTTGGGAGGCTGAGGTAGGTAGATTGCTTGAGCCCAGGAGTTCGAGACTATCTGGGCAACATGGCGAATCCCCTCAAATTTTTTTTTTTTTTTTTTAAATTTTGAGGCTGAAGTTGCAGCAAGCTGTGGTCACACCACTGCACTCCAGTCTGGGCAACATGGCAAAACCCTGTCTCTACTAAAAATACAAAAATTAGCTGGACATGGTGGCCCATATCTGTAGTCCCAGCTACTTAGGAGGCTGAGGTGTGAGGATCACCTGAGCCCAGGAGGTGGAGGTTGCAGTGAGCCAAGATCACACCACTGCACTCCAGCCTGGGTGACAGAGTGAGACCCTGTCTCAAAAAAAAAAAAAAAAAAAAAAAAAAGTAATGAGCAGATGATGCTCGAGTTTAATGGAATGAGAAAATAATATAAAGCTTTTCTGATTTAAGAATAAATGATTCCCGAGGCAGGCAGATCACATGAGGCCAGGAGTTCGAGACAAGCCTAGCCAACATGGTGAAATCCTGCCTCTAAAAATACAAAAATTAGCCAGCATGGTGGTGCACGTCTGTAATCCCAACTGCACAGGAGCCTGAGGCACGAGAATCGCTTGAACCTGCGAGGGCGGAGGTTGCAGTGAGCTGAGATCGTACCACTGCACTCCAGCATGGGCAATAGGGTGATAGAGCCAGCCTCTCTCAAAAACAACAACAAAAAAAGAATAACTGATTCTCAACTAAAATAAACGTGCAGAAAGTTGCATGTACATCCACGTGGAGCTAATAAAGATTGGTACATCCATGCAAGAATGAGGCAGATGTATATATGCTGATATATTGAAGATATACAGTTAAGTGAAAAGGACAATGCATAAAATGATGTACCAAATATGATACTACTTGGGAGGAAAAAAAACAGGGATGTACATGTAAATATTTGTGTAGACTTAGATCATTCAGGAAAGATGAGAAATTAGCACTTGTTGCTCTGCAGCTGAGAAAGGTGCAAAATAAGATTGCCAGGTGTGTGAAGGAAAATTACTTTTCTCTCTATATCCTTTTGTTTTTTTGTTTTTTATTTTTACTTTATGTAAATACATATTGCAAAGTGAAACCATAAGAAAGTTACAAAGCAGGGGCCTAATCATTGCCAGATGTCAGAAAGAATAAATGTGGGGTTGACTTAGGAAAGATGGAGTATGGGTTATTATTTTTTTCTTTTTGAGACAGGATCTCACTTTGTCATCCAGGCTGGAGTACAGTGGTGTGATCACAGCTTACTGCAGCATTGACCACCTGGGGTCAAGTGATCCTCCTGCCTCAGCTTCTTAAGTAGCTGGGACTATAGGCATGTGCCACCAAGCCTGGGTAATTTTTTCGTTGTTGTTGTTGTTGTTGTTGTTTGTTTTTTTTTTTGTAGAGATTAGGTCTCGTTATGTTGCAAGGAAGGTCTCGAAATGCTGGGCTCAAGTGATTCTTTTGCCTCAGCCTCCCCAAGTGCTGGGATTACATGTGTGAGCCACCACGCCTGGCCAGAGTATGGGGCTATCTTTGAAGTGGATTTGGCTGGAGTTAGGAAGACTTAGAGATAAGTGCTATGGCACCACTACTTGTAATAGCGGCCATTTTCTGCAAAGAAGAAAGTGATCAGAGTTTGACAATCTATTATTTTTAAAGTTTGAATTAATATTGAAATATAATGTTTGCAGAAAAAAGGAATTAACTTTATGTCTTCAATTTGATGTATTCTGACAAATGTATATTGTCTGTGTAACCACCACTCCTATCAAGATAGAGAACATTTTTATTATGTCAAAATGTTGTTCCCTTGCTGCTCTTCCCAGATAATACCCTCCACTTCCATCTCTGACAACCACTGACCTAATGACACTGATATAATGACAATGTCATTATAAGCATGATCAGTTTTCCTGTTCTAGAATTTCATGTAAATGGAATCATACAGTATGTGCTCTTAGGTGTCTTTTTTCACTGTAATGTTGTGTGTATTAGTAGTTTATTCATTTTTATTGCTGAGTTGTGGCAATCTGCTTCTGTGCTTAATTAACCAAATGTGGATTTTCTGCAGCAAATAGCCTGGAATTAATTACTTCTCTACTAGCCTATGTATTCCTCTCTAGCTATTCACCCCCTTGATATGCATTTTCAAGCTGCCCTGTAGGTTAGGGATCATAAGGTAATTTAACATCAGCTTAACTCATGCAAAACCAACAGCTAAAATTTTGGTTTCTAAGCAGGAGACCTGTGTTGTAAATGTGGCTCAGCTGCTCACCTGGGGTAACTTCTGATCCTCTAGGCCCCTGTATCAATGGGTTTAATCCTTGTTCTTGTGTGCTTTGTCCAGATAACTTGGACAAAGTTAAAATACTGTTAAACTTTAGGTATTATAACATTGCTCATAGTGAGATTCCATTTATGTAGAATAAATAAATAGAAATTAAAACTTAAAAGGAGTCCCTGTGTTAGTTTGTTCTCATGCTGCTAATAAAGACATAACCCCCGACTGGGTAATTTATAAAGGAAAGAGGTTTAATTGATTCACAGTTCCACATGGCTGGAGAGGCCTCACAATCTTGGCGGAAGGTAAAGGAGGAGCAAAGGCATGTCTTACATGGCAGCAGGCAAGAGAGCTTTTGCAGGGGAACTCCCCTTTATAAAATCATCAGATCCTATGCGACTTGTTCACTATCATGAGAACAGCACAGGAAAAGCCCACCCCCATGATTCAATTACCTCCCACCGGGTTCCTCCCACAAAACATGGGGATTATTGGAGCTACAATTCAAGGTGAGATTTGGGTGGGGACACAGCCAAATCATATCAGTTCCTGACGTAATGTCAATGGCATAGAAGTCAAAAATGAGAAACCATGTTGGACTCTGCAAAATATTAAGAAGAATTAACTTTCATAAATTGATTTTTAGTTTTTCAAAATATAACTAGTAGCAACTAAGCAAATGGGAGACCATATTATGTTTTATTATATTAATAACCTCTGTTCTTTTTAGTATCTTTTAGTATCGATTAAAAAGCACTAAGTTGTTTAGAACAGAAGACATACTTTGTACCCAACTTAAAACAGTATGTGTAGATTGGATCTTCTCCAGCTGACCTGTTATGTACCCTTTAAAACAAGTAAATCATCGATCAAGGAAACTTTTTAGTAACTGTTAGATGGAAATATGATTCAAGGGAAGATAAATATGATTCATGTATTTGAAGATGATGCTACAGAAGGTGTTTCCTGCCTTTAATTATAACTTCAGGAAAACTATCCTGTTTATTACAGATACATAGTCTGCAATTGAAGCCATTGCTTACTTTTATGCCTCTAGCTTACTTTCATCATAGAAAGGAAAAGATAAGACAGTATCATTGACTTGCACATAAGCAGAGTATTAAATATGTATACAGCAAGAATGATGATTTTCTATTAATAAATCATGAGTGATGCATTTGGTTGCAGTGCATGTTTCGGTGCCTCTAGATAAACTTTTTCCCTGCCCCTCAACCTGTATTCACAGGCTGTGTCTGGAAAAATTATCAGGCATATATGGTGTTTTAAATTGCATGGTGTAGGTATTCTCCCCCTGCTCCCGACCAAGTGAGCAACATAGGTGTTGTTAGAGCCCTCAAAACAAAGGAGAATAATAAAAATTTTGAAGAGACCATTGCCTGTCACTAATGTGATAACATGACTAATTGTACTGTGGTTGAGTTGAGCTCTGTAAGCACTAAAATATTTATAAGGTCAAATAGGAGAAAAGAGTATTTACCTATGCCACCTTGACATACTGATCTATAGTAAGTTTGATTTTGGGGGTGCAAAATGTTTTGTGATGGGCTAGCTGAGATTAAGAGTACAAAGTAGGGAAGTTTCATAAGGCTAAATATATTACTCTACCTAAAAGAATGCGATTCTATTGTTTATAAGGTCAAGATTCTCAGAATAAATATTTTCTATTTTGATAACCAAGCAAATTTACAATGATAATTTTCTTGCTTATTCTTCCCACCTCTTTAAAGGGAAATGATATATAAAACTACCTTCAAAATGACATTTTTCATATGATAAATGGATTTGACTGATCTTTCATTTTAGATTTCTAAATCTGCACTAAGATGGGATGTAACTTTCATCAAGAAATTCTGTATTTATGTTTTTTTGCCTTTAGGGATCTAAAAATGTAGAACTTTCAAATTACAAGGAAGAATGCTTTCTATAATTGACTTTACCTTATTTTCAGAAGCTTTGACACACTAAGAAAATGTCCTTTTTGGTTTGATGATGTGGGGGCTGTATGCACTTAGATTGCTGAACGAGAATCAGCTTGTGGTTTCCAAATGTTAGGACCATCTGGATTTTTTTTTTTGAACAAAACAGTTTTTAAAATATATTTTTAAGGAATGCATTTTATAATTTCTTGATGAATTTCATCAGGCCTACTAAAAGTGCTAATAAATCAGAGAATTATAATTCCTCAGATACACATGGCATAATGAGATAGTAATAGTAATGGATGCAATTGTATGGTATCTACACAACAGATGTTGAATGTATTTAAAACTTAAAATTATTTATTTTTACTTTATACTTGATTAAATGTTATATTCAGTTTACAAGGAAATTTTCTCTCACCTTTTTTTTCTCTGTAAGGCATATGTCTCTATTATGGTATATCAATCTGTGTACTGAAAGTTTTGATAGAAACATTAAAGCATAAGTAATGTAAAACTCTTTTATTAGTTTGTTTTAATTTTGTCTTTTCTTTTTTTGCAGAAAGCACAGTCATGCCAACAGCGACTAGATAGGGAAATTTCCAACTTTCTCAAAATGATTAAGGAGTGTGACATGGCTAAAGGTAAAAAGACAAGCACTGTCCCTACAATCACTCTTTAACACATAGGTATTGACCTGTTGTAGTTTTGTTTGACTTCAATTTTAAACAGTTTTTGGTTTTGAATTAAGAGTTACATTTGATAAAACTATTTTGAAACTTTAAAAGGGCAATTTAAAGTTTCTACTCACAGAGGATGCTTGCTTTAGAGATTAATAATGTTTTTATCCTCTTAAAAAAAGAAAGATAAATTTAAAGTTAATGTTTTTGGCCTGTAAATTAATTTTGGCTGCAGAATGAGAATTCTGCTTATGAATCCCAGAAGACTTGGGTTTTGGAGTCAGAATGTCTAAAGCTTGAGGCCGGGCGCAGTGGCTCATGCCTGTAATCCCAGTACTTTGTGAGGCCAAGGCATGTGTATCACTTGAGGTCAGGAGTTCGAGACTGGCCTCGCCAACATGGTGAAACCCTGTCTCTACTAAAAGTACAAAAATTAGCCGGGTGTGGTGGCATGCGCTTGTAATCCCAGCTACTCAGGAGGCTGAGGCAGGAGAATCGTTTGAGCCTAGGAGACAGAGGTTGCAGTGAGCCGAGAATGTGCCGGTGCACCCTAGCCTGGGCGACAGAGCAAGACTCTGTCTCTCTCTCACTCAAACACACACACATACACACACACACACACACACACACACACACACACACACAGAGAATGTCTTAGGCTTGAATCCTTACTCTTCCACTTACTGGCTGTTACTTCGAAAAACACTTTTAACTCTTGCGAGCTTCAGTGCCCTCATCCATAAAATAAAGAAGTTGGTTGTTTCAGGCCTTGGCCTTTTATGCTTCTATAAATGTATATATGATCTTGTGTAGCTAATTATTAATCTTCCTTTCAGTAATAACTTTTTATGTTTTCATTCTCTATTATGAGTTATCAAGAGTTGACTATACATAGCCTACAAGGCTGGGCACTGTGGCTCACACTTGTAATCCTAGCACTTTGGGAGGCTGAAGCGGTGGATCACCTGAGGTCAGGAGTTCAAGACCAGCATGGTCAAATGGTGAAACTCCGTTTCTACTAAAGATACAAAAATTAGCTGGGCATGGTGGCACGTGCCTGTAACCATCTACTCAAGAGGCTGAGGCAGAATTGCTTGAACCCAAAAGGCGGATATTGCAGTGACCCGAGATCGTGCCACTGCACTCCAGCCTGGGCAACAGAGGGACTTTGTCTCAAAAAAAAAGAAAAATAAATAGCCTACAAATCAAACTTAAGTATTGAGAAAAAGGTGCCTATTCCTGTGTAAATTAAAAAATTATGGTTCTTAAACTCTTAACAGATGCTTAGACTTTAGCCATGATGCATATATAAATGACTTCACTAAAGTATAAATGATGTAGTTATTTGTGAGTTTATATAAACTTTTTTTTTTTTTTTTTTTTTTTTTTCGAGATGGAGTTTTGTTCTGCCTCCCAGGCTGGAGTGCAGTGGTGCGATCTCGGCTCACTGCAAGCTCCGCCTCCCGTGTTCATGCCATTCTCCTGCCTCAGCCTCCCAAGTAGCTGGGACTACAAGTGCCCGCCACCATGCCCGGCTAATTTTTTTTTTTTTTGTATTTTTAGTAGAGACAGGGTTTCACTGTGTTAGCCAGGATGGTCTCGATCTCCTGACCTCGTGATCTGCCTGCCTTGGCCTCTCAAAGTGCTGGGATTACAGGCGTGAGCCACCACGCCCGGCCATGATTAACTATTTTAATCATGTGTTAGTTTCCTTTAGTCGACTCCAAGATTCAGTTTCTATATTTCCAGGGAATGTGAGGAAATGTTAATATTAGAGTAAATGGACCTTAAGTATTCTGTATCTGTCCAAGTGTACCTATGGCATCTCTTTACTTCAGTTGAACAAACATATATTTTTATCAGCAGTTATAGCCTTGGGAAGGGCAGTGGTTAGGTTATTTTGATTATTAGTTGCAGGCTGGAATATTATATTACTTAGCACTGTTCATTCTCAATGGACTTTAAGATAATAACGGTGTCATATTAGGTACAATTCACAAAACAAAATTCACACATGTGAAGTGTACAATTCAGTAGTTTTACTCTATTCACAGAGTTATGCAACTATGACTGTCAATGAGCTTTTAAAACACATCAAGAACTACCAAAAAGTAGGGAGATTTAAAAGATGTAGAAACATTTTAAAGATGTAGAAAAGCACAACCATTCAAAGATGTACAAAAAGTCCAGTGATATGAAATATGAAGATTAATTCATTTAACCTGGACCACATCAATAAATTATATCAGAATTAGAATTACAACCAAATTAAGTTTTAAAAAGAATCTTGAGTCAAATCTCTTGTTTCAGATTGCCTGTATGACATGCCATTCGTAATGATGGTATGCATATCTGTATTAGCAATGATTGAGCAGATAATTAATCCAACTTGGAGAAACTGAGAAGAAATCAACATTGTTTAGAGATATGCATAATATTGATACTACAAAAGAGATAATTAAGAACATTTTCTGAAAAATCAGTACAGATAAACTGCATTTTACATAAATAATAAGTAAATAGGGTTAAGATGATTTGATGAATGGAATTGGAGAGTTGAATGTAATTGAGCCTGCCCTTACTGTCAAGGGTTTGTACAGGATAGTCTTTTACCTGCCATGTGTTTTATTAAAGAAAACTGATATTAGCCAGGCATGGTGGTGCACACCTATAGTCCCAGGAGGGTGAGGCTGAGGTGAGAGGCTGACGTGGTAGGATGGCTTGAGCCCATGAGGCAGAGGTTGCAGTGAGTCAAGGTCATGTGATTGCACTCCAGCCTGGGTGGCAGAGCCAGATCCTGTATTGAGAGAGAGAGAGAGAGAGAGAGAGAGAGAGAGAGAGAGAGAGAGAGAGAAACTGACTGATAGATAGGTATTCTGCTCCAAACTTCTTACATAGTCTGCCAGTGACTTCTCAAGATAAAAAACAAAAATGTTTGTGGACAGAATCCGGAGCTTACAGTTGTAATTGTTAGTTGACTTACATTTTGGTACAAAATTGCATTAACTTTAAGACCCAGATCCCTTCCTTCTTACTTCAATTTCTGCCATACTTGTTGAGCTCTATATCCCCTCAAATCCAGATTGCTGCAGCAGCCTGCCCTTTAGTCCCTGCATTCCATCCTTGAGGGTAGTTGAATCAGAAGCCTTTAAGGAACCTTCTAACTCAGATTCTGTAAAGTACTGCATTATTGCTGCCAGATTAATTTTTTGTAAAGGTACTTTTTGGATCATAATTTTCTACGTTGAGAATCTTTTATAAATCCTTGCAACTAGAGAATAGAATGCAGACTTATCTGGGCATTTAAAGATTTTCATAGTCTGGCCACAGCCTAATTTTCCAGCGTTATTTTCAGTTATTCTCTCCCATGAGTCCTAGAAGCACCCTTGACCAAACGTTGTGTCTTTGATCGGAAATGCTCTCTATTGAAATATACCTTTTATTTTCTTGAGTGGACCTTAAACCTAATTTTTGTCTGAATGAATATCAGAGTTTCTGTATATAGTGTTGAGAACACATAATTCAATGTTCAAGAATGTAGTATTGAAATTTTTACTATTTTATCTTTATGAAAAGCCTGGTTGCAAAAACAAAATCACCTAAAGTAATGAAATTTTGGAAGACTTCCTGAAGGCCATGTTATCAATCCATTCTTCCATACATCCTTAAATGTACCATTGTGTATCCAGTTTTTGTCTAGTATAAATAATAGTTTTGTGCATTTATATTTGATCACAGTAACTTAGGATTCTTAGGATGGGATTAGTGGGTGAAAATGTATGAATATTTTTGAGACTGTTGATACATATAGTTAAATTGCCAAAAAAGATATGTTACTTTACATGCCAACTTTTAATACATATACTATATTGCATCTTACTAAATGTGTATAGTGAATACTTGGTTAAATAAATTAGAAGGACTTCACTTATCTAAAATAAAAAATCCTTTATAAGTTACCTGATGCTCTTGTCTCACAGCTCTTAGAATTCTTTCCTTCATGTTGACTTTAGATAGCCTGATGATTAATGGTAGACTTCTTAGCAGAAACCTTATAAGCTGGAAGGGATTGGGGTCCTGTCTTTAACCTCCTTAGACAGAATAACTGTCAGTCAAACTTTTTTTTGTATCCAGAAAACTTTTTTTTTTTGTATCCAGAAAAACTAAGTTTTATAAATGAAGGAGAAATGAAGTCATTTTCAGACAAATAAACGCTATGTGAATTTGCTACTACCAAACCAGCACTGCAAGAAATGCCAAAAGGAGTTCTAAATTGTGAAACAAAAGCTCAATATGTACCAAAATAGAACTGGTTGGAAGCATAAAACTCACAGAGCCTATAAAACAATAACACAATGAAAAAAAACAAAGTATCTAGGTATTGACTAACAGGATGAATAGAACAGTACCTCACATCTCAATATTAACATTGAACATAAATGTCCTAAATGCTCTACTTAAAAGATACAAAATGGCAGAACAGATAAAAAAAATCACAAACCAAATATCTTCTGTCTTCAGGAGACTTGCCTAACACATAAGGATTCATATAAACTCAAGGTAAAGGGGTGGAAAAAGATATTCCACGCAAATGAAAGCCAAAAGCAGGCAGGAGTAGCTATTTTTACATCAGACAAACAGACTTTAAAGCAATAACAGTTAAAAAAAGGCAAAGAAGGTCATTACATAATGATAAAAGGATCAATCCAAGAAGAAGATATTACAGTCCTAAACTTTACATCCACATAACACTGGAGCTCCCAGATTTATAAAACAATTACTACTAGACCTAAGAAATGAGATAGACAGCAACATGGTAATAGTGGGAACTTCAGTATTCCTCCACTGACAGCACTAGGCAGATCGAGACAGAAAGTCAACAAAGAAACAATGGCCTTAAACTACACTGTGGAACAATGGACTGAACAGATATTTAAAGAACATTCTGTTACAGGAAAGGGGTCCCAATCTAGACCCTAAGAGAGAGTTCTTGGATCTCATGCAAGAAAGATTTCAGGGCGGCCAGGCATGGTGGCTCATGCCTGTAATCCCAGCACTTTGGGAGGCCAAGGTGGCTGGAACACGAGGTCCAGAGATCGAGACCATCCTGGCTAACACAGTGAAACCCTGTCTCTACTAAAAATACGAAAAATTAGCCGGGCGCGGTGGCACGCGCCTATAGTCCCAGCTACTGGGGGGCTGAGGAAGGAGAATCGCTTGAACCCGGGGGGCGGAGGTTGCAGTGAGCCAAGATCGCACCACTGCACTCCATCCTGGGCGACAGAGCAAGAAAGAATTCAGGGCAAGTCCACAGTGCAAAATGAAAACAAGTTTATTAAGAAAGTAAAGGAATAAAAGAATGGCTACTCCATAGACAGAGCAGCCCTGAGGGCTGCTGATTGCCCATTTTTATGGTTATTTCTTGATGATATGCTAAACAAGGGATGGATTATTCATGCCTCCCCTTTTTAGACCATATAGGGTAACTTCCTGATGTTGCCATGGTATGTGTAAACTGTCATGGCATTGTTGGGAGTGCAGCAGTGAGGACGACCAGAGGTCACTCTGGTCGCCAGTTTGGTTTTGGTGGGTTTTGGCCGGCTCCTTTACTGCAACCTGTTTTATCAGCAAGGTCTTTATGACCTGTATTTTGTGCTGACCTCCTATCAGTGACTTAGAATGCCTTATCCATCTGGGAATGCAGCCCAGTAGGTTTCAGCCTCATTTTACCCAGCTCCTGTTTAAGATGGAGTTGTTCTGGTTCACACGTCTCTGACAATTCTACCTAGCAATTGCAGAATATACATTCTTCTCATTAGCACGTGGAACATTCTCCAAGATAGAACACATGATAGGCTGTAAAACAAGTCTCAATAAATTTAAGAAAATTGAAGTAATATCAAATATCTTCTCAGACCACAGGGGAATAAAACTAGAAATCAACTCCAAAAGGAATGCTCAGAACTATGTAATTACATGGAAATTAAATAATATGTTTCTGAATGATTTTTGAGTTAACAAATCAAGATGGAAATTAAAAAATTCTTTGAAATGAGTGATAATACTGACACAAGTTATCAAAACCTCTGGGATAGAGCAAAAGCAGTGCTAAGAGGAAAGTACATAGTGTTTAATGCCTGCATTAAAAAGTCAGAAAGAGCACAAATTGACAAGCTAGTGTCACAAAAAATACAAAAGATAAATGAAACAAAAAACTGGTTCTTTGAAAAGATAAACAAAATTGATAGACCATTAGTGAGATTACCGAAGAAAAGATGAGAGAAGATCCAAATAAGCTTAATTAGAAATGAAACAGGAGACATTACAACCAAAACCACAGAAATACAAAAGATCATTTGAAACTATTATGAAAACCTTTACATGCACAAACTAAAAAATTTAGAGGAAATAGATAAATTCCTGGAAACACAACCCTCCCAGATTAAGCCAGGAAAAAACAAACCCTGAGCAGACCAATAATAAGCAGTTAGATTGAATCAGTAATTTAAAAATTGCCAACAAAAAAAGCCCATGACCAGATGGATTCACAGCTGAATTCTACTGGAATTCAAAGAATTGGTAACAATCCTACTGAAACCATTCCAAAAGAAAGAGAAAGAAGGAATCCTCCCTAAATCATTTTATGAAGCCAGTATCACCCTAATACCAAAACCAGAGAAGGACACAACAAACAAGGAAAACTACAGACCAATATCCCTGATGAACATAGGTGCAAAAATCCTCAAAAAAATACTAGCTAATTGAATCCAAGAGCATATCAGAAAGATAATACACCATAATCAGGTGGGTTTTGTTCCAGGGATGCAGGGATGCTTTAATATATGCAAGTCAATAAATATGATATATCACAAACAAAAGTAAAAACCATGTGATCATCTCAGTAGATGCAGAAAAAGCATTTGATAAAATCCAGCATCCCTTTATGTTAAAAACTCTTAATAAACTAGGCATAGAAGGGGCTTACCTCAAAATAATAAAAGCCATATATGACAAACCCATAGCCAACATCATACTGAACAGGGAAAAATTGAAAGCATTCCCTCTAAGAACTGAAATAAGAAAAGGATGCCCACTTTTACCACTTCCTATTCAACGTAGTACTGGAAGTCCTAGCCAGAGCAGTCAGTTAAGAGAAAGAAATAAAGGGCATCTATGTGGAAAAGAGAAGGTCAAACTAGTGTTGTTTGCCAATGATATGATCACGCACCTAGAAAACCCTAAAGACTCATCCAAAAGACTCCTAGATCTCATAAACAAATTCAATAACGTCTCAGGTTATGAAATCATTGTATACAAATCAGTAGCACAGCTGTACAGCAACAGTGACCAAGCTGAGAATCAAATCAAGAAGTCAATCCCTTTTACAACTGTTGCAAAAAAATAAAATACATAGGAATGTGCTTAGCCAAGGAGGTGAAAGCTCTCTACAAGGAAAACTACAAAACACTGCTGAAAGAAATCATAGATGACACAAATAAATGGAAACATATCTCATGCTCATGGATGGGAAGAATCAATATTGTGAAAATGACCGTACTGCCCAAAGCAATTTACAGATGCAATGCAATTCCCATCAAAATACCATCACGATTTTTCACAGAACTAGAAAAAAAATCTTAAAATTCATATGGAACCCCAAAAGAACCTGAATAGCCAAAGTAATACTAAGAAAAAAGAACAAATCTGGAGGTATCACATTATTGGACTTTGAATTATATTGCAGGGCTCTAGGTACCAAAAACATCACGGTTACTGTTATGGAAAAAAAAAAAAAAGGCTCTTAGACCAGTGAAACAGAATAGAGAACCCAGAAATAAAACCAAATATTATATAGCCAACTGATCTTTGACAAAGCATACAAAAACATAAATTGGGGAAAGGACGGCCTATTCAATTTATATATTTGAAAAAACATAAATTGGGGAAAGGACAGCCTATTCAATTTATATTTCCCCAAAATAGGCTATCTTTTCCCCAGTTTATGTGCTGGGATAATTGGCAAGCCACATGTAGAAGAATGAAACTGGATCCCCATCTCTACCTTATATAAAAATCAACTCAAGATGGATCAAAGACTTAATTCTAAGACCCGAAAGCATAATAATTCTAGAAGATAATATTGGGAAAACTCTTCTGGACATTGGCCTAGGCAAAAAATTCATGACTAAGACCGCAAAAGCAAGTACAACAAAAATAAATAAATGGAACCTAATTAAACTAAAAAGCCTCTGCACAGAAAAAGAAATAATCAGCAGAATAAATAGACAACCAGAGAATGAGAGAAAATATTTGCAAACTATGCATCCAACAAAGGACTAATATCCGAAATCTGCAAGGAACTCAAACAAATCAGCAAGAAAAATACAAATAATCCCATCAAAAAGTGGGCAAAAGACATGAATAGATGTTTTTCAAAAGAAGATATACAATTGACCAACAAACATGAAAAAATGCTCAACAGCACTAATCATCATGGAAATGGAAATTCAAACCACAAAGAGATACCATCTTACTCCTACAGGAATGGCCATAATGAAAAAGTCAGAAAACAATAGATGTTGGTGTGGATTTGGTGAAAAGGGAACACTTTTACACTGCTGGTGGGAATGTAAATTAGTACAACCTCTGTGGAGAACAGTATGGAGATTCCTTAAAGAACTAAAAGTAGATCTACTATTTGATCCAACAGTCCCACTGCTGGTATCTACCCAAAGGAAAAGAAGTCATTATATGAAAAAGACACATGCACATCCATGTTCACAGCAGCACAATTCACAATTGCAAAAGATGTGGGACCAACCTAAGTGCCTATCAACCAATGAATGGATAAAGAAAATGTGGTATTTATACAACGTGGATACTACTCAGCCACAAAAAGGAATGAAATAATGTCTTCTGCAGCAACTTGGATGGAGCTGGAGGCCATTATTCTAAGTGAAATAACTCAGGAATGGAAAAACCAAAAACCATTTGTTCTCATTTATAAGTGGGAGCTAAGCTTTGAGGATGCAGAGACTTACAGAGTGATATGGTCTTTAGGGACTGGGAAGGAAAGAGTCTGGAGGAGAAATTAAAATCTACATATTGGACCCGGCACAGTGGCTCACGCCTGTAATCCCAGCACTTTGGGAGGCCGAGTCGGGCGGATCACCTGAGGTCAGGAGTTCGAGACCAGTCTGGCCAACATGGTGAAACCACGTCTCTACTAAAAAAATACAAAAATTAGCCGGGCCTGGTGGCAGGTACCTGTAATCCCCGCTACTCAGGAGGCTGAGACAGGAGAATCGCTTGAATCCAGAAGGAGGAGGTTGCAGTGAGCCGAGATCGCACCACTGCACTCCAGCCTGGGCAACAGAGCAAGACTCCATCTCAACAACAACAAAAACAATCACATATTGGATGCAGTGTACACTGCTCAGGTGATGGGTGCACTAAAATCTTAGACTTCTCCACTAAAGAACTTATGCATGTAACCAAACACCACCTGTTCCCCCAAAACTATTGAAATATAAAAACAAAATAGTCGAACTCAAGAAAATAAAACTGAAAAAAAAAATCTGAAAGGAAAAGCACTTCTATTTAGCCTACTTAAAACTGTTTCCTCAAAATCTGGGCTTTGAGTAAACAAACTTACCACTTTCTCTGTTGCCATCTGGTCCAAGCCACCATTGCTTCTCACGTGGACATTTGAAAACCTCCCTGCTGTCCCCAGATTTCACCCTTCCCCCTACAGCTTCTGCCCCAAATCCTCCCAAAATGTCAGTGGATTGACGTCCTTTGCCGGAAACATCCAGTGGCTTCCAGATCTTCTCGCTTGGAGTGAGAGACAGAGTCCTTCCAATGACCTGCAGAGCCTTCCACCTTCTGTCTCTCAGCCCGTCACCTCCCAGTTCCCTTTCTGGCTCCTCTCCAGCCTCATTGGCCGGGCCTACGCCTGCCAGGGGCCTTTCGTGTGCTGCTCCCTCTTCTGGAAGGCTTTTCTCCTGAGTGACGTAGTCACTCTCTCCCTTCCTTCCCTAGGCCTTTCTTCAACAGATGTCTGCACACAGAGGCTTTTCCTGGCCTCCTGCGCTAGTTTGCTCCTCCTCGTCTGCTCTGTCCTGCTTTGTGTACTGCAGCCTCATCCCTGGGGCTTCTTGGCCCTCCGACTTGTGACTGGATTTAGCAAATGGGAGGCTCTGTCCGGAGACCCGCTGAGGGACGCGAGGGGAAGTCGTTTCAGGGCTTTATCTCCATTCCCTCCAGCCGGACTGTGGTTCCGCAGTGCTGCCGGGTTCCTCTACCTGGCCACTGGCCTGATCTAGACTCCAGCTCTTGCTGGGCTTAGCAATACTGTCCTCTCCCCTTTCCCCTCTCCGGGCCAGGATGGTAACTGTGCCCTGCACGCCAGTCTCTGTTACTTCAACCCTCCTCACCTTTGTGAGCAATCTCTTTTTCAAATTCTTCTCAGTTAACATTTTTCTTTTCTTTTCTTTTTTTGAGACGGGAGTCCCTCTCTGTCGCCTAGGCTGGAGGCAGTGGTGCGATCTTGGCTCACTGCAACCTCCGCCCCCAGGTTCAAGCGATTCTCCTGCCTCAGCCTCCTGAGTAGCTGGGACCACAGGCGTGAGCCACCACGCCCGGCTAATTTTTATATTTTTAGTAGAGACGGAGTTTCACCCTCTTGGGCAGGCTGGCCTTGAACTCCTGACCTCAAGTGATCCACCAGCTTCAGCCTCCCAAAGTGCTGGGATTACAGGCGTGAGCCACTATGCCCGGACCTCAGTTACCTTTGAGCAGGCCAGCTCTTCCCTGGTGAGACCCTTAGCTGATAACTCATCCTCTGTGAAGTTCACCTCCCCTCAGCACTTGTTAACCCCCCTCTACCTTGCTGTAGTTTCTCTTTTTTACTTATCAGACTTCCTATGAGTGTGTGTAGATTGTCTGCCTTTCCCACCAGGGTATAAACTTTAGGGCAGGGATTTTTACCTGTTTGCTGATTATCTTTGGTACCTCAACAAAACTTGGCATGTAATGGGGGTCTCTCTCTCCTCTCTCTCTCTCTCGCCGTCTCTCTTTCTCTCTCTCTCTCTCTGTGTGATGAATGAGTGAGTGAAATGAATGACCTACTTATCTAACTTAAATTTATACCTTATATCTCTCAAACTCAGGGAGAAACAATAAATTTCTGTCAAGTTAGTAAATTTAAAGATTGTACAAGTCAAAGAGACTTTTTAGAGACATGAAACCATTAGAACTGTGGCATATTTTGCATTCTTTTGCCAAGAGGGGTTCCACAGTTAATGCCACTGATTTTTATATCCTACTCCTCTCCCCTGAATTCTGTTTTTTTCCTGAGGCAAATCTTTGAGTAATTCTTTCATTAGGGGTCTGTGAATAGAAGAATTTCTACCTTATCCAAATCTTTATTTCATCCTCACTGGGTTATATTTATCTTCCACTAGCATTTTGAAGACGCAATTGCAACTTCTTCTGACTTCTGATATTTTCTTTTTTCTTTTTGAGACAGAGTTTTGCTGTTGCCCAGGCTGGAGTACAGTGGCGCGATACTGGCTCACTGCAATCTCTGCCTCCCGAGTTCAAGCGATTCTCCTGCTTCAGCCTCCTGAGTAGCTGGGATTACAGATGCACCCACCACTACACCCGGCTAATTTTTTAAAATGTATTTTAATTTATTTTAATTTTTTATTTTTTAGTAGAGACAGGGTTTCACCATGTTGGCCAGGCTGGTCTCGAACTCCTGACCTCAGGTGATCCACCTGTCTCAGTTTCCCAAAGAGCTGGAATTACAGGCAATCTCTTTTTTTTCCTCTCCCCCCCCCCCACCCCCCTCTTGTTACTGCAAAGATTTTCACTTTGTTTTTGGTATTCGGCAGTTTTATTCTGTCTCTGGGTTTGGATTTTGTTGTTCTATAGCTTGCTTGAAACTCTGTTCTTTAATTCAAGGACTCATTTATTATCTTTCTTTAAGTTAGAAAAGTTCTTAGCTATTATCTCTTCCAATTTTACTTCATCATTCTTTATATTCCCTCCTGCCAGAACTCTTAATAGACATATGTTGAGCCTTCTCGTTCTATCCTCCTACCTCATTTCTTATTCCATTTCTTTCTGTTGCATTCTGAGTACTTTTCTTAGATCTATTTTCTAGCTTTAGTTTCTTTCTCAATTTAGTCAGTTTTTCTGCTTAATCTTTTGACTTTCTACTTTCTAATCTTAGTGGCTGTATTTTATAATTCTAGAAATTTTAGTTGGTGGTTTTAAAAATTTGTTATTTTTCCCCATAGTGACATGTTCTTTTATATTACATGCATTTCTAATTTTATCTCTAATAACTTCAGACATATGAATTTAAAGCATTTTTTTCAGAATGTTTTTATACCTCAAGTTGTTGCACAGCTAAGTCTTTTGTTTCTTCTGCTGAATGTCCATCACAATGGATTGTAACTTTATGGAAAGCTCATCTTCAGTGGAGCTTGTGGTTTTTTGTTTTGTTTTATTTTGTTCTTGTTTTTCCTGCTTCTTGGGTTTGGAGGTGTCCATGTAGAGTAGTTTTGTGTGTGTTGCTGTTGAGACTGTAAAGGTTTCTCTGCTTCTGGGCTACTAGTTTTAAATTTGGATTTCATATCTAGGCGTGCTACAAGCTAGGGGCTTCAGTTTCTCAAGTTTCCCACCCAGAGCTTAGGCAAGAAAGTGTCCTTCTTCCCTGAGCACAAGGGCAGTTTTCTACTCCCACTGTCACTAGGGGTCTGCCCCTTTACCAGGCCTTACCCGCTTGATTTGGGAGGCCAAAGCCCCATACTTTCCATTCATGTAGCTGTAATGTCTCATCTATTTTGTTGTTGTTGTTGTTTGTTTTGTTTTATTTATTTTTTGGAGATGGAGTCTCGCTCTGTCGCCCAGGCTGGAGTGCAGTGGAGCGATCTTGGCTCACTGCAACCTCCGCCTCCCGAGTTCAAGCAATTCTCCTGTCTCAGCCTCCCAAGTAGCTGGGACTACAAGCACACACCGCCACGTCCGGGTAATACTTTTGTATTTTTAGTAAAGATGGGATTTTACCGTGTCACCCAGGCTGGTTTTCAAACTCCTGAGCTCAGGCAATCCACCTGCCTCGGCCTCCCAAAGTGCTGGGATTGCAGGCATGAGCCACTGTGCCCAGCCAGGCTCATCTGTTAATCCTCTGGGTGTATGTTCTGTCTGACACCCACCTCTATCCTTGACCTTCCTACCAGGCATCACTGGTTGGGCCTGTTGCATCAGCCTTGCCTTTTGTTTGTTTCTTTCTTTCTAGCATATGTGGGGATTTTATTCTTTCAAACTTTGCACTATGTTATTTTACTGTTTTATTCGGTGTCTTTATGGATTGTGATTGGAGAGATGGTCCCATCAGCCTAGTCTGCCAGGTACCACCAGTGTCCCATGCTCTTTCTAATATAAAACATGTCAATACTCTACAATTTATATTATCTAGTATAAAGCAAACACATACAGCCTTTTTTTGTACATTGTCCTGTGTATTTGATGTATAGACAGTCCCTAACTTACAATGGTTCAACTTACAATTTTTCAACTTTACAATAGTGTGAAAGTGACATTTTCAGTTTATGATGGGTTTATTGGGATATAACCATATTGTAAGTTGGGGAGCATCTGTATTAACTTATTTGTGCCTGGTAACAGCCCTATGCAGTATATACAACTATTCTTTCCTTTTTACAGATAAGTTGACTGAGGCACAGGGAGCTTATATAACTTACTTAAGGTCACAGAGCTTGTAAAAACCAGAGTTAGCATTTGGCCCTGGGCAGCCTGGCTCCAGAGTGTGTTCTTAACCAATAAACAGGCTGGCATGGTGGCTCATTCCTGTAATCCGAGCACTTTGGGAGGCTGAGGCGGCAGATCACCTGAGATCAGGAGTTCGAGACCAGCCTGCCCAACATGGCGAAACCCTGTCTCTACTAAAAAATACAAAAATTAGCCGAATGTTGTGGCGTGTGCCTGTAATCCCAGCTACTCAATCCTGAGGCAGGAGACTCGCTTGAACCCGGGAGGTGGGGGTTACAGTGAGCCAAGATCGTGCCATTGCATTGCAGCCTGGGTGACAGAGCCAAACTCCATCTCAAAAAACAAACAAAAACACAGGAAAAAAACAATAAACAGTCTGGAATGAATATCAAAAATTCAGTGTTGACCCCTGAACATTTGATCTAGGAACAGGGGGAACAGGAGAAGTTTTGCAGATTTATAACCAGATCTACAAGGTAAGGTAGAATTTGTTGAGGTCAATTACATTAGCTTGGCTGTTGTAGCTAAGGTAGTGTTTAAATCTTCATTGTCTTCTATTCAGAAGTTCAAGGGTAGAGGGGGATTGATGTAGAGCAGGAGTTTCCATTCCACAAAAAAGAAATCCCCCTTTTTTGCTGTCGTTCTTTTCCTTCTCTTTTCTTGTCCTCATTTTTTCTGTTCTTCATCCCCAAAAATACATCATCAATTCACTCAATTTCCCAAGACCAAACTTTGGAGTCATTGTTCTTCCTCTTTCTCCAAATATATTTTGTTGATCAGTTCTCCCATTCAAGTACTAACCAGGCTTGACCCTGCTTAGCTTCCGAGATTAGCTGAGATTGGGTGTGTTCAGGCTATAGATAGTCAGTTCTGTCTCTTAATATCACTCTACTTTGTTTCTCTTCCTATGTCCCCCTACCATTATGCTAAAATAGGCCATAGCTATCTTTCCCCTTGATTACCACAACTTCTTGGCTGGCCACACTGCCTCCACAATTTTTTTTTTTTTGAGACAGAGTCTTGCTCTGTCACCCAGGCTGGAGTGCAATGGCCGATCTCGGCTCACTGCAACCTCCGCCTCCCGGGTTTAAGTGATTCTTCTGCCCCAGCCTCCCAAGTAGCTGGGATTACAGGCGCGTGCCACCATGCCCAGCTAATTTTTGTATTTTTAGTAGAGACAGGGTTTCACCATGTTGGCCAGGCTAGTCTCGAACTTCTGACCTCAGGTGATCTGCCTGCCTTGGCCTCCCAAAGTGCTGGGATTACAGGCGTGAGCCACTGTACCCAGTCCTGCCTCCACTCTTATATTCCTTCATTTACCTCCATGGAATATTCCACAGAGTAGTTAGATGCTTCTGAAACACAAATTGGAATTGTCACAGCCTTAACAGAAGCATTCAGCGCCTTAGGGTATAATCTAAACTCTAAGTTGACTGACTTTATGACCTGTGTGTCTACTCACTTCAGCTGCTTCCTCTCTTACCTATTCCTTCCTTCCTTCTACACTCTGTGCAGCAACAGTGACCTTTTCTCATGCATTTGGGTCTTAGCATATGTTGTTTCCAAGGTATGAAATCACTTTTTCTCATCTTTTACATGTAGTTTCCAGAAACTCCTCCTTGACTTCTCTAAGACTATGTTCTTATGTGTTTTCGGATCACCCTGCACTTTCTCTACCATAGCACTAGCCACTCTAATGTAATGCTTCCTGTTTCCATTTCTCTCTCTGGGCAGGCCCAGCCTCCTCAGGTGTTAGATGGGACAGGAAGAGCAAGCAAAGGTACAGGCCACAACAGTTGCCCCTATTCAGGCCAGTCGTACAGGGCACTGGAGAGTGAGCTTCTGTCTTTGGTCCAAGCTTTCTTTCAGGCAGCAAGGTTGAAGAATCTAATAGGTGAGACAGTGTGGCTATGAGACTAAGTGATTTATTGCTCACTTTTACTTCTGCCAAAGTCTATTTTATTTTATTTTATTTTTGAGACAGAGTCTCTCTCTGTTGCCCAGGCTGGAGTGCAGTGGCACGATCTCGGCTCACTGCAACCTCTGCCTCCTGGTTCAAGCGATTCTCTTGCCTCAGCCTCCCGGGTAGCTGGGATTACAGGCAAGTGCCACCTTGCCCAGCTAATTTTTGTATTTTTAGTAGAGACAGAGTTTCACCATGTTGGCCAGGTTGGTCTGGAACTTCTGATCTCAGGTGATCTGCCTGCCTCGGCCTCCCAAAATGCTGGGATTACAGGTGTGAGCCACCATGCCTGGCCTACTTCTGCCAAAGTCTAGAAGACAGGCAAGCATTATACCCTGAAGCTCTCTCAAGCACTCAGAGTGGATAAACTCTATTATGTCATCCAGTTCTGCACCTTATTCTTTGTGGCACAGACCTTTCCAAGACTCCTCTCTTGACCTTGGCCATAGGTGGCCCTTTCTAGATCATATGTGGCTCAACCCTAGTTACCATTTACTTCATTGACTCCGCTTTTCTCATAAGGACTTACCATAAGGTGGGGAACCCATTGGACAATTCAGTCAGAAGTGATGCAAATCCAGTTATACCCTTTGATGAAGATTTCCTCAGTTTGATTAAAATTAACTTCCTTATTGCCTCACTTCATTCTCATTTGCAAGCAAGTACAAAACACATTCTGTAGTTCTGCTGGCTTCTCTCCTGTTTTGTTTGACTCCAGGTCTTTGTGACTTGTACTCTTTTCTAAATTTTTAAATGTAATTCATTTTATTTTTTCCAAATAATAATATCCTTCTCCTCTTACTCTTCTAAAGTCTCCCTTTGATCAGTATTATTCTTTCAATAGTAATTGTTTTATTTTCCATTTTCCTTGCTAGACAGCAAGCTCTGTAAAAACAAAGACTGTCTGTCCAACTTACCCCTTTTTCTCCAGCACCTAGCTGGTGCCTGCCACGTGATTGCCACTCCATAACTGGCAGATGAAAACCTCTCACCTTGCTAGAGTTCTCCTTGATCATAATTCTGAAACTATCTTCCCTCAGAACTAGTATATTTTGCACTCTATTTTAGAAGTGTTTATTGGGTTTATATTTAGCAATACAAAAATGTTCCTTGTTCTTTAAGATCCAACTCAAGTGCAACATCTTTTCATCAAACTATGGATTACTCTAGTCCATAATGACAATGCTCTTCTCTGAAATTTTAATATTTTTTAAAAGTATGCACAACTTCCTAGTTATGTCTCACAACATCCCTGATATTATCTTTTTATTATTCATTTAATACATGCTACTTTGAGCTATATATTTTATATCCTCCAGTGCAATGAATGTAAATTATATAGATGTAGATATATAGAATAAATGGTCAGAGGTACTTCTTCAGTGGGTGATTGTATTCAAGGTAGTCATTTTAATTTGAACAAAAAATAGATTTATATTTTTATGTCTTTCAGCATGACCTCTTTTGATATTTTTCAAGTTATGGTTTTATGGAGTAGTTTTTAGAAGGTTAGTTGATTTTTATGTGCACACATTTTTTCCCTGTTTTGAAAAGAGAGTACTGATTTTCACTGAAGCATTTATATAATTCTAATCTGATATGAAAGTCCATTTTATTTATTTATTTTTTGAGACAGAATCTTGCTCTGTCACCCAGGCTGGAGTGCAGTGGCGTGATCTTGGCTTACTGCAGCCTCTGCCTCCCGGGTTCAAGTGATTCTCCTGCCTCAGCCTCCTGGGTAGCTGGGATTACAGGCGCACGCCATGACGGCCAGCTAATTTTTGTATTTTTAGTGGAGACGGGGTTTCACCATGTTAGCCAGGCTGGTCTCGAATTCCTGACCTCAGGTGATCTGCACGCCTCGGCCTCACAAAGTGCTGGGATTACAGGTATCAACCACTGTGCCCAGCCTTGAAAGTCCATTTTAAAATGGACTTTGATCATTTAGGTTAGATCAGGTCTTTCATGTATATAGTCATTATGTATTGCATTTTTTACACCACAAAAGATAAATCATCCCATTTTGTTATTTTCTGTATTTTCTCTGATCTTTAGCTTTGTCACTAGATTTTGTAGTTTTTGGGCTATTTAGTCTCTCTCCTGTTTGTGTTTAATTATTAAAAAAAGCCACATACATATTCAAGGTAGCAATGTTACCAGAAGGACAAGGATGGGGAAATAAAATGCCTTCATCCAGTTTTTTTCTTTTAAATACTTGTCCCAAATGATGGAAATATTTCAGTTAAATGTTGAAAAACAGGCAAAATATATTTTCTTGTGCCACAAGTAAAAAACAAAATGTAGTTAAAAATTACTTATTTCTCAATCTGCCCTAATCAACCAACCTATAGTAATATAAATGAAAAAGTTTTCATTTCACATTTTTAAACTAAAGGACCATAATTCTTTTAAGGTGAAATATAATAACTTGAAGCCATTTGGATTCAGATTATATTTTACATTAAAAGAATTATGGTAGCAAAGTGTGGAATAAGATATTTTATTAGTTTCCTTATTCATTTAATAAACATTTGAGAGGTTTTATTTTGGCAAAGCGTGGTGTTTGGATGGGGGTAAGGAAGTTTAGAGTTTACAGAGGTTCACAGAGAGACAACATACATACAATGCCTCATGCCGCTATAACAAGTGGTTGTGGCCACTGTTGGAGTCCAGGAGCAGCTGCTGTCATGTCCCATGGTGATATTTTGTTGTTGTTATTGTTTTTAGAGATAGGGTCTTGCTCTGTCGCACAGGCTGAAGTGCAGTGGTGTGGTCATAGCTCATTGCAACCTTCAACTACTGGGCTCAAGTGATCCTCCTGCCTTGGCCTCCCAAAGTGTTGGCATTACAGGCATGAGCCACTGCACCCATTCTCCACAGTGATATTTAAGGAAGGCTTCCTGGGGAAGGACAGCATTTGAACTAGGCCTTGAAAGAAAATAATTTTTTTTGTCAAGTAGGGAAACTTCTGAATATGGATAATTATTATTTCCAATATTCAAGTAACATGTCAATATTCAGCATTCAACATCCAATATTTAACAATATTTTGAAGACTGTTTTTAGGTAAACATTTCCAGGAGAACAATCTGGCTGAAACAAATTTAGTTTATTGAGCATCTTAAATGTTAGGCTAAGGAAATGTGGACTTTTTTTTTTTTACACTAGGATAACAGTGGAGGTTGTCTGTACAAGGGATTAATTTGTTCACATAAAGAAACAAGTGTTTTCCCACTGTTTTAAAAACTTACCCAATTAAAAATTGTTCAGTGTAATCATGAAAAATGACAGATTGTGAGCTTTTTATGTCTCTAAAGTTAAGCTTTTCCAATATGATCTTCTCACAGCTTTCATGACTTTAAAAACGTTTTTAGTACAAAAAATAACTTTTTTCCTGAAAATCAACAGCATCAGATTCTTATAGCAGGCCAAATAAGGCAACATACTGGCCTTCTTGCATTTATTCATGACAGTTTAGTCTCTAAATATTAACGAGCTAAAACATATTTGCAGTGATTCCCAGTTGGTCACTTTTCTAGAAGCTTAGCAATTTTAATTTTTTTTATGTAACATTATATAAACATAATTCTGTAAGAAGCGTGCCAGTGTGAGTTGAACGGACCCTGATGTGCTACACTGCAGTGTGGCATACGGCAAGGTTCGGCAATTCTTAAACTGTTCCGCTGTGGAAGTTCATTTCAAAAATCTTGTTTTAACATTTGCTTGTCAAAGAAACGAAGTAACATTTGACTCTTGAACAAAAGAATTTGACACTCTCTCAATGGTGGATTCTTATGAAAACTTATTTATATATATATATATACACACATATATATATTTGGAATATTTTTTGAAACTTTGCAGAACCAGTATTTTCAAACACTTGTAAGTATTCTTAAGTATGTATTTGGACAATTTATATTGCTTCATGTTAACAAGTATCTAAAGTTTATGAAATATCTAAAACAGACAAAAACAGGATGATTAAGCTTATGATGGTATTTAATAAAAGAACTATATCTATGAATAGTTATGCTTCTATCTTCCTGTCATTTATGCCCTGAAAGTGGAAAATTACTAGATTACCCGGAAAATTTATGGAAGGCATAGGCTGTGTCTGTTTCTCCTGGTACATCTCCTCAGTACTCGGTCCACAGTTCGTGTTGAGACATCTGTTCAGGCACTATTTAAGTCATATGGCACGTAGCATATGGTAATCTCATTTGCTATTTAGCAACTAAGTAGAGAATAAATCTTCACAATGTGTATCAGAGGTTCAAAATGAAAAATAAAGTCTGTAAAGTCAAATTTGTTTTAGAATATGGTAGTTTTCAATTAGTTGGGCTTTATTAAAGAAG
Source organism: Pongo pygmaeus (assembly GCF_028885625.2). NCBI lineage: Eukaryota > Metazoa > Chordata > Mammalia > Primates > Hominidae > Pongo > Pongo pygmaeus. Next base: position 38,690,107 of record NC_072390.2, on the reverse strand, counting down.
CTAACAAGAGAAAACTATCCTGTAAGATGTATTTTGTAAGATGTAAACTGTGGTAAAATATAATTTGGCCTTCATATCCATATATATGTGTGTGTGTGTGTGTCTGTCTGTGTGTGTGCATATATGTGTGTGTGTGTGTGTGTGTGTGTGTGTGTATATATATATATATATATATTTTTTTTTTTTTTTGAGATGGAGTCTTGCTCTGTCTCCCAGGCTGGAGTGCTGTGGCACCATCTCCACTTACTGCAACCTCCACATCCCAGGTTGAAGCGATTCTCCTGCCTCAGTCTCCCGAGTGGCTGGGATTACAGGCACCCGCCACCATGCCCAGCTAATTTTTGTATTTTTAGTAGAGATGGGGTTTCACCATGTTGGCCATACTGGTCTTGAACAGCAGTATAGAAAACTTGAACTCCTGGGCTCAAGCAATCCTCCTGCCTCAGCCTCCCAAGTAGCTGAGACTACAGGTGTACACCACCATGTCCAGCTAATTTTTAAATTTTTTGTAGAGATGAAGTCTTGCTTTTTTGCTCGGGCTAGTCTTGAACTCCTGGCCTCAAGTGATCCTTTTACCTTGGCCTCTCAAAGTGCGGGGATTACACACGTAAGCCACTATGCCTCGCCCTAGCTGTAATCTTGTGTCTTTCAGCAAATCTTGTTCTGTCCCCACCTTTTAGTTATTTTTTGATGAAAAGACTTCTTAAATGTTAAGATTTTTATTTGATGGGAGGGACAGATTTAAAGGATCTTAATGTATAATTAACAAAATATCAGAAACCATTTCAACTAAGTACACTTCTTTTGCATTAATCTGGACATAATATTTTATTTGTTTTTAAGTGATATATATGCACTTTGCACCTTCCTCTTGTCAATATTTTGTTTTTGTTTTTGTTTTCTATTTTTAATGAGTAAATGGGTTAAGATTTTCTTTAGAGGACCAGGGCAGATACTGATACTACCATTTCTTTATTGCCAACTTAAACACATACTCAATGGTACTGGACCTTCATAGGAACACATTTTTGAGAGCACAAAGACCTACTTATGCCAAACAGTGGTCCAGATAGGAAGTAGAGTTAATGCTGTTTTCAGATATGTTAGCCACCATTGATAACTACAGAATTATTTTTGTTTCTTTTTAGTACTTGCTTTTGAATAAAATTACTTATCTACAAAGGAAATTTTAATGTTTTATAAAGAGTGCTATCAATCCTTCTTGTCAGCTGTTTTTCTTAAACATTACCTTGTTATTTAATTCCTATAAACTTTTTTTTTTTGTCTTGGTGATTCTTGTAGGGCAGTGCTCCCCAACTTTTTTGGCACCAGGGACTGGTTTTGTGGAAGACAGTTTTTCTGCGGACTCGGGGGTAGGGGTGGGAGTAGGGGGTGGGGAGATGGTTTCGGGCTCAAACTGTTCTACCTCAGATCATCAGGCATTAGATTCTCATAAGGAGCCCGCAACCTAAATCCCTCATATACACAGTTTGCAATAGGGTTCGTGCTCTCATGAGAATCTAATGCCACCACTGATTTGACACGAGGCAGAGCTCAGGTGGCAATGCTCACTCACCCTCCACTCACCTCTTGCTGTGTGGCCCGGTTCCTAACAGGACCACAGACCAGTACCAGTCTGCAGCCTGGGTCTGGGGACTCCTGTTGTAGGGTATAGACCTTTCTAGGAGAAGGCTCCATTCTTTCTTTCTCTGTACCAATTTATGTGCCCTAAATAAAGTGTGTGCTTAATAATGATGCCCAAGAAACATGAGGCTGGGTGCAGTGGCTCATGCCTGTAATCCCAGCACTTTGGAAGGCCGAGGTGGGCAGATCACCTGAGGTCAGGAGTTTGAGACCAGCCTGGCCAACGTTGTGAAACCCCATCTCTACTGAAAATACAAAAAAAATTAGCCAGGCATGATAGCGTGTGCCTGTAGTCCCATCTACTCGGGAGGCTGAGGCAGGAAAATCTGTTGAACCTGGGAGGTGAAGGTTACAATGAGCCGAGATTACTCCACTGCACTCCAGCCTGGGCCACAGAGTGAGACTCTGTCTCAAAGAAAAAAAAAAAAAAAAAAAGCCGGACGCGGCGACTCACGCCTGTAATCCCAGCACTTTGGGAGGCCGAGGTGGGCGGATCATGACGTCAGGAGTTTGTGGCCAGCCTGGCCAATATGGTGAATCCCCGTCTCTACTAAAAATACAAAAATTAGCCGGGCGTGGTGGCGGGCGCTTGTAGTCCCAGCTACTCGGGAGGCTGAGGCAGAAGAATTGCTTGAATCTGGGAGGCAGAGGTTGCAGTGAGCCAAGATTGCACCACTGCACTCCAGCCTGGGCAACAGAGCGGACTCCGTCTCAAGAAAAAAAAAAAAAAAAAAAAAAAAAAGAAAAGAAACATGATATGTTTTGCTTACGATAGCTAGATGTAAAGATGAGGTTAATAGATATGAGAGTATTTTTGTGGTCTTAGTTTACCTTAAGATTCCTTAAAATCCCACTCACTGTATTTATTTTTTTATTTATAGAAATGCTTCCATCATTTCTTCAGAAAGTTGAAGTTGTCTCAGAAGCTTCTAGAGAAACTTGTGTAGCTTTGACTGATTGCCTTAATCTCTTCACTAAACAAGAAGGGGTAGGTAGTTCAGAATTGAATTTGTAAACTAATTGTTTGGATATTGCATGCGTGGTTGTCCATGAAGTTATTGCTTTCAAATTGTTCAAAGGTAGGAAAAAATTAGTATTAACAAAGGAAAGCTTCATTTGTCACAAAAATTTAGAACTTATTTATTATTGATTAAGCAGGATGAAATAACTTGTGTTCATATCTTTTGAATTTGTTGATGTAGCCATATTTAATAAGTATACTTAAAATTGATCTACTCAGGATTGTTATGACACTTCAATAAGAGAGATGTGAAAATATTCTAGAAACGGAAGGTCTTTACATTAAAAAATACTTTTATTTAGGAAATAGAGTACTATCATACTTATCTATGTAAACTAAGCTCAATGGATTAAATATTTTTTGTGTTCTTTCCCCTCACTCTCTTACCCTTCAACAGTTTGCCATTTGCTTTTCTAAATATGAGTAAGGGCTGAGCATGGTGGATCATGCCTGTAATTCCAGCATTTTGGGAGGCTGAGGCGGGCAGATCACCTGAAGTCAGAAGTTCGAGACCAGCCTGTCCAACATGATGAAACCCCGTCTCTACCAAAAAATACAAAAATTAGGCCGGGCACAGTGGCTCACGCCTATAATCCCAGCACTTTGGGAGGCTAAGGTGGGCAATCACTTGAGGTCAGGAGTTCGACACCAGTCTGGCCAACATGATGAAACCCCATCTCTACTGAAAATACAAAAATTAGCCAGGCATGGTGGCGCACACCTGTAATCCAGCTACTTGGGAGGCTGAGGCGAGAGAATCACTTGAGCCCGGGAGGCAGAGGTTGCAGTAAGCCAAGATTGCACCACTGCACTCTAGCCTGGGTGATGGAGTAGACTCTGTCTCAAAAAAAAAATTAGCCAGAGAATCACTTGAACCCGGGAGGCAGAGGCTGCAGTGAGCCAAGAACGCACTACTATACTCCAGCCTGAGTGACACAGTGAGACCCTGTTTCCAAAAAAAAAAAGAAAAGAAAACCAAATATGAGTAAGAGTGGTATGCTGAGCTATCAGTGATTCATTTTCAAAGGATTGAAAAGTTACAAAGATGTGTTTTGGTTGCCAGAATTAGGATTTTTCTTGTTTTGCTGTTTTTCCCCTCATTTTTATGATTTCAATGTAAGTCAAGTGTCAATAGGCTTTCTTTTCCATTTTGTTAATTTTTATATATATGTCTAATCTTCAGTATTTTAGATTAAGATACCAAATTTCTTATTCTTGTTTTAGTTTACTTGTACCTTTTGGTTAGAGATTAGGTTTTGGTAAAAGAAGATAGATGAAATTGCTTTTATATATTTTCCTCTAATATGTAAAGATCTAACATTTTATTTTCTCATGACTAGAAAGGGATCCTTATGAATTCATATACAATTTTTTTTTTGAGACAGGGTCTTACTCTGTTGCCCAGGCTGGAGTACAGTGGCGCAGTCATGGCTCACTGCAGCCTCAGCCTCCTGGGCTCAAGTGATCCTCCCACCTCAGCCTCACAAGTAGCTGGGACTACTGGCATGCACCATGATGCCCAGCTAATTTTTGATTTTTTTTTTTTTTTTTTTTTTTTTAGAAATGGGCCTTTGTATGTTGCCCAGGTTGGTCTTGAACTCCTAGATGCAAGCCATCTGCCCGACTCAGCCTCCCAAAGTGCTGGGATTACAGGCATGAGCCACCATGGCGAGCATATACAAATTTTTAAATGCTGTGTTTGCTATATGTAGCACCAATTCTACATGTTAATTTATTTGGAGAATAAGACAAATATGGAAATAATAATCATTTAAAACAAACTTACCAAAAGTCTTTTAATAGAATTATATTAACTATCACAGGAAAACATAATTGTTCATTAAACATTTCAAATGGTTGATTTTTTAATACTGTTTGAAAATATCCCTCCTCAGCACTTCTATTTTTCGTGGTTTGCAAATTTCATGAGTAAGTTTGTTTAAATAACAGATGATTTAGTGTTCTAAATAAATTTGAACAGGATGGTTGCATTCAGAATATCTTTGACATTAATAAAATATGATGTCATAGGATTCATGAAATATTTAGTACCTTGTAAAACCACATTTCACTCATGTCTCTTATGTGGTACCTGATGGATGTATTGATAGCTTTCTTGTCCTAGAGATGTATGGTTTTAAGGCTGAACATTAGATTAGAAGTAACATGTTATGTTGGTTCATGTTTAATTTCTGAAGCAATCAACCTATTCTATTTTTTAAACTATCTGCTTAAAAAATAACCTAATTCTTTCTCTTTGTGAAAATCTAGATGTGCAAGAGTGTTAGCCTAAAGTTTAGGCTAATTGACCTCTTTTAGCCTCTTAAATTTATCATGAGGATTAAATAAGATAATGTAAGCAAAATACTTAGCATAGTACCAGACACATAGTAAGCCCTGAATAAAAGTTAACAGTTATTGTAAGATCTTAACTAATTAACATTTGTAGCCTCTCTTTTTTGATAGTATCTTGGAGCTTTTATGTGTGTAACAGTGGATTTATCTTGTTTTGGGAGGAAGTAGCATTGTCTAAAGAACTTTTATTTGACCACTATCATTGGAATGATGGTGTTGTGTTTCCATCCTTGTTGTTTAAATGACAAGGCTACTTCACTTCTCTGAACCTTGTTGTCTTCATCTTTTGAATAAGGGAAACCATATAGCAAGCTTTTAGAAGCACTGGTCTGAAAGTCTGGTGGACCCATTTTTAATCTCAGTCTTTCTCTAACTTTTCTCCAACTGTGGGACAAGTTTCTGTAAAATGAAAATAAACACCTCAGAGTTGGGTGTGGGTATCAACTATATGTAGACGAATGTTACATATATAGAGTATGTTAGCATACTGCGTGGAACACAGTATTCTGTTTAGTAACTAGCATTTAATGTTTCAAGCTTTTGGAATGTATTTAAGATATCTTCTGAGTAATTATATGAAATATCAACTCCATGAAACACTTAGAATCCATGGATTTCCTTCTCAACAGTAAGATAAACAGTGAGAAGGCACTGCAAAATATTTGAAAGGTAAGTGGCATTTCTAAAGTTAGTCTTTCAAATGCATAAGGATTACAACATAGGAATTTAACAGCATAATCGAGGTCAGAGTGGTGTAATTATGTGCTGTAATACGTTTTTTATCTGGCATTATAAATTACATTTCTATTATCTAGAAATTTTATTAAAAGAGCAGGCATAAGCTTTGAAGACCTACAGACCTGGCTGTAATTCCTGGCTCTGCTATTTGGTCTCTTTGACTCAGTTTTAAAATACAATCTCCTATTTAAAATGGTGACCACCCAAAAGGGATTATTTTAAAGAGTAAATGCGATCATATTGGTAAAACACCTCTGTAGGGACTGGCACAAAACAGGGATCCAGTAGATGTAAGTGACCCCAGCCCCCACAGCAGCAACACTGTTTTTATTCTAGTCTTTTTTGAGGGCGGTTATTCTAAATGTTTCACATTTACTTCTTAACCTAAAACTTTAAAACTTAATTTTATGTTTATTTCATTTTTTTTTTTACAAACCCTTGTCAGGCCATAATTTTATGTTTTCTAGGTGTCTCGCGATTGGCCTTTTGTATGTCAATAATTATTCTGTGCCTTAATACAGAGATGCCCTCAGGGGATAATGTTTATATGAGTCTGTGTTTTTCTACTAAATGGCCTGGTCCTGCCAATGCTTTTTGGACTCTTGTTTGCTCTTTATAGGTTTTTAAAAATTACCTCTCTTGATTTTTCAAATTAACTGTGTACCTGCCTCTAGCAGTGGAATACTGATGCCTCTGATTTACTCTTTCTAATCTCCTGTTTATTAAAAAGAAAACTAGATAACCAAACTCCATAAAATGATGTCCAGTCAGAGTAAACTGGCCCTCTGTGAGAATCTTGGGGGTTTACAGTGTGTGCAGGCCTTCATGCCTTCTATTTCTGTGGTACGTGGGTGTTTTTTGCTTATTTGAAGATGTACTGATATGACCTACATAATCGAGGTTTTCATAGGAGCTCTAAATAAATGAGGCATTATTGTAGGAAGATTTTATTTGTAAATAAAACTGCTATGGCCTAGTGGCTCATGCCTGTAATCCCAGCACTTTGGGAGGCTGACGGGGGGGGGTGGATCACCTGAAGTCAGGAGTTTGAGACCAGCCTGGCTAACATGGTGAAACCCCATTTCTACTAAAAATACAAAAAAATTAGCCAGGTGTGGTGGCACGCACCTGTAATCCTAGCTACTCGGGAGGCTGAGGCAGGATAATCCGTTGAACCTGGGAGGCGGAGGTTGCAGTGGGCTGAGATCAGGCCATTGCACTCCAGCTTGGGCAACAAGAGCTCTGTCTCAAAAAAACAAAAAACAAAAAAACTACTTATGCTGTTGAGAAAATGGCAATATATAAAATACTTTGTAAAGTTTGTGGTTGATCTACTGAAGAAAAACCTAGATGCTGTTTTTAGGGTAGTTTTCTTAGAAACAGTATAACAGAATGTGAGTGCTGGGTCTTTTCTTAGCCTGGTCTGAGAGTTCCATTCAAAATGCCAGAAACTGGTTTCTGGAATTATATTTGTTTCTGTAGTTTTCCTTGCCAGAGGATGCCCTCCTCATTTTGTGTACTATCGAGCTTCCTTGATGTTAGTCATACCAATTTTTCCAAGGTAAGAACTGCCCATTTAAAGTTAGTAGAAGCTCAGTTATCAAGTGTTTTATACATATTTCATGTTAAATCTCCTGACTGCTGAAGAGCTGTGACCCAACTGTATGACTGGAATGAGAGTGGTGTTGGCCAGGCACGGTGGCTCATGCCTGTAATCCCAGCACTTTGGGAGGCTGAGGTGGTGGATCACCTGAGGTTAGGAGTTTGAGACCAATCTGACCAACATGGTGAAACCTCGTCTCTACTAAAGATACAAAAAATTAGCCGGGTGTGGTGGCAGGCACCTGTAATCCCAGCTACTCGGGAGGCTGAGGCAGGAGAATCGCTTGAACCCAGGAGGCAGAGATTGCAGTGAGCGAGATCGCACCCTTGCCCTCCAGCCTGGGCAACGGAGCGAGACTCCATCTCAAGAAAAAAAAAAAAAAAAAAAGAGTGGGACTAATTTTGTGGTATAATGGAAAGATTCAGACCCTACATTGGAACCGTCTGAAGGGTTGGAATTCTGTACTGCTTCTTTGGACTGGACACTGGTATCTTTGAAGAGAAATCATGTGTACATGTGGACTTACAGCTCTACAAAGTCATGATCTCTTCCCTTCATTTCATTTCCTGCGCTGTCGGGCAGTCCTGTAGTCATTTTGTGACCCTGATATCTTTTGTTCCCTAATGTTCTTTACAGCTCTTCTCGGCCTGCACCCATCTCTGGCCCTCTGTCTCTGTAGTCCCCTCAGATCTCCTTCCACTCTGAGCAGAATTCCTTTGTTAAACATGAGGCAGTCACTGTATATGGCTCCACTCCCTACCACTCTTCACTCCAGTTTTTATCTGCATCTGCTCTTATCCTTTCCTCTAGCCTTTTGCTGGAGGCATCTGTCTCCTTCCATTCTGCTTCTCTGGGGACCTTGCTTCAAAAAATAGCTCCTCTCTTTGGAATTCTCTACCCCCTTATTTATAGCTTTTGTCTATCTCCCTGCATCCTTTTCCAATTCCATTTTTGAAAATGTGATACTTTCTGTTTCTACTTCTTAATTTTCAGCAAGTCCACCGAAACTGTTCTTGCCAGTATTTCCTTATTGCTAAATCAAAGGACATTTAAAAATTGTCTTGCTTGTCCTCTGAAGGGCCTGGCATGTGACTACTTCCTGTTTTTTGGAATTGCGCTGTGGCTTCCACAGTGCTGCCTCTTTTGGCTTCTCCTTCCTTTGTAGCAGCTCCCTTTCAGTCACCTTCTTTTTTTTTTTTTCTTTTGAGGTGGAGTCTTACTCTGTTGCCAAGGCTGGAGTGCAGTGGTGCCATCTTGGCTCACTGCAACCTCAGCCTCCCGGGTTCAAGCAATTCTCCTGCCTCAGCCTCCTGAGTAGCTGGGATTACAAGTGCATGCCACCACACCCAGCTAATTTTTTGTATTTTAGTAGAGATGGGGTCTCACTATGTTAACCAGGCTGGTCTCAAACTTCTGAACTGAAGTGATACACTTGCCTTGGCCTCCCAAAGTGCTGTGATTACAGGCATCAGCCACCACGCCTGGCCTCAGCCACTTTCTAAAGCATTTTTTTATCTACCTATGTATTAAATATTAGTATTCCCTAGGTTTCTGTGAGTGACCTTCTCACTCCTCGTATTTTCCCTGGATGATGTCACCCACTCCTTTAACTAGAATTCCCTGAGGACTCAGATGTCTCCACCTCAGACTTCTCCTGAGTTCTGGTCTAATATATCCAGCTGCCTTTTGAACATTTACATAGGCTTATATCAGAAGCATTTCAAAACCAACGTGTCTCAAACTGAGTTATCCATTCAACTCATAGACTTGCCACCCATTCAGTAATTCAGGCCAGGATCATGGGAACTGGCTTTGGTTCATCCTCCTTCTTCCTCCCTATCTTTAATCAAGTCCTGTCAATTTTTGTGTGTGTGTGTGTGTGTGTGTGTGTGTGAAGGAGTCTCGCTCTGTTGCCCAGGCTAGAGTACAGCGGCACAGTCTTGGCTCACCGCAACCTCTGCCTCCTGGGTTCCAGCAACTCCCCTGCCTCAGCCTCCCAAGTAGCTGGGATTACAGGCACACACCACCATACCCGGCTAATTTTTGTATTTTTAGTAGAAACGGGGTTTTACCATGTTGGCCAGGCTGGTCTAGAACTCCTGACCTCAAGTGATCTGCCTGCCTCGGCCTCTCAATGTGCTGGGATTATAGGTGTGAGCCACCATGCCCGGTTCAGTTTGATTTTTTAATATCTTGGTTGCCTATCTCCCTTTATTCTGTCTTCCCCGACTCCAGCATACAGTTCCCCATTGCTGTTCTGTGAGATAAATTCTCAAGGTTGCTCTGTTGGATGACTGTAACCATTTCCTCATTCAGGCTCCACCCTTCAAAGCTAGGTGAGGTGTCCCTGCTGCTCCATGAGTTCCTGGCTGTCATAGCATTTATCACATTGTATCATTATATATTCACAAACTGGAGCTCCCTAAGGAAGCAACTGTATCTTAGTTATTTTTGTAGCATGGTACTTGGCATGTGGTAGATGGTGAATAAATATTTGAATGAATGAATAATGAATGTACAAAGGAAAAAATTCAGGCTTTGGGATCAGACCAATCTGGATCTAAACTCTGCTACCTCGACCTTGAACAAATGAATATATGTTTAGGAATTCTGTTTCCACATCTGAAATTGAGCGCATATATGTGTTATTTTATGTGAGGTGCTTCGGTACAGTACCTGGCACATTTAGGGGCCATGTAGATTGCCTTTTAAAACAAGAAGGTAATTTGTTGTTCATTGTTTTGCTACCTAGCACTACTTTTATAAACTGAATTCATTCTTTAATTTTCAGGGCCTAGGGAGAGATTCTGTAGCAGGGACTCCTCTTTCCATACGTGATTTTTCCAAATACAGTAACAGTTATTTTCAGTGAAAAAAGTAAAAGAAATAAACTGACTTTTCAAAGATGCCATGAGGCTGGGCGTGGTGGCTCACGCCTGTAATCCCAGCACTTTGGGAGGCCAGGGCAGGTGGATCACTTGATGCCAGGAGTTAGAGACCAGCATGACCAACATAGCAAAACCCCCATCTCTACTAAAAATACAAAAAATTAGCTGGGCGTGGTGGTGCAGGCCTGTAATCCCAGCTACTCAGGAAGCTGGGGCATGAGAATCACTTGAACCCAGGAGGTGGAGGTTGCAGTGAGCTGAGATTGTGCCACTACACTCCAGCCTGGGCGACAGAGCAAGACTCTGTCTCCAAAAAAAAAATAATAAATAAAATAAAGTAAATAAAATAAAAATGAAAACAAAGTTGCCATGAAACCTCACTGACATTCATTCCCAATTTTCCCAGCATGGCCTGGAATGGTCTTTAACACATTCTAGGTCTGTAGTGCAATTACAGTTACCACCGATTTCAATGGGACTTAAAGTACCTAGGATCTTGTGAAAGAAATATTTAATTTTGTTCATTTTTACTCTGAACTCACTAAAGTATGAGGACAGATTTAAACACTTTAGTAAGGTGAAAGGTTTGAAACATGTTGAAACAAAAAGATTTTTTTCCCTCCATCAGAGTGTTACAGTTAACCATAAATTTCATTAACCTGAACATCCCACTTAAGTGTGGTATTTGGGTGGTGGGTTGTCCTCTCCTCTGAACCTTTGCCCTTCAAGCCTGGCTGGAATAATTTTACCTAAGTAGGTTTCACGGTAGTAGGATTAATACCGTTGTTTTCCTTGTTGCTCAGTGTCCCAACTAGAGTATAAACAATAAATATGTGAAGACTGCCCTTCAGTCTTGGTTTTGGAACCGTAAACGCGAACGCTTCAGCATAAGCCTGAGTAAGTGACAGGCAGGATTGGAGAGAAGATTCCTTTGCTTTCCAGAGTTTCCCGAGGGGCGGGCTGGTAAGAAAAAAAAAGAAAAGAAAAAAAAAAAAAAAAGTTGCCAGGGCCGGTGTCTCCAGGAGAGGGCCGAGCGCACAGCAGCTCTAGGACCTCGCAGGCGCCTCAGCGCGGCACTCACGCATAGCCCAAGGAGCAGTCCCCGACCTCTCCTCGGAGGGCCGTGCAGGCTTCCCCGGCGGTCCCTACCTGCGCCTCCGCCCGCCAGCGGCGCTGGGGAAGGGGAGGAGCGGCCCGGACGCGGCCCGCCGCGCGCAGGGAGCCGCCCGCCGCAGGCCTTGCCGCCGCCCGCCCGCGCTCTCCCCGCGAGCCCCGGAGGGCGGGTCTGCGGCCGAGCCAGCGGCGGCCGAGGGGCAGCGCAGACCTCTGCGGCCCGGGCGGGCGCGGCGCGGGAGTCCTGGGCCGCTGGCGGGCAACGCCTCTGCCCGACCTCGCTGGGGAAGGCGGGCGCTGCTGCCCGGCCGGAGCCAGGGGCAGGCTGCGCGAAGGTGACTTAGGGAGACCTTGCGGGCCGCCCTGGGTCGCGCCTCCCGGATCGGCTCGCCTCGGCTCGACTGGAGGGGAGGAGGAGGAGCAGGCCGAGCGCATTCGCGCTGGAGCTTGCCAGGAGCGCAGGGTGGAGCGCGCCAGCCGGGGTCCTCGGATCTGGCCCAGGTAGGTGGGTGTATTTGCAGCTCCGTAGCTTTGCGGGGCAGCCTGGGGCCACGGAGGATGCCGGGGGAGGGCGGCCAGACTTGATCCAGGGCTGTGAGTAGATCCAAGAATAGTTGGACGTGTGTGTGCAGAGTGGGGTGCAGCCGCGGGCGCGTGGGGAGGGGCGCACCAGCCGGGAGACCCTGCTCTCTTCCCAGTGCGGGTCTCCCTGCCTTGGGGTTCCTGCAGGAAGAGCCCCTGGGGAAAAAGCCCGTAGACTGATGTGTTTCTCAGTTGAATATTGGTATTAGGTCAAGAAGGGCTGGAGTGGGAGGAGTAAGACAGTGAAAGACATTATTGTCCTGAATAACCTTCCAAGTTAGTGATTTTTCGCATGGCTGTGCTCCGGCTGACATTGAGATGAACTTACCATCCGCTGCTCAGAGGCCGCTGAAATTCCAAGAATACGAGAAGTGCATGAGCGGATTAAGGAGAGAAAGGGAAATTCTATTTGTGTTGGGGAATGGGGAGGTGGCTTTTAACTTTAATGTTTTGATTAAAGATTTTTGATTACTCACAGGCTTTCTTTGTAGCCTAAACCAGCGGGGAATCACGTTTCCTAGCATTCAGAGCATGTGGCTAGTTGTTTAGTGCTTTCTGTTGTGCTGGATTTTTCTGGGTTTGGAGAGAGGGTGGTAAGGAGAGGAAGATGCCAGAGAAGAGCTTAGTACAGCTTTTCTGAGTTATTAAGGCTATTAAAAGTTTCTTAATTTTAATTAGGTTCAAAGACTGAATTAAGGCATTGCTTAGCAGGAATCTTTTTCGAGAGAGAAAAAATGCTTGAAATGTGTGTTGGTGGAATAATGTGTAGGCTGGAAAACGGGGTGGGGTGGGGGGGTGTCTAAATGCAAACTTGCTTTCCATTTTGAGGACACACCGAAGTTAATCTCCTCTCCAAATCAAATTTGATTTTTAGTCCTTAAGCTGATGTCTTTGGCAAGGTAACTCAATGTCTGTTTAGTGGATATTTAATCTGAGCACAACTACCAGGGAGCTATTTCAGCCTCTGTCCCAGTGCTACTTTAGCCAGACTGGAGTTTTAAAGGAACTTATATCAGCCTGAATATAGTTGCTGGACTCTAGTCTCCCCTCTTTAGAAACCCTTTAAAGGTTAAATTTAGGAGATTGTATTGACAGTGAAAGTGACCCGTATAATTTCTTTGCCCCCAGTTGTGAGCCCTGCATAATTGGGGGGAAGTAAAAGAGCCTGTTAGGTTTTCCATATTAAAGCAAAGGTCTTACTGATATTCAGGGTAGTTTATAAATAGTTTGAGCATGTTTAAATATTGTGCATAACTGAGAAAATAATTATGCAACATCATAATCTAAGCTCCATGTACAATTTTTGACAGTTTATCATTTACATTCTTTATAAAAAGGTTGGCTAAACTTACTACTTCTGGCATTCAAATATATGACTGTTTATCAGCTTTCTGAGAATTATAAGAAATATTTTAATTCCTCTAAAAATAGAAATTTAGAATTGTTATTCAGTCCACATTATTCAACATATATTCCTAAAATTTTCAGTTTATTTTATATATAGTCCAGAGATACAGCTACAAATTAATTTGGAAGCAGCTAAGACATAAGTTATAAATAAAATGAAGTTTATGTAAACTGAAGCTGGATTTCATTGTGATAACTTTTGGGGAATTTTTGAACAAAATACATAAGGTTTTAATTAGCATGGTGTGTGTGTGTGTGTGTTAGGCTTGTCATGCTTGATGTGACTCAAGATCTATCCTCATAAGTCTTTTTATCTCACGATGGTACCAAGACTATAGTCTGCATGTGACTGTGTTTGTCTCATTCCGTACCATATTCCCAATATAGAATGCAGTGCCTGGCTTGTACTCTGATGATTTTTGCATGAGTTATATAGGCAGACATAATTTTCCTTTCATTTTAACTTCAGAGTCTTAAGGGTGTAACCCCTATACATTTTTATAATGGTCCATTGAGGATTTGATGTCTATTACTTTCTGTGACTTTTTTTTGAGTCATTTGATAAATATTTATAGATTGTTTACCTTATAAGAGACTACTAGACCAGTCTGTCTTCATAAAACTAGATGACTAAAATCTATGTAGTCATCTGACTTATACGGGCGTCAGGTGACTAAATAAATTCTTACAGAAGGTGCAACATACCCAGAAGCAACAGAAGAGGGTAAATTTTAGCAAATCCTTAAGACTGGAATGGAAGGGAAAGAATAAAGAGAAAGTCCAGTCTCAAAGATAGAAGCAGGGTCCTTTTGAAGGACTTTGTAAAGTATATCTTGGGCAGTTAGAGTCACTGAAAGATTTTAATCAGATTTAATGAGATTTGCTCCTTACGAGAAGGATTAGAGAGAAGCACAGGCCTGCAAACAGGACGACCAGGTGCAGGAACTCAAGAGAGATAATCAGGGACTGAACCAAGTTAGTGACTGTGGAGAAGGAAAGGGGGATGCAGAGCCGAGATGCTTCAGAAACAAACAACGTGAATAGGAGCTGGTACTGCAGGGAATGTGGGGAATGAAGGTGGAGCCATAGATGACACCCAGGTTTATGGCACAAGTCACACTGTATAGAGATGATTAAGGTGGGGAATTGAGGGAATGTGGAAAGATGAGTTGCCTTTTGGACATGCTATTATGTTCAAGTAAGATTGTCCTTAGGTGTCTGATAAAAATTTGGGAATCATTAACATTGGGAGTCACCTAAGTCAACATGGTAATTGAGGTCAAAGGAATGAATAATATTACCTAGGAGAAGACGCTTGAACAAGTTTGAAATCAAAAGATTGAATACTGATGCTTAAAAGACAAGTGAAAGAAAGGGAGCCAGTGGAGATGACTGAGAAAAGGCGGCAGGAGAGGCAGGAGGAACTCTAGAACACGGGATCGAGGGAGACAAGCCGCCCAGAGGACAGGTAAGAACTGAAGCTTGTCCATTGTATTTGGTAGCCAGGTGGTCATTGGAATCTTTTTTTCCTTTATTTTTTCTAAAAAACAAAACAAAACAAAAAACGGGGTACATGTGCAGAACATGCAGATTTGTTATATAGGTATATGTGTGCCATGGTGGTTGGTCATTGAAATCTTTGATGATGGAAGTTTTAGAAGCTTCATATAGGGCCAGGTGTGGTGGCTCACACCTGTAATCCCAGCACTTTGGGAGGCTGAAGCAGGTGGATCCCCTGAGCTCAGGAATTTGAGAGCAGCCTCAGCAGCATAGCGAAACCCCGTCTCTCCCAAAAAAATATAAAAAATTAGCTGGATGTGGTGGTGTGCACCTGTGGTCCCAGCTACTTGGGAGGCCGAGGTAGGAGGATCACTTGGGCCTGGGAAGGGGAGGTTGCAGTGAGCCGAGACTGCACCACTGCATTCCAACCTGGGTGACAGAGTGAGACCCTGTCTCAAAAATAAAAAAATAAACAAAAAACAAAAAAAGGAAGCTTGACATAAGAGGAAGCCAGATTGCAGCATGCAAAGAAGTAAGTGTGAGGGAGGTGAGGAAACAAATGATGAAGATAGACTTTGTAGACATTCATAATCTGTGGATGATTGTAATTTTATTCCTTTTTTTCAATTCTTATACCTTTCATTTCTTTTTGTAATTCTTCATTTACTGGCTAGGGCCTTCAGGACAATGTTGCGTAGAAGCTGAGATGGTAGGAATTCGTGTTCATCCCTGATTTAAAAAAAAAAAAAAAAAGGCATACCTCTAACTTCTAATGATTCACTGTTAAGAATGGTATTTAACAAATACCATTTACCAGATTTAAAGAGTTTCCTTTCATATATTGTTGAAAATTTTTTTTATCATTAAAGGGTGTTGAGTTTTATCAGATGTTCTTTGGTGTCTATTAAAAGGGTTGTATGGTTTTTTAAATCTGCTAAGCTGGTAAATGATATATTTGGACTTTTTCCAGTGCCAAGCCAGCCATCCTTGTGTACTTGGAATAAACCTAATTTGGTTATGATGTATTATCTTTAACATTGTTCTCAATTTGGTTTCCTTTGGATTTTAGTATCTATTTTAGTATGTATGTTCATAAGTAAGATTGACTTGTAATTTTCTTTTTTTGTTCTGTCCTCATCAGGGTTTAATATCAAGGTTATACTGACCTCATAAAGTGAGTTTAGGAGTATTCCCTCCTTTGCTGTTTTGTATAAAATTGAAATGATCTGTTCCTTGAAAATTTAGAACTTTCTTATAAAACCACCTTATCTTTGTAAAGTTTTTTTTTTAACTAGTAACTACATATATTTAATGTTTCTAGGATTATTGTAGTTTTCTATTTCTTTTTGGGTCAGTTTTGACAAGTTATATATTTTTAGGAATTCTTTTAAGTTTTGAAGTGTATTATAAAGGTATTCATAATTTTCTTTCATTTTTTTTAACTTAGGTTGGATCTGTAATTATATATCTTTCCTAAACTTTTTCCATTTTCTTTTTTCTAATACTGACTTGGATATCTCCAAAGAAATTTCGTTTCAAATGAATCTCAGTCCCTCCCTATAAGTCTCATTAAAGCTTTTTTTGATTACTTTTCAAAAAACGGTCTTTAGTTTCTTATCTATTGCATCTTTTTTAAAATTAAATTTTACAATTATCTGTATCAGCTTTTTGAGTTTTATTTTTTTCTTTAGAACATTTGTTATCCTCTGTCTTTTGAACCTGGATAATTCAAAGTTTTTCCTTTCCGGATTTCTAGTTGTATATTTCGTAGTTCTAGTATTTTGTAATTTCGTGAATGTATCACTGTTAGCTTTAGCCGTTGGTTTATTTTTTAGACTCTAATAATGTATTTTTGTAGACTCCATCTTTCCAGCCTGAAGACTGCTTATGAATGGAGTCTAGGTACTATCCACCTAACATTTAAAACACCTAAAATGTACAGAAGGTTTGGACGACTTCCAAGTTTTTTCTCTGAGACACCTCGTCCTGTTTCCACTGCTTGGCATTTCTGTTTATTTTCCTCACCTACTGCTCACCTTCTTCCTCCTTTTCCTTCATACTTTCTTTTCTGTTCTTGAGTGGTAGAAGAATGACCCTCATTCCCTTGTTTCCTTTTCCACCTTTTTTCTGTCTCCCTTGTTTTCTCTCTCATACACTTTGAGGATTTTTCCATCTGCTCAACATATTCATCTCCCCCTTTTCCTTCTTCTCAGAACCTTGGCCCCAACACCAAAGAGGAACAAGCCAGGATAACCTGTGTCTGGTTTTCTTTAGATGCTCAAAGGTTCACCATTGTTTACCTCATGCTCTGTGTTATTCTTTATGCAGACCAGCTGAAGACAGAGCCAGGGAGAGTGTGGGGAAAGCTAGGGAGGAAGGCATAAATGATAGAACTCAAACCTGCTATTATGTAGGGTCCCCAGGCACGGGTTTCAGTAACAGGGACCCTTTTCTTGCTCTTTGACTCAGGGCAACTTACTCCAAGGCTCACGTTCTTTTGTGTAACACGGAGTCGTTAACGCAGACCCTTTCTTTCTACATCACAGGTTGCTGTGACATTCAGATGCAATAAGGAGAAACCTGTCAATTTCCATGTTTTATTCTCACGAAAATATCTTAAAAGGAACTTGTGCACAATTCAGGGAGAGAAAGGGAGCAAAACTGGTTTGTGGCATGGTGTGTTGGAGGAGAGAAACCCCAATGGGAAGCAGTAGGTGGTGATGGGAATAACAAGAAGCACAGTGGTTGTGCTCAGTGGTCAAGAGAGATGCAGGGGAGATGTCTTTCCCCTGGGAGAGGGGAGCTCATAACCACCCAGGCTGCAGACATGGACACACTGTTACACACAGTGGCAGGGGAGATGCTATGCTCCGGTGACAACATGCTACATGCCATGCTCTGGTGACATCAGCTGTTCTTTTGCCTAATTATTTGCTACATTCAGGACACTGGGCCTTTTTGAGTTTACTTGAGAAATCAGCCCTCACTTATAACAGTGTTTCTGTGAGGGAGATTTTTGTTGTTGTTTTTCTGGGTTCTGAACAGCTGGATTAGAAATGATTTGTGAGCATAATTCTTAATAAATTTCTTTTTCTTTTTATTTTTCATTTTTATTTTTCCAAGATGGAGTATCACTCTGTTGCCCAGGCTGGAGTGCAGTAACGTGATCTCTGCTTACTGAAACCGCTGCCTCCCGGGTTCAAGCGATTCTCCTGTCTCAGCATCCCAAGTAGCTGGGACTACAGGCGATGCCACCATGGCTGGTTAATTTTTGTATTTTTAGTAGATATGGGGTTTCACCATCTTGGCCAGGCTGGTGACGAACTCGTGACCTCAGGTGATCCACCCACCTCGGCCTCCCAAAGTGCTGGGATTACAGGGTGTGAGCCACTGTGTCTGGCCAAAATTTCTTACTTGTGTTAGAACTTATTTAATTTTGAATATTTTATTTATTTGTGGTATTTGTGTTAAGGACTAGTTGTTTAAAATCCCAAAGTCTCAGAATCGGTATTAGATTGTAGAACATCTGGTCTGATGGTCTTCAGAGGTTTTATTGGCAGTGGAGGCAGGATGTGGACGCCAGTATATAAGACCGATGAAAGTAAAAGCACCCATTCATCCACTGCAGTACCTCCATAGAAAAGTTTGAAAGTGATCTATTCTTTATTTTACAGAGGACGCTAGGGCCAGGAGGAGAGTGTCATTTACTTGCCCAAGCATATGCCGCTAGGAGCGGGCAAAACTTAGAACTAAATCCAGGATAACTGCCTCCAAATTTAATGCCAAAGAACAGCACAACTATATCATACACACCTAGAATTAGGAAAAGTCTTTAGACAGCCCAAGCGGATGTGGCCATCTATATAAGCTACTTTCCCAATTTGACCAAAGGATGCCACATTTAGAAATAAGATAAGCAGATGGCCAAGGGTATTGAAATATCTTCTGATTTTGCACAGAATACCTGTGTTCCAGGTTCTCAACAGGAAATTGCTGTCCATCTTTCTGTGAAGATTTTGCTTAGTAGAAGTCGCATTTTGGGAAAATATAGAAGTAGTCTATTTCCTAAGATTCCTTATCTTAATGTTAAACTGGACTGTCAGAATGCTATAGCCTGGACTATGTTTTCTTGATTTTTCAGAAAAATGGCCCTCACTGAATTATAAGTTGGAGTTATACCCTCAATTTTTGTTGAAGGGCATTTCAAAAAATATTAGCCTTAACGACATGATTATTTTGCCTTCTAATACTCTTGTTCCCCTTTATATAATTCTGGATGAGAAATTAGAGCTAAGGGCAAAGAGGGAGTTTCTTTTCTCCAAGGAACAGTTGGTGTTTTTTTTTTTCCTGGTGGACAATTAAAAGGGCACAATTGATTGTATTTCTCTTTCTGTTTTGGCCTTAAGAGAATTCAAAGCCTGATTTGTGGTTCATCCACAGTTTCTGTGTAGGCTTCATCACTGGTAGGTCCTGCGTCAATCCCTATTGGGAACTGTATTGTAATTTCATAGTCTTACAGTTTGGCAATCGCTAGATTACAACATTCTCTTGTGAATTAATTGAATATGGTTGTTCCCCAGGGTGCATTCACATATGCTGATTACATTTTGGGATTTTTTTCTGCAAGTAGTATTAAGTAAATAGTTGTTAAAATGTTAGGAATAGGCTGAATGTAGTGGCTCACGCCTGTAATCCCAGCACTTTGGGAGGCAGAGGTGGGCGGGTAGCTTGAGGTCAGGAGTTCGAGACCAGCCTGGCCAACATGGTGAAATTTTTTGCTACTAAAAATACAAAAAAATTAGCCAGGTGCAGTGACACGTGCCTGTAATCCCAGCTACTCGGGAGGCCGACGCAGGAGAATCACTTGAACCCGGGAAGCGGAGGTTGCAGTGAGCTGAGATTGCGCCACTGCACTCCAGCCTGGGTAACAGAGCGAGACTCCGTTTCAAAAAAATGAAGTGTTGGGAGTATATTTTTACCTTATGCTATGGTTTTGTGTTAAGAATATATACATTTTGATAGTGACTTTGTTATAGATAATGTCGAGGACCCAAGTAAAAATACATGGCAAATATTGCAATCGCAGTGTATTAGGGTTTTGTTGGTGTGTTAATATGAGTCATCCTAACTATATATTTTAGTCCAATATTTGGAGGAAAAAGTTTTATTGTTTTCTGCTTTTGGTAAAATATACATATGATTTACCATCGTAACCATTTTTAAGTGTGTTGTTCAGTGGCAAACCTCACAAGATTGTGGGTGGGGAGGATCATATGAGCTAGTACAGCACGTACTTAGCACAGCACCTGGTGTAAAGTAAACATACATACTGACAAAACTTGGGAAGCACTGCTTTAACATATTTGCAGTGTTTTCTTCAGATAGACATATAACCTCCTAAGTTGTGATTCCAGCACATTTAAATTTTTTACCTCAGTTTGAGAACCGTGAAAACACTTGTCAAAACAGAATAAAATATCAAAATTCTAAAAAAGCAAAGTGATTGTCTTTCTGGGCTTAACAATGTTTACCATATACAGAAAGCTATTTTCAGAGACAGAGCTGAAGGCATGTAAAAAGCGGAGCTGGAAATCATGGAATAAATGTACAGTGGAATAGTCCTTTGTAAAAAGGAAAGAACTGCTTGTAGTTGCAAAAACATGGATGAATCTAAAGAACATTATACTAGTAAAAAAAGCGAGATACAAAAGAGTACACATCCTGCATGATTCCATTTATTTGAAGTTCAAAAACAGACAAACCTAAACCATGGTTATTGAAGTCAGAGCAGTGGTTGCCTGGGCAGGGGGTGGAGAGAAGGAGAGTGACCGTGAAAGGGGCACGTGAGAACTTGGGGGAGAGAGGTAATGGAAATGTCCTGTATCTTGATGGTGGTGCTAGTTACATGGTGTATATATTTGTAAAAGCTTACTGAATCATACACTTAAAGGTATTGTATATGATTCAAATAAAGTTTATTTAAACAATTAGTTGCTATGGTGTTACTTCTGTTACATATAACTGTTTTCTAGTTATTTTCATCAGCAAAACTATCAATTGCAGAGCCCCTGAATAACTTCTGAAAACAAGATTTGTTTAGATTATGATTAAACTTCCCTGCTTTTAAAAATGATTATTTACCTCTGGTGGCGTATCTTAAAAAAAAAAAAACTGTTTATTTTGAGGATATGTGAAATATACAAATCTGTGGCTAGTGATTATGTAAGAGCAACCTATTTTTAGGTCGAAGCTTTGCAACCATGATGAGGCAGGAGTGTGCTTAAATTCTCAGATTGGGCTCCCATACCAGACATCTGAGAAAGTCATATGTTCTGCAGTATTTAAGAGGACCTTGCAAACATCGTTTTGCATCTGATGCATTGCCAATCTGATGCAAAATTTGATGATGCAATTATCAGTTCCTAAGTATGCATATTTTAAAATATTTTGCTAATTATAGAATTGTGAGATATATATGGAAGATATACAGGAGTATACAGAAAGCTATTTTAGAGCTTATAGAGAAGAATATGAAAACCAGGTCCCAGCAACCACCAGCAGGATTTTGGTGTGTCTTAGCTTATTCATATGAGTGTGCAAACACAAATACAATGCATATTGCTGTTTAATATCTTACATCATTTTCAGTAATATCAGAGTGAGTATTTTTCTTTGAAAAACACCTATTCTTTGAAAAAATTTTTTATTTTTTATTTTTTGAGACAAAGTCTTGCTCTGTCGCCCAGGCTGGAGTGCAGTGGCATGATCTCGGCTCACTGCAAAGGTCTCAGCTCACTGCAGCCTTAACTTCCCTGGGTCAGATGATCATCCCAACTCAGCCTTCCTCATAGCTGGGACCACAGGCATGCACCACCAAACCCGGCTCATTTTTGTATTTTTTGTAGAGATGGAGTTTTCCCCTGTTGCCCAAGCTGGTCTCAAACCCCTGGGCTCAAGTAATCTGCCCGTCTCAGCCTCCCAGAGTGCTGGGATTATGGGTGTGAGCCATCATGTCCAGCCCAAAAATGTTTTTAAGGCTGCATATGAAGTGTATTATCGTTTTAACTTCCATTGTCAATATATGAGTGGTTTTTTTTACTGTGCCCTTCCTATTGCTGAGTGCTATCATTTTTATAGCTTTATTGACGTATAATTGATGTACAATAAACTCCACGTATTTAAACTGTTATTGAATGAATTTTGACATGTGCTTGCACTAGTGAAACTGTCACCACAATCAAGATAAGGAATACTTCTATTCCTTCCAAAAGTTCCTTACTGCCTCTTTGTAATACCCCTTATTCTTTCTTCCACCCCCATCCACAGGCAAGTATTGATCAGCTTTTTATCACTAGACATTGGCAGGAATTTTCTAAAATTTTATAGTAATGGAATCATACCGTATGCACTTTTGGGGGTGGGTTCTGGCTTCTTTAACTCAGTTATTTTGAGGTTCATCCATGTTGTTGAATGTATCAGTAGTTAACTCCTTTTTATTGCTAAATGATATTCCATTTTGTGGCTGTACCACAGTTTATCCATTCACATGTTGATGGATATTTAGGTTGTTTCCAGTTTGGGGCTATTATAAATAAAGCTATGAATATTTGTATATACAAGTATTCATGTGGACATAAGCTTTTATTTTTCTTATGTAAATATCTAGTAGAATGGCCAGGTCATATGATAAATGCATGTTTGTCTTTTTTTTTTTTTTTGAGTTCTTTTAAACCTTGGGGAAAAATGCGATAGAATTCACATACATAAAATTCACTCTTTTGAGCATACAATTCAGTGGCATTAATACATTCACAGTGTGCAGTTATCACCTCTGTCTTATTCCAAAACATTTTCATCATTCCACAAGGAACCCTGTACCCATTAAATACTCCCTGTCTGTCTGCTACCCCATCCCCAGTCCCTGAAAACCACGAATCTGCTTCTTCTCTATGGATTTGCCTGTCTTGAACATTTCATGTAAATGGAAGTATACAATATGTGAGCTTCTATGTCTGGCTTTCTCCCTTAGCCTAATGTTTTTGAGGTTCATGCGCATTGTAGCATGTATAAGCACTTTGCCTTTGATGGCTAAGAAGTATGGTATGTATATATCACATTGTATCTGTACATCCATTTATGGGCATTTGGGCTGTTTCTACCTTTTGGCTATTGCAAATAGTAATGCTGTGAATGTTTTTGCAAGTATTTGAGCATTTGTATTCAATTCTTTGGGTGTATACCTAAAAGTAGGATTCCTGGGTTATATGGTGGTTCTATGTTTAACTTTGTAAAGAACCACCATACCGCTTTCCACAGTGGCTGACATTTTACATTCCCATCAGCAATATGCAAAGTTCCACTTTCCCCACATTCTTCTGAACACTTATTTTCTTTTTTTTAAAAAAAATTATAGCCATTCTAGTAGGTGTGAAGTGGTATCTCATTGTGATTATGATTTGCATTCACCTGTTGAACTCATCTATTCATGTGCTTATGGGCTGTCTTTTTTGGAGAAATGTCTGAGTCCTTTGCCCATTTTTTAATTGGATTGTTTGTCATCTTATCGCCGAGCGTGGAGTTCTTTACGTGATTGTGTATATATTCTAGATACTAGACCCTTGTTAGATATATGACTTGCAAATACTTCCCTCCATTTCTTAGGTTGTCTTTTTACTTTGTTGATAGTGTTCCTTTATGCATCAAAGTTTTAAATTTTTGTTGTTTGTACTTTTGGTGTGTGTGTTTTTTTTTTAACTAAACTGAAATTTCTCTAAATTACTTTTTATCCAAAAGCCACATCAGAATAGTCTGTGGTGCTTTATAAAAACATTACATGTATCAGTGTATTACCATCTAACAAGCAAAAAACCCCAAACCCGATAACATTAGCTTAAATTAGAGATTTATATTTCTTTCACTGTGAAGAAAATGAGAGGCGGGCAGTCTGGGCCTGTATGGCAGTTTCAGGTGTTAGGGGCTGTTCCTACTGTCAAATTTTCATCAGCAGGAAGGAGGAAGGGGCAGAAAAAGGGGTATACCCTTCCCTTTAATTACTTCTACTATCCTTTGCACAATATTTCCATTCTTCTTGGCCAGAACTTAGTCATTTGTCTATAGCTGACAGAGAGATGGAGAAGTATGGTCTGTTAGCTGGAGGGCAAAAGGTAAAACTTGGGGCTTACTAATGACAAAGGGGAGAAAAGCTATTGGGAGAAATTAGCAGTCTCTGTCACAAGGCACAAGCCTTGTTCATTCTTGGAAATCCTGATTAAGTAGAGCACGTTCCAGGGACCATTCCAGGTACTAGGATACAATTGTGCACAAATATTTAATACGGAGTTAAAAAGATGTAATTTTAGGCCAGGCGTGGTGGCTCACGCCTGTAATCCCAGCACTTTGGGAGGCCGAGGTGGGCGGATCACGAGGTCAGGAGATCGAGACCACGGTGAAACCCCGTCTCTACTAAAAATACAAAAAATTAGCCAGGTGCAGTGGCGGGCACCTATAGTCCCACTACTCGGGAGGCCGAGGCAGGAGAATGGCATGAACCCGGAAAGTGGAGCTTGCAGTGAGCCGAGATCCTGCCATTGCACTCCAGCCTGGCGACAGAGCAAGACTCTGTCTCAATAAAAAAAAAAAAAAAAAAAATGTAATTTTAAAAATAGACTTTAAAAAATTACAGAATTTTAGCAAGTAGGTTGATTTAGAATTTTACTATTTTTATATAGCTTACACTGATTTATTATATTACCTCAAAATATATTGGCAGTATATTTAATATCTACCACTATGAGGCAATTTAGCATTCTGTTCTTTCTTAATTTTTAATTTTTGTGAGTACATAGATGTATATAAGGGATACATGAGATATTTTGATGCAGGCATACAGTGCGTAATAATCACATGGAAAATGGGATAGCCATTCCCTCAAGCATTTA
This sequence comes from Pongo pygmaeus, assembly GCF_028885625.2. NCBI lineage: Eukaryota > Metazoa > Chordata > Mammalia > Primates > Hominidae > Pongo > Pongo pygmaeus. The sequence goes on along the minus strand of NC_072390.2, from coordinate 38,665,318 downwards.
TCCTTTGTGCTATAAACAATCCAATTATAAAATGTGCAATTAAATTATTTTGACTGTAGTCACCCTGTTGTGCTATCAAACATCAGGTATTATTCCTTCTTCCTATTTTTTTATTTTGCATCCATTAACCGTCTCCACATTCCCCCCACCCTGCCCTACTACCCTTCTCAACCTCTGGTAACCAGCCTTCTCCTCTCTATCTCCATGTGTTCAATTGTTTTGATTTGTAATTCCCACAAATAAGTGAGAACATGCAATGTTTGTCTTTCTGTGCCTGGCTTATTTCGTTTAACATAATGACAACATCCAGTTCCATCCATGTTGTTGCAAATGATAGGATCTTGTTCTTTTTTTTATGGCTGGATGGTATTCCATTGTGTGTTAAGTACCACATTTTCTTTATCCATCTGTTGATGGACACGTAGGTTGCTTCCAAATCTTGGCTATTGTGAACAGTGCCACAGCAAACATGGGAGTGCAGATATCTCTTCCGTATACTGCTTTTCCTTTTTTTGGGAATATAACTAGCAGTGGGATTGCTGGGTCATATGGGGTAGCTTTATGTTTAGTTTTTTGAGAAACCTCCAAACTGTTCTTCATAGTGGTTGCACTAATTTGCGTTCTCACCAACAGTGTTCCCCTTTCTCCACATCCTCACCAGCATTTGTTACTGCCTGTCTTTTGGAGATAAGCTATTTTAACTGGGATGAGATGATACCTCATCATAGTTTGATTTGCATTTCTCTAATCAGTGATGTTGAGCGCCTTTTCATATGCCTGTTTTCCATTTGTATGTCTTCTTTTGAGAAATATCTGTTCAAATCTTTGACTCATGTTTTAATAGCATTATTAGATTTTTTTCCTGTAGAGTTGTTTGAGCTCCTTATATATTCTGTGTATTCATCCCTTGTCAGGTGGGTAGTTTGCAAATTTTTTTTATAATTTTGTGGGTTCTCTCTTCATTTTGTTGATTGTATCCTTTGCTGTGCAGAAGCTTTTTAACTTCATGTGTTTCCATTTGTCCATTTTTTCTTTGGTTGTCTGTGCTTGTGGGGTATTACTAAGAAATCTTTGCCCAGACCAATGTCCTGGAGAGTTTCCCCAGTGTTTCCTTGTAGTAGTTTCATAGTCTGAGGTCTTAGATTTAAGTCCTTAATCCATCTTGATTTGATTTTTGTATATGGCAAGAGATAGGGGTCTAGTTTCTTTCTTTCGCATATGGATATCCAGTTTTTCCAGTACCACTTATTGAAGAGACTGTCTTTTCTCCAGTATATGTTCTTGGTACCTTTGCTGAAAATTAGTTCACTGTGAGTGTGAGGATGTATTTCTGGGTTCTGTATTCCATTCCATTGGTCTATGTGTCTGTTTTTATGCCAGTACCATGCTGTTTTGGTTACTGTAGCTCTGTACTGTAATTTGAAGTCAGATAATATGATTCCTCCAGTTTAGTTCTTTTTGCTCGGGATACTTTTGGCTATTTTGGGTCCCCTGTGGTTCCACATAAATTCTAAAATTGTATTTTTCTATTTCTGTGAAGAATGTCATTGACATTTTGATAGGGATAGCATTGAATCTGTAGATTGCTTTGAATAGTATGGACATTTTAACAGTACTCATTTCCTAGTCCATGAACGTGGAATATCTTTCTTTTTTTTTTTTTTTTTTTTTGCATCCTCTTCAGTTTCTTTCATCAGTGTTTTACAGTTTTCACCATAAAGATCTTTCACTTCTTTGGTTAACTTAATTCCTAGGTATTTAATTTTATGTGTGGCTATTGTAAATGGTATTACTTTTTAAGTTTCTTTTTCAGATATTCACTTTTGGCATGTAGAAATGCTACTGATTTTTGTATGTTGACCTTGTATCCTGCAACTTTACTGAATTTGTGTATCAGCTCTAATAGTTTTTTGGTGTAGTCTCTAGGTTTTTCCAAACAAAAGTTCATATCATCTGCAAACAAGGATAATTTGACTTCTTCCTTTCCAGTTTGGATACCCTTTATTTCTTTCTATTGTCTGATTGCTCTAGCTAGGACTAACAGTACTATGTTGTATAATAGTGGTGAAAGTGAACATTTGTTGTGTTCCATATCTTAAAGGAAAGTCTATCAGTTTTTCCTCATTTAGTATGATACTAGCTGTGGGTCTGTTAAGGCTTTTGTTATGTTGAGGTGTATTCCTTCTATACCCAGTTTTTTGAGGGTTTTTGTCATAAAGGGATGTTGAGTTTTATCAAATACATTTTCAGCATCAGTTGAAATGGTCATATGGTTTTTTTCATCAGTTCTGTTGATATGATGTATCACACTGATTGATTTGCGTATGTTGCACCATCCCTGAGATAAATCCCACTTGTTTATGACGAATGATCTTTTTAACATATTGTTGAATTCAGTTTGCTAGTATTTTGTCAAGGATTTATGCATCAGTATTCATCAGAGAATGAATATTGGCCTGTAGTTTTCTTTTTGTGATGTGTCTTTGGTTTTGATATCAACATGTGGATTCAAAAATCTGAGACAGGTCTCAGTTAATTTAGAAAGTTTTACCAGGCATGGTAGCTCACGCCTGTAATCTCAGCACTTTGGGAGGCTGAAGTGGGCGGATCACTTGAGGCTAGGAGTTCGAGACCAGCCTGGCCAACATGGCAAAACCCCGTCTCTACTAAAAATACAAAAATCAGCCAGGTGTGGTGGCGCACGCCTGTAATCCCAACTACTTGGGGGGCTGAGGCAGGAGAATCACTTGAACCCAACTACTTGGGGAGTTGGGGAATCATGCCCAACTACTTGGGAGGCAGAGGTTGCAGTGAGCAGAGAGCGCACCACTGCACTCCAGCCTGGGCAACAGAGCGAGACTCCATCTCTAAATAAATAAATAAATAAATAAATTAGAAAGTTTATTTTGCCAAATTTGAGAACATGCACCCATGACACAGCCTCAGGAAGTTCTGACAAGATGTGCCTGAAGGTGGTCAGAGCACAGTTTGGTTTTATACATTTTAGGGAGACTTGAGACATGAATCAACATATGTAAGATGAACATTGGTTCAGTCTGGAAAGGTGGGAAGACTGGAAGGAGGGAAGAGGCTTCCAGGTCATAGGTAGATAAGAGACAAATGGTTTCATTCTTTTGAGTTTCTGATTAGCCTCTCCAAAGGAGAAATCAATTATGCGTTTACCTTAGTGAGGAGAGGGGACACTTTGAATAGAGTGGGAGGCAGGCTGGCCCTAAGCAGTTCCCAGCTTGACTTTTCCCCTTAGCTTAGTAATTTGGGGGTCCCAAGATTTATTTACCTTTCACGGCTGTAATGCAATGAATTTGGAAGTATTCCCTTCTCTATTTTGTGGAATAGTTTGAGTACGATTGATATTCTCCTTTAAATGTTTGGTAGAATTCAGCAGTGAAGCCTTCAGGTCTCAGGCTTTTCTTTACTGGGAGACTTTTTGTTATGGCTTCTATCTCAATACTTGTTATTGATCTATTCAGGTTTTCAATTTCTTCATGGTTCAGTATGTCTAAGAATTTATCCATTTCCTCTAGATTTTCCAATTTATTGGCACATAGTTGCTTATAGTAGCCACTAATGATCCTTTGGATTTCTGTGGTATCCATTGCAATGTTTCCTTTTACACCCCTGATTTTATTTATTTAGGTTTTCTCCCTTTTTTTCTTTGTTAGTCTGGCTAAAGATTTGTCAGTTTTGTTTATCTTTTCAAAAAACCATCTTTTTGTTTCATTGATCGTTTGTATTTTCCTCACTTAAGTTTCATTTATTTCTGCTCTGATCTTTATTATTTCTTCTGTTGATTTATTCTACTGAGTTATTATTTCTTCTACTGATTTGTTTTGCTCCTGCTTTTCTAGTTCTTTAAGATGAATCTTTAGGTTATTTGTTTGAAGTTTTCCTTTTTTTTTTTTTTTGATGGTGGCACTTAGAGCTGTAAATTTCTCTCTTAGTACTGCTTTCGCCGTATCTCATAGGTTTTGGTATGTTGTGTTTCTCTTATCATTTGTTTCAAGAAATTTTTCAATTTCCTTCTTAATTGCCTCATTGACCCACTGGTCATTCAGGAGCATATTGTTTGATTTCCATTGATTTCTAGTTTTATTCCATTTTGATCAGAAAAGATGCAAGACTTGTTTTGTGGCCTAACATATGGTCTGTCTTTGAGAATGATACATGTACTGAGGAAAAGAATGTGTATTCTGTAGCCATTGGATGAAATGTTCGGTAAATATCTATTAGGTCTGTTTGTTCTATAGTGCAGATTAAGTCTGATGTTTCTTTGTTGATTTTCTGTCTGGGGGATCTGTCCAATGCTGAAAATGGGGTGTTGTGGCCTCCGGCAGTTATTGTATTTAGGTCTGTCTCTGTCTTTAGCTCTAATAATATTTGCTTTATATATCTGGTGCTCCAGCATTGGGTGCATATATATTTACTATAGAAACTGCCTTTACAAAATTATAACTGAGGAAATGATGACAGTGAAATAAGACCTAACCAACCCCATCTTGCTTCTAACCTTTAAGGTGTGCTTTTTCATTCCTGGGCATAGGTCAGACTAACTTTGGGAAGGAATTCAGCTCATGGCTTGTTTCTGAAACAAAACTGATAACAGCCTTTTCCCGAAAAGACCCCCTTTTTGCCTTGAGACTAGTCTGCCCTTGCAAGACTAACAAATTAGCTACAAGATTAGAAATTAAAGTTTAGGGGTCATGCAGCCTCTGGCTCCAAGAGTCTGAACCTCCCCAAATTCCTCTTGGGGATAACATCAGCATTGTAAAACCTAAGATCAGTGCTTGAGATATTTTGTAGACCCTCCATTGGATGGATCAGCCGACACCAAGGAGACCAGCAATCTGGCTCAACCAGTTCTGCCATCCCACCCCGGGAAAGACAGCGAGAAAACCTCACTTGAACCCACTATGATTCCATCTTCAACCTGACCAATCAGCACTCACCACTACCCAAGCCCTTACAAGCCACATTATCCTTAAAATCTCTGATCTGCAAATGCTAGAGAGACTGATTTGAGTAATAATAAAACTCTGGTCTCCCACACAGCCAGCTCTGTGTGAATTACTCTTTCTCCATTGCAGTTCCCTTGTTTTGATAAATCAGTTCTGTCTAGGCAGCAGGCAAGGTGAGCCCATTGGGCGGTTACACAATTATTATATCCTGCTGCTGGATTTACTTGTTTATCATTATATAATGACCTTCTTTGTCTCTTACAGTTTTTTTCTTGAAATCTGTTTTGTCTGATATAATTATAGCTACTCCTGCTCTTTTTTTGGTTTCCACTGACATGGAAATATCTTTTTCTATCCCTTCGTTTTCAGTCTATGATGTGTACCTTTATAGGTGAAAAGCATTTCCTGTAGGCAACAGATTGTGGGGTCTTGTTTTTTTCATCCATTCAGCCCCCCACTATGTCTTTTCATTGGAGAGTTTATTCCATTTACATTCAATGTTATTATTGATGAGTAGGGATTTACTCCTGTTGTTTTGTTACTTGTTTTCTAATTGTTTTGCAGCCTTCTCTTCCTCCTTTCTTTCCTTCCTGTCTTCCTTTTAGTGAAGCTGCTTTTCTCTGGTGGTATGATTTAATTTCTTGCTTTTTATTTTTTGTGTATTGTATGTTTTTCGATTTGAGGCTACTGTGAGGCTTGCAAATACTGTCTTATAACCCATTATTTTAAACTGATGACAACTTAATGCTGATTGCATAAACAAACACGCAAAAAGAAAACTAATAAAAACTCTACACTTTAACTTCATTCTCCCAGCTTTTTACCTTTTTTTGTTCCTTTTTATGTCTTATACTGTCTATGTCTTGAAAAGTTGTTAATTATTTTTGATTGGTTCATCATTTAGCCTTTCTAACTAGGTGTAGTTTACACACCACAATTATAGTGTTATAATATTCTGTGTTTTTCTGTGTGCTTACTATTACCAGCAAGTTTTGTACCTTCAGATGACTTTTTATTGCTTGTTAATGTCCTTTTTCAGATTAAAGACCTCCTCTCAGCATTTCTTGTAGGACATGTCTGGTGTTGATGAAATCCCTCAGCATTTTTTTTTTTTTCTGGGAAGGCCTTTATTTCTCCTTCATGTTTGAAGGATATTTTCTGCAAGATATACTATCCTAGAGTAAGAGTTTTTTTCCTTCAGCACTTTAAATGTATCACACCACTCTCTCCTGGCCTGTAAGATTTCCACTGAAAAGCCCGCTGCCAGACATATTGGAGCTCCACTGAATGTTATTTGTTTCTTTTCTGTTGCTGCTTTTGGGATTCTTTCTTTATCCTTGACCTTTGGGAGTTTGATTCTTAGATGCCATGAGGTCGTCTTCTTTGGGTTAAATCTGCTTGGTGTCCTATAAACTTCTTGTACTTGAATGTTGATCTCTTTCTTAAGGTTTGGGAAGTTCTCTGATATTATCCATTTGCATAAACTTTCTACCCCTCTTTCTCTACCCCCTCTTTAGGGCCAGTAACGCTGAGATTTTCCCTTTTGAGGCTGTTTTCTAGATCTTGTAGGCATGCTTCATCATTTTTTATTCTTTTTTGTCTCCTCTGAATGTACTTTTAAGTAGCCTGTCTTCAGCTCGCTAATTCTTTCTTCTACTTGTTCCATTCTGCTGTTAAGTGATTCTGATGCATTTCTCAGTATGTGAGTTGCATTTTTCAACTCTAGAATTTCTGCTTGATTCTTTTTAATTATTTCAATCTCTTGGTTAAATTTATCTGATAGACTTCTGAGTTCTTTCTCTGTGTTATTTTGAATTTTTTGAGTTTCCTCAAAATGAATTCACTCTGAAATGTCACATGTCCCTCTTTCTCCAGGATCGGTCCCTGCTGCCTTATTTAGTTCATTTGGTGAGGTCATGTTTTCCTGGATGACCTTGATGCTTCCCGATGTTCTTTGGTGTCTGGGCATTGAAGAGTTAGGTATTTATTGTAGTTTTCACAGTCTAGGCTTGTTTGTGCCTGTCCTTCTAGAGAAGGCTTTCCAGGTATTCGAAGGGACTTGGGTCCCAAGCCCAATAATGATGTGGTTTCTCCATAGTTGTAGAGGTACTGCCTTGGTGGTCTTGGATAAGATCTGGAAGAATTCTCTGGGTTACCAGCAGAGATTCTTGTTCTTTTTCCTTATTTTCTCCCAAACAAATAGAGTCTGTCTCTCTCTTTGCTCAGCCACCTGGAACTGGGGGTATGGTGATGCAAACACCCGTGTGGCCACCACCACTAAGACTGTGCTAGGTTAGACCTGAAGCCAGCACCACAGTGGGTCTTAAGGCCCGCTGTAACCACTACCTGTCTACCACCTGTGGTCACTCAAGACCTCAGGGATCTACGTAGTCACCAGGTGGCAAAGCCAGCCAGGTTTTGTTCTTCCTTTCAGGGTGACAAGTTTCCCCAGGCCCCAAATAGGTCCAGAGATGTTTTCTGGGAGTCAGGGATTGGAATCAAAAACCTTAGAAATTTGCCTGATGTCCTATTCTACTGTGGCTAAGCCGACACTCAAACCCCAATGTAAAGTCCTTCCCACTCTTCCCTCCCCTTTCCACAGGCACAGGAGCCTCTCCCTGTGAGCACCACTACCACTAACCCATGGGGGAGCTCTGCCAGGCCACTGCTGATGTTCACTTAAAGCCCAAGGGCTCTTTCATCAGCTTATGGTGAATGCTACTAGGCTTGGGACTCACCCTAAAGGGCATTGGGCTCCCCTCTGGCCCAGGGCAGGTCCAGAAGTGTTGTCCATGAGCCTAGGCCTGGACTCCGCGACACCAAGAGCCTGCTTGTTGCTCTGTCCCACTGTGGCCAAGCTGGTACCTAAGGTGCAAGACAAAGTCCCTTTACCTTTCCCTCTGCTTTTTTCAAAGAGGAGTCTTTGACCATAGCCATCACAGCTGGTAAAGTGTTGGGTATCACCTGAAGCCAGCAAGTGTCCGAGGTTCACCCAAGGCCCTCAGTGTAGTAGCTGGTATTACTGCTGGTTATTCAGGGCCCAAAGGCTTTTCAGTTAGCAGGTGATAAATGCTGCCAGGACTGGATCCTTTCCTTCTAGGCAGCAGGTTCCCTTCTGGCCCAGGATGTGTCTAGAAATGTCATCTGGAGGCTGGGTGCAGTGGCTCATGCCCATAATCCCAGGACTTTGGGAGGCTGAGGTGGGTGGATCACCTGAGGTCAGGAGTTCGAGACCAGCCTGGCTAACATGGTGAAACCCCGTCTCTACTAAAATTATAAAACTAGCTGGGCGTGGTAGCGTGCACCTGTAATTCCAGCTACTCAGGAGGCTAAGGCACGAGAATTGCTCAAACCTGGGAAACAGAGGTTGCAGTGAGCCGAGATCATACCACTGCACTCCTGCCTGGGTGATGGAGTGAGACTCCATCTCAAAAAAAAAAAAAAAAAAAAAAAAAAAAAAGGAAACACTGTCTGGGAGCTAAGGCCTGGAATGGGGGCCCCACGATTCTGTCCAGCGTCGTATCTTGCTATGGCTAGCTGAACTGGTATCCTAGATGCATGACAAAGTCCTCTCTACTCTTTGCCCTCTTCTCCTTAAGCAGAAGGAAAGAGACACTTTCATCTCTGTCTGCTGTGCTGCCTGGGGTTGGGGGAGGGATGGTGCAGTCACTCCTTTAGCCACCTTGGCCAGTGACTTCCTAGGTCAGGTGCCACCTAGTCCTCTGGCTGTCAGCCCAGCCCAGCATTAGAAGTTGCCTAGGAATTGCGGTCTATGTGTCCTAGACTGCCTTTCAAGTTTACCTAGGACCCCAGAGCACTTTGGCCGCGGGTGACGAAGCTTGCCAACAAACTCGAGTTCTGACCACTGAGATGGGTGATTCTCTGGCTAGGGCTGGTCCAAATGCTCCTGTGTGTGCGGGTGCTGGCTGAGCCCAGCCTGGCTTTGCTCTCCACTATGACAGAGGAGCAATGAGTTCAATGTAATGTCCCTCAGTTGGTGTACTCTGCAAGTGCACATACTCTCCATGCTGTACAGCTGTTGCCAGGGGATAGGGGAGGGTTGGTGTTGGTGATTCAAGACTGTCTGTTGGACCCTCCTCAATACCTTTTTCAGAGATATGAAACCAGGTACTGTGATTGCTCACCTGATTTTTGGTTCTTGTGATGGTGCTTTTCTGTGTGCAGATACTTGTTAAAATTTGGTGTTCCTATGAGGGGTACAAAGGGTGTAAGCTTCTATTCCGCCATCTTGCTCTGCCAACATTGTTTTTTTAATTTACATGATGATACATAAAACCCTTTTGAATTTTTAAATACATTATACTGTAATCTGAAAAAATTTGGAAATTACACATGGACATGCATAGTACTTTTAGGAATATAATCCTCTAAGTGCTACTTCTGGATTGTAAACTGTACATGGTAATGGAAATTTTAAATTTCTGTGGAAGTTCCTCATGTGAGAGTTATAACCAGCATTAAGTAGTTCAACTTTGCAGTTGAAGAGCAAACTGTTGTGAGACTTGGGTCAAATTATTTTAAATGCCAGAGCCATTAACAAAGTATTGGAGTAAATGTGTATTGAATCCACTATTGGTAGCATACCGTGGGAGTGAACACTGCTTTTGTTTCAGAAGACGCGTTCATCTTACCTGCTTTGTAAAAGACATGTCAAAACTAAAATGTATTTGTTAAATTGTCATTTGTGTATAGTGCTAGTCTTCCATTGATTTTATGAGAAGTTATTTTTAAATCATTCTGACAAAAATAAGTGTCAAATATTCTGGGTTTATATTGATTCTTCCAAGTATCATTATCACCTTGCTTATAAAATGCCCCATTTATTTACCAAGTCTTTCTTCTGTTCCCCCAAGTATTTAGGGGCTCTGTCCTAGATTTGGGGTTATCTCCAAATTCTACCCTGATTTAAATATCTGAAGATACAGTTTGGAAGTAATTGATCTAACAGATTGTTAGCAGAAAGTGATGTTGAACAAGCTTCATTGAGGCCATTCTAGTTTTAGCATGGTCAGTACGTCAAAAACCAGAAAAGTTCTTATCTTCTTTCCCATGGAGGAGCTTGAGTGAAGAGATATGCAGAGGTCATTCTGAGTGGCATTTCCTTTTCTTTGCTTGAACCAGGTTGAAGAAGATGGCAATGCCTGTAAGAAAGGGGCATTTTTAGTGGTGCCACAGGCCAATCACAGTTGGCTATAACCAATGGGAAAATGTGCTGGGTTGATCAAGTTTTGTGTTCATGAGGCTTCGTAGGGCCTTGAGACTCATTTCATTTCTAATTTCAGGATGAACTTATGTATAATGTCAAGAGACTAGAGGCTTCTTACTTCATCACCTGTTGGAATCAATTAGGTTGAGGACATCTTCGTCTGTTTCTTATTCTCTGTATTCCTTATATGCTCTGAGATTAGCAGAAGCAATTAGAAGAAAACTTGGTTACACATACTCACCTATCTGAATCTGTGCACATACTCATTGCATTTCTCCTGCAACTAAGGATGGGCTGTCTGAGCCTTTAGCAAAGGCCAACTGTATACTAGTAGATTAGATCTCCTCTGTTTTTGACAAAGTCAAGAACATTATTCCAGCAATTCTCCCCTCTCACTTCTGCAAACATAATCCCATTTCAGTTGAACCTTTCCTATCCATGTAAAAGCAATCCGAGTTGTCTTCCATAATGAAAACTTCATTGACCCCACAACCCCTTCCAGCAACTGCCCTACCTTTCTCCTCCTTTTTTGAGCAAAAATTATTTTTTTTAAAGAATTTTATTCTTTTTTTAGTGTTTAAAATAACCTCTGTAACCAGCGTCCTCTTGTAGGCTAGGCGTGGTGTGGCTCTGCCTGTAATCCCAGCACTTTGGGAGGCCAAGGTGGGTGGATTGTTTGAGTCCGGGAGTTCAAGACCAGCCTGGGCAACATGGCAAAACCCTGTCCCTATTAAAAAAAAAACACAAAAAAATTAGCCAAGCATGGTGATGTGCTCCCGTAGTTCCAGCTCCTTGGGAGGCTGAGGTGGGAGGATCACCTGAGCCCAGGAGGCAGAGGTTGCAGTGAGCTGAGATCACACTGCATTCCAGCCTGGGTGACAGAGTAAGATCCTGTCTCAAACAAACAAACAAACACCTCTTGTCCAACAAAAACCTTCTTAAGAACAGGTTGTACTCGCTCTCTCTTATTTGTCTTGACCCATAAGGGCATCGCCTCCAGCGTCCTTGCAACACTTCACTGAAGCTCCCCTTGTCAAGTTCACTCTTGACCTTCACATCATCAGTACAGTGGTCTTGTCTTAGTTCTTGAAGCAGTTGATCTCTCATCAGTGTTTGACAGTTAATCACTTTTTCCTTCTTGAAATACCTCTTTGAGGCTTCCAGGACACCACACACAACTGGTTTATCTGTCTCTCTTTTTGTTTCCTTTGCTCAATCTTTCTCAGCATTTCTACTAGGGTTCAGTCCATGGCTTTCTTCACATTTCTGTCTCACTTTCTCCCTTAATGATGCTATCTGGTCTTTTAATTTTATTTATTTCTATTTTTAAAATTTAATTTTAAAAACTTAATTTTATTTATTTTTTGAGACACAGTCCTTGTAAGTTGCCCAAGCCAAAACATGGAGTCATTCTTGATTTCCCTTTTTTCTTATATCACATAGTCTGTCAGCAAATCATTTGGGCCTTCAAAATATATCCAGAATCTGACCACTTCTCATCACTTCTCTTGCTATCTCTTACCCATCTCTTATTCTAGTTATTGAAGTACCTCTTAAGGGATCTTCTTCCTTTTTTTTTTTTTTTTTTTTGGAGACAGAGTCTCACTCTGATGCCCAGGAGTGCCGTGGTGTGATCTTGGCTCACTGCAACCTCCACCTCCCTGGTTCGAGTGATTCTCCTGTCTCAGCCTCCCGACTAGCTGGGATTACAGGCGTGCACCACCACGCTTGGCTAATTTTTGTATTTTTATTAGAGACAGAGTTTCACCATGTTGGTCAGGCTGGTCTCGAACTCCTGGCCTCCGGTGATCCGCCCACCTCTGCCTCCTAAAGTGCTGGGATTACAGGTATGAGCCACTGCGCCCAGCTGGGATCTTCTTTTATTCTACTCTTGGCTCCTCCATCTCCTTTTCGGCATTATAACCATGGGGATCATAGTAAAAAGTAAATCAAAAATGTTACTTCTGCCCCTCCTCCACTGGCTTCCCATTTCACTCAGAGTCAAAACCAGTTTCAGCTGTGGTTTGCAAGCCCTGTGCACATCCCTTACTCATCTCAGTTTCCTCCCACCAGGTAAATCTGCCTTGGTCCCTTAGTGGCTTTATTCTTAGTTCTTAATTTAGTCTTTATTCTTAAATATTTATTCTTTTTTTTTTTCAAGACGGAGTTTTGCTCTTGTCGCCCAGGCTAGAGTGAAGTGGTGCGATCTTGGCGCACTGCAACCTCTGCCTCCCAGGTTCAAGCAATTCTCCTTCCTCAGTCTCCCAAGTAGCTGAGATTACAGGCGCTTGCCACCACGCCTGGCTAATTTTTGTATTTTTTTAGTAGAGACAGGGTTTTGCCATGTTGGTAATGCTGGTCTTGAACTCCTGACCCCGAGTGATCCACCTGCCTTGGCCTCCCAAAGTATTGGGATTACAGAGGTGAGCCACTGTGCGTGGCCCCTAAATTTTTGTTCTTTAATGAATGTCATTGTTTAGTGCTAGGAAGAACTGAAAAATGTTTCAGGAGCATAGGGGAATCAATTGCATTTTAAAAGGCAGTGATGAGATGGGATGGAAGGAAGACGTTAGAGAGTCAACGAAAACCCTGAAATTTAATGTGAGCAAAGGTGTTTTGGAAACCTATAAAACAAAGCAAGAGTGTACTATACCATCATGAAGATATATGTCCATGCATGATCCCACCTGAGACACGAGGTCAAAGCTTCACTTCCCTGGACCCTGGAGGTGAGAGAGTTATTCAGCCTGGCCATGGTTTCAGAAGTAACATTGATCATTTGCGTCCACATGGGAGCTCCATCCTCCTCTGTCTTAACAATATAATAGTCAGACTTGTGTGCAGAAGAGCTCTTACTAGCTGTAAATCATCAGACCCATACTTTTTATCAGCTGTGTGTCAATAGCAGGGAGTCACCTAAAAGCACATACCTTGAAAAAAGTTTTGAAGTGAGAACACTGTTGGTCCTCTAGCCACAGCAATAAGCATCAGCCAGGTGCAGTGGCTCACACCTAGTCTCAGCACTTTGGGAGGCAGAGGCGGGAGGATCATTTGAGGCTAGGAGTTTGAGTCTAGCCTGGGCAACGTAGGGAGACCTGTCTCTACCGAAAAAAAATTAGCTAGGCATGGTGGTGCATACCTTTAGTTCTAGCTACTCAGGAGACCAAGGCAGGAGGATCACTTGAGCCAAGAGGATTGCTTGAGGCTGCAGCGAGCCAAGATGGAGCCTGCACTCCAGCGTGGTTGACAGAGCGAGACCGTGTCTCAGAAAAAAAAAAAAATTCTAATATTTCAGTCTCAAACTAATACATTTTGTTAATTGTAGCCATCCATGCACTAGCAAAGAGGAAAGAGTAAGGCTTATCCTGTTGAACTGATCAGAGTGTGGCCAATTGGAAGACTGACCATCAAGGCCAGAATTGTACCTATCTTACAACTGGCTGATTGCATACAGTGTTCTGTGAATACTAATCACTTATTCCCCACTTAGTGCTGTGTCTTTGCCAGATTGAATTACTCTGCCTTATGTAACCCCTGTGAAACACAGGTAAGTAACGGGGCACTTTCTAGAATGAGAGTGTAGGTGAATGTGTCATAGCTGGCTAGCACATGACTGTTTTCAAAACTCTGCATTCTCTTGCTGGCACCCATTCACTTTGGAAATAGTCACTATGGATTTTGCCTTCTGGCCTGAAAGGGAGTGAAATGAGAGACTGCCATATTGAAGTGGTTTGAGGAGACAGATTACTGGAAAGGCTTACATTTGTATTTTAAGGGGCTACAGACACAGATCAATGTGTACGTTTACTGTTAAGCATATGGTGGTTTAGTCCTTAAGCTTTTCTTAATAAAAAGTGCAACATTTTTGTTAACTTGAATGTATGTTGATTTTTGTCATGGGAAAGTCATTGGACTGAGGGTGTATATTCCATATGCGAATTTGAAAGGTAAAATTTCAGCCTTATTCTAGAAAAGTTCTAATGTTTAAACACATATACAATTATAGTCTAATAATTATAAACATATCTGTTGGGACTCACTAGTTCTGTGAAGGAAGTTATTTATTCTTTTAGTAATAACTAGGATGATGATTATTGTTTGAGAATTTAAAAAATCTAGTAATCAATATTCACGTATTGATACATAATAGAAGTGAAGCCTTGTGCCTGGAATTACAAAGACATTAAGAGATTGCACAGAAGGCACTGTTTCTGTTACAACATTGTTTCTAAGCTTGCAACTAAGAATTTGGAAACAGTTCAAAAGTAAGGTGAATATTTTATGAAGTTGCACTTTGCATATCTTTTTTAGCAGTTCTACACCAATTTTTTAGTGCAGGATTTCCCCTAGGTGTTCTGAAATGTGGAGACTGTAGAGGATCTGGAATTACATCGTTTCAGTGATCCTTCTGACCAAAAAGTACTAATGGCACTTAAGCATGCTTTCAGATGTTTCTCTAAAGTAACAAGAAAACCCATTACCAGTGCATTTTCTGTGATGTGTAGTTACTCTCTCATATACATCACTTACATGACAGGAGAAATTGCCATGGTGTGGCTATTTTATAATAAGGTATCTTCAGTGCAGAAAATCCTGTTAGGCTTGAAACTAATAAAAGTACACTCAGATCAATAGAAAGATGAAAACAAAGTAAGAAATAGAATGTGGTTAGAGCCTCAGTCTCTTCCTCTCCTGTTTCCAACCCCTTTTACTGTCTCTCAAGAACAAGTGAGAACAGATGTGAATGCGGTAGCAGCTAAGTGATGCTTATTTTAGGTGGGTAACGGGTAGATTGCATTTTGAATAAGATTTTTTTGAGGGGACTGGATATTTATGGGCCTCTATCATTTATCTTGCTACTTTGCTGAAATCTAGATGAATTTAGGTATTAAAATGTATGTACTCGTTAAATAGGATACTTTAGTTAATTCGTATATTTAAAGATATGGTGTCAACAGCACATTTACATTTTGGTATTGGAAAAGCTAAAAAGGGGAAAGAGATGGGATAGGCAGAGATGAAGAATTTGGATTTTCTTGCAGTGTTGATTTTAGAATCTACAAGTATAACAGTGCTGAGAGATCTTTTCAAAGAAGGATCGTTTTGGACATTGCTTTATTTTGTAGTCCTTGTTTATTTTTTATTTTTTATGTTTTTGAGACAGAATCTCGCCTGTTGCTTAGGCTGGAGTGCAATGGCGTGATCTCAGCTCACTGCAACCTCCACCTCCGGGTTCAAGCGATTCTTCTGCCTCAGCCTTCTGTAGTTGAGATTACAGTCTCCTGCCACTGCACCCGGCTTATTTTGTATTTTCAGTAGAGACAGGGTTTCACTGTGTTGGCCAGGCTGGTCTCAAACTCCTGACTTCAAGTGATCTGCCTGCCTCATGTAGTCCTTGTTCATGTAATAGAGAAATGAATTGTTTAACTCATCTGATGGAGGTAGGACAGCTTTTTATTTTTGTTTTTTAAGTTGACTCTAGCCTTAGTATGCTTATTTCCTCTTCTGGAGATACAATTTAGATTATAGGAATATTCGCAAGCATTTTTCAGATTTTCTAAAAATTGTAATTACATGAGTAATTTGTTTTTCAATTTTTCATGTCTCTTCTGATCTTGATTGCTTGCCATTTATTGCGATTTTTATTTCATTATCACAGCTGTAATAATAATAATCTGCCTGCTATATTGATAAACACTAAAGTTCCTGAGGACTGGAACTTGGGTTTAACCTTGTTTCTGCTATGAACTTAACATTTCAGTAAAACTGTATTTTAAGCTATGTCTAGGACCTTAGAGTGTTGTACCTGATGTGCAACTGGCAGGAACTCAGGGCCCCAGAACAGAGAAGAGCCTTCATCCTTGAGGGCTGTGGGGAGGAGCATGGGAGAGGGAGTGTCAAGAGGTAAAAGGGTTAGATTTGGCAGTGAGTAATGCAGGATTTGTGAGAGGGGCCACAGTTCCCAAAACCTCGAGATGGAAAGTTTGACCTAGAGGAGGTTTTGGATGTCACTCCATCTAGTGCTTTTCTTTTCTTTCTTTTTTTTTTTTTTCCAACTGAATCTTTTTTTTTTTAAATTATACTTAAAGTTCTGGGATATATATATGCAGAACATGCAGGTTTGTTACATAGGTATACATGTGCCATGGTGGTTTGCTGCACCCATCCACCTGTCATCTGCATTAGGTATTTCTCCTAATGCTATCCCTCTCCTTGCCCCCCACCCCCCAACAGGCCCCAGGGTGTGATGTTCCCCTCCCTGTGTCCATATGTTCTGATTGTTCAACTCCCACTTAAGAGTGAGAACATGCAGTGTTTGGTTTTCTATTCCTGTGTTAGTTTGCTGAGAATGATGATTTCCAGCTTCATCCATGTCTCTGCAAAGGACATGAACTCATTCTTTTTTATGGCTGCATAGTATTCCATGGTGTATATGTGCCACATTTTCTTAATCCAGTCTATCATTGATGGGCATTTGGGTTGGTTCCACGTCTTTGCTATTGTGAATAGTGCTGCAATAAACATATGTGTGCATGTATCTTTATAGGGGGATGATTTATACTCCTTTGGGTATATACCCAGTAATGGGATTGCTGGGTCAGATGGTATTTCTGGTTCCAGATCCTTGAGGAATCGCCACACTGTCTTCCACAATGGTTGAACTAGTTTACACTCCCAACAACAGAGTAAAAGCGTTCCTATTTCTCCACATCCTCTCCAGCATCTGTTGTTTTCTGACTCTTTAATAATCGCCATTCTAACTGGCGTAAGATGGTATCTCATTGTGGTTTTGATTTGCATTTCTGTAATGACCAGTGATGATGAGCTTTTTTTCATGTTTGTTGGCTGCATAACTGCCTTCTTTTGAGAAGTGTCTCTTCATATCCTTTGCCCACCTTTTGATGGGGTTGTTTGTTTTTTTTCTTGTAAATTTGTTTAAGTTCCTTGTAGATTCTGGATATTAGCCCTTTGTCAGATGGATAGATTGCAAAAATTTTCTCCCGTTCTGTAGGTTGCCTGTTCACTCTGATGATGTTTCTTTTGCTGTGCAGAAGCTCTTTAGTTTAATTAGATCCCATTTGTCAATTTTGACTTTTGTTGCCATTGCTTTTGGTGTTTTAATCATGAAGTCTTTGCCCATGCCTATGTCCTGAATGGTATTGCCTAGGTTTTCTTCTAGAGTTTTTATGGTTTTATGTCTTACATTTAAGTCTTTAATCCATCTTGAGTCAATTTTTGTATAAGGTGTAAGGAAGGGGTCCAGTTTCAGTTTTCTGCATGTGGCTAGCCAGTTTTCCCAACACTATTTATTAAATAGGGAATCTTTTCCCCATTGCTTGTTTTTGTCAGGTTTGTCAAATATCAGATGGTGGTAGATGTGTGATGTTATTTCTGAGGCCTCTGTTGTGTTCCATTGGTCTGTGTATCTGTTTTGGTACCACTACCATGTGTTTTTCAAACTGGTGGGATACCACCTGGGTTTGGGCCCTAGAGGGGACCTCTGGGAGGGGAAGGGAAAGTGAAAGGAGTGGGGCTTCTGCTTCATTCAGCGTCACCCAGTGCACAACTGCTTTCGAAAACATCTATTTTATATGTTGGGATTACAGTTGAGAAATAGGTTCTGCTGCTAAAGTAGAAAAAAAAGTAGTTTGAAGACCACTATGTTGAAGACTTCTGATTAGATTATTAGGTGATAGCAGAAACCTCTTATTTTATAGGAGAGGAAACTAACGAACAAGAGACTTCTGAGAAGACGCTGCTGCTACCTACCAGTGGATCCCTGCTTTTCTGCCTCCTGTCTGTCTATAGTGCACATTGGCTCCAGAAATCCAGCAAGATTAAGGAATAGTAGTGATTTCCAGACTACTGATATGAAAATAGGCAAAACTGTCCCTGTCAAATCCAGTACATGCTATTTTATAAGAATTAGGTGACTTGAATTCTAGAGGGTTTTGGTCAACCACAAAGGTTCAGATACTCCTGCATTAGATAGGAGGAATAGATTATAACTTCAAACAGTAAAAAAATCAAACCAGGCTTTGCCTTTTTTGATAATCTTTTGACTTTTTTAGTATACTAAGTTAAAGGTAAAATGTGGAGTTGAAACCAAAATATGGAATTGGAAAATGAAAAATAGGCCAGGCAGGTGGCTCATGCCTTTACAGGCTCCCAGCAATTTGGGATGCTGAGGCGGGCAGATCACTTGAGGGGCTGAGTTCAAGACCGGCCTGGCCACCAACATGGTGAAACCACGTCTCTACTAAAAATACAAAAATTAGCCAGGTGTGGTGGTGCACACCTGTAATCCCAGCTACTCAGGAGGCAGAGGCACGAGAATAGCTTGAACCCAAGAGGCGGAGGTTGCAGAGTCGAGATCGCACCACTGCACTCCAGCTTAGGCGACAAAATGAGGCTCCGTCTCAAAATAAAAAAAAAGAGAAAAATGAAAAATAGAATGTTTATAGTCATTACGAGGCAACCTGTTTCCCTTCATTTGATATACCAACTATTACCAATTATTTTGGGAGTAAACTGAGGGATTATATTTTATGCTTTGATGTAGTTTGCTTTTTAATATTTAGAATTTTTTTTAAATTTTTGTTCCAAGACTTGCTGAAACTGTTTTTTTAAACTGTGTACTTAATGTTGAGAGAGAAATATTCTTTATGTTTAAAAAAAATTGTATGATTTCTGAATTGACTGATGTTCTTATACCAGGATCCTGATCATTTGAGCTGAATTTGTTTGCTAGTTCTTAATCTATTTTCATTAGCTATTTCATTGCCAGAAAAGGCCCCATGGGAAGAACAAAATTAGTTTAATAATTTTGCTCATTCATCCATGTGCATATGACACGACTGTTTTCATTTCTGATGTTGCAATTGAACTGGATCAAAAGCAATTAATTTTCACATCCTCTGAGTAAGTCTGTGTCTCCTGTCACTCTGAAGTCTTTTCTATATATCTGTTTTCTTCTAGGTGAGGAATTTTAAATTGGAACAAGAGCAAGAAAAAAACAAAATCTTGTCAGAAGCACTGGAGACGCTGGCCACTGAACATCATGAATTAGAGCAGTCTCTGGTGAAAGGCTCTCCACCCGCCAGCATCCTTAGTGAGGACGAGTTCTATGATGCGCTGTCAGGTAACTCTGGGATCCTTCCCTCTGCATTGTTGGTGATTTAGAGTCCACCACCTAAATGAGCAATGTCCCCTTGAGTCCACCACCTTGGAGCAGATGTCACCTAGAGTTTCCTGGAATAAACAGATAGTGATGTATCAGTATAGCTCCCCAGATTTTTTGTGTGTCATGTTATTAAGGCTGGTGTCTGAAAGTGTGGAATGAAATTCATCACAGTCTGCCTATACTGAAGATGTATTCTAGGCTAGGGTTAGAGTGCTGTTAAAACTGCCCACATTTGATTTGTCCTTTACTGGATGACCATTTCCTAGTGCCAGTCATTAGCACATATTGTAAGGAGAGACAGTTTCTGTCTTCAAAGAGGTCTTTATATAAAGAATACAGGTAACCAAGCACAAGTGCTTGGTGATAGCACAGTATGCTAAGTGCACAGTAGAGGTGAGACCACCGTGTGTCTGGAGCAGAGAAGAGGAGGTGTTTAACTTTGCCTCAGAAACACACGCTAAAGGGTGGCATAGCATTTCTGCAAGGAGCATGGACTCCAGAGCTTCTGTCACTAGCCAGCTGTGTGACCTGGGGCATGTTCCATTACCTCTCTGTTCATAGTTTCCGCATATTTAAAATGGGATAATTATAGTGTCCATTTCAATAGGTCGTGTGATGACTAAATGAGTTTCTCTGTTTAGATAGTGGTTAGAACAGTGCCTGGTGATACTAAGTGCTAAAAAATGGGGAATGCACGTGGAGATTCGAGGATGAGAGGAGGTACTGCTAAGTAGTTTTGACCTTTTTGGAATTTACTTTCACATTTTCTGAGGCAGGTGTGGGTGGGAGAAGGGAAAGGAACATGGAAGGGGGTGGTTGGAGATCAGTGGGACTGAGAAAAATTAATTGTTGTATGGGAGAAAATGAAATGCATATATAATAGGTGAGCAAATACAGTTACTGAGTTTCACAGCACTTGATCACAGATGCAAGAAATCTTGGTGTATTGGAAGTGAAGGATCAAATTCATAACAGGACAGGAAAGAGAGGAAGCATGGTGAGAGGTAGGAGAGATGAGAACTGAAGATTAGGTTAAGGAAGTTAAAGAAAATGGTATGATAATACAGGACGTGGAAAATGATGTTGGTAGAATGTAGATTGATGGGGAAGTGATTAATTGATTAAGACAAATAGGAACATTATTAATAGAGGTTTGATAGAAGTAAAAGAAAGGGAAGAAGTAATTTTCATAGCCAGATTTGGGAACAATTGAACAAAGAAGATTATAACGATGATGGATTGTCAATTAAATACAGGATTTGTGAACAGAGTGACTCGTGTTGGGAAGAGAAGGTAGGATTTGAGATCAATGGAATGAGTGACAAGGCAAGGGAAGTATTTAGCCTTTCTGAGGGAGATCGGAGGGAGAATGAGTGACACTTAAGACTGCTGACATTTATTACACATCCACCCTGTGCCAGGTCCAGTGGTGCTTCTTCTATGGGGAGCATCCAAAAAGGAAAATTGCAAGAGGGATGCTAGGTCTAAATGCATAGAGCTTGGAATATAAAAGAGCCCAGATACTTCAGTTGCTCATCTTATATATTCTTTTTTAAAAATAAAACTTTATGGCCAGGCATGGTGGCTGAGCACCTGTAATCCTAGCACTTTGGGAGGCCAAGGCAGGAGGATGTCTTGAGCCCAGAAGTTCGAGAACAGCCTGGGCAACATGGTGAAACCCCATCTCTACTAAAAATACAAAAATTAGCCAGGCATGGTGGTGCATGCCTGTAATCCCAGCTACTCAGAAGGCTGAGGTGGGAGGATTGCTTAAGCCCAGGAAGTAGAGGTTGCAGTGAGCTGTAATCGTGCCATTGTACTCCAGCCTGGGGCCAACAGAATGAGACCCTGTCTCAAACAAAAAAAAACTTTAAAAAATTTTATTTAAGAACCCCATATTTGTTCTAAATAATTCAATATAAAAGTACGTGAGAACCCAGTGAAATTCTCTTCACCTGTTATCCCAGTTAATCATGCACTCCTCCTCCTCAGAGGTTCTGATTAACAGCCGGATATACTCTCTTACAGACCTTTTTTGAGCATCACATATATATGGGCTTGTGTATGTATATAGATTTTTTTTTTTTAAGTCATGAATGGAAGGAGCAGTGTAATTGCCCTGGACTTGCTTTTTCCTGACAACTTGTCTTAGAAATCTTTACTGTCAGTGTTACAAGCTCTAGCTCACTCTTTTTCAAGGTTGCATGAAAGTCCATGATATAATTATGTCACAGTTTCCTTAATCCTTCTCTTCTTGATAGACATCTAGCAGCCACTATCTTTCTGTTTCTCAGTAATATTTTAATAGTCATCTCCTCCGGGAGGAAGAGAGAAAAAGAACCATAGTCCCTAGATCAGGATTGGCAAATACATTTCATCTCAAGTGCCAGTTCAGATTGTTTTGCAGTATCTGCTGCTTTGTGGATTGCTGTGTTGAGAAGGATCCTGAGGCTCAGTCCAAATGCCTGGGCTCATCAGCACATCCTACCATGGCTATAGGAAATGGAACAGGGGTCAGGTGCCAAGCATTTTCTCCTCCTTGCCTTGAATAGCACACATGAGTTTTGTTACACTTGCATGAACACAGTAGCCCTTCTGTGGCTACTCCTATTTCCTACTAAAAATCTTGGAATAATTTGGCACAGTGTAGAAACTGCATTAAAATGAAGAGTCAGATGCCCTGTCAAGTGCTGACTTGCTGTTTGACCTAGCCACCCAATTCACTGAAATCATCAAAGCCATCATATGGGATGACTTTATCTTTCTGCTGTAGTCTCTACACACCAGCCTCCATCCCCATTTCCTCCTTCACTCTATTACAAGAGAACAAATGGTCCCCCTCATTAAGGCCATCTCTTCCTCATTTGTTCTGGTACTCGTCTCCTTGTGACTTCTCAAGGAGACTTTTGTTTAGTTATTGCTTCCTTCACCTATACTTGCAATATTGTATAACTAAATACTAACTTGAAATTCCTGTACTAGTCTGCTATTGCTACTACAATAGATCACCACAAACTTAGTGGCTTAGTAGACAGTGCAGATATATCCTGTTACAGTTGGTGGTCAGAAGTTCCAACATCAAGGTGTCCGCAGGGCTGTGTTTCTTCTAAAGGCTCTAGAAGAGACTGTTGCCTTGCCTTTTCTAGCTTCTAGGGACCTGCCTGCATTCCCTGGCTCAAGGCCCCATCCTCCATCTGGAAGTCTCTCTCTGACTGCCTGTGACTCTGGCCTTGCTCCTTCCCTTTTATAAAGACCTATGGCATTACATTGGACCTACTCAGATGATCCAGTATAATCTCCCCATCTCAATATATGTAACTTAATCATATCTGCAAAGTCCCTTTTATTAAAGAAAGGTAACATATTCACAGGTTCCAGAGATTAGGACATGGACGTCTTGGGGAAGCCCTTGTCCTGACTGCCACAGTCCCCAAATTTATATCTCCAGCGTTGATCTCTTGCTAGAGACTTACATATTCAGCTGTCGGCTTTATGTATAAAAAACGAATGCTTGCTCTTCCAGATCCTATTTCTCCTGGAGTTGGCCTCATTTTTGTAAATGGCACCTCTTTCATCTCCTAAAGCCAGAAACTAGGAGTGATTCGTGACATTCCTGTGAGACATAGAATCAAGGCCTGGCCATTCTGCCTTCAAATCATACCTTGAATTCATCTATGTTTTACTAATGGAGGGTAGCAGTTAAAAGTATAGGTACTTAAGCTGAAGGCTCTTGCTTAGTCAAAGCTCTACCAATTCCCCTACTCTTGGGAAAGTTACTTCACTTTCCTATGCCTCATTTCTTCATCTGCAAATGGGTCGTAGGATCATTGCAAAGAATTAACTAATACTTATTTGTAGTGTACTTAAAACAATGCCAGGCACACTAAGGGGCTGGCAGATATTAGTTCTCATTATGGTGACCCGCACTGCACCTACTTTCCTCTAGCCTCTTAACTGATCTTGGTGCTTCCAGCCTTGGTCTCTTAACTGATCTTGGTGCTTCCAGCCTTGGCCTGCTGAAGTTCATCCTGTACACACCATCCATAGTGATCCTTTGTTGACGATCACATCATCGCATTCCCTCACCTAGAATTTTTCAGTGGTTTCTCATTGCACTTAAAATGAAACTCAGATGCCGTCATGGACCTCCAAGGCTCTCGACATGATCCAGACCCTACTGCCTCTTCACACTCATCTTGTCCCCTTGTTCCCCCCACTTTCTGCACCAGTGCCTCCTCCAGGCCTCAGATGCAGTAGTGATGTCAGGCAGTTGGATGCACAGTTAGAAAAGAGCAATGAAAAGTATACAAACCTCCACTTCATTTGAAGCTTAATTTTAACCCCTAAATCATGACGATAGATGAAATCAAGCCTATCCTGATATTGAGAAGGTATGAAAAAAAAAATATTTTTCAACTTACTTTTCTTAAAAGATTTAAAAAATAATTTCACTAAATGTTTAATCTTTTAAAAAGTTAACTCATGTTACTTTAAAATAAAGGGATAACTTCATTAGATCTAAAGTCCATGTGGTTTCCTGTTTCCCTTTATCATATCCCTTTAAGCTTTTTCAGATAAGCAAGATCAATGGAAATCTACTCATACGGTGGGTGAAGCAAGCCTTGGTGCAGAGCCAACAGTGTAGAAGAATTTTTCCAGCCCCCTGGCATCCCCCCTGGGATCGCTTGAGAAAATTATTTTTCCAGTAAGCTCAGTGACGAAACGTTTCATAAAACTCCATAAAGCACACAGATTTTTTTCCCACAATTTGATTAAATTCCATTGTGTAAACTTATGTAAAAGGAGATAAATTTAATGAAGCGTCACATTTTGTCCTCATTGTGTGTGTGGGTGTGGGAGTGGGTGTGTTTAAGGAATGAAATGGTTATGTCAAGTGAAATTTCGGATATAGCTGTAAGGGAGCACTTCCTGGGAAAAGGGCTAGACCTTCACACGCATTGAAGCAAAAAGATTTCATGAGAAACCACTGTGGATAAAGTATTCTGCAAATAAGCTTATAGAAATGCTTTATAGAAGAAGAAAGTGGTTCTTCGTATATCTTTCTACCCTATCAGTGTTGCTTTTTCTTTTTGCTACTTTGCCTACCAAGGCTCTCAAATATCTCTTCTCCTGGGTAGCCTTTCCTGACTCCTCCAGGCAGAATTAGTTTCTTCTTTTGTGTTTCCTTCAGTTTACACCTCTTTTATAGCCTCCTTGTGTTTTGTCTGTACGATAATAGGACCCCGCAGAGGCTCACACCTGTAATTCCAGCACTTTGGGAGGCCAAGGCGAGTGGATCACTTGAGGCCAAGAGTTCAAGACCAGCCTGGCCAACATTGTGAAACCCTTTCTCTACTAAAAATACTAAAGACTTTATCCGGGCATGGTGGCACATGCTTATAATCCCAGCTACTTGGGAGGCTGAGGCAGGAGAATATCTTGAACCTGGGAGGCAGAGGTTGCAGTGAGCCGAGATCGCACCATTGCACTCCATCCTGGGCAACAGAGTGAGACTCTGTCTCAAAGAAAGAAAGAAAAAGATAATAGGGACCATATCTGTTTACATCCCTGAAGTACGTAGCACAGAATCAGAGTTCTCTAAATGCTTGTCGAATGCAGGTTGTTGAAGAAATGTCATTGATGTTTCTATCCTCCCTAAAAATATATTGGTATTCAATAATAAGCCTAAGATAATCAGGAATGCATGATGATTTTATGCATCTGTATTCACCACTTTGGATTCTGTAGGGGAGAGTAGGGATGGGTAGCAAAGGAGGAAGGAGGGATGAGATAGTATTGATATTAGAAAATGACATTTGTTCCCAAGGGGCTTACAATAAAGTTGGAGATAGGATACTTGCTACCAGGGAGGGAGCAGATGAAAATTAGTTAAAGGAAAGAAAACTAAAGGTACATGACTTTAGGAATCTCTCATAATCTTCTAAGGAGTTGTTTTTGAAACACTTATTACTGGTTAAATAACTAATTTCATGGTGGTGGTTCTTTAGTAACTAGTCTGAGAGCAGTTTCACGGAAAATTCCTGCTCTTTGAATATTGTAGGTTCAGAACGCATTATTTTTCTTACTGTGTGTTCATTCTCCTTTTGAGAAACATGTTGAGATCAGTTGCTCTAGAAAGGCTTTCTTGCTAAGCTTTCCCCTTAATGCTGTTTTGGTTGAAATGTGCATGAATAATGCATAAAATCCAATAGTGTAGATGGGCAAAACCAATAGATAGTTATATCATGAAATTGAAACCAGTTTTAGCATTTCTCAGCAGATGTAAGAGTACATCTTTTAAATCTTGAACACTTGGAGGGCACCAGCCATATCTCATTCATCTTTCCAAACTGCTTCAACAACTTGCACTTTACCTGATGTGTGGTAGGTACTTAGTAAATGTTGACTTATTACATTGAAGTCACATGAAAATACTTTGTTTTCTAACTATGGATTATTCTGCAACTGGCCTTTGGGTTCTAGAATTGTTTTCTTTGTAGAGTTAATGCATAATGTGACCTTCCTAAAAATAATGTTGAGAAACGAGACAAACTGGGAAGCTCTGGATTTGGCAGCCCCAAATAGATCCACGTAAGATTTCCAGTAGCCCACACACTATGCTTTGTATAACTCCTCATCTTCAATTACATGTGCAGATGTTACAAGTTGTAGAAAACAGTAGTAGATTTAGTTGCTTGGGGATGAGTCGGTACTTTTAAGAAACTCTGTCACAAGCAATACCCTACCATTTGGCTAATTTTGACCTTGGACATCATTCAGAGAGGATCTGTCTAGAATGTCTCCGACTCTTGTTGCTTGCTGCCAAGAATCTGTTTCAAGCTTTTGTCACTTCCTTAGTAAATTATTGTAGCAGTCTCTTGGCAGCCCCCTCTGGACTCATCCTGGTTTTCAGTTTATGATTCACTTTAGAAGTGTTAGGTTGTGTTTACTTTCTTTGTGTTCTTTGTATTTACTGTGCTATTTCTGAGTTTATGCAATTGTACCTCAAGGCTAAATAAAAATTTGGCACTGATATTTTAAGGTGTACCTTGGGTTGCTTTGGACATTTTCAGAACATGCCTGGTACGTGGGAAACCGTAAACAATAAAGGTATTAAATTAAGCATGTGTGTGTTTCCTGGCTGTTTTCTGTTACCTTCAGTAACAGGAGGAAGGGTGACTTGGACGTTATCCACAGTTCTTCCCCATCTTGCTGCTTTGTGTACTATTTGTTCTCAGGCTGGTTTCCAAAGGTCAGGATAAAAAAGTGCTTATCAGGATAACTTACAAGAATTGTTGGCATGTTTATATTGTGAACTTTATGGCCTCTTCTTTCAGCCTTTTAATAGTAGGAAAAATTAACAAATCAACTCTTGGAAAGTTCTCTCACTCAATTAAAAAAAGGAGCATAGCAGTCAGAATCTTCTTAATTCTAGAGTAAAGTTAAAGTCACCATAACCCGGTGATAGCCATTGATTGGCTTCCATGCTATTTTGATGAGAAAGGAGACTGTGTTCAATCTGAATGTGTTTAAAATAATTCTGAGTTCTAACATGGACAGAACTTTAAAGATCTGAGAGCAGGTGCAGTGGCTTATACCTGTAATCCTAGCACTTTGAGAGGCCAAAATGGGTGGATCACTTGAGGTCCGGAGTTCAAGACCAGCCTGGCCAACACGGTGAAACCCCGTCTGTACTAAAATACAAAAATGCTGGGTGTGGTGGTGGGCGCCTGTAATCCCAGCTACTAGGGAGGCTGAGGCAGGAGAATTGCTTGAATCCAGGAGGCGGAGGTTACAGTGAACTGAGATCACGCCACTGCACTCCAGACTGGGCGCCAGAGCAAGAGTCTTTTTCAAAACAAACAAACAAAAAGAACTTTAAAGATCTGGGCCATTGTAGACCTATCACATTAAAGCAAACTTTGTGGGATTTTACATTTTAATTCTATTAATACTGCTGTTTTAATTGAGGAACTAATCAGGTAAAGATTCTGTCCACCTTCAATGCTTCTGTAAACTAGAGCATTTTATCTTGTAAAATATATGTTTTTCAAAGTGTTATTCTGACACTTCTTAACGTTTTTGAGAGACAGGGTCTTGCATGTTGCCCAGTCTCAAACTCCTGGGCTCAAGTGATCCTCCACCTCAGCCTGCCGAGCAGCTGTAGTCGACTACAGGTGCACACCACTGCACGTGGCTTGATGGTTTCCCTATAAAATATAATCATCGACTGAGTCACCTGAATCCTTTTGGAACTAGATGGGAGTAAACACACCCACAAATAAGTGCTTATCAAGAGTATTCCATTTCCCGTCATTACTCAGGGCTGCACAGATTTTCCTAAGTGCTCATCAAAAGTTCAGTAAATAATGTAGGGCTATTTCATAAATCTTTTATGCTGTTTTTCAGGGGTCAGAAGTGTCCTAAAATTTTTGAGTGGTTTTGCCTGTTATAGAAACGTATATGTTTGTTAAGGGGAAAATGGAGTGGGAAATAAAAAGAATAACGACAGGCTGCCATTGTCTGAAATCTAGCTATGTATATTGTAAAAATACCTTCCTTCTGCTGCATTAAAAAAAATATGGCTCTAGAAAAATCAACCAGTTTTCCTGGCAATGAGGTGTAAGAGTTAACCAGACCAGAATATAGTCCGTGCATCCAACATGATAGCTAGCTCATTGGCTTTTAGGGACAGATTTTTGTATGTTTGCCTGGTTTTTGTTTGTTTGTTGTTGTTTTTATTGTGGTAAAATATACATAACATAAACTTTCCAACGTGACCCTTTTTGAGTGTACAATGCAGTGGGATTAAGAACATTTACTTTCCTGTGCAACCATCACCACCATCTCTCTCCAGAACTTTTTTGTCATCCCAAACTGAAACTCCATCCCTGTTAATTACCAACTCCTCATTCCTCCCTCCTCCCTCCCCTTGTTTGTCCTGAAAGCCCGAGTGTCATGGCCTCACCCTACTGCAAGAGAGCACTGCAACCAGCACATGGGAGGCAGGATGCACCTCTTCCCATTACTTCGTGCTTTCTACTAAGGCATTAATATATTGCCCACTAACATTTTGATATTTATATGTGGGGGAACATCAAAGAACCCAGAATTTTAAGATTGAATTATCGGTGGGGCATGGTGGCCCATGCCTGTAATCCCAGCACTTTGGGAGGCCGAGGTGGGCGGATCACCTGACGTCAGGAGTTCAAGACCAGCCTGGGCAACGTGGTGAAACCTGTCACTACTAAAAATACAAACATTAGCTGGGCATGGTGGTGCGTGCTTATAGTTCCAGGTACTTGGGAGGCTGGGGCACGAGAATCGCTTGCGTGGGGGAGGCAGACGGTTGCAGTGAGCCGAGATTGTGTCACCGCACTCCAGCCTGGGTGACAGAGCGAGGCTTAGTCTCAAAAAAAAGCCAAAAAAAAAAAAAAAAAGATTGAATTATCACTTCATAGATACCAAGATGTAACACTGATTTGTTTTACAGGGAGACTTGAAAATAACTTCTATGGATAGGCTTTGACTTTCATCAGCAACCTCCACAGTGGCTATGCCCTCTTTGGTATT
The DNA here is from genome assembly GCF_028885625.2 of Pongo pygmaeus. Taxonomy (NCBI): domain Eukaryota; kingdom Metazoa; phylum Chordata; class Mammalia; order Primates; family Hominidae; genus Pongo; species Pongo pygmaeus. Next base: position 38,636,358 of record NC_072390.2, on the reverse strand, counting down.
GAGTTAAACATGTTTAAACTTAAATATCTGTAGAACTGTGAGTCTCCACGTGAAACAATGCTGTGCTAGTGATAGACTGGTGTGACCAAGGCTTTGAAGGTATAATCTCTCAAGAATGGTTCTCTGTTACTGACAGAGTAAGCCCAAACTATTTCACACTGTATACATTCCACATCTCTCTATTCATTGCACTAGAAATCACTGAGCTTTGGCTTTTAAGCAACTAGTTTTTATTTCACAGGCACTGTAAATCATGTAATTGATGTTTACTTCTTTGCCTTTGAAACTAGAAAGCTCAGAGTTTATGATTTCTCTCTAGTGAGTATACAGAACCTCATGACATGTATCAGGAGACTACCTCATCCCTAGCTTCATTTTATATTTCTTCCCACTACCTGCCTTTTTTTTTTTTTTTTTTTTTTTGAGACAGAGTCTCGCTGTCTCACCCAGGCTGGAGTACAGTGGTTCATTCTTAGCTCACTGCAACCTCCACCTCCTGGGTTCAAGCAGTTCTTCCTGCCTCAGCCTTCCAAGTAACTGGGTTTGCAGGTGAGTGCCACTATGCCTGGCTAATTTTTGTATTTTTGGTAGAGATAGGGTTTCTTCATGTTGGCCAGTCTGGTCTTGAACTCCTGACCTCAAGTGATACACCTGCCTTAGCCTCCCCAAGTGCTAGGATTACAGATGTGAGCCACCGTGCCCGGCCTGTGTTTGCTTTTTATTTATCCTATGTAGTCAGCTTTAAGACTGACTCACAGTCTCATGTCTGCCCGTTCTGTGCCTTCCACTGCCATCTCACTGCACACTGCATTCCTCGCTGTGTTGGCCATGGTGTTCTTATTGCTTGGGACAGCTCCTGTATTGTAACTGTCCTCATCCCCACTCTTACTCCTTGTCAGCGAATGCAGCTCAATCATCAGCCACAGTTCTTTCCTGATACAACATTCTCCACTCTGTAAAGTTGACTGATGCCTCCTTTGTGGCCCGCTGCCCCCATTCAGACTCCTATGATCACCTAGAGAAATCTACTGAACTCGTTTGTTCACAAAACACTTCCCCACTGCTGGGCCACACGCAGGGACCAGATCTTATGCTTCCTTCACTTCACAGGCCTTGCAAGATACGAGGAAGGGAGGAATGAATTCAGCAGCATCAGATGTGGTGAATGAGTCAAAATAAGAATTGAAAAATGACCATTGGACTTTGCAATGTGGAAGTAATTAGTGACCTTTCTCAGAGCCCTTTAGGGGAAGGGTGGGGATAGCCTGACTATATTATAGCAAGAGGTTTGAGAGCAAGGTATAGGGGAGGAGTAAGGAGGGGAGTGAGGGGAGGGGGAAAAAAGAGGTGGAGGCACAGGGAGACAGGGAGAAGAGTGAGGACAAAGAGGGGGCGCAGAGGGAGTGAGTCAGGGGCTGCTAATCACAGAGGACAGGGTCTGCACTGTCATCTGATGGAGCATCCCTAGGGGTCAGCGCAGTGGTCCCATGCAGGGGTTCTCAGTGTGACTGATGAGTTTGTGGGTCGTAGATCTTAAGTCTATGTAGTCACTGAGTTGAAATCTTGTTCTGCGAAGTCTGTCTTTGCTTCATAGAAGCTCTTACTGTTTCTTGTTTAGTGTTTATGTCTGCTTTTGCTAAAAAAAATTCTTTTTAGATGGGCAAGTCCCTGCCTTATGATTGATGTCTCTTAAATTGCAAACACACAATCCTGTGCATAAATGCTTGAGGTATTTTGCTTCATTGCTTTATGATTTTCATGACTTCTAAATCATAAACTAATACTGTCTTAAATAATACCAGTACAGACAAAATTATTTTGACTTTTTACATTTTTTTTCTCAAGTGAAACAAACTTCAAAATGTTGGAGTGGAACCACACCCACCCCCGACCCCACCACCCCAAGACAGCTGTTATCATCCCTGATGCAGGTCTTGTTCCTGCCGCCTCCTGGAGCACCTCTCTCACCTCCACCCGAGCACCAATTCCACTGTTTCAAAATTTGCCATTGTGCCATCTCTCCTTTGCAGCCTTTCCTGACAACCCTGTGCCTACTCCAGAAAACTGACTGATCTCTTTCCACACACGCCCTAAACAAGCTTCTGTCATTGTATTGCTCCCATTTTTTCAGACATCTGCTTACCTGAACCAGATTGGCCTTTCTTCAATGCAGAGAAATTATTTCTTTGCTTGTATTTTAGAGTTGCAAAGCATTATCCTGTTTTTTTTTGTCTTAGCATTATGTATGTTAAAAACAATCTTTTATTTCATTAAGTTGTTCTTGTAAACATAATGTTAATAACTTATTTCATCTGACAGGCAACTGTCCCCCTCTTATTGACTATTTAGGTTGTTTTTAATTTTTTTTTCAATGATAGTTTGTTTCCTTCTGCCAAAATTGACAAGGAAAAATAAATGTCTTTTTAAATGTATTATTAAAATATCCATTTCTGGCCAGGCGCAGTGGCTCATGCCTGTAATCCCACCACTTTGGGAGGCTGAAGTGGGCAGATCACCTGAGGTTAGGAGTCTGAGACCAGCCTGGCCAACATGGTGAAACCCCATCTTTACTAAAAATACAAGAAATTAGCTGAGCATGGTGGCGCACACCTGTAGTCCCAGCTACTCAGGAGGTTGAAGCAGGAGAATTGCTTGAACTTGGGAGGCAGAGGTTGCAGTGAGCCGAGATTGCACCACTGCACTCCAGCCTGGGCGACAGAGTGAGACTCCATCTCAAAAAAAAAAAAAAAAAAAAAAAATCTGTTTCTTTGTTATAAGGTATAGGACAGAACAAAACTATATTTTCAGAAATTTTACTAAAGTTATATTTACAGAAAACAAAACTTTCCCAACATTAAAAGCCTTTCTGCAAGTAACTTAGATCATTTATAGGGTCCAGCGTTGAGAGCTGAAGGTGCATTATCTAACCTGCACTTGGGCTGGTCCAACCGTTGTTCTCCTGAGTCAGCCTAATGTGGTAACAGTAAGGTTCTGTGATTTTTGCTAAATTATGCAATGCAGTAGTGGAGAAAGAAAGCGCTAAAACATTGTTATTTCCTGACCAGTTTAGCTATAATACAAATTTAGCAGATTGTTGATAAATTTATTGAAATAGGAAGTTTGCTGGAATGTGTATCAGAGCCTTTCCTAGAGCTGAGGATGAGAGAATGGCTTGTCCTCTGCTGAAGATGGGAAGTTGGAGGTCATCGTGAATTTCCATTTTAATAAAAAACTCAGGCGCCATTTAAAGTTTGATGGAGACTGAGTGACTGCTGTTTTGAGCCAAAATACATAAAACATTAAACAAGGAGTCAGAAAACCTGGGTTCAAATCCTGTCTTGCCCACTCATAAGCCATGAGAGACCATTAGCATGCTTGTTAATAACCGCATTGTCCTACCTCACCTCCACTAAAGCATCCTTGTGATGCTGAAAAGAGATGAAGAATGTGAAAGTGCCTGAAAACTCTACCGTCATGTACAAAAATGCGTTGTCTTCTTCCCAAACTGGCAGATGGCACCACTCTGAATATATAGCCAATTGGAAATGTGACTTTTCCATCCTAAGAATGCCTGCCTGACAGTTACTATAGGGATGCTTCGGGCTTTTGTCCTTGAGAATTTAAATATTATCATCCTGGAAAAAGTATTTTATTTATTTTTGTATAGAGACAGGGTCTCACTCTGCCCAGGCTGGAGGGCAGTGGTGTGATCATAGCTCACTGCAGTCTGTCGACTCCTGTCCTCAAGCGATCTTCCTGCCTCAGCCTCCGCAGTAGCTGGGACTACAGGTGCACACCACCATACCTGGCTGTTTTTTTTTTGTTTTGAAACTTTTTGTAGAGATGAGGTCTTGAACTCCTGTCCTCAATCAGTCTTCCCACCCCAGCCTCCCATAGTACTGGGATTACAGGTGTGAGCCACTGACCTGACCTTTTTAAAGTATTTTAAAATTACTTTGCTTTTATGTCTATAGTATTGGATGTAATTTAAACTTCTCATAAGGACAGCTAGCTACTATAGCTTTTTCATTATACATGAGTTTTAAAAATTAAAATTGTTTTGGAAGTTATACTTAAGATGCTTTGTGAGGGAAGAAAGAGGTGGAAATTTTGGGGGCAACCACCGAATATGATTTCATAAAGAACTGAGTAATCTTTGGAGATGTCTTTTACTATGTAAGATCTGTTTACTTGTAAGCTTATATAAGCGTACCTCGGTTTGATAAATTCACTTCAGCCTTATATTGGGTGCAGATTCTTTGAAATCCCTGAGGAGGTAGTTAACGGATGGATTGTTGAGGGATAAAGTAGGCTGCTTAGGTTTCAAAGCCTGAGGCGTGAAGGGAGGGATCAATTGTTACCGAAGCCTTGCACCCAAGTTCAATTCATTAACTATGAACCTGCTCTGCCACAGATTCCGAGTCCGAAAGGTCCCTGAGTAGATTGGAAGCAGTGACAGCACACTCCTTTGAAGAGGAAGGAGAGCATTTGGGCAGCAGAAAACACAGAATGTCCGAAGAAAAAGACTGTGGTGGCAGAGATGCCCTCTCCAATGGCATCAAGAAACACAGGTAGGATCGCCTCTGACAGTTGTCACTGCTGCATTTTTACGATAAAGTACATTTGGATTCATAAAGAAATATATGTCTTGTCTTCATTTTTCCCCATGTAGGGGATTTATATTGCTATATCACCTCAAAGAAAGCATTTAACTTAAGCACTTTTTCCTCTGTCTATTTAAGAGAATCATCTATAATTGTAGGAACAGAGCACATGGGCTTAGCAATCATGTTCTTAGACGGGCACATAAATCCTTTAGTTGGTGATTTAGAAAGGTTATTCAGAACTACCTGTTGAAACTGATCCTATGCACCCTTTCTCGTCATACATCTTTTATGACTCTGCCTTCCATTGCTATTTTAGTTTCTGGCCATTTGATCTTCTAGTTGGTTTTATTAAGAATGAGTGGCAATATTGCCAGTCTGTTGATGCAATTTAGTTAAATTTAAACAAAGACTTTGATTAAGACCCAGGACTTGCTGAACATACCCGTTTTATACTGTCTAATAACATTAGTATGTTTTTATCCCCTTAATGGCTTGGTCTTAGAGATTGTCCCAAATTAATGAGACGTAATAGATACTCACAGTTCTCTGATTTCAGCCCGAGTTTACAGAGACAGTGGTGTATATGCGTGCTAGTGTTCATATAGTAAAATATTTTATAAAATGATCAGTGAAGGATGTATTCTGTTGTCATTGTAAAAATTACTTTTTGGGTAAGGAGTTATTAATGGTAATTTCTGGAAAATAGTTTTTTGTTTAATATTTGTAGGTTGTGTAACTCTAATTCCATTTCTGTACTATGATTCTGGCCACAATGGTTTTGACTGTTGTTCTAGAAAAAAATTGTGTGCATCACTTCTCTGGCTTATGTGTATTTTCCCTTTGTTAACAAAAAATGTCTCAGTTTGTATTTATTTTTAAAAGATTAGTGAGTTTTAGGTAACCAACTAGATAAAAACAGTTTCTTCTGTTGGGTTAGAGGTTGTCCTCCAAACATGCTTATAATTGCAAATTATGTGCCCAGCAGTGAGTGTCTTTCCTGATTCCCCCTGTAGTTACTATCAGTTTCTTTGGAGTTCAGTACAAAATTCTATTTAAGACATGAAATACTTACCAGTAAACTTGGCAGACCTACCAATCTCTAAAGAGAAGACAGTCTTTAACTATTTAACACATACACCATGCCAGTCTGGTGAGAACACAGGTGAAATCTTTGGAAAGTTCAAAGAAGCATGCAAATATTCAGTATTATTAATATCAGAAAAAGCACTGTGCTTAGATGCTGTCCTCTGCTGTAGCTACAGGGGATTTCTTTATTGCTTGTTAGGACTCAGTAGTTCTTTTGTATGTGTGCTATAATCATGACAGTAGTTATTTTGCATTTGACAGAATTATATTATACCATATTCATATATTCTGTGTTCTAAAGTCAAACCCAGAATGGTACAAATGTGAAAGTTAAGATGAGATTAAACTTTCAAAAACAAATGCAATCAGGACAGGTCACTAAGGAAGAATACAAAGAAATGCAAGTAGGTGACCTAACCAGAAAAGTGTAACTGATAAATGAGATGCAACTTATTAAACCTATAAATGTAGTATGACGTTCTTCAGTTGTTCAAAGTGGAAAGAGGAAAACTTAGGAAATTGTCAGCAGTGTAATATGTGGGAAAAGATAATTTCCTGTTTTTAAAAAGTAGCTTTCATAGGAGTTTTTTAAAACCCTTTTTTCATAAAGTTCTTCTCTAATCAAATAAATAGAGTATATGCCACAGATAATTTAAAAGTTTAATTTTAGAATAGGAAGCAAGAGTATTCAGTGCTATCACATGCCTCTTGCCTGCATCCTACATTGCATAATAATCTATGAGTATAATAGACAGTTTTTATATTGATATCAAGAATAATTTGTATTCATAGTAGTTTGGGTTGTGTTTTAGAAAAACAGGCATATGTTGCTACATGACCTGGGGGATCAGCCTGAAGTGACCAAAAAATTTATTTGAAGTCTTATGTTTTATCTTTAAAATTCATGTGAAAATTATATTTGACCTTGTCATAGATTTCTATTTTCCTTACTATTAAAAAAAATCATTTACTTACGATTTATTTAACTTTCCCATAGGAACCTTGCATTTCTCCCTCACCCCATACCACCAGTAGTACCCCCTGGGAAATATATAAATTTAGGGAGACATGGGAAACATATGGATTATAAACTAGTTTTTAAAGAGAGACAATGTGTGTTTTTTAAAATGAGAAAAGAGAATATTATAAATTGTAGTTCACATAGAAAGTATTAAATCCCAGCTTAACTTTTGCTTGTAAAATAGAACAAGCGTTTTCAACCATTAATTTCTTTTTTAGCCATGGAACCATTTGTGAAACAAGTTTAATGTGGAAGCTGTTTAAATCTCACCACCTTCATTTCTGTGGTACTTTTTTTCCAGAAAATATCAAGTTGTTTTGTGGAAAATTAGCGGACACCGTACTGTAGTCAGGTTTATATTTACAGAGCTTATTGCCGTCTTGGCCACATTCCATGGGAGCAATTCTCAAAGCTTGGACCTAATGTATTATGTTTATTCTGAGCTCTAATCTTCTAACTTGTTAGCAGTATTACCCAACTTATTATATTTGGTAAAGATACTGGTATTTACTTGAACCTTGCCGCCAAATACAGTGTAGATGATACTAACAGAAAGAAAATTAGTCACAATCTGAAACTGTTGGATCCATGTTATGATTCTGTAAACGTTATTCGTTATATTAACATGAATAGATTAAAGGAGTAAACCATATGGTCAACCTAATAGATTTTAAACATTTCAACAAAATTAAACAGTTATTCAAAATGATCAATACATACATTAGCAAATCACAAATAGAAGAAAACTTCATCTGGTTAAAACTTAAACTACTTGATAACAACATATTAAAACAGTTCTTATCAGGAATAAGATGCCTGCTGTCATCTTTTTTATTCGGTATTATTTGGAGGCCACACCCAAACACACACACATAAAACTTAGAAATAAAAAATATGATGACATCGTCCCCATAGAAAACTTGTAGAAGTTATTAGAATAAGAGAGTTTGGCTAGGCTGCTGTATACAAAATCAGCCAATTACATTTCCGTGGACCATTAACAGACAGAAACTACAGTTAAAACTGCGGGAGAAGATATTTACAGTAGCTTTAAAACAGTCACATACCTAGGAATAAGTCTTGGGGGAAAAAAGGGTATAATAATGAAACTTTCTGAAAGAGATAAAACTTACTGAAAACGAAAATTCATTGTCCTGGTATATGTAATAGAGCTAGCATAGCAGATTAGTGAGGGAAAGAATAGATGGTTTGGTAAATTGTGCTTGGATAATCATTTAATATGGAAGAAAGAAAATGGATCTCTATTTCATAAATGTAAATACGAATTCTAGATGAATCAAACAGTTAAATGTGGAAGTTCAAAACTTAAATACTTTGGAAGAAAATGTAAAATATCTTTACAAGTTTGAGATAGGGAAGGATTTTTTATAACAGAAATATGATAGGGACTTTTTTTTCTGTCTGATTCTAATTACTTGCACTTGATTAGCTTGAATAAAGCCTTCTGTAGTAAATGTGGCTAAGAACCTGAGAGGTTTATTTTGCTGAAATGGTAGATTAGGACCCCAGGTGATTGCTTAGTTTATTCACCCTTCTGATTGCTTTAGATTCTAGTTCTTAGCCACAGGAAAGAGGAGTGTAACATAACAGTTGTCACTGCACACGAAGCATTTACACAAGGAGTGCCCCCACGAATTGAAGGTAAACAAAGAGGCTGAAAACGTAAGCTAAGAAAATACCTTCCAGGAAGTAAGATTATATCGAGAAAATGTTGTTAGTGGTAAATAAAAATTATTTAACATGAATACATTTAATCACTAGAATAAAACTACCTTGGTTTTAAAACCTCATTCCCTAGGCGAGGCACGGTGGCTCATGCTTGTAATACTAGTACTTTGGGAGGCTGAGGCGGGTGGATCACTTGAGGCCAGGAATTCAAGACCAGCCTGGCCAATGTGGCGAAACCCCATTTCTACTACAAATACAAAAATTAGCTGAGCGTGGTGGCACATGCCTGTAGTCCCAGCTGCTTAGGAGGCTGAGGTTGCAGTGAGCCAAGATCATGCCATTATACCACAGCCTGGGTGACAAAGCGAGACTGTCTCAAAAAAAAAAATAACCAAAACAAAAGAAAATCTCACTTCCTAAAGATATGGGATAGATGATCTGGGCTCAGACGTCATTAGATCAAGGAATAGCGTTAGCAGCAAGTCACCCCACCCAGAGATCCTCTGGTGCCCTGGGTAGAAAAATACCCTGTCTATCAGGAAATATTTGGGATAATTCCTCATCACACAGTGACCGGGAGCACTGAAGCTACACCTTTGATTTTCAGAGAACCCAGGAGCAGTGAGCAGTAAGGGAAAGAGCAAGAGCCCTGCCCAGAATGAGCCAGATTTGTGGTGAGGGCTGGGGGCTGGAGGGAACAGTGGTTCCCAAGACAATGGGAGCCTGTGCTCTTCTTTTATCTCCCGGCTCCCTGCCTAGAGTACTTGTCCTGGAAAGTAGAGGGTTGCAATAAAAAGAATGAGTAGCATCACTAGAAGCACAAGCAGCTCTGCTGTGAAGCCCACCTCTTTCACAAGCTGGACACAAGCCTATCTCAACTCTCCCAAGAGAGAAAAGAGAACTAGGGACCAAGGAGCAGGCAATGAGAAGCTTTCAGAGGAATAGTAAAGGAAGAAGATGCTTGGTATTCTAAAAGGCATGGAGGTCAGACGAGGGCACCACTGTGCTGTGGTGTAGGCGGACTGTTGGCAGTCCTGCCATGGCAGGTGTCTGTCATCAGAGGCCAGTGGAGATTGGACACCTGGAACAGATTGGCAAGTTGAATGGCAGCAGCTGAAACAGAGGACTAAAAACCAGCAGGCCACTCTCATTACGTGTGACATCCATCTCTCCCACAAAAGTGCATTTGGAGATGTAACAAATGAGAGGGAGAGCCAGCCTGGCAGGAGGAGACTAGAGTGGTTATCCAGCGAATAGGGCTCCAATTTGAAAACCTCATCCAGGACTAACAAGCTGCTAGGCCATGGGGTCACTTCAAGTATGTTAGCAAGAAGAAACAAGGCAGCCTGAATCGAGATTCATGAGAATTACCTTCACAAACCTAAGTTGAGTTGCCCAGCTTATTGCCAGGAATTACTCTGGGAAAACTGTGAGGCATCTTTCCTCAAGACATTGACCCGTCCTGCCCTAGTTTAAAAAGCAGATAGGAGTTGCTCTTCTGGAGACAGGCTGAGACTCTTTAAAACACAGTTGGAAAACCCCAAAGTTGCTTCCAGTTCTAGCATTTTCTAAGCAAATGATGGTGGGACATACTTTCACCAGACTCCAAGCACTTGTTCTCATCTAGTCTAGATGAGTGATTATTGTGGGTAAATCAGAGCAGTTTTCTAGGGCAGCCATAATCTATAAGTCTATGCTTAAATCAACCAAATAGCAAAGAGCTAAGAAACTTTTGTATGAAGAGAAATAAAAAATATTTTCAGGTGAATAATCCCGTTTCTAAAACTTTTTATTATGGAAATTTTCAAACATGCCTACAAGTAGAATAATATAATGAACCCTTGATTCCCATCATTCAGCCTCAACATTTACCATGTGCCCAATTTGGTTTCATCTGTAAACCACCACATCAATGTTTTGATTGATTTTTATTTGTTGTGAGACAGGGTCTCACCCCATTGCCCAGGCTGGAGTGCAGTGGTGTGGTTATAGCTTACTGCAACCTCAACCTCCTTGGTCACAGGTGATCCTCCCACCTCAGTCTCTTGAGTAGCTGTGACTACAGGAGTCACTAGCATGCCTGGCTAATTAAATTTTTTTTTTTTCAGATATGGAGTCTTGCTGTGTTACCCAGGCTGGTCTTGAACCGCTAGCCTCAAGACATCCTCCCACCACGACCTCCCGAAGTGCTGGGATTACAGGCATGAGCCACTGCGCTCGGCCTCCTATAATTTTAAAGCAAATCCAAGCTATACCATTTTATCTTTATTTTTTTTAAGGACATAGCTTTTTAACTAACAAAAATTGTATATTTGTAGTGTACAGCATGGTGTTTTGAAATATGTATACTGCACATTGTGTAATGGATGAATTGAGCTAATATATGCATACCTATATATATAAGCATGTGAGGTCACATGCTTATTTTTTATGGTGAGAACACTTTAATCTCTACTCTCTTTAGTGATTTTCAAGTATATAATACATTGTTAGTAACTATAGTCACCATGTTGGGCCAGGCGCGGTGGCTCATGCCTGTAATCCCAGCACTTTGGGAGACCGAGGTGGGTGGATCACCTGAGGTCAGGAGTTCAAGACCAGCCTGGCCAACATAGTGGAACCCCCATCTCTACCAAAAAATACAAAAATTAGCCAGGCGTGGTAGCGCATGCCTGTAATCCCAGCTACTCAGGAGGCTGAGGCGGGAGAATCGCTTGAACGCGGGAGGCAGAGGTTGCAGTGAGCCGAAAGCACCCCACTGCAGTCCAGCCTGGGTGACAGAGCGAGACTCCGTCTCAAAAAAACAAAACAAAAACCATGTTGTACAGTAGATTACTTGAACTGATTTCTACCAAAAATATGGGACACTTCATGAATTTGCATGTCATCCTTGTTCAGGGGCCATGCTAATCTTCTTCGTATCATTTCAACATTTAGTATATGTGTTGCCAAAGCAGGCACTCATTTCATCTTTTAAATAACTCAGTATGTATCTCTAAAACAGTGGGAGTCTTTTTTGCGTCTAAACCACAGTACCATTATCATGTGTAATAATAATTTCTTAATTATCATCAAGTATTTAGTTAGTATTCACACTTCCTTGATTGTCTTGTGAATGTCATTTAGTAATTGGATCCAAAATGGTATTTAGTAATTGGATCCCAAAGTTCTACATACTGCCTTTGGTTTCTGTGTCTCTTAAGTCATTTTACTCTAAGTTTCCTCTTCCCTCCCCCATTTTTTCTTGCCATTTATTTTTCAAGAAACCCGGTCATTTGTTCTGTAGAGTGTTCTACCATCTGGATGCACATGTTCTTTCACTCCTGAATTTCCTGTGGACTGATGGTTTTTACAGAGGTGTGGCCAGATTTATGTCTCAGTTTCTTAGCACAAAATTCATAGGTACACAAACCATAGGCACTTCCTATGACATCAGTCAGAGAGCATTTGCTCTCTGATTCTCTTCTTTCTGTAATGGTGAGTTTGATTCTTGGGTTTAGTCATTGACAATCTGGCACATCCATGATAAAGTTGCCCGACAGTCTTTCACCTAATGATTTAGTTGTTGATCATTGTCTTCATCCTTATTTCTTTAGGTGCTACAAACAGTAGTCTTTCAATTCTGTCATTCCTTCTACATTTATTAGCTGAAAATCTATAAAGAAGAGCTTCTGACCGGGTACAGTGGCTCACACCTGTAATCCCAGCACTTTGGGAGGCAGAGGCAAGTGTATCACTTGAGGCCAGGAGTTTGGGACCAGTTGGCCAACATGGTGAAACTCTGTCTCTGCTGCAAATACAAAAATTAGATGGGCATGGTGGCAGGTGCCTGTAATCTCAACTGTGAGGGAGGCTGAGGCAGGAGAATCGCTTGAACTTGGGAAGTGGAGGTTGCTGTGAGCCGAGATCACACCACTGCACTCCAGCCTGAGCCACAGAGCAAGACTCTGTCTCAAAAAAAAGAGCAAAACTTGTCTCAAAAAATAAAGAAGAGCTTCCTAGTACCTCCTTACAAAATGATCTACGTGTTGGTTCCCTAGCATCCTACAAAGGTGGTATATGAGCCTATGGGTAGGATTTGTTTAAATCTATTACAGTATCTTTCCCCCTCTTTGGTCAGAGTAAGCCCCTTTGGGTTGGCTTCTGTGTCCATCTGACAGGACCCTCATTGGTTTCTTTGGTGATTTTTTTTTTTTTTTTTTTTTTTTTTTTTTAGTTATTTGTAGGCAATAACTCTATTGTCTTTGATAGCTGCCTTGCTTTCTGATAAGAAAAAAGTGTTTCAGGCTTACATCATTTGTTTCCTGCCCCAGACATAGAGTCAGCTATTTCTCTAAGGAGCCATATTTCATTTTAGTGGGAAATAATATTTAGAAATAACAGTCTGAGTGGTAAGGATGTTCATTGCTACTGCATTGACCGTTGTTTGTAGTCTTATTCCTCGGAGAGAGCTGAAACCTTTCCTCCCCTTTAAAAAAATAAATAACCGATGAACCCTAAGCAAAAACAGGTAAATAAAATTGTTTTTGTCCTTCTTTTTAATTTATATGAAAAGGTCTTTGAGTTCTGGAAGTTTGTATTGTCCTTTGAAACTGGAATTTAAGAAAGAGGTAGCTGAAAAGAAAGTACTGATCTTAGAATAACATTGTTTTCTATTGGCAAATGTGAAATAAGAAAAATTGCCCATATATTTAAAATCCATGAACATGGTTTTTCTTTTTCTTTTTTCTTTTTGGAGACACAGTCTTGCTCTGTCGCCAAGGCTGGATCCAGTACAGTGGCACAATCTCGGCTCACTGCAACCCCTGCCTCCAGGGTTCAAGCAATTCTCCTGCCTCAGCCTCCCAGGTAGCTGGGACTACAGGCACACGCTGCCACACCCAGCTAATTTTTTTGTATTTTAGTACAGACAGGGTTTCATTATGTTGCCCAGGCTGGTCTCGAACTCCTGAGCTCAGGCAATCCACCCGCCTTGGCCTCCCAAAGTGCTGGGATTACAGGTGTGAGCCACCGGGCTCAGCCAGTTTTTCATTTTGTTGAGAATGCAAAGGTGTGTCTGGTCTCCACAAAGCTGGTTGTAAAGTTACATTGTCAAATGTAAACAAGAGGTGATGAGAGGCTGTAAGCTCTGTTATTTATACCTGGGTCCCTTGATACTACTTTCCCCATTCAGAGGTCTCATTATTTTCTCCTTTTGATCCCTGGACTTTTTCAATATCTTAGGTAAATATCCAATTTCTATTTCAAGTTTACTTTATAAACACTTATAATCCCCAGAATGTCAACAGAAAGAAGCAGTTAAATATTTATTAAAACGTATATTCCTCCTTGGCATCTCGATCTATTTATCCAAAGATGTACCCTCTTCCCCCAACCCTCCCACTCCCAACACACGTGAACACAAGATTTTGAGTGCCTAGGAAATATCTTTCACAGTAACAGCCTTTTAATGGTCTGCCTTAACCTGTTTCTTCTGCCCACATCTTCTAATAAATCATAGATTGGGTGTCTTGACTTCTGGTGACTTAAGGGATTTGGTCTCTACAAATACACTGAAGTATCTGTTTTCCTTTGGAGTTGTGCCAATCTAAATTTTGCCTAAAGGAGAAAATTGCCTCAGGGGGCACGGAGTTCTTTGGCCTTATTTGCTTTGCTTGGTAGCTTAGGAGGAATTTTCCTCTTTCAGAAAACACCATATATAATAATAAAAAATTGCAAGGTAAATAAATTAAGGAAGTGATTGTTTTAAAAACCACATAGATCCTTTACAGGTTGGTTGGTTGGTTGGTTTGCCTTGTGTTTTAGAATCCTCAGAAGAATTTGGTTTATACACAGCTCTTTTCAAAACACATTGATTGCATAAAATGTGATATGTTCTCATTGTCTGGGCTATGACCTGCCGTTGTATCATGTTGATACAGCACAGTGTTCAGCCAGGATTTGAAATTTAGCATAAAGTATCCATTTTACCATAGTAAATTTCAGATCTGATTGTATGTTTTAGGACATTGTGTAATCTTTCTCAGCAGAAAAAAAACCTGCTTTAGGAAAGGGGAAGGATGCAGTCCTATGCAGGAGAGGTATTTTACTATGCTCAGAGCAATCCGAAAGGAACAGAAGGGAAAATAACATACATGTCAGAGAACCCTGGAGATATTATGTGTTATGTATCACAGAGCAGGAAGGAACCAGAAACTCAACTCCCTTTCTAGAAATTGTATCCCTCTGGTGGTAAGCAATCAAAAGCATCTCAGATCATTTATAAACAGAGTTAAATCAGACTGTGGAAGTAGCTAAAGCAAAGCACAAACAAATTGTTATATTTATTCTGAAAAAGTAGGTGTGGTTTGAAGGGAAGTTAGTCTGGAAAGTTCAGAGCCATGAAAAGCAACACAGTCATATTTGCAGAAGGGCACTTCTGTTATTCAGTCCATCTCGGCTTCCTTTTTTGTCTTCTCTTGTTGTGAAGTATTTTTTGCACAGTTCCCCAAACCCTTGTTTTGGTGATCAGAAATCCTTGTCTGCAGTGTTCCAGATAACATACAGCCTATTAAAAACAGCCTTGCTCCAGAGTTACATTCAAAGATCAACAATTTTTATCAAGAGTTCAAACCCACATTCTAGTAGAGAACTCCAGGTCTCACCAAACAGCCTACTGCTACCACCAGCCTCCTAATCCAGCTGCAGGTGTTCAAGTTCTGAGACATGACCTTTCTCAATAGAGAGCCCAAGAGATTTCTGTTACAGTCAGGAAAGGCTTCTTTCCCCTCCCCAACCAACAAAATTACCAGTAATAAGACAGCTTTGGATACTTTTTGGAATGTGGAGAGATGTTAGTAGATGTGTGCTCACCACCTTGAAGCCTCTCTGCTCCTTAGAGAGCTCCACACTGCAGGAGACCTAGTTAATCCTTTAGGGATGACAGTAGTTAGCTCTGATCTGTGCAGCATTCACCATGCATTGCATTAATCTCTCTGTTGTTCAGACCATTTCCTTTAGGTCCTAACGACCGTGATCTACTCTCACTTTTCACTTCATTTCAATGACTTCGCATCCGTCTGTTCCAGCACCTGTTGCGTGAAATCTAAGTTATTCTTAGAGATAAAGGTGAGCAAAGAATAGTGACCTTGTCCCTGGGTTAAGGTCTGCCTTTCTGTTTCATCTTTCCTTCTCCGGGACTGTGCTGAACTCTGTGAAGCAGGCCTATAGTAAGGGAACCCAGCTGCCTAAAATGGCATCTTCTTAGTCAACTAAAAGCCTCGTTCAGAGAGATTTTTTCATCATTTCCTGTTTGCTTTCAAATGTGAAGATTCTGTAAGCATTCCTGTTAATCCAGTTATGGTGATAAACTGAGAAATAAAAAGAAAATGTACTGTGTTCTTGAAGCTTGACAACGAATTCTAAATTTTAGAAATCCATTGTGAAAATCAGTTTAAAATTGTGTACATACAATTTTAACTTATTAAAGTCAAAACAAGTAAAACCTCTTGTAAAACAAGACCACCCTAACCTTTTTATTGTGTAGAGCCAGATTTGTTAAGTGGCAATCATAGACTATAGATAAGTAATTTAAAAGATCAAAAATGAAAAATAATTTTAGGTTATGGAAATATTAGCAAAATTAAATAGTAATATCAGGTAATTACATCAGATTTTATTATTATTATTATCATTTTGAGACAGTCCTACTCTGTCATCCAGCCTGGAGGGCAGTGGTGGTGTAATCTTGGCTCACTGCAACCTCTGCCTCCTAGGTTCAAGCAATTGAACTGCTGAATAGCTGGGCTTGCTGGGATTACAGGCGTGTGCCACCACGCCTGGCTAATTTTTTATATTTTTAGTAGAGATGGGATTTCACTGTGTTGCCCAGACTGGTCTCAAACTCCTGAGCTCAAGTGATCCGCCTGCCTCGGCCTCCCAAAGTGCTAGGATTACAGGCGTGAGCCGCTGTGCCTGGCCACATCAAATTATTAAACTTAAAATAGGAAACCAAGTCATTGGATTTTTTTAAAGATTCATAACTAAAAAAGGTATATGACTAGTCTTAGAGCTCTTGTCTTAGACTTGTACTGACCTGCTTCTAAGACGCTAAGCTAATTTTAGTTGGAGAGGTCTAACAGCAGGTTAAATACCCAGCTGTTGAGTCACCCTCATCTCTGACTAAGCTGTAAGATACGGTGCTCATTTATACTAGGCTTCAGAATGGCATTCTAGATATGCAGAGAGAACTTTGTGATGACTGTATTTGTCTGAATTCGAACCTGAAACTAGGTACAGGGTACATTATAATAACAGTCATGCAGGAAGAGTTTTAAGTGATTGGCCTTTTTAAGACCAGCCTAAATTCTGCTTCTGTTGAAATGGGGATGGGCAAATTTCAGGAATTTAATTGTATAGGTAAATTTTAGACACTTTGTGTTGATTTCTGTATATTAAACTTACCAAGTATTTCATATATAACTTTGAAGATCTTGAATCTTCACGTACATTACAACTAAAGTTTTAATTAATCGTACACAACTGAGAAATAATAGTATTTTTAAGACTGTGGAATACATCTTATCACCTTTGGAGGGCAAACATTTTCCCTTGTTTGAGGGCATCATTTTCATTGTGATAAAATCAAATTGCGTCAACTTAAGGTGAGATTCTGTGAGTTGTGTGACTAAAAACCAGTATTTACTCTCAGATTTAAATGTTAAGAGAATATGAAAAATCATATCGAACTTTTAGGCAGTCAGGTGAACTACTAAAGATGAGTATGTTGGTTGAAATGTTTGAATTCTGTCTTATTAAAATAAGGTTATATTTGTTTCAAACTATCTTATTTATTTCAAATATTTTTAAGCCCACTTAGCAGAAGTGCCAGAGTTTTAAAGTTTTTGAAGGCCGGGCGTGGTGGCTCACGGCTGTAATCCCAGCTCTTTGGGAGGCTGAGACGGGTGGATCACGAGGTCAAGAGATCAAGACCATCCTGGCCAATGTGGTGAAACCCCGTTTCTACTAAAATTAAAAAAAAAAAAATTAGCCAGGTGTGGTGGTGCGTGCCTTTAGTCCTAGCTACTCAGGAGGCTGAGGCAGGGGAATTGCTTGAACCCGGGAGGCGGAGGTTGCAGTGAGCCAAGATCACACCACTGTACTCCAGCCTGGTGACAGAGCAAGACTACCTCTCAAAAAAAAAAAAAAAAGTTTCTGAAGCAGATTCAGAAATGAAATGACATTTTGGAACAGAAGTATCTCAACTGTAAACATTCCTCGATATTTTATTTATCCATCTTCCTAATATCCTCAAAACCTTATAGTATTCGAAATGCAGTTAATGTTTGTTGAATGAATTGATTTTTTTTTGAGATGGAGTTTCATTCTGTTGCCCAGGCTGGAGCACAATGGTGCGATCTCCCAAGTAGCTGGGATTACAAGCACACGCCACCACACCCAGCTAATTTTTGTATTTTAGTAGAGACAAGGTTTCACCATGTTGGCTAGGCTGGCCTGGAACTCCTGACCTCAAGTGATCTACCCACCTTGGCCTCCCGAAGTGCTAGGATTACAGGCATGAGATACTGTGCCCGGCCGGATTTTTTTTTTATTTTAACTGCCTTGTTCCAAAGTTTCTTAAATCTGTACTGGGAAAAGGGAAAGCCCTTCTGCTGACTGTCTATGCCAGTGGTTCTGGAAAGTGGAGATTTTGGACTCTTGTGATGGGGAGTAGGGGTCCCCAAGGCCCTTTCAGGGGACAAAAAAGTTACAACAGTTTTCATTATATTACTAAAAATGTGCCTTTTTCCTATCATTCACTTAAATGTTTACAATGAAGTTTCCAGACTACTTGATGTAAGAAAGCGCAGATTGAATGCATAAACAATTATGAGAATCCAGTTATCCTTTCTTAATCCAGACATTTAAAAGATTGCAATAATGTAAAACAATGCTACTCTTCTAACTATTTTTGTTTTGGGAAATACAGTCTTTTTCTATAAAAATGTTATTTAGGGCTGGGTGCGGTGGCTTATGCCTGTAATCCCAGCACTTTGGGAGGCCGAGGCAGGCGGATTGCCTGAGGTCAGGAGTTTGAGACCAGCCTGGCCAACCTGGTGAAACCCTGTCTCTACTAAAAATACAAAAAATGAGCTGGGCGTGGTGGTGGGCACCTGTAAATCTAACTATTCGGGAGACTGAGGCAGGATAATCACTTGAACCCGAGAGGCAGAGGTTGCAGGGAGCCAAGATCATGCCATGGCACTCCAGCCTAGGTGACAGAGCAAGACTCCGTCTCAAAAAAAAAAAAAAAAGAAAGTTATTTAGGTTAACATATCACTTTTACTTTTATTAAATGAATTAATAAGTCAAGAAATTATTTTCAGCTTTTTAAAAATTTGGTAAATAGCAGTAGATAAAATCCACATTAAAAGAAAACTGTACCAGATACGATGGCTCACACCTGTAATCCCAGCACTTTGGGAGGCCAAGGCGGGAGGATCACTTGAGTCCAGGAGTTTGAGACCATCCTGGGTAACATAGGGAGACCCCATTGCTACCAAAAGAAAGAAAAAATAGCTGAGTATGGTGGCACTTGCCTGTGGTCCCAGCTACTTGGGAGGCTGAAGCAGGATTACTTGAGCCTGGGAGGTCAAGGCTGCAAGTGAGTCACGATTGTGCCACCGTATTCCAGCCTGGATGACAAAGTAAGACCCTATCTCAAGAAAAAAAAAAGAAAAGAAAAGGAGAGATAAATGAAGGGGAAAGAAAAACTAACTCTTTTGGGGTCTTCAATAAGGGTTTTTTTGTTTTTTGTTTTGTTTTATTTTTGAGATGAAGTCTCACTCCATCACCCAGGCTGGAGTGCAGGAGCACAATTTTGGCTCACTGCTCACAATTTTGGCAACCTCCACCTCCCAGATTCAAGTGATTCTCCTGCCTCAGCCTCCCAAGTAGTTGGGATTACAGGCACCCACCACCATGCCTGGCTAATTTTTGTATTTTTAGTAGAGATGGGGTTTCAACATGTTGCCAGGCTGGTCTTGAACTCCTGACCTCATGATCCACCTGCCTCGGCCTCCCAAAGTGCTAGGATTACAGGTGTGAGCCACTGCACCTGGCCCTGGGGTCTTCAATAATTTTTAAGAGTTCAATTGATCTTAAGACCAAAAGTTTGAGAAATGCCAATCTATACCAACAAGTTACGTTACATTATAGTTTCTTTTTGTTTGTTTTGTGGTTGCAGTATAATTTTTATGTAGTGAAAGTAACAGATCTTACAGACAAATTTGATGAGTTTTGTCAGGTGCACAGACCCACGTAACTAACATCCCAGTCAAGATGTGGAACATTTCCATCACTCTACGATGTTCTCCCTGACTCCCTTTCAGTCGATTCCCCACTCTCCGTAGACAGCCACTGCTCTGATTTCTGCCACTATGGATTAGTCTTATCTTGAACTGCATTATAAATGAATCACAGAACGTGTACTCCTTGAGTGTGGCTTTAGTCACTCAACACCGTGTCTTGACTTTCATTCCCATTATATATATCGTTGCTCGTTCCTTTTTATTGGTGAATGCTATGTTAGTTTGAATATCTCACAATTTGGCTTATCTGTACTCCTGTTGATGGAATTTGGGTTTTTTCCAGTTTGGAGTTATGAACAAAAAAGCTTTTATAAATGTTCTTCTAGATACCATTCTGCGGACATGTTTTCATTCCCTTCGCTATGTAAGAGTCGAATTTTTGGGTCCTGGGGGAGATGTGTGTTTAGCTTTGTAAGATGTTACTGTACTCTTTCCTGAATGTGTACCATTTTGCACTGCAGTCCGAAATACATAAGAATTTTAGTTGCTCCACGTCCTCACCAACATTTGGTGTTTTGTAGGTATGACGTGGTATCTCGTTCTGTGGTTTTAATTTATATTTTCTTACTGATTTTGAATGCTTGTCCATGTTTTCCTTAGCCATTGTTTTTGTGACGTGTCTGGGAGTTTTGTCCGTTTTAAATTTGTTTGTATGTCTTTGTATTATTGATTTGTAGTAATTCTTTATGTATTCTGGATACTAATCCTCTATCAAATACACGTATCATGAGTATTTTCTCTTAGTTGGTAGCTTGCCCTTTCATTTCTTTAATAATGAACAGAAGTCTTTAATTTCTTCTTTGTTTGAACAGAGTCTTTAATTTTAATGAAGTCCACTTTGTAATTTTTCTATTATGTTAGTGCTCTCTTGGGGGGTTCTCGCTAAGTAATTGTTTCCTACCCCAAACTTTTAGCCACTGCCCTGGTGCTCTTTGGTGTATCACCAATGGTGTGTTCTTGAAGTTAACTTGGTCAGTGTCTTTTGAAGAGAATGACAGAAGAATGAAAGGTATTTAGAGCACATCAGAAATTCAGTGATGCAACATTTTAATTCCTCAGCGTAAACAGTGGCCTTTTGTTGTTGATACTATGGAATAATTGTTTCTCATTGTAAATGTGCGTGGGACAGTTTACTCATTCTAGATCCCTAATTAATAGAAAATCATCTGGCATAAAGTTGATCTCAGCAATGTGTGCTGAGTACCTATATTACAGGTTCTATGCCATTCACTGCAGGTTCAACAGGGCTTGGAATCTAATGGTAATAAGAGTTTAATTAAGTAAGTAAATCTGCTGCAGCAACTTTACATGTTCTTAAGAAATTGGTGGTAGGTGAATAACAGTGTTTGTAGGAACTTTTAGCCTTTCAAATGGAGAGAATGTGTTGCATTCTCTGTGGTTCCTTATGCCCCAACCAGGACAAAGGAGGAGTAGAGAGATGAGTGTTAAATTTCTAACAATGGAATTTGGTACTTTTCAAATGACTTGTAAGTCAGAATATATTTATCCAGTGATGAGATTGCTAGGCTTTTCTGCTCATCATTTGTTTTCAACCACTGTTTAAAGAATAGACTTGTGAGCTGTATCCCAGATGAACTATGTAAAGATTTTTTTCAAGCAAGATTATGCATCATTTGTGAAAATGAAGTAAGACTTTTTAACTACAGTAATTTACTCTCTAACATAATTTTAAAATCTAATTACTTTTGTGAATTCAAGTTTATTTTATAGTTTAGCTCTAATGACTTCCTAATTTGGAAGACTATTTTGCTTTGAGTGTTTAGTAAACTTCAGCAGAGCAATAGAAATTAAAGATACAGGCTGTGTCATTAAATTATATTTAAATTGGGACTTGTAGGCAGGGTGCGGAGGTTCATGCCTGTAATCCCAGCACTTTGGGAGGCTGAGGTGAGTGGATTGTTTGGGGCCAGGAGTTTGAGACCAGCCTGGGTAACATGGCAAAACCTTGTCTCTACTAAAAATACAAAACGTAGCCAGTGTTGTAACACACGCTTGTAGTGCCAGCTACTCCGGAGGCTGAGGCACGAGAATCGCTTGAACCCAGGAGGCAGAGGTTGCAGTGAGCCAAGATTGTGCCACTGCATTCCAGCCTGGGTAACAGAAGGAAGGATTTGGAGGAAATGATAAGAAGTCTGATAGTTGAGAAGAGAGGTGATAAGTATCTAATAGCTGTAAATAGTTATACACACACAAGTGCAAAACACACATATAACAATATACATGTAGACATACAGATTGTCAATATTGTAGTTTACAGATGTGTTGAAATCTGTTTCTCTGTGAAATCGTTTTCTTAGCTTTTTAGTTCATTCTTTAATCTTGAATCCGAGGTAAGAATTAAGTTGTTTCTCACTTTTCTAAATATCCAGATCAATATTCTGCTACCTAAAATTATGATTCCTATGTAATACTTAATAACAAATACTTATTTGTTAAGTGCAAGTGAAAATGTGTGTTAAATAAGTTGGTTTTGAAAATATTCTTTTAATGACATAAGAGGCTGGGCGTGGTGGCTTATGCCTGTAATCCCAACACTTTGGGAGGCCAAGGTGGGTGGATCACCTGAGGTCAGGAGTTCGAGACCAGCCTGGCCAATATGGCGAAACCCCATCTCTACTAAAAATACAAAAATTAGCCAGGCATGATGGTGGGCGCCTGTAATCCCAGCTACTCGGGAGGCTGAGGCAGGAGAATCGCTTGAACCTTGGAGGCGGAGGTTGCAGTGAGCCAAGATCGCACTGCTGCACTCCAGCCTGGGTGACAGAGCAAGACAGAAAATGATTGTTGTGTTCTTCATACCTCATTGCTTACTTATCCATATCATTTTTTCACTGTTTTTCTTTCTTTGGCTCCATCGTAACCTGAGACATTAGGTAAAATCATTTATTTTAAAACTTTGAGCACCTGTCATATGCAAAATATTCTGTACCCTGAAGGACACAGAAGAGAATAAGACATAGTCTCTAATCTCAGAGTCTCAGAGCGGAGGGGGATTACACTCTGAATGGCAGATATGTAAAAAACAGCAGAGGGAGTGAATGAAGGTAGGGAAAATAAAGAATTGTGAAATTTAAGCTGAACACGGAACTAGCCAATTTCATTGTTCTAAATTAGAACCTGGAGTTGCTTTTAAAATCCCATTGCTGACATCGTGGCTGAGTTTGAGATCATTCACCAAGGCTGGGTGCGGAAGAGAAGCCTGAATGGAGGAGCATGCTCGAAGTCTTCTCCCAAAGATGGGTTGGGAGAGGACGTATCCTCGGATCTGGATGGGAATGAATTTTAATACCATCTAATCATGTCAATGGAATGTTTAAGGCGCAGTAAAATTGTTTGGGATTTATTAGTATGTTCTTTCATCATTTCAATTAAATGAAAAATGTTAATTGGACAGAACTGTCCCAGCACTTTCACTCTGGTCATATGACATTAAAACAAAGAATACCAATGAATTATTAAATGGCAGAAAAGAAAGGGACATTTCCAAGTCAGAGTCCCTCTTGAGTTGCTTCATTATGTCTTAACCACAGTCTTTGCTTAAAGATTCTTTGTTTAGCATTCTGCAGCCTGCTAACCAGAAGCTCTTGGAAGGGATAGTTCGTTAATTTGAAAAATTTCTTCCATTTGTACCTGTATCTGGTCCCAGGTGACAGCCATTGGCTGGCATTCACCATCCAGGTATAAAGCCTTCCATCTGGGCGCAGTGGCTCACACCTGTAATCCCAGCACTTTGGGAGGCCGAGGTGCGAGGACAATCTGAGGTCAGGAGTTCGAGACCAGCCTGGCCAACATGGTGAAACCCCATCTCTACTAAAAGTAC
The DNA here is from genome assembly GCF_028885625.2 of Pongo pygmaeus. Classification (NCBI taxonomy): domain Eukaryota; kingdom Metazoa; phylum Chordata; class Mammalia; order Primates; family Hominidae; genus Pongo; species Pongo pygmaeus. The sequence continues at coordinate 38,612,766 of NC_072390.2, read as the reverse complement.
AAAAATTAGCTGGGCATGGTGGCACATGCCTGTAGTCCCAGCTACTCGGGAGGCTGAGGCAGGAGAATCACTTGAACCCCGGAGGCAGAGGTTGCAGTGAGCCGAGATCGCACCACTACACTCCAGCGTGGGTGACAGATCGAGACTGCATCTCAAAACAACAACAATAAAAAAGGCTTCCTAGGGACAAGAAGCACAAGTGGTGAAAACCATTTCATTTTCTGCTTTTCTCCATGGCAATAGAAACAATTTCATTCCTGTTTCTCTGTGAAAACCTTAATATAGTTTTGAAAATTGTTTAGTAAATAACCATTTATAGATCATCTTTTGAAACTGTAGTTAGTAAATTTTTCGTCCAAAAAGTAATAGTAGTTTTAAATCTGTAATAACTCAGACAGGAAGATGAAAGTTTTCCCTGAAATTATTGATAATAACAATAATATCAATCTCTACTTCATGTTGAAGGTTTTCTACCTACCAGGCACTGGGCTGAATGTTTTATATCACTGACCAATTTCCATATTTAAAATATAATTACATTTGACCACATAATGCACACATATGGGGTGAATGTGTATTGTTGGGACAGAATTTTCATTAATAATACCTACCCTTGCCAGATGTATTTGATTTCATTTTTTAAAATGCTGGTTATATTACCATTAAATTGAGTCTATAGATCAGAATGAATGGGGCCTAAAGTTTTAAAAACACTCTCTGTATGCATTGTTTCGTGGGAACTCCACCATGGCCATATGAAACACTAGTATTGTCATTTTCTAAGAAAAACCGAGGTTTGGAATAGGTTAGTTACATGTTCAAGTTCACACAGTCAGTAAGTGGCAGAGTTCTGAAAGCCAGGAGTCACGGCTGTGGAGTTAAAGATCCATTCCACTAATTCAATATATGACCATGGACAAGTTATTTAATACGAGTGCTTAATAAGATTACTTTGAGGATTAAATGAGGTGATGCACATTAAGTGATTAACACAGTCTAAACTGGAGCAAACTCTCACTAAATGCTAGCCATTAGTATCCATCCACTTCATCTCAGTAGAACTCTTTAAAGCTAGCCTGGGGATATTTTGATTTCATAGCATTTGTGAAAGTGTTGCTTTTTAAAAAACGCCTGAACTTTTTCTGTCTTACTTGAAACATACAAATCAATGATCAAGGGTCTTTTGAACTGAGATAGAAGCTGGAATGAAGCTAAATAAAAATATAGACTATTAAGATTCCTGGAATTGCGAGTAAGAGAAGTGTTGGAGAGAGAGCTCCTCTGTCTTAGGAGAAAGGGAATAGGGCCACTTCACAGACCCTGTTTGTGAAAGGCATAGAGGGCACGAGAATCTTAATCTCAAGTGGCCCCAGATGAGCAAACAAGGACATACCCCTTAAAGAGACCTAGCTGTCTTTATGTAGAGATATGGACTTGAGAGAGAGAAATATATATCATTTAGAGAATGGGAACATCATGTTTAAAAAAAAAAAAAAAAAAAAAAAAACAGCTTTAGGGTGGGAGAAGCTTTCACCAAGATAGAAAACACAGAAGCTATGTTTTAAAAAGGAGACATACTTGTTTGTAAAAGTTTTTTGTTAACCTGCAGATGGTACTATGTACAATCTAGGTGACAAAAGATTAACAGCTATCACATACAAAAAAAATTCTTACTAAATAACACAAAAAAATCCAGCGGTATAGATGTTATAAATAGGCAGTTGACCATCTGTGAATTGAGATGGTCATTAAGCATATGAAAAATGTTCTAACTCACTAGTAGTCAAGGAAAAACAAAGTAAAATAACAAGGTAGCATCACTACCGCAGTCAGACCCAAAACCTAAAAGGACAAGAACACCTGTTAACACCAACTCTTGCTGGTGGGAAGAGAGTGCTCGTAGACTGCTGGTGAGATATGAAATTGTTAAAAGCTTCTCCGAAAGCAGTCTGGCCGTGTCTATGGATATGTGAAATAGAGATACTCCTTGACCCAGCAATTTTAACCCCGGTACTCTGCCCCATTAAAATGAAGGCATCAGATTTAAATAAGAATACATCATATATCGAAATATTTTTGTTGCATTGTTTCTTTTGGCAAAAGAATGAAATGGTAAATGCCTTTCATGGAGAATGACAAAATTTATTTTGAGATCTAGTATTCTTATGGCATATTATACATTCCTTAAAATAATTGGTATACCATTTGACATCAACAAATTTGCATGCAGTATTGACAAGCAGACCATAGAGAAGTGTGTATAATTAGTACCCTAATTTGGAATATGAAGGGCAGCACACCCCTTTGTGTGTGCACACATGCATGCTCTACATGTGGCTCTTTGGGAACATGTGGAAAAGCACAGAAAAATAGATGCCAGCTTCTTAACGTGGATTATAGGGTGGTAGAGTGGTGGTGGAGATGGAGGAGTGGGGTGGCAAGCAAAAAGAACAAAGGGGGAAAGACTACATTAAAAATAAAACCAGCATGTGTGAGATGCTGCCTACATATGTGTACATGTGCGTAAAGGTATTACAAAGATATACCTGTGTCTGTCGATGTGAAGGGGAGTGTCCTTGATATTTCATGAAAAAGCAGTGTGACCTATAGGGTAATATTTCAATTTAAAAAATGCACATACCTGTATACCCTTGTTGTGTGAAGAGGGAGTGTGGAAAGGAGCACTCGTGCTGTTACTGTTGGTATTGGAGGGTGCAGGAGGAGAGGTCTAGCTTGTCCTTTATCTGTAGATTGTTTCCTTTGTTATATAATAATATATTTTGGCCAAGCACGGTGGCTCATGCCTGTAATTCCAGCACTTTGGGAGGCCATGGAGGGTGGATCACCTGCGGTCAGGAGTTCGAGACCAGCCTGGCTAACATGGTGAAACCCCATCTCTACTAAAAATACAAAATTAGCGGGACATGGTGGCACATGCCTGTAGTCCCAGCTACTCGGATGGCTGAAGCAGGAGAATTGCTTGAACCCAGGAGGTGAAGGTTGCAGTGAGCCAAGATCGCGCTGTTGCATTGCAGCCTGGGCAAAAAGAGCGAAACTCTGTCTCCAAAAAAAGTAATTATTTTTTAATTTGAAAAATAACCACATACTCCATCCCCCTCTAATTTAGTTGTATTTACTACCATTTGGTATATGCCCGAGAAGATTGTTTTAATTATGTGTGTTGTTTTGGTTTTGGCATAGAACTTGAATTCCTAAAAATTTAAGGTCAAGATTACCAACCGTTGTGAATTAAGAAATTTACCCTTTTTTCTGGAGTACCTGTTAATAATGAATTGCTTTTTTCTTGTCCGTTGGAAAAATACCAAATGTTGTGAATTAAGAAATTTACCTTTTGTTCTGGAATATCTGTTAATAGTGAATTGTTTTTATTTTGTTCACTGGGAAAATACTGAATGATAGCTGTTTATGTTTCACATGTAGATTATGATAATAACATATATAGCCTTCCCAGGTAGGTAGATTTGGTTTAGCAAATCATACCATAAACAGAATCACATGACCAATGTTAGACTTGGGATAAGTTATCTGTAATGCAGGTGGTGAATGAAATATCTGTAATACACAAAGAGCTCCTACGTAGTGAGAAGATAATTTAGTGGACAGATGATGTCACCACTGACAATGAGTGTTTTTATCTTAGTATGTTTGTACTTTATAAAAATAAATAATTTAAAAAATTCTTAAAAACTGACATGTAGGTAAGAAGTTGAACCTTCATTTCTGAGAAGCTTTAATTGTCCTAGGCATTCTCCTTAGTGCACATCTAGCTGCCAGAAGAAGGCGAATTGTACAGCTGTGTAGCTTCGACTTGCAAGATTTGCCCCAGGTTATGCAGCTGGGCGGTAGCAAGAGTTTGCACTGCAGCTCTGGTTTCCATTCCACGGTTCTTTTATATCCTCCATGAAAGAGATGACACCTCCCCCACCTCCTGCCAAGTATAAGGATGTCTCAGTAAATATATGCGTGCACATACACAAGACCCAGAAGAGCTCATGTGTGTCTCATGAAAATCAGGAGGCAAACCTGGAAAGCATGAAACGCCTGGCAGCCAATTCCAGATGAAGCTTAATTTTGCCTACCTTTGTGTTATCATCTTGTTCTTCTTTCCGGAGGGCCTCTGTGAGCAAACAGTGTTGAGTGTCTAGCCTAGCAATCCACAGAGCAGATGCGGAGGTGGGCTCGGTGTCCAGCGGGTAGATAAAGGAGATCTGTGCAGTTAGGTAAATTTGCGAGGCTCAGCTTCCAAATAACATACAATTTCTTTTTTTTTTTTTTAAATGGAGTCTTGGTCTGTTGTCCAGGTGGGAGTGCAGTGGCACAGCCTCAGCTCACTGCAACCTCTGCCTCCTGGGTTCAAGTGATTCTCCTGCCTCAGCCTCCCGAGTAGCTGGGACTACAGGCATGTGCCACCACGCTCAGCTAATTTTTGTATTTTTAGTAGAGACTGGTTTCACCATGTTGGCCAGGCTGGTCTCAAACTCCTGACCTCAAGTGATCTGTCTGCCTCGGCCTCCCAAAGTGCTGGGATTACGGGCATGAGCCACTGTGCCCGGCCCAAATAACCAGTAATTTCTGCCATCCAAATAACGTTTGAAGATTTTGGAGATCGTGATCTCCTGACCTTCCCAACTTTCAGAACAAGGGGGATTCAAGCACAGCATTTGTTAGTCAACACTTCTTAAATGAATTTGGTTCTTTGAGGTCTGTCTACAATGCTGTGTAGCAGGGAAATAATGGTGTGCTAGCAAGCAGAGCCGTTTGCATCACATAGATGAAACCACTGTGAGACTCTTCATTTAAAAACCAGTTATTGTGCTGTTGTCTAGATAGTCGTAATGTCATCTGTATGGTTGAAAATAGAACCAGGACGTATCACTGCCAGTCCCTGGTACAGGGTGTGTTCTCTCTGTATGAAGAGAAAAAGGAAGCATAGAATGCAGGATAATGACCCTCAGATAAACTCCACGGAGAGAGAATCACTGAGCTGTGCTTTCAGCCTGAAAATTCTGATTGCTGCTCTCATCTGTTCTTATTTCTGCCTGGAGTAACACTGCCATCCAACATCATTCGGGAATTCTCTCTTCTTTTTTTCCTGGCAGAGAGAGTGAAATTTTTAAATATGGAAACACATCCTTTTCAACACAAATTATTTTTTTTAACTGAATCTCCTACCTAATTTTTTTTTTAAATTTCTCTACTCCCTCTGCTTCTTCAAATAACACTGCAGAAGATTTAGCATTTTCTTGATGATTAGACTGTGGACTGTTTTTTGTCTGTTCTTGACTTTAGACTCATAAAATGGGGCAGATTTTTGTTCCCCACCCTATTCTTGAAACAATACAACCCTTTTGTTTTCAGAAGTAATCACAGAGATCCATTCTGTCCAGTACAGTTGCCACTAGCCACGTGTGGCTTTTGGGCCCTTGAAATCTGGGTAGTACGACTGAGAAACTGATGTTTTTACTTTTTTTTTTTTTTTTTTTTTTTTTTTGAGACGGAGTCTTGCTCTGTTGCCCAGGCTGGAGTGCAGTGGTGTAATCTCAGCTCACTGCAACCTCCGCTTCCCAGGTTCAAGTGATTCTTCTGCCTCAGCCTCCCAAGTAGCTGGGATTACAGGCACCCACCACTGCACCTGGCTAATTTTTGTATTTTTTAGTAGAGACGGGGTTTCACCATCTTGGCCAGGCTGGTCTCGAACTCCAGACCTTGTGATCCACCCGTCTCAGCCTCCCGAAGTGCTGAGATTACAGGTGTGAGCCATGGCACCCGGCCTGATTTTTTACTTAATTTTAATTAACATAAGTTAAGTTGTAAAATGAAGCAGAAACTGTTCTTCCATTAAAAACGACTTTGTTAAGACTAGATTTCATGTTAACTGTTTAGTAGCTTGATTGAGATGTGCTCTAAAAGTGTAGGATACACACTGGATTTCGAAGACAATATGGAAAAAAGTATAACATTTTTTGTATGTATGATATGTTGAAATGCTAATATTTTGGATATACTGGGTTAAATAAAATAAATTACTAAAATTAGTTTTGACTTTTTAAAATGTGGCTACTACAGAATTTGAGATTATACATGAAGCTCTCATTGTATTTCTCTGGCTGGATTTCTTGACTCTGGCACTGCTGACATTGTGGGTGGGTAATTCTTTGTTGTGGAGCCTGTCTTGTTCCTGGCATGATGTTTAGCAGCATACTTGGTCGAGCTGGGGTGCCTTTCTGTGCCCTGACTGGTGGAATCCTCCAGCCTCTGTCTGAAACCCTTCCTTAAGAGGCCTCTCTCATCTCCTATTTTTAGAATTAATTGTGAGACAGGTCTTTATATTAGCCACCCTAATATAAGCATTCACCTGCAGTAATAGTCCTTCTCTCTTGAGTAGCACAGAATAAACCAAATTCTTTACAAAAGAGGTAATGTCTAATAGGTCGTATACATTCCAAAGCTTCTGCCACAAATTTAAACCCCACTTGGTGCTAGCCATTGTCCTAGGCTACAGGGGCCACAGCAGTAGACAGAATATGAGTTCTCATGGAGTTTACATAGTGTTTGGGGGTAGGAGGTCATCAACTCATCAGCAAGAGAGTGTACCTTATGTCACATCGATCAGTGCTGTGGAGGGGGAAGATGAAGCAGGCCGAAGTGCATAGCAGCTGGGGGAGCCGGGGGAGCTGGGGGCATGGATGTTACTACTCCTGCCATCCCAGGCCCTCTCTCCTATATTCCAAGACCCCGCTCGTGCCCACTGTTCGCCTCACCCCCAGCTTTTGTTTCTCTAGCTTTGCACGTTCCTTAGCACTGCTTATAAGAGATGTTTTCCAGACACCTTTGCCTCGCCTCGGGTCAATCCTCCTGCATGGTGGTGTTCTAGTTTCTTTTAAAAGTGGCACCTGGGCCATGTGTGGTGGCTCACACCTGTAATACCAGCACTGTGGGAGGCTGAGGTGGGTGGATCACTGGATGTAAGGAGTTCAAGGCCAGCCTGGCCAACATGGTGAAACCCCATCTCTACTAAAGATAACAAAAATTAGCCAGGCATGGTGGCGGGTACCTGTAGTCCCAGCTGCTCGGGAGGCTGAGGCAGAAGAATCGTTTGAACCCGGGAGGTGGAGGTTGCAGTGAGTCGAGATCATACCACTGCACTCCAGCCTGGGCAACAGAGTGTGACTGTCTCTCAAAAAAAAAAAAAAACAAAAGAAAAAACACACCAAAACAACAGTGACACCTGAGCCTGAATCCCAGCTCAAGTTGCCCTCGGGGATGCTCTGGCTGCTGCCCCATTGTGGCAGTCTGAGATTGCACCTGTCTTCTTGGCAGCCTCGTCATGCTATGGACTTAGACTGTGGTCAACAACTGAGAGTCATTTACTAAGCCATGGCTTGTGTGCTGCGTAGGTGTCTCGTGAGCTGGTGTTTCTCTTGCTGCTTCCCATCAGTTTATTGCACAAAGTGTGGTCTCAGTGAGGCAAGGCGCTTGGCTCTGCGTGTCCTACAGAAGAAAATAACATGGGCTCTGTAACGGCTGTTTACCTTTCAAAACCCCTTCCCCTCTGCTTTCTGGTTATGTTCTGAATAGGTAATGAATGTTGCAGATAATCTGACTTCCTTATAAATGAGTAATGATTACATTCTCATAAAATCACACAGTTTTGTGCATAAAAATGAGTATAGGATATTCCCAGGTGGGACTCTTGGCTGACAGTCCTCTGAGAATTTCTAAACCAAGAATAATTACAAAGCTCGAATGTCTCTCATCTTCTGCCTCCAAGATATTTGTTGTTCTTGCCTTTCTGCTATTCTTGCCTTTAGTTAGAATGGTGGCACACGGTCTATACATTTAATGTCAGCGTTTGTCAGGGGTGAATGACAGCCCTCATTCCCTCTTCACAAGCTTCTTTCAAGCTCGTAACTCTCTAGGTATGCTACACTTTGGATGGACTTTTCCAAGACAGTAGAAGGAAAATTTGGCCGGGCGCGGTAGCTCACGCCTGTAATCCCAGCACTTTGGGAGGCCAAGGCAGGTGGATCACCTGAGGTCAGGAGTTCAAGACCAACCTGGCCAACATGGTGAAACCCCGTCTCTACTAAAAATACAAAAAATTAGCCGGGCATGATGGCAGGCACCTGAAATCCCAGCTACTCAGGAGGCTGACACAGGAGAATGGCTTGAACCCGGGAGGCAGAGGTTGCAGTGAGCTGAGATCACACCACTGCACTCCAGCCTGGGCAACAAGAATGAAACTCCATCTCAAAAAAAAAAGAAAAAAATAGATGGAAAATTTAATTTACATACATCTCTAAAACTATATTATACATGCAAAGCATAGATAATGGCAGGGATTCCTATTCCTGGTATCCATTATTCGTGTCACAGAGATTGATAGTCTTGGATAGTGGGGAATGTGATTTAAATACCATCTGTGGCCACTTATCCAGCAGATTGGTTAGATGGCAGATCTGCCAAATGAGCAGTGTGTGTTCCTAAAAAAGAAAAAGAAACTAGAAGAATTCCACCATGGATTATTGACTTAAAAATGTAAATTGTATTAACTTCTATAATCCAGATTAATTAGTTTAATTTAGAGGTTCTTTAGAAGATAATTTTTAAAATATCTAATATTTTAGCTACATGGATGTATTTCAGAAGGCAACTGGAAAACTTTTTATTATTTTATTATTTTTTAGTTTTTGAGACAGAATCTCACTCTCTTGCCCAGGCTAGAATGCAGTGGCGTGATCTCGGCTCACTGCAACCTCTGCCTCCCGGGTTCAAGTGATTCTCCTGTCTCAGCTTCCTGAGTAGCTGGGATTACAGGCGTGCACTACCACACGTGGCTGATTTTTGTATTTTTAGTGGTGATGGGTTTCACTATGTTGCCCAGGCTGGTCTTAAACTCCTGAGCTCCAGTGATCTGCCCACCTTGGACTCCCAAAGTGCTGGGATTACAGGTGTGAACCACCACGCCCGGCTAACAACTGGAAAACTTTCATAATAGTGTTCTGGAAAGTTGGCCTGGGCACCTCTTGCACACCCCTCATTCCTGATGGTGCTGCCATTCTGATCTGTGGAAATGGGGTGGCTCCCAGCCCACCAGGGCTGGCTGTGATGTGCTGCTTATCCAAGCCACAGACCTTCAGCCACAGGCAGCCGTCATCCCTTGGCTACTTTCAAACACCTACAGAGGCTTTGAAGATGCTCTTTCTGTAGAGGTTAATTTGTTTTCCAGTCTACCCAGAATTGCTAAATTTTGTTCAGTGTTAGTCTCCTTGGGGAAGTACTGATGTATGTTACAGGGCCTAAATACTTTTTACTTTTTACTTTTTTTTTTAAAATACTTTGGCTTTTACTCTTTAAAAATACTTTGGCTTTTATAAAAGTTTTCTATTTTCCATTTCATTTCTTAAAAACCTGTATCTAAGCTTTGTGATGGCATTTTGTTTACATCATTTAGCAGCTAGAGAATGATAATGTATTAAGTATCAGAACATGGTAGGTGTGCCATAAATCCAACAACAGGGTCAGATGTGCCATAACTTGAAAGGATAGTGGATCTCTGAGGTGGTCCAAACAGCTGGATCCCAAGGACTGGGAGGACTGAGTTCAGATCAGAGCAATACTGAAGACAGAGGACCAGTTGATTTGCTACAGAATCGTTTCAGGGGCCAAAGTAGGTAGCGGTGAACAGGTGCAACCCTAGATTAGCCCTGCTTAGCCCCGTCTGTGATGACACACATTTTTAAAGGGTCTTTCTGTGCCTGCAGCTCTCATGTGAACGAAAGCAGTTCTTCCCTCCTACTGACAATGGCATTAGAATGAACTTTATGTTTTTCTTTTCTTTTTTCAGAACAAGTTTGCCTTCTCCTATGTTTTCCAGAAATGACTTCAGTATCTGGAGCATCCTCAGAAAATGTATTGGAATGGTAAATTAATGGTTTTGTCATATGATATTAAGCAGATAGGTTTAATCGCATATTCTTTAGAAAGGAACCTAAAAGTTTGCATTAAAGTGGTGCACGCCAATGTTTATGGAAACGTACGAGAATCATAAATTGCGAAAAGTCGTAGGTGACTTTTTTCTGACAAGAATTTGAGCTGCTCTAATGGCTTTAATGTGCATTTTCGATGTAAAAAAAAAAAAAACCAGAAACTGAAAATGCCGTGTTTCTGTTGACACAGCACATTTATACTGCCCCATAGACTTACCTAGAAACTCTCAGAAAGAACAGTCAACCCCACAGTGGAGAAGAGAATTTCACTTACACTTCTGTGCACAGAGCAAGTTTTCATATTTGGAATTTGTAAGTGTGGTATACTAAATATTTGGAATATGTCTCTGCTTAGTTATCTGTGCAGGTGGATCTGATATGCGGGGAGGTAGGGAGATGGCAGCATTTCCTTTCATAGAAATCCTTGGATTCCCTTGAAAGTAGTAGTCAACACCACCACCCTGATGTCAGTCAGGCTAGGATTCTGGGTAAAGTTCTCCTAACTCTTCCTAGTGTGACCTTGGACCACTGAACATGTAAGTCATGTGGCACAAAAGAATCTGCCCGGACATTACCTTTTTAACGTGTTGCAATTGAGTGTGTACCCTAGGAGCACTCCAGAACTTTCCCTGTGCTGGGAAGTACAGTCACCTCATGCACACTTCATTCTGCGGCTTGAAATCCTGTCCGCTGCAGAGGTACCCACTTTGGCATTTTTCTTTTCGTTTTCTTTCTTTTTTCATTTCATTTCTTTTCTTTTTTTTCCTTTTTTTTGAGACAGGGACTCATTACCCAGACTGGAGTGAAGTGGTACCCTCATGGCTCACTGTAGCGTCAACCTCCCCAGCTCAATTTATCCGCCCACCTTAGCCTCCTGAGTAGCTGGGACCACAGGCATGTCCCGCCACACCTGGCTAATTTTTTGTATTTTTAGTAGAGAAGGAGTTTTGCTATGTTTCCCAGGCTGGTCTCGAACTCCTGGGCTCAAGCAGTCCTCCCACCTCAGCCTCCCAAAGTGTTGGGATTACAGGCCTGAGCCACCATGCCTGGCCTCTGGCATTTTTCCAATGTCTCTTCTCTGAGTGGATAATGAAATCTGAAACTTCCTAAATGTAATTTCCAAGGAACAAATTTCATAGGCATTAATTTTAAACAAATTTTTTTTGACTTCTGCATGGAGAGTAATTCATCTAAATTTCGGAGCCTGATAATGTAGGATCTAATCCCCACTCTCCCACCTCCTGGCTGTGAGACCCCCAGCAAGTTGCAGTTCCTACCTGAGTAACATTCCATCCAGTGTAACACTAGGATCATAATTTGTACCTTAGAGGTGTATTGAGAGATAAATAATTTATGTAAAATGCCTGGAACAATTCCTGGTTTTAACATTGTGCTCAATAAGTAATAGTTCATATTATCATTAATCACAGCTGAGAATGAGACGCGAGCTCTAACTTTATTTCAATTCTACTAGGATTCAACAGGACAAAGCAAGTGTATATAGACAGTAAGATGACAGTTACACACATTTGTCTCTTTGGAACTGAAAATTTAAAGATAAAAATTAGTATTTATTTGTATTCTGCAGAGTCAGTGTTTTTCAAACCCTTTGTTAAATACGTTTACCTTTGTGATCCAGTATGCAAATATGTATATATACGTGTCCTTAAAATTAAAATCAGTTTCACAAACGAATATTCATCATTACTACAAATTGTATATTATATTAAAGTAATACTGATTCCAACTCATTAAATTTATTTTAGAACTTGTTAATGAACCAAACCCACCATTTGAAAAACACTGCTCTGAGTTACTATAGAATTTGTACTGTATCTTTGTAAGGTTATTTGGTCAAAGGAGTTTGTATGAACATTTCAGATGTGGTTTAGTCTTTCTGGCCACTTTAGAATATACAGTTTTCTGTATTTCTGTTGACTGATTCCTTTCTCCTGCTCTCTCCTGTTTCACTGGGTGTCAGCTGTATTGTTGGTGTTATGAATTTGTTCATGAAGGTGACCAGCAATCTGTCTAGTTTACGTCCAAATCAAGACTAACCATTCTTTTAAAAGATAGGAGATGATGTTATGTTGGATTGCACCTACTATGTTCTGAAAGATACTCTGTTTCTCTAGAATGCGGTTTTACTTTTATGTTTAGGCACAGAACTTATTGTACAAGTAAATGCTTATGCTGAATCATAAATACAACAAATAAACATAGAGCTGTTTGGGTTGAAAGGGTTCCATAGAATTTTCTGAATCATATCTCTAGAACTTATTGATTCAAAGCATAGAGAGAGAGCTTCAGGGGAAGTCATGTTTTTGGAAACTTCTTTCTGCTGAGGTTCATAGGAGACAAATGTTCTGGAAGAACATTTTTATTAATGTGGATTGAAAGGAAATCACATAGCTTTTGGAAATATTGTTCTTTGGGCACTGTCTGCTGTAGGACCTTCTCTCTTAGGCAGCAGACACAATCAAGGTATAAGCACTAAGCGACAGTAAAAATTAAAAATGAGGAGTCTTGAGAGAGAAATACAAATATTACCACTTTTTTTTTTTTTTTTTTTTTGAGTTGGAGTCTCACTTTGTCGCCCAGGCTGGAGTGCAGTGGTGCAATCTCGGCTCACTGCAGCCTCCGCCTCCCGGGTTCAAGTGATTCTCCTGCCTCAGCCTGCTGAGTAGCTGGGACTACAGGTGCATGCCACCACGCCCGGCTAATTTTTTATACTTTTAGCAGAGATGGGGTTTCACCATGTTGGCCAGACTGGTCTCGAACTCGTGACCTCAGTTGATCCACCCACCCTGCCTTCCAAAAGTGCTGGGATTACAGACGTGAGCCACCGCGCCCAGCCTGCATGTTTCTGATTCTATCACATTAATCCAAATGCTTCACTTCGTGTCCTTTTTGTGGGGGTGAAACTGAGTTCTAGAAGCCATGTGCATACCTTCAGCTATCATCTCTCTTCCCTCACGTCCATTTACCCAGCTTCTTAATTTGTTAATAAGTCTTAAGAGTGGAAGAGGAAATTTGATACCGAGCCTTAGCTCTTCCTGCTCTCTGTTGTGAGGAGCGTGCCAGGACAGAGTGCGGGGTGTGAGCATCCTGCGGGTGACAGCCCCACAATTCCACACTCAACCAGAGTCCCCATCCCATCTTTTTCCACAACAATTAATGCCCCGGATTTGTATGCTATGATGATATCATTTTATGGTGTAATGCTATTATTATTCAAAATATGTGGCTTTTCTAAATTCACAGTACATATTCTTATCTGCTAGATATGGTCTAGTTCTCACTTTGTCTTAGGAAAGAAAGGAAGAGGTTCTTCTCCATGCATTTGTCATCTTGGCCCCTAGTGTCCGCAGCCCCATCCCCAGCCGGGCTCACTCTGCCCCATCTCCTCCGCTCCCACGCACCTGCACGTTGTGCTTTACCTTTTTCCAAATAGCATTTAGCCACTTTGATTTCCAATACTGATGACATCCTTCTTTTCTTCTCCCAGTCTGTTTTGGGCAGGATTATGTTATCAAAATGTCAGGTTATACAATGTGAAATGAATACTTTACATAACTGGAATTCAACCCTAAATCTCTTTGTGGTTGAAGCTTTTACCAAACAAACAAATCTCCGGCTCCTGAGAACTAAATCCTGACACTGCTTAGTCATTTGAAGCCTTTGCTTATTTCTTTCTGCTTGTTGCCCCTTTGTCACAGAACTCTTTAATCCCAAAGCCTCATGTCCTGTGTGTACCCTGTTTCCATCCTCCTCTTCTCCTGCATCCCTTTGCTCCAGTGGCTTTCTCAGCAGGGCTCAGCCAGAGGTTAGGTCGTTGGTGTTCATGCTCAGTGACTTAGGCAACCAGCCCCAGGACCTCAGCACAAAATTTGAGGAGGTACTTGAGCTCAAGGCCATGTGCGTGCTGACCTTGTGTGTGTTCAAATGTCTTGGAGTAATAGAATAGTCCTGGATTATTGCAAGAGGTGACAAAGGTCTGGAATATCATGAATACCGACTACTTAAAGTGAAAGAAAAGTGTTGTATCATTCTTTTAAAGGTAGCTAGTGGAATCCACCTACCATCGAGTTTTGATTGCCACTGTCATTCTGTTAAATAAATACATGAGCAAGCTGTTCTTCAGTCATTGAAAAGCTTATACTTCTATGTCTCCTTTAACTTGTATTTCCATTTTATCCTTCCTATAGGATAACTCAGTTAACTTTGTGTCCTTTTTGTGGGGGGTGAAACTGAGTTCCAGAAGCCATGTGCATACCTTCAGCTATCAGCTCTCTTCCATTACCTCCATTTACCCAGTTAACTCAATTTTTTTAATCTCTGAGGGTCTTTTATGGATTACTTTATCATACTTCATTATTGCAGAAATATGTATAAAAATTAAAATTTAAAAAGCTATATTCTATAAGACTTTAGTACTAAAGGTTTCTTTGCATTGTTATAAATGTTAGTATTTGATTACAATTGTAAACATTATAAAATATGAAATATAAACATTATAAAATATTATGAAAATACTAACAAAAGGTAAAAATGTTATGAGTGAAAAGAATTGTTTTCAATTGGGTTTAGATATCTAAGATGAATATCACTTGCTGCTAGAATGAGATAGGATTTTCAGTAACAATTATGTTCTTGTTTTTGAATAGATGCAAGGATTGAGAGCTTTGCTCATATTAATAGACAAATGCGAGTAGGAGTTTTTTGGGTTTTTAAAAAAATGTCCAGTAATGTCATTCAGTTCTTTGACCCCCTTCTCAACTATATGCCGAAAGTCAGATTATATTATAACATTTTTTTGTGTGTGATTTATAAGCTAACAACTCAATTAGGACTCCCTTCAGTGTTACTAAAAACACAACTTTAAAAAACTCTAACTTGCACAAGGTTTTGTTACCTTTCATTAGTCATTGGCTTCTTGGCCTCTGGGAAATACACCAGAGAAGCTTTTCCCAAGCTCTCCGATCTCAATTCATTGAACTGTTTTTATCACTCAGTTGTACCTTGCAATACTGAGAAAGGGTTGAGAAAATTGGATTTTTTTCACTGAAGTAAACCTTTGTCAGTATGTTTTTGATAAAATGCTTTTATCTCACCATGAACCTTAAGATGTTTCCCACAAACTGAAGATTTAGCTCATTCATTCCGGTACAGAATGTCTGCCACATAGCCATGGGGCCAGACCTCATGCCCAGACATATCCCTGGGTCAGAGTAACTGTCAGAAGGGATGAGATGTTATTTCTGGATTCAGATAAACATGTGATACCCTATATGCCACCATGACAACAGTGTTATTCCTGCATTCCAACTCTAAGATAGATGCGGAGCTAGATAAGATTTGGAGCTTTGCCAAATCTGGCATGTTATAAATACCAACTAGAGAGACAGAGGGATAGAAGGAGCAAGATAGTTAAACAAAATTTGGTATCTCTACTCCCACACTCTACAGTGGTCTAAAATCAGAATGTTTCAACCTGGGGAGAAATGGCTTGAAGACCCTATTTCTCATGTCATGTCTTTCTCTTAACTGAAACAGGCTGTCAAGGAGCCCTAATGTAAGTTAATGGTTCTTGAGTAAAAGAGGCTTTGCTGATAACAGTACTGTATCTAAACTTCGCTGTCTGGTGCCCTGGAGGTTTTCACATTTCCAGGTATAAATACTATGCTATGATTCAGGATGGTAGGAGATTAAGTGCTTTTTTTTTTTTTTTTTTTTTTTTTTTAGTAGCAGAGGGCAACTGTGAATGGGGAAATGAGCAAAGAGGAGCAGCACGGTCCCTCCAGTGCAGGTGCCGTCTGAGACTTGCCAGTTTCTAGGAAAAAATGCACGTGGAAATAGATTCCCTTAAAGCCACGAATGCCGAGTGATCCAGGGCAAGCTTGCAGCCCCTGCTTCCGTTGTCTCTCCACATTCCTGTGTAGGTGTTGTCCAGCCTTTAGTGAAGTCCCCTAGCAGGAGGGCTCACGCCACCTCCCAACTCTGAAGCTCTTCAGCTCCTAAGCAGGAAGAATAGGAAAGGAATATCATTATGTTCATTAGCATTTTCCTTAGAGCTTTTCTTACCTTCTTCTCCACGTTTTCCCACTGGTTGCACTGAGGTGCCCACACTGGTTCAGTTAACACCTGATGAACACGCCGCCTTTTCCCACTCCGTGGCGCCTTCCTTTCTGCCTGTGTGTCTTTCACTCTGGCGCTTGTTTTTCCCCATGGCTGGCCTGTGAGGACTGAGGACAGAAGGCACGAGGGCAGCAGGCTTGTTTTCAAACTGCCCATCCAGAGTGGCCACAGGCAGCTCTCCCGGGACGCCTTAGAGTAACTCATCTGCATGTAATCAGTGGTATTCAGATGGCAAGAACCTCATGCAGTGATAAACTAATAGATGAGATGCTAGGCATTGTGTGGAGGGGAGGGAACTGAGCAGCATGAGATGGGGAAAGAAAGACATTTGGCCCTCCGATGCCCTCAGATGTAAGCACAATGAATTTTTTCATTATCGGTAGCTGTGGGAGGTAGAGGTGTCATAGAGGAAACATCCAGTGCCATCTTCATCTTGCAGGAGGCACGGCTCTATCCAGGGGACAGCTGACTGCCACCAGCCCCCGGCTGTCAGTGGAGCGAGCCCTGGGGACCCACCAGGGCTTAGGTCACACATGCGGGGGAGCACCCTGCCCACAAGCTGCTGTCTGGGCAACAGAGCAGACACACCTAGCCTAGCACTTGAGGAGATTTTTCTCTCTATAACCCAGGTCTTAAGTAGTTGCACTTCTATCCTGTTACAGTGGTTGACTTTACATTCATACAGTATTTTCAATTTCAGTAGAGCTCAAACTTGGCCTTGCTCTCAGGTTTCTCTAGTGCTCAAGTGAAAACGCAGCCTTCTCTCCTTCTTCTCAGTTTGTCAGCCAATGAGCAGTTGCAGTTAGGAGTTTCTGCAGTTTCATCATTGGTTGCTGTTAATTTGCATGGATAAGTTTAAACTTTGCTATTAGCTGGAATTGCTTGGCATAAATGTTTAACTTTTCCAGCTGCCTGAAGCTCTCAATGATAGAAGTTTCTAGGCAGTGTTTCTTCCTGAAGCTTGATCTTCATAATGTGAATTGTTGTTTTTCTTATTATTGGAATATACACACATATTAGTTGTATACAGTATCTAGAGAATGCAACACCAGACTTCATTGGATTGGAAGTGAAAATGATGTATCAGTGAATTTTCAAGAAGTCTAAGAGGGAAGGAAATAAAATATACCTTGTGTCAGTGAGTTTTTCACTACCTCTCTAGGGAACTGTAGGTTTTAGCAATTGAAATAATTGTAAGATTATTTAAAAATAATTACAGATGATGGAGGCAATACAATTGCAAGTAAGTTGCTCTGTTTTAAAATAGCATGTTACACTCTTCCAAGGTCCAGGTTGTTTTTATGGCAATCTGGGTTCTGCCTCTCCTTCCCTCTCTGTTATTTGACCCAGCCACGTACCTTTCCATTTTCTTGAATGCGTTCATTCTGAGTTACTAAAAGAAATGGAAAGCTGTTTAAATTATTATAGATTACAACAGTTTATTAAAAGGCTTTTAGAATTTTAGCAGCTTTTCAAATGATTAAAAAATAAATCTACTTATTGAATTGATGATAAACCCACATCCTTTGTGCCTTGGTCTCCAGAGTTCACACCACCCTCTTTGTCATTGGCTTCAAACCCCTGGAAAGCCTGGGTGGCTGGTGGTGAGCAGCCCGTGGCTGTGGACAGCTGCCTGCCCCATCCTGCTGTGCTGTGTTTTCCCACGGAGCTGGATGTGGAGAAATGGCAGCGCACGCAGCATTGCTTTAGAGTTGAAAGATTGCATCCCTAGGCCAGTATTCCTGAGAAAACAAAGCAAAATCCCTTTGAGGGAAGAACTCCTGTCTTATAAATACTAAAATGTCATCCCTGGTCCATCTGTTCCTTCCTCAATGAGTATGTGATAGTCCTTAGGAGTGTTTTTCAGGAAAAACAAATTCAAAATTAGACTTACAGGTAAAGTTCTTCCTTTCTTTAATGAATAAACTTTTAAAATTTCTTTATGATCAATCCCACCCTGCTGTTGTGTACAATAAAGGGAAATGGACAAAACAGGAAGAGAGCTGAGCCAGAAATGGCATAGTCTGTGTCACCTACTGGCTGTCACTGGTTGCCACGGCAGTGAACCCCTGCCATCCTGGTGTTTGGATCCCTCCTGGCCCAGGCTTCAGGAAGGGCAGCACCCTGTCCCTCACTCCCTCACCTTTTAAGCTCAGGTCCCTATGCCATGCTGCTTCTGTAGCTTCTCTGCAGCTCAGCTGCCCCTGGGTCAGGGCAAAGTATCCCAGCCATTGACGCATACTTGCTTTCCTGCAACCTTGGAGGACTTGGAGATCTTGTCTGCATTATTAATAACAGTGATAATAGCTAGCATTTATTGCTCACTTAACAGATGCCTGGCACTATTCTAAGTGCTTTATATGAATGAATTCATCTCACCTTTACAAGTCTGGTGAGGTATGTAATGAAATTGTCCCCACTATGGGGAGAGGTTAAGGACTTGCTGCCTGCCACGCAAGCAGTAGGTAGTACAGCTAGGATTTGAATGCAGGAAGTTTGATCTCAGAGCTCATTTTTTTCCCCTTGGTTTTGCAATTATGGCAAAATATATATAACAAAAAAGGTACCACCTTCACCATTTTTAAGTATACAGTTCAGTGGCATCAGTACACTCACAGTGCTGTGCTACCATCACAGCTGTCCATCCACAGAACTCTCTTCAGCTTGCAAAACTGAAATGGTCCCCTCGAAACACCAACTTCCCCACTCCCCCTCCCTCAGCCTGGCAACCACCATTCTACTCTCTGTTCAGAGCCCTTTCTTATTTATTTATCTTTAGCAACCTTACCCAAGAAGTAGGAACCTTTTCTTTTAATTTCCTGTCTCTGGAACTTAGGAGTGGACTAATCTGAATGTATTTTGTTGCTCTTCTTTTTCCATTGTATTACTTCTACGCCGATTTTTCGTTGTCCATTTTATGACTAGCATCAATGCAAATGTGTGTATTATAAGGTGGACCAGCTGCTGCAGCATGAGGCTGTTAGTTTCCCTGGCCTTTCCTTTTGCCTGTCTGAAATTGTTGTTTGTTGTTGTTGTTGTTGTTTTTGAGATGGAGTCTTGTTCTGTCGCCCAGGCTGGAATGCAGTGGCATGATCTTGGCTCACTGCAACCTCTGCCTCCCAGGTTCAGGCAATCCTCCTGCCTCAGCCTCCCAAGTAGCTAGGATTACAAGCACACACCACCATGCCCAGCTAATTTTTGTATTTTTAGTAGAGACATGGTTTCACCATGTTGGCCAGGCTGGTCTCGAACTCCTGACCTCGTGATCCACCCACCTCGTCTTCCCAAAGTGCTGGGATTACAGGCCTGAGCCACTGCGCCTGGCCTATTGTTAGGTTTTAAAGTAATATCTCGTTTTACCCTTGATTAGAAGAGCAGTACATGTTCATTTTAGGAAATCTGGAAAATACAGAAAAGCAGAAGGAAGGTTATTAGGATTCCCTATGCCCCCAACTCCTAGAGATACCCACTGTTAACTTTTTGATGTTACTATCTTCTAGCATTTGTTTCTATGTCTATAAAAACATATTTAACAAGATTAGAATATTTTTGAACATGTTGCTTTATAACCTGTTTTTTTCTTTCAGATTTTAAGGTGAATATTTATTTAGAATGAGGAAAAATCATCACAACTTTTGAAGTGTAAATATCACTATTACCACAGTAACGTTGTTTGTGTCTAGTACCACAAACAATATACATCCAAAATCGTTAGAAACTTCTTTAATTGCCTTAACATTCTTCTGTACTTTTTGTGCTACTCTTTTTTGGCTTTACATTCTCTTTTATCACATGTGACTGTGACTGTGATATTTTCTGTAGCAGGACTAGAAAGATAATTTGATCTTTCCTAAAGTGTGATTCATCAAAATTCGTTTTCTTAAAATTTTATTTTATTTTTTAAGACAGGGTCTTGCTGTGTCACCCAGGCTGGAATGCAGTGGCACGAACATGATTCACTATAGCCTTGATCTCCTGAGCTCAAGCAAGCCTTCTGCCTCGGCCTCCCGAGTAGCTGGGACTACAGATGCATGCCCCCACACTTAGCTAGTTTTCTAATTTTTTTGTAGAGACGGGATCTCACTTTGCAGCCCAGGCGGGTCTCGAATTCCTGGGCTCAAGTGATCCTCGTGCCTTGGTCCCCAAAGTGGTGAGATTACACATGTGAGCCACCGTAGTTGGCCTAATTTTATTTTTTAAAAGACTTTTATTTTATAAAGTAGTTTTCAGTTTACAGCAAAATTGAGAGGAAGGTGCAGAGAGTTCCCACACACTCCCAGGCCCCACAAGTGCATAGCCTCCCCATTGTCAGCATCCCTCACCAGGGCGGCCCATTTGTTAGAATCGATGAACCTGGACGGGTGCAGTGGCTCATGCCTGTAATCCCAGCACTTTGGGAGGCCGAGGTGGGCGGATCACGAGGTCAGGAGTTCAAGACCAGCCTGGCCAACGTGGTGAAACCTCGTCTCTACTGAAGATACAAAAAATTAGCTGGGCGTGGTGGCACGTGCCTGTAGTCCCAGCTCTTTGGGAGGCTGAGGCAGGAGAATTGCTTGAACCCAGGAGATGGAGGTTGCAGTGAGCCGCCATTGCACTCCAGCCTGGGCGACAGGGTGAGACTCAGTCTCAAAAAGAAAAAAGAATCGGTGAACCTGCGATACATCATCACCCCAAGTTCATAGTTTATACTAGGGCTCACTCTTGGTGTTCCGTGTTCATGTAATGACATGTATCCAACATTGTAGTACCATACAGAGTGTTTTCATGCCTTAAAAATCCCCTTTGCTCTGTCTGTTCATCCCTCCCCCCTTACCCTGGGCAACCACTGACCTTTTTACTGACTCTGTAGTTTCATCTTATCCAGAATGTCATACAATTGGAATCATATTGGCTTTTTTTCCCTTAGTAATAGGCACCTAAGTTTCCTCCATGTCTTTCCATGACTTGATAGCTCATTTCTTTTTAGCACTGAATAATATTCCAAAAGTAACCAATTTTTTTACTCAGCATTTAACTGTGTTAACCACATGCATTATTAAGCAAGACCTTTGTCTTCAAAGAGCTCTGCATTGAAGGAGGCGGGAAGTGCAGTGTGTGACAAATGCCTGAAAAGGGAAAGCTCACAGGACAGTGAGAATGCAGGGTGGGGGCAGTGAGAATGCAGGGTGCATCTGGGGCAGGGCACACCTGCAGTGTTCCCCTCTCTCTGTGAGGTGATGGGGGAACATAGATGGGGTATAAGATAGTGTCCCTTTCCCAAGGAATTGTATTACTATACATGTAGCAAGATAAGCTGGTTACCACCCATACTATAACAGTAGGTAATAGAGTCTAATCTCTGATCAGATGCTCAGTTGTGAGCAGTACATTTTGGTACTCTAGCAGTTGGAAAGAGTAGGAAATCAGTGAGTGCTACAAAACTTGAGGAGGAAAGACTTGAACTGGGCCTTGAAATCTGGGTAGGACATAGAGGAATAAAGGGAAGAGAGAGCAGGGCATTCCAGGTTAAGTGGTTGTAATGAGGCTTTTACTGCAGTACCTGGCACATAGTAGGTGCGCAGTTAAATATGTGTTTAATGAAAGCATAAACATGACAGAAGGAACAAATTGGGAATAATACACCTCTTTTAGCATCAGAGATGTTGACTGTCATGCAGCATTGGTGGGAGTATAAATTGGTCAAGCTGTTTTGGAAAGCATTCAGCTTGGTAGTATCTGTAAAAAAATAAAATAAATTAATTAAATGAGCAAGCTTTTGACCCAGAAACTCCACTTTTAGAGAAATCTACTTAAAATCCATATTTGCCTATATTCTTAAAGATATATGATTAAATAGTTCATGGTGTCCATATATGGACTTTGTTTTAAATTTAACAAACACACATATAGCATTACTAATGTGCCCAGAACTATGCTTTATGATAGATACTGTTATGTTAGTACTTAGTACTTATTGATGAGGAAACTGGCACAGGGTTTAACTTGGTCAAAGCTACACGGCTAGTAAAGGTGAACCCAGCAGTGGAACTCAATCTGGTTCAGTGGTCTTAGCATTACACTATCCTGTGATTAGAAAGAACTTGCATCACCATCACTGGCCATCAGAGAAATGCAAATCAAAACCACAATGAGATACCATCTCACACCAGTTAGAATGGCAATCATTAAAAAGTCAGGAAACAACAGGTGCTGGAGAGGATGTGGAGAAATAGGAACACTTTTACACTGTTGGTGGGACTGTAAACTAGTTCAACCCTTGTGGAAGTCAGTGTGGCGATTCCTCAGGGATCTAGAACTAGAAATTCCATTTGACCCAGCCATCCCATTACTGGGTATATACCCAAAGGACTATAAATCATGCTGCTATAAAGACACATGCACACGTATGTTTATTGCAGCATTATTCACAATAGCAAAGACTTGGAACCAACCCAAATGTCCAACAATGATAGACTGGATTAAGAAAATGTGGCACATATACACCATGGAATACTATGCAGCCATAAAAAATGATGAGTTCATGTCCTTTGTAGGGACATGGATGAAATTGGAAATCATCATTCTCAGTAAACTATCGCAAGAACAAAAAACCAAACACCACATATTCTCACTCATAGGTGGGAATTGAACAATGAGAGCACATGGACACAGGAAGGGGAACATCACACTTCGGGGACTGTTGTGGGGTGGGGGGAGGGGGGAGGGATAGCATTGGGAGATATACCTAATGCTAGATGACGAGTTGGTGGGTGCAGCGCACCAGCATGGCACATGTATACATATGTAACTTACTTGCACGTTGTGCACATGTACCATAGAGTCTAAAGTATAATAATAATAATAATAATAATAAAGGGAAAAAAAAAAAGAACTTGAAAGACTCGATGTACTTACATGTGTATAACACCCCGCTAAAAGATCCCCAAAACACAGTGAAGGTGTAATGAGTCAATACACAGAGCTGACATCATGCATTAAAACAAACAAATCTTGGCTGGGCGTGGTGGCTCACGCCTGTAATCCCAGCACTTTGGGAGGCTGAGGCAGGTGGATCACCTGAGGTCTGGAGTTCAAGACCAGCCTGGCCAACATGGTGAAACCCCATCTTTACTAAAAATACAAAAAAATTAGCCAGGCATGGTGCTGCACGCCTGTAATTCCAGCTACTTGGGAGGCTGAGGCATGAGAATTGCTTGAACCTGGGAAGTGGAAGTTTCAGTGAGCCGAGATTGCGCCTTTGCACTCCACCCTGGGCGACAAGAGCACAACTCTGCCTCAAGAAAAAAAAGAAAAAGAAAAATCTCTCTGTGTGTGAATATAAATCAGGAGTATGTATGCATATGTGTGTAAATACGTAGGTATGTATCCCAAAGTGTTGCTGTTGTTTTGTCTCTGGGGATAGGAGTGGGAAAGGGAAGTAGAGAGACATTTTCATGTTTTTATTTCAGTATTATTATATTTTATACTAAGACAGTTATGTATTTCCCAGTTAGTTTTTTTAATAGAAAAAAAATGATAGTTTTTATTGAAAAATAGAAGGCCAGGTGCTATGGCTCACACCTGTAATCGCAGACCTTTGGGAGGCTGAGGTGGGAGGATCTCAGCACTTTGGCAGGTGGATCACCTGAGGTCAGGAGTTCGAGATCAGCCTGACCAACATGGTGAAACCCTGTCTCTACTAAAAAAATACAAAAATTATCTGGGTCTGGTGGTGCACATCTGTAATCCCAGCTACTCTGGAGGCTGAGGCAGGAGAATTGCGTGAACCTGGGAGGCAGACATTACAGTGAGCCAAGATTGTGCCACTGCACTCCAGCCTGGGTGACAGAGTGAGACTCCATCTCAAAAGAAAAAAAAAGAGAAAAAGAAAAATAGAAGAAAGAGAGCTTGGGACATTTCAATTAAGACAAGCCTTGACAGTCCCAGTTTTTTTGACTTGTCCCCAATAGTGAATCTTTGGGTTTAATGAGCTCTTAGAGTGTATGTAATTGAGCCTTCTTTTATTTCTCTATATACATGCCTGTTTTCCCTCGTCTCCCCAATGATGCAGCAATAAATTTACCATTTCTTTTAATTAGGCTGAGCTGTTACATGTCTGTTTTCTGCAGTATTTTATGGTAATGAATGAGCTTATTTTCTTTGAATGCGCTCCAGTTTCAGTTCTGTGCAGGTTGCATTATTTTTAATTGAAAATCTCAGTGGGAATATGGATATTTAGGGGGAAAAGTCAGAGGTAAGTCAGGTGGCATTCAGCCTGACTACACCTCAGGACTGTTCACCCTCACACGCGACCAGCCAGCAGGCCTCATGAAAGACCTGATTCCCAAGGGAATGGTCGATAGAAGTTTGGGAAGATCATCAGAATATTCCAGTAAATACCAAGATAAATGTGTTACTTAATGAATTTTGTAAAGGTCTCACCAGAATATTGCTTGCTGGTGGCACATGGTAAACAGAATTGAACAGTTGCAGTTGAGGTCAGAAACTTCCTACCTAATTGTTAAATTATTTTTGAGAGTCGCTTGTGATGGAGGCATTCTGGCAGATAGAATTTAAAATCTATTCTGTAACATATGCAGTAGCCTGCTAGTACCCTAGACCATAATTTATACTAGATTGGTGTGCTCAGATAAGCTCAGTGTTGTCATATCATTTCATTTCATTGTCATTTCAAAAGCTGTGAAATTTCTTTTGGAAAATTACTCACAAAAATGGTATGTGTGGTTAATCCTTAGCCCATTGTTACAAGATAAATGTAGACACGTGTGAAGTTTTAACACATGTATTTGAACAGACAGCAATTCATGACTTGAAGAGCCCCAGACCTGAAGCTGTTCCACCCTCCACTGAGAAGGCAGGAAGGGGAGCTTTTATAAGGTGTTCTTTGAGGGAGCCAGACAAAGAAAGTATATTCATTTGGTGAAAGTGTAACGTTCCTAGATAGAGGTTAGTTTGGCCGTTTCTGATGGGTGAGGCTTAAGTCGACAGGGGAGAGGGTTTCAACGGTTTGCTTATGAAGGAACTCAAGGCCCTGGAGCCATCTCCAGTAATTAATGGCCCTGCAGTTAATTATTTTAACACCACTATGAAGAGTTTTGTTCTGTCTCCATTGCCTTTGTCTCCCATTTCCTAATTCTGATGTAAGGCAGACTGATTAAGAGTCATCTGCTCATGCTCATGCTCACCAGCAGATAGTGAGCTCCCTGGAGCCAAGGAGAATGTTTGGGCAGTCTTTTTATTTCCTTCTTCAAGGCCTAGAAGGATATACTCCATGGTATTAGGTGCTCTGGAAAGATTTTGTGAAATTGAACCAATATTGATGAAATTTCATGGGTTGCTAGTTTCTGTTCTGTCCTTTCCAGGAAGATGTTATGTAAAGATAACAATAGGTTTGTTTGTTATGTATATGGGGCATAACACTTTCAATTTTCTGGTTAAATAGGAACTATCCAAGATCACGATGCCAGTTATATTTAATGAGCCTCTGAGCTTCCTACAGCGCCTAACTGAATATATGGAGCATACTTACCTCATCCACAAGGCCAGTTCACTCTCTGATCCTGTGGAAAGGATGCAGGTATGAGCCAAGGGAGGAAAAGGTCTAACTCGTAGAGACTTTGCTACCAACCCAGCCCCGAACACACACACATTCACACAATTAGTGTTAAATTCAATGTGAGGTTGGGCAATGTTATCAAAGTTCAGTCCGCATGTCTGGAGTGTCCTCTGGTTAGGGTGACACCATCGTGCAAAGACCGATGAGTATTGCAGGAGAAGCGGGAGGTGGCCCATAAGCAAACCTGGATATTAGTGGGTTTTGCTAAATCTTTTTTTGTGTGTGAGACAGAGTCTCGCTCTGTCGTCCAGGCTGCAATGCAGTGGCGCAATCTCGGCTCATGACAAGCTCCGCCTCCCGGGTTCCCGCCATTCTCCTGCCTCGGGTTCCCGCCATTCTCCTGCCTCAGCCTCCCGAGTGGGTGGGACTACAGGCGCCCGCCACTATGCTCAGCTAATTTTTTGTATTTTTTTAGTAGAGACGGGTTTTCACCTGTGTTAGCCAGGATGAGCTCGATCTCCTGACCTCGTGATCCGCCCTCCTCGCCCTCCTAAAGTACTGGGATTACAGGCGTGAGCCACCGCGCCCGGCTGGCTTTTGCTAAATCTTTAGTTGAGAAAGTAGCGTTGTGTTAGGGGAGGAATTCAACCTTTCTTCTTTCAGACTTTCTCGGGGTGTTTCCAAGAAGAAGTTAACACACACACACACACACACACAATAGAAAAATATGTTTGTGCTTACTTGTGTATATAAATATATATACATTGCTGTATGTTAAAAGGCGGCAAGGAATTGCACTTTTTAATTTTTTAGATGGAAGATTTTATATGTTGTACATGGATGGACTAGTTAGAGGCAGAGTATAGTGGACACATTGTTCTCCTTCAACAAAGCAATAGCATTCTAAACTAAGTCTTTCTGTCCTTTCATTTATATAAGTCAGCATTTTCCAACCTCAGTGGACTTAACACCAATTAAGTTGTGGAGTTTTGTATCTCTTTCCCCAGTCCTGGAGTGTGGTACTTTAAAAAAATTTTTAATGAATTAAAAGTAACTTTGGACTTGAGGGTTTTTTTAAAGTCCTTGAGAGAATTTGTAGCACTGTTAGAGTGTGATGAAAACCATGGTTGGGAATAACACTATAGGAAGTGACTGACAGTAATTTTCATTCTGAATATCCAAGTTTCCATGTCCCCCTGCTAAAGCCATATTAAAACTCCAAAGTAATGAAACTCCTCAAAATAATTCTGTAAATTACTGTCTTCGGCAAAATTTCAGTTCCTAAAAGAATGCGGAGCGAGCTCGGCTATTTTTGACTTGTTCTCATGCTCTGTCCCACAGTGTGTAGCTGCGTTTGCTGTATCTGCTGTTGCTTCTCAGTGGGAACGGACTGGAAAGCCTTTCAACCCACTGCTGGGAGAGACTTATGAATTAGTGCGGTGAGGCCTTTCACTTGCCTGCTTTATATAGCATTGCAGATGAAGAGGAGAAATACATACATATTGGTCATCACCAATAGCAATTATATAGGACCGGAGCAAGTTAACAATTTTGATGTTTGTTTCTAGGATAGCTATTATTTTAGAGACTGTCAAAAATACTGAAACATACATAAAAGGTACCATTATAAGAAATAATTGCAAGGATTTTGGTATTCCTGATCACATGGGATTAATCACCCTCCTTTTTTCCTTATGTAGATCGTAAGGCATGATCGAGTTTTTTTTGTTTTGTTTTGTTTTTTTATACTTCAAGTTTTAGGGTACATGTGCACAATCTGCAGGTTAGTTACATATGTATACATGTGCCATGTTGGTGTGCTGCACCCATTAACTCGTCATGTAACCTCAGGTATATCTCCTAAAAATAATCATTTAAAGTTTATTAGCTGGGTCGTGGTGGCACAGGCCTATAGTCCCAGCTACTTGAGAGGCTGAGGCAGCAGGATCTCTTGAGCCCAGGAGCTCTGGGCTGCAGTGCACTATGCTGGCCAGGTGTCTGCACTAAGTTTGGCATGAATATGGTGACCTCCCAGGAGAGGGAGGTCAGAAATGGAGCAGGTCAAAACTCCTGTGCTGGTCAGTGGTGGGGTTGCACCCGTCATTAGCCACTGCGCTCCAGCCTGGGCAACAGTGAGGCCCTCTTATAAAAATATCTCTTTATTAAAAAATATAAATAAAATATATTAGCATAAGTATATATTGTTTGCATGAAGCCAATGACTACATCCGTAAGTGCAGTTCTGTTTGCTTGAGCTAGCCTGTGTCTTGTTTATATATGATTAAGGGACTTTATTTGGCTTTAGTTTTTCTATGTGTTCCTCCTCTTCTCTGCACAAGTTTTGATCTCATTTATTCCCTAGATGTTTGAAAGTGGACACACTAGATTTCTCTATTTTAATGTAAAAGGAATGATATGTTTTAAATTTACATGACTAATATTTTTTCATGCAAATCATTCAAATTCATCTGGGTGTTCTTTATTTTAATTTGTTCAAGTAGCTAGCATTACAACATTGGATTTGGTGGTTTGGGTTGTATTTGTATAATTTCTCATATATTAAGTTGTTTCATTGCAATGAGAATAAAGAATTGTTGGCCGGGCATGGTGGCCCACGCCTGTAATCCCAGCACTTTGGGAGGCCGAGGCGGGTTGATCACGAGGTCAGGAGTTCAAAACCAACCTGGCCAACATGGTGAAACCCCGTCTCTACTAAAAATGCAAAAATTAGCCAGGTGTGGTGGTGCATGCCTGTAATCCCAATTACAATTGGGAGGCTGAGGGAGGAGAAGTGCTTGAACTCGGGAGGCAGGGGTTGCAGTGAGCCAAGATCACGCCACTGCTCCAGCCTGAGCGACAGAGCGAGATTTTGTCTCAACAACAACAACAAAAGAATTGTTCACTTTGAAAGGGCAATTATGTCCATGTTTACTGATAGAGTGAATTATAATGTTGCTTTTTTTTTCTTTTTTTTTTTTAATCTTAAGAGATGACCTTGGATTTAGACTCATCTCCGAACAGGTCAGCCATCACCCACCAATCAGTGCATTTCATGCTGAAGGATTAAACAATGACTTCATCTTTCATGGCTCCATCTATCCCAAACTGAAATTCTGGGGGAAGAGTGTAGAAGCAGAACCCAAAGGAACCATCACCTTGGAGCTCCTTGAGTGAGTTCTAATCAAGCCGTTACACTCTTTTCATGTAGACCTGCCTGTAAGTGTAGACATGCACACTTAGCTGACCTTATTGTTCAAAAGCTGGAGAAAAAGAAACAGCTTTCATACAGTGCAAACTGTCTACCTCTATGTAAATGAATTTGAGAAACATGGCAGTAGCCATTGCTAATGAATCTGGGTACGTGTAAACAGTTTAACTTGATTTTTGACTCTGGTGTTTGGAGCTATTTTAAGATCGATGGAATTAATTGCTTCATGAAACATGGAATTAATTGCTTCTTATGAAACATGCTTTTTTATATCCTTGTGCCAATGTTTTGTTTACAGATCTTTCTGGATGAATTCACTCTGAGAAATAATGAAATGACAATTGTGTGGCACATGTTAGGTGTTAGATAAATTGGGAGTTCTCTTCTTTTGCAAGATTAGCTTTAAATCCACAATTAATTCCAGTTAGGATAGAATAAGCATACGATACCCTATCTCTTTAACACTGATTACAACTAGATACCCCGGACAGAAGACAAAGCAACAACCCAAAGACTCTGAAAAGTAGATAGTAGCAGGCAGACTGGGGAGAGAAATCAAAACCTGAACGCCAATATGGCAGTGAGTTTACTGGTTTTATATATTTCTCCCAAATCTCCTGGCTTAGAATCAGAGCAGCAAATTGCAGAACTGGGGATTGGAGGCCGACCGAAAAAGTTCTAAGAGCAATTCTTTCTTTCTAATTAAAGGACCTAGAAAGATACCCTTGCAGGAAGTAGAGAATAGGGGAAATCCTGTTTTAATTTTGTCTCACAGCCTTGCCCCAAAGCAAGCACTAGGGTCTGTAGCTACACTCCTGCTGCGATGGTGGCTGTGGCAATCACACACGTACCTCAAACTCAGAGTCCTTCTCTTTGGCCAGAGAAACTGAGTAAAGGAACCCCTGGCGTTCAGAGAGTGTGACAGAATTCCTGTTACTTGTTTTTCTTTCTTTTCTTTTACCCCTTTGCCCCAGAAGAAGACCTAGTTGTGGGAGATACAAGACAGAGCAGAGAGGCTCAAACCCCAGCTTGCCAGCGGGAGGGGAGAGAAAGCGCCCCCTGGTGTCTAAGCGTGTTGGGGAAACCACAAAGAGGAGGGAGCTCAAGAAAGGGGTCCCCTGAAGCTGCATTATTAGTTCCTATGCTCATCCCTACACGCATGCATTGAAATGACCCAGAAGGGTACACAAGGGCCTCAGGATCTGAAATGCTGTGTGGCCTGAGAGCCAGGTCCCTGGATGGCTATTGAGGGGTGGATCTGAGCAGCACTACAGAGGCTTTGAAAATTAAACTGACACTGGAATCAAAGCCCACAGGAGAAGAGTCAGGACTTCTGGCCTGAAACTCTGTTAATTGCCTACTAAAACAAAATTTTTATCAGTATTCTCCAGAAGAGGTTAAGAGGACAGAGTCTTATAATATTCAGGTGTTCAGAATACAATCCAAAATCATTCAGCATACCAAGCAACAGGAAAATCTCAATAAACTAAAATAGAAAAAGACATTTTAGCCAAAAAAAAAATAGAAGTATTTTTGGAAATTTTAGTGCTAAAAATATAGTAATAGAATATAATAACTGGGATAGGCTCAATGGCAGAATGCACATGTCAAAATATGTACAGGGATATGTATGTTGAAAACTACAAGATACTGTTGAAAGTAATCAAGAATTACCTGAGTAATGCAGAGACACACTGTGTCTTGATATATTTGGAAGCCTCAATTATAGTTAAGATGTCGGTTCACCCCTGACTGATCTATAAGCAATCTGTATGAACACAATCCAAATCAAAATCCCAAGATGATTTTTAATAGATACAGAGAAGTTGATTCTAACTTACAAATTCTAAGTTTGTATGGAAAGGCAAATGACAGAACAGCCAAAATAATTTGAAAAGGAAGAACAGAATTGATGGACTCCTACTACCCAATTTTAAGGCTTAACGCTAAAGCTGTTGTAATCAAGACAATGTGGTGGTGGCCAAACTATAGACAAAGTATAGATTAATGCGACAGGGAAGGGAATTCAGAAATTGACCCGCAGAAATGTTTTCAGTTGATTTTTGACAAAGGTGCAAAGGCAATACAGCTAAGAAGAATAGTCCTTTCCATAGACAACCATCTGTGCTGTGGAGACAGTTGGACATCTATATGTTAAAAAATGAACCTCAAACTAGACCTCACGCCTTTTACAAAAATCAGCTCAAAATAGATTATTTACATAAAATGTAAAACTAAGGGTTTTGGAAGAAAACATAGAAGAAACTCTTACAACTTTGGATTAGGCAAAGAACTCTTATGTATATAATACCAAAATTATAACCCATAAAAGACAAAAAGTGATAAATTAGATTTTATTAAATTAAAAACCTTATATTGAAAGATACTGTTCAGAGAATGAAAAGATAAACTGTAGAATAGTAAAAATTATTTGCAAATCATATAGCCAACAAAGGACTTATAGCCACAATATATAAAGAATTCTTAAAACTCAACAATAGGAAATGATAAGGTCAGGCGCAGTGACTCATGCCTGTAATCCCAGCACTTTGGGAGGCTGAAGTGGGAGGATCACTTGAGCCCAGGAGTTAGAGACCAGCCTGGGCAACATAGTGGATCCTTGTCTCTACTAAAAGATTTTTAAAATAGCCAGGTTTGGTGACATGCACCTATAGTCCCAGTTACTTGGGAGGCTCAGGTGGGAGGATCTCTCAAGCCCAGGAGTTCGAGGCTGCAGTGAGCCATGATTGCGCTACTGTACTCCAGCCTGGGCAACAGAGTGAAACCCTGTCTCTGAAACAACAACAACAAAAAAACAATAAAAAATTATTTTGCCCAATAAAAAATTGGGCAAAAAATGTGAATCTATTCTGTATGATCAAATAAGTGCATGAAAAGATGCTGTCAGCTGATTGCGGTGGCTCACACCTATAATTCCAGTTACTTAGGAGGCTGAGGCAGGAGGATTGCTTGAGGCCAGGAGTTCAAGACCAGCCTAGGCAACATAGTGAAACTCTGTCTCTAAAAAAAAATAAAATAAAATAAATTTAGCCAGGCATGGGGACACATGCCTGTAGTCATAGCTACTAGGGAAGCTAAGGCAGGAGGGTCACTTGAGCTGAGGAGTTCGAGGCTGCAGTGAGCTATGATCCACCACTGCACTCCATCCTAGATAGTAGAATAAGACCTCATCTCTAAAAAAAAACTAAATAAAAATTTAAAAAGATGTTCAACAGCATCAGTTATTAGAGAACTGCAGAGTTAAAACCACAATGAGATATCCTATTTATACCTATTACAATTTATATTTATACCTATTACAATGTCTAAAATCAAAATAATTGTAAACATTGACAATACCAAGTGCTGACAAAGATGTGGAGGAGCTAGAAATCTCATATAGGTTGAGTATCCCTTTTTTAAAATATACCAAAAGTGTTTTGGATTTTGAATATTTTCAGATTTTGTAATGTTTGCAATATACCTACTGGTTTAGCATCTCAAATCCAAAATTCCAAAATCTGAAATGCAGTGAGCATTTCCTTGAGTGTCATGTCAGTGCTCAAAAAGTTTCAGATTTTGGAGCATTTCAGATGTCCAAGTTTTGAATTTGGAATGCTCAACCTGTGTATTGTTGGTGTTGGAATGTAAAATGGTAGAGCCACCCTGGAGAACAGTTTGGCAGTTTCTCATATAGTTAACCTGATGTTTACCACATGACTCAGCAATACTACACCTAGGTATTTACCTTAGAGAAATGGAAACTTACATTCATCCCAAAACCTGTATACAAATGTTTACAGTAGCATTATTCATCATCACCAAAAACTGAAAACAGCCCACATGCCCTTCAGTGGGTGAATGGTCACACAAACTATGGCATATCCATACAGCGGAATCCTACTCAGCACAAAGATTGATACGTAGAACAACACAGATGAATTTCAGGTGCATTATACAAATTGAAGATGCTAATCTCAAAAGGTAATCTACATTTATATGACGTCTGGAAAAGGAAAAACTATTGCAATGGAGAACAGATCAGTTGTTGGGGATAAGGAATGAGTTGGAGATCCAGGGATTAGGAGTGGAGAAAGGTTTGACTACCAGGAGAAGCATGAGCGAAGTGTTTGTGGGTGGAGGAGTTGTTTAGGATTCTGATTGTGTTGGTGGTAGTTACACAGATTTGTACAAGCATAAACCTGAGTACCAACAAAAATGAATTTTACTTTATGTAAATTAAAAGACACATATCTAAGGACAAATATATGAAGGTGCAGCGGTAGCTCACCCTGTAATCCCAGCACTTTGGGAGGCCGAGGCGGGTGGATCACCTGAGGTCAGGAGCTCGAGACCAGCCTGGACAATATGGCGAAAACTCGTCTCTACTAAAAATACAAAAATTAACCGGGCATGGTGGCACGCGCCTGTAGTCCCAGCTCCTCGGGAGGCTGAGGCAGGAGAATCCCTTGAACCTGGGAGGTAAAGGTTGCAATGAGCCGAGATCACGCCACTGCACTCCAGCCTGGGTGACACAGTGAGACTCTGTCTCAAAAAAAATAAAAAGTAAAATAAAACTTTTTCTTTTTTTTTTTTAACTTTTATTTTAGGTTTGGGGGTACATGTGCAGGTTTGTTCTGTTGGTAAACTGTTGTCATGGGGGTTTGTTTCGTCACCTAGGTACTAAGCCTAGTACCCAATACTTATTTTTTCTGATCCTCTCCCTCCTCCGAACCTCCATCCTGAGGTAGGCCCCAGTGTCTATTCATCCCTTGTTTGTGTCCATGAGTTCACATCATTCAGCTTCCACTTGTAAATGAGAACATGTGGTATTTGGTTTTCTGTTCCTGCGTTAGTTTGCTAAGGATAATGGCCTCCAGCTCCTCCATATTCCCAGAAAAGACATGATCTTGTTCTTTTTTATGGCTGCATAGTATTCCATGGTGTATGTGTGCCACATTTTCTTTATCCAATCTATCATTGATGGGCATTTAGGTTGATTCCATGTCTTTGCTGTTGTGAACAGTGCTGCAGTGAACATTCCCGTGCATGTGCCTTTATGGTAGAATGATTTCTATTCCTCTGGGTATATAGGATTATAAAATCGGAGTTTATTCACATAGATGAGTTTTTTCCTTTGGTGAGCTGGAGGGTACTTTCTCTAGAAAGTGCTAAATAGACTTTTTATTTTCTGTCTCTACTTTAGCTTTTTTTAATGTTTCATGACACTTTTGAATGCTTAAAATGATTATGTACTTAGTTTATTTGGAGTTTGATGGAAGTATAGAATTTTTTCTTAAGCTGTTACTCCCTTTTAAGAAACAAGAATGGGCAAATGATCCCAATTTTACGGTGAGTTAACATCAGTGGAATTTTTAAAGTCTTAGAACGTAGTTATCTCAAGCAGCCTCGTTTGTTATTCTGAGTAATGGCATTTGGAGCAAGTGTACTTTTTAAACAAAGTGATACCTCTCACTTATGCTTCTGGGTTTGGTTTTGTTTTTTAGACACAATGAGGCATATACATGGACAAATCCCACCTGCTGTGTGCATAATATCATTGTGGGTAAACTGTGGATCGAACAGTACGGCAATGTGGAAATCATAAACCACAAGTAAGTCACCTTGGATACTTCGTCCATTCCTTCAGTTTTCATCAAGCAGTTTTAGTGGACTTCAGTTTTTTTGTTTTGTTTGTTTTTAAAGAAAAGCTCTAGAACAGGCTGATGAAAATTTAAGA
Source organism: Pongo pygmaeus (assembly GCF_028885625.2). Taxonomy (NCBI): domain Eukaryota; kingdom Metazoa; phylum Chordata; class Mammalia; order Primates; family Hominidae; genus Pongo; species Pongo pygmaeus. The sequence continues at coordinate 38,578,114 of NC_072390.2, read as the reverse complement.
ATCATGCAATGTAGTCTGGGCGTGGTGGCTCACGCCTGTAATCCCAACACTTTGGGAGGTCGAGGCGGGTGGATCACGAGGTCAGGAGTTCAAGACCAGCCTGGCCAAGATGGTGAAACCCCCTCTCTACTAAAAATACAAAAAATTAGCCGGGCACGGTGGCGGGTGCCTGTAATCCCAGCTACTTGGGAGGCTGAGGCAGGAGAATTGCTTGAACCCGGGAGGCAGAGGTTGCAGTGAGCCGAGATAGCGCCACTGCACTTTACCCTGGATGACAGAGCAAGACTCTATCTCAAAAAAAAAAAGGATCAGGCAATATAACTATCTCTTGAATGACTAGAAGCCCATTTATTTAATAAAAAGGGCTCATTAAAGTCTCTGATTAAGGAAGACTGGGTGAACCCAGCTTACCCGGCTTCTGTGAACCTTAATTCCAATCTCAGCTCATTTTGCTTCCTTTGTTTACTGGGGGCCAGGGAGACAGGGCATAGGAGTTACTAGAAAGAGCTGGGCTCCCGTTCTACTTTGTGACCTTAGGCAAGTCACGTATTCTTTCTGCACCTCACATACCTTTTCTTTATGGTGGGAAGATTACCAATCGGGGATTAATCATTATCACTTTAGTATGGAGCCTGGCACACAGAGAAAATCCGTAAACAGTAGCTGCTGCTAGAAAAGTGATCACAGTTATTTTTCTCTACTGCTGCTGTGCTAATAAATGATAATCTGAACTTAATATTTTCTTTATAGGACTGGGGACAAATGTGTGTTGAATTTTAAGCCATGTGGCCTTTTTGGTAAGGAATTACACAAAGTTGAAGGCTACATTCAAGATAAAAGGTAAAATTTCGCTTTTAAATGTTGAATAGCATAGATTTTGTTCACTAGATAAAATGTCGGTATTAAAATACATTGTCGGCTGGGCGCAGTGGCTCACACCTATAATCCCAGCACTTTGGGAGGCTGAGGTGGGCAGATCACGAGGTCAGGTTCAAGACCAGCCTGGCCAACATAGCGAAACCCCATCTCTACTAAAAATACAAAAAAATTAGCCAGGCATGGTGGTGGGCACCTGTAATCCCAGCTATTGGGAGGCTGAGGCAGGAGAATTGCTTGAACCTGGGAGGCGGGGGTTGCAGTGAGCCGAGATCCCACCACCACACTCCAGCCCACGTGACAGCGAGACTCCATCTAAAAAAAAAAAAAAAAAAACACAAGAAAACATTGCCATAACCTAGGAAACAAGCATTCTAATAAGTTGAAAAATCTTTCTTCTGCAAGGAAGTTTATTTCATTAAAGAACCTGATTTGGTTGAGCAGTGGCTCACGCCTATATTCCCAGCACTTTGGGAGGCTGAGTGGGGAGGATTGCTTGCAGCCAGTTCGAGACCAGCCTGGATAACATAGTGAGATCCTGTCTCTACAAAAAAACTTCTTTTTAATTAGGCAGGCATGGTGGCGCATGCCTGTGTACCCAGTTACTCTGGAGGCTGAGGTGGGAGGAACCCTTGAGCCCAGGAGGTTGAGGCTACAGTGAGCCATGATTATACCTCTCTACTCCTGCCTGAGTGACAGAGTGAGACTCTGTGAGTCGTACACACCTTTATAGTAATATTCAATTGCAGCACAACAGTCTATGGTGATGCCACCCTGAACACGCCTGATCTCATCTGCTCTTGGAAGCTAAGCAGGGTCAGGCCTGGTTAGTACTCGGATGGGAGACCGCCTGGGAATACCAGGTGCTGTCGGCTTTAAAAAAACAAACACTGGTTTGTTAACTAAACATCAGTTTTTCTTGACAGCAAAAAGAAGCTCTGTGCCCTCTATGGGAAGTGGACTGAATGTTTATACAGTGTTGACCCTGCCACGTTTGATGCTTACAAAAAAAATGATAAGAAAAATACAGAAGAGAAGAAGAACAGCAAACAGGTGAACATCCTGTAAGGTGGTATCGAAGGAATAACTGGATTCTTCAATGTGTACTAATCCTTTTGGAGGTGGCTCGTTCTAGGGTCACAGTTTGACTTTCTTCTTCCTTGTGGCTAATGCATGTCACTTTTCTCTTTTTAATGATCAGACATTTGCTTTAACAAGTACTCGGCATAGCCTTGTATAGGATGTGGACACCTATTAGTTTTTTAACTGTGGAGCAGTTATATGTGGAGTTTTGCTTTAATTCACATAGCTTTGGAATGTTGGAGTTTATCTTAATGAAACAAATTTTCTTTTCCTCCTGTTTATGTGCATTGAAAGTTGAAATTGTTGAAGATTTAAAATTTCCTCCAAAATTATCTCTGACATTTTCATGCTTATCATCCGTTTTGTTGCCTTGTTCCTTATCGTGAAATTACTGAAGTTGAGACTCGTAGTTAAAGGAGTCATCCCTGGGCTGCTTTCCTCTTACTAAACTTTCTTCTTTGTGGGACAGTTAAATCCCAGTAGGGGAGGCACGTACGTGGCTTCTTGTCGCGTGGTTCCAAGCAGGCTCCAGTGGTTAGCAAACTCCTGCCCCTTCCCTCCTGGCATAAATGCTCGAGGACTGCACCTCTTTGGACAGGAAAAATTTGAGGACGGATTCCTTTCCAGTAACCAAGATAATGGTTCCGAGTGCAAACTCTGGGTTAGAATCTTAGCCCCACCGGTGATGAGCAGTACAAGCCGAGATTTCTCATCTCTCTGCCTCAGTGCCTTCATTTGTAACACGGGCACTATAATAGCACCTACCTGTTAAATGAGTTAACAAACATAATGGGCTCAGAATAGTATCTGCTCATAGTAAAGACTGATAAAGTCATTTCTGCCAAAAGTACTTCCTCGGACTGGCATCTTGAGCATCATCTGCGAGCTCATTAGAAGTGCAGGCGGCCCAGCTTCACCTCAGACCTACTGAAGACCAGTCTCTGGGGCTCTTTAGCGTTTCTTATGCATGTGAAAGTTCAGGAAGCCCTAAGATCCCTCAAAAGCAGAAGGTGTATTTATGAGTGACTTTCTTTTTAGACGGAGTTGGCCTTGCTCCCAAAGTGAAAAGAGGTTTATTAAACAGCCAGAGCATTCTGCTTTCCTGTGGCTGGGACTGTTTCTTTCTTTCTTTGCATCCCTTCAGCTGTGTGTGCACAGTTCTGCTTCCCTCTTTATATCCCGTGTTCCTGCCCACGGGAACTGTGCACTGACTGTGCTCTACAGCCAGCAGGAAACTGATGGGGCTGAGAAGGGCATGTCCAGGATTCTGGGACCCCCGGCACAAACTCCTTGGTGGCAGCTCCTGCTAATAGGAGGCACCTTGACAAAGACGATCTCCCCAACATGCTTGCCTTCCAGCCTCTTCACAGAGTGCGGATGGCTGAGAATGTTGGTGAAATTCCAGAGAACATTCCTTATATTCCCTAAATTCCCAGTCAGTCTGTGAAAAAGTATTTTTTCCCTCTTGGAGAGAGCAGGTATTCTCACACATCCACTGCTTTTCTGGTCTCTCTCATTCCTGTGTTCCTGTCTGCCTACTATGGATTTCTGACGTTCCTGAACACAGACGCTGCGGGAAGTTTGTGTCATTAGCGTTGTCACCTCTGTGCTATTTTGTAAACTGTATATTCACTGAATGTGTCTCAGCCAGTAGTTCTAGATTTGTTCACTGTGTGATGCTGAGACTATGACTTACCCTTCCAAAGCCTTCATTCCATATGTCTAAAAAGCGGTCATGACCTCTCCTCGAGGGGTTGTTGCATAAAGACCACATACATAGAGCACTAGCATAGCTGGGCTGCGGGGAGGGGAGCCCGAGGAAACGCTGGCTCCCTGTGTTTCATCTAATGAAAAATTCTCTTTTCATCAGATGCATTCACGATCCCTTCTGGTTTTGTGCCATTGATACATTTAGTTGACTTCCCCAAGAATGTAACCTTTTGTTGTTCTCAGATTGTTCCTCTCTGGTGTGTGAGCTCCACGAAAGTCAGGTAGTGATGGTGCTTCTCTAGCACCCCAGTGGCTGGGCCTCCAGTAGTTCCTTAGTAGATACTCAAATGATGCTTTGGGAGGCTGAGGCAGGAGGATTGCTTGAACCCAGGAGTTTGAGGTTACAGTGAGCTGTGATTGCACCCCTGTACTTCAGCCTGGGCAACAAAGCAAGACCCTATCTCAAAAATATTAAAAATAAATACTCAAATGAATTATTTTGTTTTTAAAAAGGAAACAGCCTTAAAAACATAAAACCCTATAGGAAAGAGTGATGATGATAATGACTTAAATGTGGATAACACTAAGTGGCACAACACACGAAGCTTGTGAGACTCTTAGCACCCACTCGGGCATTCAGCAGGTATCCGTTGGCTTCCCACACTGTGTTCAAAGTAAGGATATAAGAATTAGAAAGTCACAGTGTCCCTGCCCTCATGTAGTTTACTTTCTAGTGGTGTGCAATAAACGATGGTTTACAGTTTGTAAGTGTATATGTATCTTCCTAAGGACAGGGATATGTTCTAAGAAATCATTAGGTGATTTCATCATTGCGTGAACCTCATACAGTGTACCTACACAAACTTAGATCGTGTATGTATTTTTATGTATATCTCTTTTTTCATGTGGAAAGCCAAAAGTCCTAACACCGTTACTGAGTATCATTCATTTCCCTTACTTGATCTGCAGTGCCAATATCAAAGGCCATATAGCAGATTTCTATACATGCTCCGCTATAACCTTACGGGACTACCATCATATTTACAGTCTGTTGTTGACCGAAAATGTCATTATGTGGTGCTTGACTGTATCTTAAAACTTGCTACTTAAATTTTGTTCATTGATTGGTTTCTCTAGATGAGCACCTCTGAGGAGTCAGATGAAATGCCAATGCCGGATTCTGAAAGTGTATTCATTATCCCTGGAAGCGTTCTTCTATGGCGAATAGCCCCACGGCCTCCAAATTCTGCCCAGGTGAGACTGGGCTTGCTGGCTGTGGCCTCACTGTCTGTGTTCAGCATTGTGGTGCTCTTTCCTGGCACATGCAGGGTCAGCCCAGGCAGCATGGAGACAGGCAGGTTGGCATCCTGAGCCCCCACTGGCTCCCAGGTGCTCCCTTCTTGCCTTAGCTCAGCGCATCGTAAGTGCATCATGCTGTCCATCCCTCTGGCATCTGGCTGGGAGGATGTGTTGGGTTAGGACTTCACTGGGGCTTCTTTAATAGCTACTTAGCGGTAAAACTGGTCCTTATTAAATATAAGCTGGTGCAGCCTAGTCAGTACCAGCCCTCCAGACCCAGCAAGGAATGATTTTAATGAAGATAAAAGAATGTTGATTTTTGCTTAGAGTTCTATTTAAAGTTAATCATGATAGAGGATATTTATTCTGCAAAGCCTGCTTTGAGATTTTTTTGAGAGATACCCACAGATGGTGCAGATTTTGGTGAAAACATTTAGATATGTGTGATCTGAGAAAGACTGACCATTGTTACCACGAAAGGGAGGGGGTCATTGTCAAGTCAACCCTCTTCTACTTTCAGGACGTTTCATTTTGCATTATGCCTTGGCATATTTTAATTTCATCCTTTTGCTTCTTTTCAGATGTATAATTTTACTAGTTTTGCAATGGTTTTGAATGAAGTAGACAAAGACATGGAGAGTGTGATTCCCAAGACAGACTGCAGGTTACGGCCTGACATCAGAGCCATGGAAAATGGAGAGATAGGTAACCAGCATCCGCCAAAGCCACCAGTGAAGACTCAGTTCTCGGGGGATGATGCTTTGTTTTATTCCTGGTGATTGTTAGCATCATTGGGGTACTAGCGTTTTTAGTCTCTTTTAGAGATTAAGTTTGAGTTAACATTCAATTTAAATTCAGTAACTTTTATTTTAAATTTGGAAACCTGAGCAGACCTTATTAGCTCATATTATTGTGGTAATACTCCCCTGAGAATTTAATATACTGGAGATGGCCAGAGGCATATTCCAACTAATTAAGTCACTGTCTACTTCAGAATTTACATAGCACCTTGTCAGCCTCAGAGGAGAGTGTGGCCTCCCCTTGGTTAATTATAACTTAAATGTTTTTGTGTGTTGGTATAAGTAGGTGTCTATACTTATGTAGTATGTGGGATATTTTGATACAGGCATACAATATGTAATAATCACATCAGGGTAAATGGGGTATCAATTACAACATTTTTTTCTTTTTTTATACAGAATCTCGCTCTGTCTCCCAGGCTGGAGTGCAGTGGCGCAATCTCGGCTCACTGCAACCTCCACCTCCTGGGTTCAAGCTATTCTTGTGCCTCAGCCTCCTGAATAACTGGGACTACAGGCAATTGCCATCACACCCGGCTAATTTTTGTATTTTTAATGGAAATGGGGTTTCACCCTGTTGGCCAGGCTGGTCTTGGACCTTCTGACCTCAAGTGATCCACCCGCCTCAGACGCCCAAAGTGCTGGGATTACAGGTGTGAGCCACTGTACCCAGCCCATTTTTATCTTATAGTGTTAAATTTCTTCCAACTCAGTGGTTCTCAAAAGGGGGGCATTTTTCCCCCCCAAGAAGACATGTAGCAAAGTCTGAAGACTTTGGTTGTCACTTCTTAGGAGGGACTACTGGCGTCTGCAGGCCAGGGATGCTGCTAAACATCCTCTCCCACACTAGGCAGCCTCTTATGATAGAACCATCACATCTAACATGTCATAGTGCCACGGTGGAGAAAAAGTGAGACACAGCAGCAGTATTTTGGAAGACAGTTTAAATTTCTTAAGAATGGCATCTGAAGGAGCTCTGTGAGGTCTAAGAATTTAGAATAATTTCACATTTATTTAGTTTTTACACCCAATTTTTCATTGAAGAATTTTAACACAGTTGTTTTGGCCTTAAGAATAAACAGGTTGTTCTTGGCAAGGTTGTTAAGAGCATAGGCTGTCAAAGAGATGCTGCGTCTGTGATACCAGCTCTGCCTCTTACTAGCCCAGGTATCTGTTACAATTTTTGCTTGATATTTGACTCTGGTATTTGTGTTCTAATAAAAGGGAGATATGTGTAGATGGTTCTTTTGTGAAGTTCTTGTGCTTAATACTGTGCCTGGCATCCTCTATGTAGAGTGTTAATGGTTTGTATTGATGTTCTTATTTTAGATCAAGCTAGTGAAGAAAAAAAACGACTTGAGGAAAAACAAAGAGCAGCCCGCAAAAACAGGTCCAAGTCAGAAGAGGACTGGAAGACGAGGTGCGTGCCTGAGTCAGGGGGTGTGGCTGAGCCCTCAGGCAGGCTGCTGTGTGCAGACGAGGCAGGGATGCCAGACACTGTGACCCCAGAGCAACGGCCTATCTAACGCAAACCCTGCCGAGTTGTCCCAGGCCTGAAAAAAAGTTATTTCCACTGACTTTTATCCATTCATCCATTGATGGACACAGGTTGATTCCATATCTTTGTTATTGTGAATCTTGCTGTTATAAACATGGGGTTGCAGGTATCCCTTTGATACATTGACTTCCTTTCCTTTGGATACCCAGTAGTGGGAGTGCGGGATCCTATGGTAGTTAAGTTTTTTTAAGAAATCTCTGGCCTGGCGCGGTGGCTTACGTCTGTAATCCCAGCACTTTGGGAGGCCGAGGCAGGTGGATCACGAGGTCAGGAGATCGAGACCATCCTGGCTAACATGGTGAAACCCCGTCTCTACTAAAAATACAAAAAATTAGCCGGGCGTGGTGGCAGGCGCCTGTAGTCCCAGATACTCGGGAGGCTGAGGCAGGAGAATAGCGTGAACCCAGGAGGTGGAGCTTGCAGTGAGCCGAGATCGCACCACTGCACTCCAGCCTGGGAGACACGGCAAGACTCCGTCTCAAAAAAAAAACAAAAAAAACAAAAAAAAAAAACAAATATCTCCATACTGTTTTTCATAATGGCTGTACTAATTTATATTTTCACTACCAGTGTATGAGCTTGCTTTTTTCTGCATCCTCACCAGCATGTTTTTTTTAATAATAATTGCCATCCTAACTGGTGTAAGACGATAATCTTGTGGGTTTTATTCACGTTTCCCTCATAATTAGTGATGTTGAGCATTTTCTCATATCCTGTTGGCTATTTGTATGTCTTCAGAAATGTCTATTCATGTCTTTTGGATTATGTATAGCATGGTATATTAGAAAAATCATGGTCTTTAACCTTAAACCTAAATTTGCCATCAGTTACTAGGTTGGGCAAGTTATTAAACTGCTTAGACATTCAGCTTCTCATCTGTAAAATGGAAGTTTAAGAGTTTGGGCTAGGCGCGGTGGCTCACACCTGTAATCTCAGCACTTTGGGAGGCCGAGGCGGGCGGATCACAAGGTCAGGAGTTTGAGACCAGCCTGACCAGCGTGGAGAAACCCTGTCTCTACTAAAAATACAAAATTAGCTGGGTGTGGTGGTGCATGCCTGTAATCCCAGCTACTCAGGAGGCTGAGGCAGGAGAATCGCTTTCACCCGGGAGGCAGAGGTTGCGGTGAGCTGAGATCGCACCATCGCACTCCAGCCTGGGCAACACGAGCAAAACTGCTTCTCAAAGGAAAAAAAAAAGAGTTTAAAGGGCATTTACACTTAACCAGGTGCCTTACATACTGCTGTGGGTATGCTGTAAATGTTAATTTCCTTATCCTAATTTATTCCCAACTACTTAAAAAAATGCCTTGTGGAAAATAAGACCCAGGCTAGAGGGTAAACCGGTTAGACAAATACATTGTTTCAAACCAACCTATTAGAAGATCCTGCTTCTGTCAAGTAGCTTGCTAGATCCTGGTGGGAAATCCATATGCCTTTTGCATGGTATCATTACCCCTTTTGGAATATTATTCCACAGACCTGTTCCCTACCTAAGCAGAAAAACAGCATCACTTCAGCATCTCTTTAGAAATCCCTCACTCACAGAATGAGTTGCTGCAATAGAATAATACTGCAAGCTAGTGAAGAAACAGCCTGTGATTTTCCATAGTTTCCCCTGTAAGTCTTGTCCTTTTTCTTTTAACAGGTGGTTCCATCAAGGTCCTAATCCCTACAATGGAGCACAGGACTGGATTTACTCTGGCAGCTACTGGGACAGAAATTACTTCAATTTGCCTGACATTTATTAAAATGCATACAAGTCAGGGTATTTGGCTAATCTACAAATAAGTCTTAAACCTATGTTTTTAAATTTTTTTCCCTTGGTTTCTACTTATCTTTAAAAAAAAAAAATGAAAAAACACTCATGAGATAACTGCATTTCACCCAACAAAAGCAGGATATAAGGCGATATTGGTGATGAAAGTCTTAGGAAAAATGCATAATTTTGCTATAAAACGTACTTATTTGGAATACTATTTTATATAGAGGTAAGAGAAAACTGCTGGGGAATATGCTTTTTATGGTTGCTGTTGCCATATTTACTGAAGGTTTATACCTAAATGTAACTTTAGCTTTATGGAACTATATAGTAATCCCAAATCAAGTTATTTTGAATATTTTTATGCTGTCATGCTTGAATGTTTTAGATGTAACCTTTGACATATTTAGAACTCTCCTCCTATACAATGTTTATTGCTCAAATGTAGAGGTTATGTCATTTTATAAAGACTCCATTGATAAGATGGCTTTTATTCATACTAATCCTCCCAATTTTACCCCTTCCATCTTCCAAGAAGGAAAAAAATGCCTGAATATTCAGAATAGATATTTCTGATTTGAAAATTCTAAAGAATTAAACTGGAAAAGTATTTCGTTTACTTAGTGCTCTGAATTTACTTTTACAGTTTTCTGCAGTCAGTGTCATTAAAATGTTTAAGTTTACATTTGAACTGAAAATATGTATAAAATCTAGCAATTCACAAAAATGCCCTAGAAATATAGATTTTAATCACCATTACATAATGACAAACCTTGTTAAATGCTTCCACTTCCAGTGGCAAATGCCACTAGAGAAATTAAGTTGCACTCATGTATGTAAGTATCAAACTATATAAAAGGAGGTCTTGTGCATTTCAAGTTTGCAAGGTACCTGTGTACTTAAAATATGTGTGGAGTCCTACTGTACAGTAGTTTTGCCCCTTTAATTGGGGCACATTAATCTTAAATCTTATAGTATTTATCCACCCAAACCCCAGACTGAGATACTGCTCCCAGGGGCCTTAGGTAGCTGCCAGTCCGTGATTTTAATTGCTGTCTTGAAGTTAACAAGTGTTATAATGAAATAATCTACCTGATGCTAAATAAAGGCTTTAGAATGTTCCCCAAAAGTGTGGTTTCTTTTAAAATTTCAAATATACTAATGTTGCCACTTAATACTATCCTAAATTGTTAGAAGTGTCCTACAAAAGAAGTCCTTGTGGTACCATAGCTCCCAGGGCCGAGGAGATAACCAGTTACCTGGCATGCATAGTGGTAAGTAGGCATTTAGCATTCAGTTAATCTCTGGATAGATACAGCATAGAGAGGTGCTACCGTATTCATTCGGTGTGAATCTCAAATGCAGAATCAAGTGGAACTACCTGGTTAGAAAATTTGTTACTAGATCTGTTAGAGTGGGAATAGTTTAGTTTAAAAGTATACACATAGGAGTTGGAAAATACTATTGCTTTATAAGTCTGAAAAGATAGGCCTTTGGTGTTTAGTTGGTTGGTTCTAGTCCTCCTAAATTACAAAACAAAGCAATACAAAATTGTATGCTTGCATGAAGTTTATTGACACATTACACTGGTGGCAGACTCCTCCCTGAAATGTTGACCCAAACAGCGTCATTTCTGGATCTGTTAGGAATAATGCAAACATTGAATTGTTTAAAGTTAAACATGAAACTGAACATGTGAAATGAGTAGAAGATCAGAAATGCAAGGTCTACCCTCCTGCTCTGTTACTAAGCTTAACTAGTTAGTTACGTATGGGCTTTTGCACTGAAATATCCCAGCAATTTCATGCTGAAAACAGCCATTTTGGCAATTCCACTAGAAGTCCATAAAGAGTTTGAAGAAGTACACATAGCCCTAAGATAATTTTGTCTTTCCTTAAATATAGTAACTGGTCCTTGAGCCTGCTTATGAATGAAATCTAGCTTTTGTCGATCTCTCAGATGTTCAACTTAAAATTCCCACTAATTATTTTAAGTAACTAATTGGTGTATAACGCTTCTGTACTTTCAACTCATCTCCCCACTTCCTCTGTTGACCTCCCCCTTACTGCTAATCTGTTTTCCACATAGCAGCCTGAGGGATCTAATATAAACAGGAATCTGATTCTATCAATCAGTCATTCTTCTGCTTAAAACACTTGTGCTGGCTTCCCATTGAACTTTTCAATCAAAATCTTTCTTCATTTTATATAATCTCCCCATTTCCCCCCAGCCAGTCTCACTGTGGCCTACTTCGCTGTCTCTGGAACCCCCGTGTTCTTTTCTGCCCTAGGACACAGCCTGGGTGCACCCTGAAAAGCTGGCTCCTTCTCATGCTCTGGTGTCAGTTTACATCTGAGCCTGAACACCCTATCTAATAGTGACAATTAAAGGTAGGCCTGTGTCAGTACCTTGTTTTCTCCATAATACTTTACATGTTGTAATACACTTTTTTGTCTGTCTCCCCAAGATGTAGGTCCCATGTTTTTGCTTACTCTACTGTCCACACATAGGGGAGGAGGGCTAGCATAAGGCTTGGCATTAAGTATGAATGAAAAATTAAAAAATGATTTGTGAGTGATCAAACTGTCTCATCCACAGTTAATCTCAGCTGTTGTTTAGCTCTTTACTCTGCCTCTCACCTATCCATCTACTGCCTCTCACCACGTGGATTAAGTGCTCCGTTACATAATCAAGACTTTTCTCTCTTACCTGCTCTTCAGTTGTTCCCAGCTCCTCCCTACTCCCTAAACATGCCAACTAAATTGTCCTGTTTTAAAAATTCATCCCCTTTTCGCATTTACCACTGTGTTTGTTAGACAATGGACTAGGTATTCAAAGGTGACTGAGTTCATTAGTTTCATGTATCGGGCATCAAATCCTTGGCATGAGTCATTGTGGTACAGTGCACCTGCTGTGCATTTATTAGTAACTGGTGGTTAGGAAGTTGGAGATAGTAACCCCAGGAAATTAGAGTATACCCCAACTTATTATCTCAAATTGTTTTTAAATATCTAAATCTCCAGGTCAAGAAATCAAAATGCTTAAAACGCGCGTGTGTTAAGGCCTAAATATTTATTATGGTAGGGAAGTGTACCTACCAGTTTTCAGTTTCTGCTTTGCGAACTTTGTGAGCAGTAGTCACGGTTACCTCCCCAGCAATACCGTAACTTCCAAAGGGAGCACATTTGTCACCAGATCCTGAACTTTTTTTAGCTACATCTTCTACTGGGAAAGCAACAGAAAGGAAAACAGGGCTTTTTGGCCTGGGGACATCTTGTCCACTTGGAGGATTAGCATTCTGGGGACTTAGGGTATGTTTCTGGTATTTCTCATCTGCAGGAACAGCAATGGGCACTTGCATTGCAACATATCTCAAGACATCTGACTGTGAAACAACAGCATGTCCAGGAAGAGGTTTCCATCCCTGTGCTTCCTGAACATTTGAGCCTACTAAGATAAAAGGTGGGGCACTGGTCTTCTTGGTGTCGCCCATCACATAAGTTGGAAAAGTGACTTTTGGTGGATGCTGCCGAAACTGTGGATCCTTAGGATTAGATAAATAGAGGGTTGCTTGGGGAAAAGGCCCAGGTGCAGGTGGCGGTGATGGGTGACCTTGTTGATTCTTATCAGTTAGACAATAAAGGGTCCACATGTTAGAATATGGTGGTGGTTGTCCTCGTTCACTTGCTGCCATTGCTATAAAAAAAAATTTTGCAGGAATTAAAGTTTTGGTCTCTGTATCAGGCACTATGCATAGTAATGTCTTTGTAAGTCTCTTTTACATACAAAACAGCTGTAGTGATATGTACCATAGAGCATGCTATAGAGAGGGCTGCATAATCGTGTTTGACAGTGTGAAAGAGATTCTCTACAGTTGAAAAACGAGAACAGTGTTGTGGTGGCAAGTGGCAGGGACATTACAGTTGTGGCTGAAGAAGCAATCTTATTCTAAGTTGCGGTTTCCAGCTACTTCAACTTTAGACGTGGCTTCTATAGGATCCTCGCAGACAAAACTGGTCAACACAACCTTTAGCTTTAACCCAAAAGTCAATTGAAGAGTGTGTTAAGCCATTAAAGGAAGCGTTAGTGCATCTGCATAGTGTTTTATTTCCTAAAGAAGTTAGCACTAGGTATCATCTTCACCACATAAACAAATCTCTCTGGCCCTTCACAGGCACCATTATCTCCCATTAATTTGTTACCACACATAAAACGTCACATAATCTAGGACTGAGAACCCCAGAGAGCACCCCTTTTAGGCAAGACTTGAAATCATAGATCCTAGGTGGCAGTAAAAGGCTGGTTGGTCCCACAGGGATTCTTTGGGTTGAGAAAAAGAGGTTTAGGAGTGCCATCTATAATGCAAGTGTGACCTGCCTCTTGAAGACAGTACTGTCTTGAGAGAACCAAGTCCCAGAAGATGGGCCCTTGGAGAAAAGGTTCCCGATAGAGGAGTTTCACTTTGCCCAGATGTGCCGAGTTCACTTTTTGAACACTGGGCCATCTATCCCCGGTGCAGCCTTTTCTTCCCCGGAAAAGAAAATAACACTACGAGCCGGGCACAGTGGCTCACGCCTGTAATCCCAGCACTTTGGGAGGCCGAGGCGGGTGGATCACCTGAGGTCGGGAGTTCGAGACCAGCCTGACCAACATGGAGAAACCCCATCTCTACTAAAAATACAAAATTAGCCGGGCATGGTGGCGCATGCCTGTAATCCCAGCTACTCGGAAGGCTGAGGCAGGAGAATCACTTGAACCCGGGAGGCGGAGGTTGTGGTGAGCCAAGATCACGCCACTGCACTCCAGCCTGGGCAACAAGAGCAAAACTCCGTCTCAAAAAAAATAAATAAATAAAATAACACTATGCACATGATTAAGTGGCCATTTTTCCAACAGCTTCAGATACTTTCAAGGAATCTTTTTTTTTAAGCTTGTTGAAAAATATGTATAAGCCAGGTCTTCAGCTGTCTCACAAGGAGAGAGGTTTTGATAATCTGAATTTTTGGTTAATATCCTCTTAGTGTTGTGGACAACTCTGTTTTCCTTTAGAAATAGTTAAGCATTTGAAACAGTGACTGACTTGGTCTGGATGTGCTGCTTAAGCCACAAATATAGTGCCAGTCCCACACGCTCCACTCCCAGCGCTGCCCTCTCTGCCTTTCCAGCTGTGCAGAATCCCTGTCACACTGCCAGACAAAATGTGATCTTTTCTAACCAGCTGCTTTGCTAACACTTTTTGAATCACTCTGGCTCAGTTAAGAGTCAGGATTGAGAGAGTTTTTGCAAAAGGAAGGGGGGGTTGGCTCATGCATGTCCCTTCTGTCCCTAAAAAGAGAAGGGCCCCTGCAATTATCCATAAGGCAGGAAGGTGAGCAGACCAAATGCCATAATTAGATGGAGATGAAGGTCACATCATGTCTATGTCACAGGAAAACAGGGTGATAGTTCAACAGCCAAGAAAGCAGCTTGATTTTGGCACTTGCCAGGGAGAGGGAACTGATCAAAGGAAGCCAATTACGTGAACTGCGTCTATTGCTGTTCAAGTGCCGCAAGTGCCGGGCTGTCCTTTCTGCTGCTGATACCTCCTGGCTCCCCTGACCTTTCCCCTCTCCATCTAGCTATGAAGCTGCTCCTTCAGCTGCAGGAAGCTCCCAGGCAGAAAACAAACGCATGGCCCAGCACCCCAAACCTGGTTACAGAGCTCTCCTGACTCAGTGTGAAAGCAGTCAAACACACCACCATTTTTTCACTTTTTAAAATGCCATAGCCTATGTAAATGCATTGCTGTAGTTTAATTTTAGATTCACAAGAGGAAAATTTCAAACCAACACCCTCTAATTACAGTTTTGCAATCAGCATATTCAGATCACATGAATATATTTTGTACCTGACAATAGGCTATACTGTTGTTGACTACACAATATGTCCAAAAGAATAACACAAAAGTACTGGATGACCAAACTCGGAGGCCAGGCTCTGGGGACATCACTTTAAAATCACTCCTCTCATAGTAGTAGAATCTCAAATACAACAAAGCCTTTAAATGGCTTTGGCATTTAAAAAAAATCTATTGAAAATAAAGACTGACCAATCTGCAGGGAGCCTACAGAGATGGCTATCTGAAATACAGATGTCACCTGAAATGCAATTGGTAATGGAAATACCTGATTTTCTTACCTGGCTTCATCAAACCTTATTCAGCTGTTGCTTCCCCTTCTGGTTCAATTTCTGGTGCAGTAAGGCCTTCTGGAGCAGGAGGGAAGGGGCCACTAGATGACTTTACAGATGTACCTGAGTGCACTGCTTCTGCAGCTTCCCCAGAGAGCACAGGTTTGCCTTCCATCTCCTGGGGTACAGAGTTTTCCCCAGACTCCTCCTGCCCAGTATTGTCAGAGACTATTGAAGTGATCTCCACTTCAAGGTGCAGAGATTTTTCGGAGCCTATTTTGATAGTGCCCTCTGCATCCAGGAGTTGTGCAGGTACCTCAGGCTGACCTTTCAAAGATGTGTCAGAGAGCAGAGCTGTTGCTTCTGCCTCCATATATACTGAGGAATATTTTGCATTCTCCTCCAACTGTGCAAGTTTTACAGACTCTACAGATTTTTTAGACATGCCAGAGGTGGTCTTTTCTACTACAGATTTGGGACTAACTGGTGGTGACTGCTCATTTTCTTTTGACTGCTCATTTTCTTTAAGACAAGCAACTTGATCAGTAAAAGGGATAACTATTTGTTCTGGCAGTTGCTCGATATAAACAACTCCTTCAGTCACAGGCACATCGTTATAGACAGATGATATATGAACAGTTGACATAACCTCAATACCAGCCTGCAAAGTGACCTCAGGAGCTTGATCATAAGCAGGAGGTTCTTGTTCATCCTGCAAGGGGACTGAGGAAGCCGTTGATGGTTCAGCCTCATTTTCTTTAGGTTGAGAACCCAAATCTACATGGACAGATGTTTGACTCACAACCTGCACTTCTAGCACCTTTCCAGAACACACAAGAGGAGCAGCCACCATGACATCTTCAGCAGCCTCTGAGCTTGGCACCTCCTTGATAACAACAGGCATACTGGTTGCCACATCCACCATTAAAACATCAGATTGATCAGAATGAATAGATGAAACTTTACCTAACATCTGAGCAGCAAGCTGAGCTGGGTCAGCTGGGACGTAGGCAAACTCTGGTGAGACAGCTGTTGGAGGTGGTGATGAGGGTGCGGTAGTAGTCTTAGGGGTGGCTGGTTTGGAAGAAAGATCACCAACTGCTTCCGTTTGCTCAGTGCCTGGCTCAGCATAAACTGATGGAAACTGGGTGGTTTTGTCACTATATTCTGTTCTGGTTACATTGTCCTCGTCTGTGTCTGTAGATTTTTCCATCTGGGTAGGTACTTTAGATTCTACAGATGTTTTTCCTGGTTCATTTAAACATTCTAATTTCTTCTGTGGTGTCGTTCCTTCTGACCATTTCTCTACTAAAACACAACAACCAGATGGGTTAATTAGCATCTAAAAAGATGTTTAGAGAAAAAAAGATTTTTAAAGAAGGCAATAATAGGTATGTAGTGGCTCATGCCTGTAATCCCAGCACTTTGGATTGTAATCCCAGCACTTCGGAAGGCTGAGGCGGGAGGATCGCCTGAGCCCAGGAGTTCAAGACCAGCCTGGGCAACAGTGAGACCCCATCTCTACCCCCCACCACCAAAAAAAAAAGCAATAATGGGGTAAGCATTCAGATGTCAGTATAGACACAAATATAAAAGAGTTTTCAGCTTTGTTTTCCAACATCTGTAGTGTGGGTAATAAAACATTGCTGTCCTTATGTACTCCAAGACCCTCAATTCATTTCCTTAGAAATAAGTGACTCTTAATAGCGCAGTAGCAAGACTAATAATCAGATATCATCCTAAGGGTGGTCAGCATCAAGGGAAAGATCACAACTTTGTGCCTAGAAATAAGGAAGCTGAAAACCTCCATGGAAAAAGCTCCTGATCAAACTTCCACACAAAACTGGGGAAAAAGGTTGGGTGGGGGGAGACCAACTTGGGCAATACATTATTTCATCTTTATTGGTGTAGTAACTTAGTAATGACATAGATGCTGCATATTAATAAAGGCATTCCTCCATTTAAGAAAATTGGTATATAAAGTTTAACTTAATGAATTGATAAGCTAGAGGACTATAGGATTTTTTTTACTTTAAGAAAGTCACATATTCTAACCTAAAAATGGTAGCACCTGCTAGTGATGTGTGATCATGCAGCCAAAGTCAGACTGACCCAGCCAAGAGGGAAAAAAAGATATCTCTGGATCTGAAAGTATAGACAAGTGAATCCTCAGGCATGAGGAAAATTCTCATGGGTTGGAAGGTCACAACAGCTGATGACATATACAAAATCCTAGAGCTGGAAAACTGCTGTAATATTTTATGTGCATCACCCACACACCTAACTACCTTAGTCATTAACTCATCAAAAGTTTTCACATCTGTTTGCTGAGAATTTTCCTTCGGGAAGCATTTCTCTAATGAAATTTATAAGAAAAGCAGAATTTGCTTCATAAGAATATATTTGGCTCAAGTCAAAACTTTGGAGACATGTTTTCAATAGGTTCAGCTGCATTCTGAATAGTGTCCTGCAGTGTCTCCTTTGACATTGGCTGCTGATGTTTTATAAATTCAATTAAGATTTCTAATTCGGGACATGGACATTATACCAAATGCTCACATGCAGAGAAAGATTCAAAAAGAGAGAAAGCCACATCTATCGTTACCTCCCTCTGCTTAGAACAATAACCTCATTTTCCTAACCATTTACCTCTTCAGGACTTTCCCATCCACTTTTTAGGAAAGCCCTTTTACCCACCAACACATTTGACTGAGTGCTTGTGCTACATACTACATGTAAGAATGGTCTAGGCACTGTTGAGGATATAGAAAGACTATTAAGACAAGACCTCAATATAGCTTACATTTAGTAGGGGAAATAAGATAGACAAATACAGGTTAAAAAGTGCAAATACCTAATTGGAACTAATAAAGATCTTGGAGTTCAGAGGAGGGGAAAAATCTTTTTTTTTTTTTTTTTTTTTTTGAGATGGAGTCTTGCTCTGTTGCCCAGGCTAGAGTGCAGTGGCACCATCTCGGCTCACTGCAACCTCTACCTCCCGGGTTCAAATAATCCTCCTGCCTCAGCCTCCTGAGTAGCTGGGACTATGGGCGCCCACCACCACGCCCGGCTAATTTTTGTATTTTTAGTAGAGAGGGTTTCACCATGTTGGCCAAGCTAGTCTCGAACTCCTGACCTTGTGATCCACCTGCCTCAGCCTCCCAAAGTGCTGGGATTACAGGGGTTGAGCCACCACACGCTGCCGAAAAATCTTATTTAAGCCTGACCTTGGGAGAGTTACTCTTATGCTTAGGATATAGAAAGCTACAAAATATATTGTTTCCATCCTAACAACAGGAAAAAGCCAGATACATAAGCCACAAAATCATAACTTTTCTTGAGTCCAGCAGATAACTGAAGTCAAAAGGTAACCAAGTAATCAAGTAATCTGATTTCAAAAGAGGAACCAGCCCCTCCAAGGAGACAAGGGACATAAGAACAGTCTCAGCTGTAGCAGGGCCCAGAAAGAATAGGCTGCCATCACACAAGCTGGTAAGAATGTACCAGCTATAATCTTAATGTACTGGTAAAGGCCAAAGGTGCACTAGATGTCAGTCTGGAATTACCTGGGACTCCAGACCCAAGGAGAATTCACACTCATTAGCAAACACTTTTCCACAGGCCTCACATGAAAGATGGAGGCAGGGTTGAAGGCCAGAGAGAGCTCTCCTATTATCAGAGCAGAGACAGGAGACACTGGCCCAAGACTGACCACAGAGAGAAGGCAGAGTTTGGCTACCACATGACGGAGGGCAGGAACACCGAGAAAGCCCCGTGTCCAAAGCCCAGGTGCACAAGTCCAGCCTAGGCCTAAGGCAGGCCCAGAACCACAAGGAACCTCCTGTACTGCTAACCAGCCCAAGGCTAAGAAACAAGAGACAGCAGGCTGCCACCAGGAGAGGGGGGCAAGAGTTTGGAGAGAGATGCCCTTTGTGGGGCATGCTGGCAGAGAAGACTGAAAGCTGAGGGGGAAGCACAGGTGCTGAGAAATACCCTCTGGCACCCCAGCCCCACCCTCAGGCAAAAGGTCTTGGCAGCGTTCTCCTAGAAGGTTTTGAGGCCTGTAATACAGTGAATGTAATGAAAGCAACAATAAATCCCAAGTCCAACTCCTAACCAGACTGACCTCCCCATACCCACACCAATTCAAGGCCTCCCTAACTGTTTTCCCCCATTAGGTCTTAAATTCTGCAACCACTGATTTACTTACCATGAGTGTTTATCAAGAACGCAGCCAATCTAGGGATTGGATTACTGCAATCCCTAGACTGCCTGCACGGGACCTGACAGGTTGCTTGTGGTATGATTTAGGCAACTCTGGAAAGGACCACTTCCTCTTTTAATTAAAAGTGTCTCCCTCACAAGTCCATGGTACCTGAAATTACGTCTAGAAGATTAAAATGTAATTAATTTTTTAAATGTTAAAAAAGCTCAATATTTTTGTCTCTAGAAGTTCCCTGCTAAACAAAAACATCCCTTATAACCACCATTCTGGAAAGGTAACGCATTTATAATTATGAATCCTTAACAATTTACCAGGGAATGTATGATATTGTTTTCTTCCCTGCAACTTTCTCATAGTAAAAAAGTTAATGAGAAAACCTAGGTTCCAGTCCTGGTTCTGAGATTTAATAGCTGCATGACCAAGTCAACTGTTCCAAGCTTCAGGCCTCCTCACTTGCAAAATGGGGATTATAACTCTGACTTCATGGAGTTTCTGTGGACATTAAGTGAAATAATGCATCTGAAAGCACTGAATAAACTCTAAATCACATATAAATGGGGAAGGAATGAATCAATACCCATTTAAAAAGCGATACAGAAAAGTTTTGAAAATGTGATATCAAATTAAAAATATAAATCTCAAATATCTTTAATTCAGCTTTGATTAAAATTAAATTGGCTATTTCCTAAACTGGGTGGTAAAATACAGGATGTTTTTTCTTTATATGTGTGTGTTATATACTTACGGATTTTTTCATAATTAAAAAAACTGAGACCAGAAGCCTTAAACTTTTATAGTGTTTTTGCAAATGCAAACACTAGGTCAGGTACGATGGCTCACGCCTATAATCCCAGCACTTTGGGAGGCTGAGGCAGGCAGATCACTTGAGGCCAGGAGTTCGAGACCAGCCAAGCCAACATAGTGAAATTCTGTCTCTACTAAAAATACAAAAATGAGCCAGACACAGTGGCACGTGCCTGTAATCCCAGGTACTCAGGAAGCTGAGGCAGGAGAATTGCTTGAGCCCGGGAGGCAGAGGTTGCAGTGAGCTGAGACTGTGCCACTGCACTCCAGCTTGGGCAACAAAGCTAGACTCTGTCTTAAAAAAAAAAAAAAAAATGCAAACACTAGATCAACCACTTGGCTTTGTTTGGAATACATGAAAGAATGTTGGCAAATATATACTTACTAGTTACTAAATACATATAATGTAAATCTATATTGAGTTCATGCCATTATCTGTTTATTAAGAAGGGTAAAAAGCTTTTCTCTAATGTTTTAAGGTTGGCTTTAAATACTTATAACAATCGCTGACTTGTAACCTTGAGATTATGTCGGTTGTATAAGACAGAATTTCTTCAAGTTGTAAACTAGGTTTGCTAAAGGTTGATCTTATCAACATTATGAAGATTAACCCACTATGACTTCGGTGATCTGGTTCTACTTAAGCTGACAAAACTATACACACTGAGAATTAGGAACATAACTAAAGGCATTCCTTCTTATAAAAAAGTTCCTTTTTAAGTATAATAAAATGATTCAAATTGGCTAACTTTAAAATTCATTGCAAAATCCTGATTTTCCATGAAACCAGTAAGATAAAGAGATAAATTCCAAGCATATGGTATTTTTTTAAATAGGCACAACTCATATGGAGATTCAGGGTACTAGAGTACATAACTGCCCAAGAAGCATAAGGAAAAGGACATACTCTGGCATGGAATGGGAAATCTGAAAGGTATCAAAGACCAGAAGTGTATAAGCAGCAGGGCCTAACAAGAGATATGACAGGCTGTGTAAGAATTGGAGGTGGGCCATCCTGGCTAACACGGTGAAACCCTGCCTCTGCTAAAAATACAAAAAATTAGCCGGGCGTGGTGGCGGGCGCCTGTAGTCCCAGCTATTCGGGAGGCTGAGGCAGGGGAATGGCGTGAACCCGGGAGGCGGAGCTTGCAGTGAGCTGAGATCTCAGTACTGAACTCCAGCCCGGGACCAGAGTGAGACTCCGTCACAAAAAAAAAAAAAAAAAAAAGAATTGGAGGTGGGAGGTGGGAAGCTCAAAGAAAGTGCTTAAAGCTTAAAGTCAGGAATATGTATGGTACATAGTCTTTTAAGAATTTAAAACAGAAGATTCCAACTAGCCTGTATTGAACTGATTGGAATGGGAATACCAGAGACTATAAAGTAGGTGGTTTGTTTCTTTTCTCCCCTCTTCCTCCTTGCCCTTCCTTCCATTCTTTCTTCATTCAACAAACATTAGTTGCACCATCTATCAAAGAGGAATAAGACTTCCTAAAGATCTCATTCTGATTAAGGATACAGGCAGATGATTGATTATATGACAATGTAGTCAGCACAGTGACTGAAATATGTATGGGGTACAGTGGCTTTTAGGTAATTTCGGTTAAGCTTTAGAAATAAGGAACACGTGTGAAAGTGGCTAGTAATTTGGACTGTAGGAGGTGGAAAGCAAAAGATGGCATGGCCAGTTTGAGGGAGAATAGCCATTCAGCCTATCCTAGGTAATCTTTCCCATGCCATACCCCTTTGCCTTCACTCTCCTCTTGGTTCTCCAGCACTGCCATCAAACTTCTCTGGGCCACAGGGAGCAACACCAAATGTAGTTTTGCATCTCTTTGGCTTTGTCCTTCCCTCTTCTCTTCTGGGTCTATTTCTGTCTCCCTCACCCCATTGAGAGGTGACAGCGTGCTGGCAGTCCTCACAACCCTCGCTCGCTCTCAGGGCCTCCTCTGCCTGGGCTCCCACTTTGGCGGCACTTGAGGAGCCCTTCAGCCCACCACTGCACTGTGGAAGCCCCTTTCTGGGCTGGCCAAGGCCAGAGCCGGCTCCCTCAGCTTGCAGGGAGGTGTGGAGGGAGAGGCGCGAGCCGGAACTGGCGCTTGCGGGCCAGCTGGAGTTTCGGGTGGGCGTGGGCTTGGCGGGCCAACACTCGGAGCAGCCAGCTGGCCCTACCGGCCCCGGGCAATGAGGGGCTTAGCACCCGGGCCAGCGGCTGCAGAGGGTGTACTGGGTCCCCCAGCAGTGCCAGCCCACCGGCGCTGCGCTTGATTTCTCGCTCGGCCTTAGCTGCCTTCCCTCGGGGCGGGGCTCGGGACCTGCAGCCCGCCATGCCTGAGCCTCCCACCCACTCCGTGGGCTCCTGTGCGGCCTGAGCCTCCCCGATGAGTGCCGCCCCCTGCTCCATGGCGCCCAGTCCCATCGACCACCCAAGGGCTGAGGAGTGCGGGCGCACGGCACTGGGACTGGCAGGCAGCTCCACCTGCAGCCCCCAGCGGGATCCACTGGGTGAAGCCAGCTGGGCTCCTGAGTCTGGTGGGGAAGTGGAGAACCTTTATGTCTAGCTCAGGGATTGTAAATACACCAGTCCGCACTCTGTATCTAGCTCAAGGTTTGTAAACACACCAATCAGCACCCTGTGTCTAGTTCCGGGTCTGTGAATGCCCCAATGGACACTCTGTATCTAGCTACTCTGGTAGGGCCGTGGAGAACCTTTATGTCTAGCTCAGGGATTGTAAATACACCAATCGGCACTCTGTATCTAGCTCAAGGTTTGTAAACACACCAATCAGCACCCTGTGTCTAGCTCAGGGTTTGTGAATGTACCAATCGACACTCTGTATCTAGCTATTCTGGTGGGGCCTTGGAGAACCTTTGTGTCCATACTCTGTATCTAACTAATCTGGTGGGGAGGTGGAGAACCTTTGTGTCTAGCTCAGGGATTGTAAACGCACCAATCAGCGCCCTGTCAAAACAGACCACTCCACTCTACCAATCAGCAGGATGTGGGTGGGGCCAGATAACAGAATAAAAGCAGGCTGTCCCAGCCAGCAGTGGCAATCTGCTCAGGTCCCCTTCCACACTGTGGAAGCTTTGTTCTTTTGCTCTTCGCAATAAATCTTGCCACTGCTCACTCTTTGGGTCCACACTGCTTTTATGAGCTGTAACACTCACCACAAAGGTCTGCAGCTTCACTCCTGAAGCCAGCAAGACCACGAGCCCACCGGGAGGAATGAACAACTCCAGACGTGCTGCCTTAAGAGCTGTAACACTCACCATGAAGGTCTGCAGCTTCACTCCTAAAGCCAGCGAGACCACGAACCCACCAGAAGGAAAAACTCCGAACACATCCGAACGTCAGAAGGAACAAACTCCAGACGCACCACCTTAAGAGCTGTAACACTCACTGCGAGGGTCCGAGGCTTCATTCTTGAAGTCAGTGAGACCAAGAACCCACCAATTCCAGACACACCATCACTCCCAACACATCCCCCCTCCCCACATTTTTACCAAACCTCATCTCTCCCAACTTCACTTAAGAGCAAAGAATTAAAGCAGGGTGGGTGGAATGGCAGACATTCCCTCCCTTATTCTTTGCTAAGAGAATCTTAGCTAGATTAGTGGCAGCAATGTACCCAGCCCCAGGTGATAAACTACTAATGGCACATTGGTTCTCAAGGGGTAGTAGTATCCCCCTTCCACTGAGAGTATTCATAGATGTAGAGGGGACATTTTTATTTATTTCAATACCTGGGAGGCATTAGTATTTTAGGAGGCAGGATCAGGGATGCCAGATGTCCTGCAATGCATGGGACAATTCTGATCTCCCTTACCATAAATTTTATCAGCCTCCTTTGGCCTGTGGGACAGAAGTGGAAATCTGCTGGAAAACTTGCAAAAGTGTTCCTTTCTTAATCAAAGGAACAAATGTCACTAGTGCCACCACTTTCTCCTCCTTCCTGATGTAAACACAGGAATAACACCTGGAGCAGTAGCATAAGGGGACATGTAAAACATCCTAAGAATGACACAGCAGAGTGCCTAGATATGTGATACTTATTATTAAATTATATTAGGAGCAGAATGAACACCTTTTCAGATATGTTGTTTTCTTAAAGTCACTCTTAATTGGTTTGCTGTTACTTGCAGCTGAAAGCTTTCCTAACTGATATGAGGCATAAATTAGAAGTCATAAAGAAACATGACAGGGGGGATTGTATTAAATGCTGCTCTTTAGATACCATATCTGTTTTTTATTCTATGACATCCATAATACCCATTTTCTCTCTGGGTACTTGTTGAATTCATTATCTTAAGATTTACAGCTACTAGATAATGTATCTGTACTTTTTTAAACCTTCTGCCCATAAACATCTGGGCTAGGTCCCATATACCCTCTCCTCTATAGAATAAAGCTGATTAAAAAGAAGAGGATTATTTTCGATTTCCTACATCATAATCATGTCATCTGTGAATAGTTTTATTTCTTAATATGCCTTTCCTTTTTTAAAAAAATTTGTTTGCCTTATGGCACTGATTAGAACCTACAGTACAAAGCTAAATAGAAATTGTAATATTGGAGATCTTTGTCCTGGTCCCAATCTTGAGGGGAAGGCATTCAATATTCACCATTGGGTATAATGAGTCAATTGGATCATCTGTAAGTTTTTGTGTGTGTACCCATTCCTAGATTTAGGAAGTTCCCTTGTATTCCTTGCTTGCTTATAGGCTTTTTTTTTTTTTTTTTTTTTGAGAGACATGGTTTTGCACTGTCACCTAGGCTGAAGTGCAGTGGTGTGATCACAGCTTCAGCCTCCTGAATATCCACGACTACAGGTGTGTGCCACCATGCCCAGCTAATTTTTAAAAATTTTTCTGTAGAGACAAGGTCTCACTATGTTGCTGAGGCTGGTCTCAAACTCGTGGCTTCAAGTGATCCTCCCACCTCAGCCTCCCAAAGCACTTGGATTGCAGGCATGAACCACCATGCCCCTGCTTATAAACTTCTTTAAAAGCATTTCTTGTAGGGTAGGCAATGCATTCTTCTCAGTTTTTGTCTGCCTGAGAATGTCTTTATTTTGCATTTATTTTTTAAAGGATATATTCACTGGGTATATATTAATTCTAGGCTGGCATTCTAGGTCACTTTATGTCATTCCATTGTCTTTTGGCTTCTATGGTTTCTATTAAGAAATCACCTATTTGTCTTATTATTGTTCCCCTGAAAAGTAATGTGCCCTTTTACCCCTCCGCCCGCTCTCAAGATTTTGTCTTTTTCAGCAGTTTAGCTGTGATGTACCTGTGTGTCATTTTCTTTGTATTTATCCTGCCATGGGTTCATTAGACTTCTTGAATCTGTAAACTGTTGTCTTTCAGAGTGGGAAAATTCTCAGCTATTTCAAATACTACTACTTTTCCATTTACTCTTTTCCTGTTGCAATGACATAGACTTTTTTTTTTAAGATAGTCTTGCTCTGTCACCTAGGCTTTAGTGCAGTGGTGCAATTTTGGGTCACTGAAACCTCTGCCTCCCAGGTTCAAGCGGTTCTTGTGCCTCAGCCTCCTGAGCAGCTGAGACTACAGGTGGACACAGACCTTTTGACAATGTTCCATATACATCTCTTACATTCTTTTCTATTTTTCTCTTTGCCTTAATTTGGTTGTTGTCTGTTGGCTCATTTTTTAGTTTCCTAATTCTGTCTTCTAATAAAGCCTATATAAAGCCATATAATTTTATGGCTAATAAAGCCATATAATTGGCCATATATGGCTAATAAAGCCATATAATTTTATAGTTTGCAGTTATGGAATAAATGTTTCTTATTTTATAGTTTCTAACTCTGTTGAAGTTCTGCATCTTTTCATCTATTTTCCATCTTTTCAAAATATCAATCATGGTTATTTTCTATCCACCTCATGTAGTAATTCCAGTATCGGGATATTCTATGGGTCTGTTTCTAGTGAGTGTGTTGTTTTAGCCCTTATTAGTCACTTCTTCCTGCTTCTTTGAATGTCTAGTAGTTTTTAACTGTATGCTGGAAACTGTAAATGACACATTGTAGAGGCTCTGATTGTTATTTTCTTCTAAATGGTACTGATTTTGTTCTAATGGCAAATCAATGTGATCCTCTTGGGATTTGATTATAAATTCTGTTAAAGTGGGCATACTTCAGCTTTGTTCTTACTCCTAGCACATTGAGAGTGTATGACCTTTCTTCCTAGTGTATGATAGTGCACTACATATACCTTAAAGTACACTTTACTCATAGTGTATGACCTTTCTGAGGTCTCAACTGAATTGCCAGGGTTTCACAAAAATCTCTTATTTTTGGCTGGGCCCAACCTGCAAAGCCTCTCCCAACACTAAACGGTTCTGATCTCTCGACTTAGCTTTCAGTCTCCCAATAGTTCTTTTCTGCTAAACCTCCTCAAGCCATACTCCACACATGAGGAACTTAGGAGTTGGACAAAAACCCAAGGGAAATTTTTGTGCAAACTTTTGGAGGTCCTTCTCTGAAAATGCTTCCTTTCTGGTACTGTCACTCACATCCCAGCCACACTGGAAGACTCAAATTCTGCTCCTCTGTCACCTCTCCCTAGATTTCACTCACTGCTTGGGCTATATTTCCCTGCACAAGAATTTGAAAGTGTCCTCAGGAAGAAAGCCTCTGTGAATATGGGCTGAATTTCTAGGAATCCTTTCTCCCAAGAATCTAGGTGCTGGACTTTCTTTTATATAATTTATACAGCTTTTATGTCTGTTTATGATGGGAGGATAAGTCCAATACTGGCTTCTCTATCATAGCTGAAATGAAAATCTCTCCCTTTCTGCTGAATTTCACCTAGCACAGCATCTGGAAATTGTCAGGAATTTAAATATTTGTTAAATGAAATTATGGATTGGACTTCAAGGATATGTAGGATTTAAAAGGTAGAAAAAGGAGTTGAAAGGAACTCCTGGAGGGAAAAGGAACATAAGCCCAAATCAAATGATTTGAAATTTCACATTTCAGGAGATGACAGATTGTCTTAAATATATGGCACATGAGGTCTATGAAATGAGATGATTGCAATGATTGCAAAGGTAGGACAGACTGAAATCATAGAAAGCTTTGGATGCCATGCTGTTGGATGCCATGCTGTTGTAAAGGGGTCAAAATTTACATACTGTGACTTAGATATGCCAGAAAAGTATTACTTTCTCTAACTGATCTCATCTTGCATTAAAATGCTTATTTCCCAATAGCAGAACTTGATCTTGGTTTAAAAATCTGTCCCTTCTAGTTTAAAAGTCTTTTGGTTAATTAGTGAGTCTTTTGGGCTATTGCTCCTTTATTAAAGGTTCTCCTCCTTCTAAAGAGGGGTAAGCTGAGTCTGGGGTAACCTCTGTCTCTGATCCACAAGTCCTTTTATGCTGGCTCTCCATTACCTCTGGTAGAGACATAACTGGTCTCTGGGTGTTTTTGTTTTGTTTGCTTTTGTTTGTTTAGAGACAGGGTCTCACTATTTTGCCTAGGCTGGTCTTGAACTCCTGAGTGCTGCAGTAAGCTCTGTCTCTGATCCACATGTCCTTTTATGCTGCTCTCCATTACCTCTGGTAGAGGCATAACTGGTCTCTGGGTGTTTTTGTTTTCTCTTGTTTGTTTGTTTAGAGATGGGGGTCTCACTACTTTGCCTAGGCTGGTCTTGGACTCCTGGGCTGAAGTGATCCTCCTCCCGCCTCAGCCTCCAAAAGGCTGGAATTACAGGCATGAGCCATCACGCCCTGCCCTCTAGGTGTTGGTCTCTGACATCGCTGCATTCATTGCTTAAAATGTTTCCATTTTGTGGAAAGTGTTACCTGCTTATCTCACTCAAGGACTGGCAGATCTCCTTCCTTTTAGTACTCTGTAGCATCTAAGGCCTAGCTGCCAATTTTTATTTTATTCTCAGCTTGGATGTTATATACTATAGCTCTCTGCTCATGTGAGCTTTTCCCATCCTGATTCCTTGCTCATCATCACTCTCACTGGGATAATCCAAAAATATCAAAACTCACTAATAACCATACACAGTGGTTGGGCACGGTGGCTCATACGTATAATCCCAGCACTTTGGGAGGTCGAGGCAGGTAGATCACCTGAGGTCAGGAGTTCGAGACCAGCCTGGCGAAACCCCATCTCTACTAAACATACAAAAATTAGCCAGGCATGCTGGTGGGCGCCTGGAGTCCCAACTACTCGGGAGGCTGAGGCAGAAGAATTGCTTGAACCGGGGAGGCAGAGGTTGCAGTGAGCCAAGATCGCACCACTGCACTCCAGCCTAGGCAACAGAGTGAGACTCTATTGCAAAGGAAGAAAAAAAAAAACCTTCCAACAAAGTATTTATACAACTTTCCTCAGTAATCTCATAATTTGAGTCTTTATTACTATGAAATCCAATTCTCCTCATGCTGGTAATCCCAACACTTTGGGAGGCTGTGGCAGGAGGATCACTTGCATCCAGGAGTTCAAGTCCAGCCTGGGCAACACGGCAAGACCCCATCACTATCAAAAATTTATAAAAAATTAGTTGGACATGGTGACTTACAATTGCAGTCCAAGCTACTTGGGAGGCTAAGACAGGAGGATCCCTTGAGCCCAGGCTGCAGTGAGCTATGACGGCGCCGCTGCACTCCAGCCTGGGTGACAGAGCATGTCTCTAAAAATATATATATATATTTTAAAAAGGAACAATGTG
Source organism: Pongo pygmaeus (assembly GCF_028885625.2). Taxonomy (NCBI): domain Eukaryota; kingdom Metazoa; phylum Chordata; class Mammalia; order Primates; family Hominidae; genus Pongo; species Pongo pygmaeus. Next base: position 38,549,120 of record NC_072390.2, on the reverse strand, counting down.
ATTAAACATAAAATAATTTGTGGGCACCATTCTTAAGTTTGAATATATGCTAGTCATGATGCAATAATTAATAAACATCAATATTAAAACTATTACTACTTGTGGTACTTACCTTTAATCTGATGAAATTGTTTAACCAGATCTTTTATATCCATAGTAGTATTCCCTGAAGGAATCAATACAGGAAATCAAATACAGATACATGAAATTCCTAACTTAAAATGTTTTCTTTTTCAAAGCAGCAAATATATAAAGGAATAACAAACCTCTATACATAGTAAGTTCTTGAAAATAAGCTGCTGCAAACTGGTTGATGTTTGATGGGTTGGTTTTGAGAACAGCTCTGCTAATTCCCTCGAGCAGAGTCTTGAGGCCATAGGGTACGACAAGTCTGGGCTTTGAAGAAATCATTTTGGCAGGATGTCTGTAACTCAACTAGAATGAAGAAAAACAAAGTCTTAGAAGTAATTAGTTTTACTAAAATAGTTTTTTTCTTTTTTTTTTTTTTGAGACTCTGTCACCCAGGCTGGAGTGCAGTGGCGTGATCTCAGCTCACCGCAACCTCCGCCTCCCAGGTACAAGCGATTCTCCAGCCTCAGCCTCCCGAGTAGCTGGGACTACAGGCACATGGCACCACACCCCGCTAATTTTTTGTATTTTTTAGTAGAGCCGGGGTTTCACCGTATTAGCCAGGATGGTCTCGATCTCCTGACCTCATGATCTGCCCGCCTCGGCCTCCCAAAGTGACTAAAATAGTCCTTATGAGTTAACTATAGTTTCTAAGAATAAACTATCTCCTATTAAAATTATCAGCTTTAGTTCTAATATGTAGGTATTCATTTTAGTAAAATGGGCTCATTCTTGATGGTAGTTTAAAAAAAAAAAACACAACCCTACTAACAATAGCCTACTATGTGCAGATGAGCAATCTAGTACCATTATAGAAATCCATAGGAAAAGCCCTGCCAAGACCCTGAGGACATTAAAAACAAAGAACAAAAAACAAAACCTGCCTCTGTAAAATTCAGTGAATATTTTGTGCAGTTAACATTTCATGTATCTGTTTCTAAACAAGTCCTTCCAAACCACACAGGCACTGGCCCTTCTGTACATATATTCATCAAACAGTTACAAGATAGTTTTTTAAGAAAATGTTTTTCCTTATTTTTCTAAATATATTCTCAGACATGTTGCTTTTTTTTTTTTTTTTTTTTTTTTTTTTTTTTTTTTGAGACGGAGTCTCGCTCTGCCACCCAGGCTGGAGTGCAGTGGCGTGATCTCAGCTCACTGCAACCTCCCCCTCCTGGGTTCAAGCAATTCTCTGCCTCAGCCTCCCGAGTACCTGGGATTACAGGTACCGGCCACCATGCCCGGCTAATTTTTGTATTTTTAGTAGAGACGGGGTTTCACCATCTTGGCCAGGCTGGTCTTGAACTCCTGACCTTGTGATCTACCCACAGGCTCCCAAAGTGTTGGGATTACAGGCGTGAGCCACCGCGCCCGACCACTGCTCATGTTTAAGTGTGCATTTTTTAGCTTTAAATTTCGGGGTTTTTTCAGCCTGCTTTGTACCTGCAGGAATAACTTTGTTTTTAACATTAATCAGTGTGGGTATAATTTATTTGTGGTATTATTATACCACCCACTGTCATTTGTACCTTTCTTTCTCATATCTCCCTTACCCTCTTCCCAAATTTTGCCTGTTTCCCCTTCTGCCTTTCTGGCTTTTAAGTGGTATCAGAGATATTGCACAGACCAACCTGTAATTCTCAGAGTTGCAGAGGCTGCCACCTGAAACTGTGTCAAGGTGTATGTATTCTGACTCCTAAAAAATCAACTAAGGCTTCTAAAGAACAAAATTAAATATTTAAGAAAATCCCTAAAGTGGTGAGGGGAAAACTAAGATAGGAAAAACAAGGTGAAGCTACAGGTAAAGTTAGCACTCCAGTGCATGCCATAGCTCCTTCACTTTGATAAAGATGGGCATCAAATCGGTCCCTAAGCTACCAAGCAGCCATCACAAAATAGGAGATAGGTGGTTAAATGATTCAGGTTTCTTGAAGTGAAAAACACATCAGTTGTTCGGGAGAACCACAGCTATTCTGGATACCGAAACCCAGGAGAAATTTCTCCCCCAAGTCCTTATAAAGCAAATAGTGTGATATAATGAACCATGTCCTCAACAACTTCCCTACAGTAAATAATGAGTTTCACGGGGTTAAGTGGCATAGCTTAGTTACAACAATTATAGAAGGGCACAGCTTCTATTATAAAGTAACTAATATCTCATAGCAAAATGTTCAATACTTAAAAGCACATCTCATCTTCCCAAAGGTCAGGACAAAATGAATGTGTACTGGCCAAAGCAAATCCTTTCAGTATATAATTAAGTATAATTGAATCCCTTAATGAAAACTTCCTTTTACAATATCATTCAACAGATTTACTGAATTAAACCATCGTTAAAAAACCAGAAGTGATCCAGCAATCCCACTGCTGGGTATATACCCAAATGGAAATCAGTATACAAAAGAGATATCTGCACTCCCATGTTTGTTCCAGCACTATTGACAATAGCTAAGATTTGGAAGCAACCTAAGTGTCTATCAACAGATGAATAGATAAAGAAAATGTGGTACATACATACAATGGAGTACTATTCAGCCATTAAAAAAGAATGAGATCCTGTCATTTGCAACAAAGTGGATGGAACTGGAGATTATTATGTTAAATGAAGTAAGTGAGGCACAGAAAAGAAAACATTGCATGGTCTCTTATTTGTGAGAGCTAAAAATTGAAACAATTGAACCCATGGACATAGAGAAGGATGGTTTCCAGAAGCTGGGAAAGGTAATGGGGGCCTGGGTGGGGGAGGGGGAAAGTGGGGCTGGTTAATGGGTATAAAAAAATGAATAAAACCTACTACTTGAAAGCACAACAGGGTGTCTGTAGTCAATAATTGTACATTTCAAAATAACAGAAAGAGTGTAACTGGATTGTTTGTAACACAAAGGATAAATGTTTGAGGGGACAGATGCCCCATTCCCCACAATGTGATTAACATTGTATGTCTGAATCAAAATATCTCATGTACCCCATAAATATATACACCTACTGTGTACTCACAAAAAAAGAATTTTTAAAAAAAATCAGAAGTGGGGATTCGGCAGTCCCACATGCTAAATGCTAAGGGGCATAGGCAGCATGACATGTTTGATACATATATACTGTTTGATACATATATATATTTGATACATAACTCATATATATCATAAGTCTAATTTTCTTTAAGTACTCAAAGTGAGTAGATAGACTGTTTTGAAAGTGGCTCCCAGAGGCCGGGCGCGGTGGCTCACGCCTGTAATCCCGCACTTTGGGAGGCCGAGGCGGGCGGATCACGAGGCGAGGTCAGGAGATGGAGACCATCCTGGCTAACACTGTGAAACCCCGTCTCTACTAAAAATACAAAAAATCAGCCGGGTGTGGTGGCGGGTGCCTGTAGTCCCAGCTACTCGGGAGACTGAGGCAGGAGAATGGCGTGAATCCGGGAGGCGGAGCTGACAGCCGAGATCGCGCCACTGCACTCCAGCCTGGGTGACACAGCTAGAGTCCGTCTCAAAAAAAATAAATAAATACGAATAAAAAAAGAAAGTGGCTCCTAGAAACCATGATGGCGCCAACAACCTTTCATGAGGCAGTTAGCAGTTGGTGCTACCAAAGGTGGGGACAGCGGCCAAGCACTCCATGATCCCCCGTCCCACTAGTTCTCACCCCGACTTTGGGAACGTGTGGGGCCAGGGACGCTAAACGTCCTACAGTTCCGTTCCCCACAAAGAACTGTCCTAAGCAAGCTGAGAAAAGTCAACGGGTAAAATTGTCACAAACACTATTAGGGTTATTTAAAAGCGACAGCTTAATAATTCTTCCCAGATCTCTCGTGTCACCCATACTGGTCCAACACTGGCAGAATTTAAATCCTGCCCCGCCCAACTGTAAACGTCCGTGCGCCCACTACCACAAGCGTAACGCCTTAAGCGAGAAACACGATGCCTTTCAGGATGCCAGCGGGGACTTCGGAGCCATAGGTAGCCGCACTCCCGGACCTCTCCCTAAAGAACCTATGTGGTGTGTGTGGGCCCCCGCTATGTCAGTGCTCGTTTTGCGCTAGGTCTGTTTGGGAGAGACGGGAGTGAAATGTAGGAGGCTGGGCGTGCTCAGGTCGCCTAGACTTGTTCAAGAGAGGCGGGCGACGGACCCACCAAGGCCTCAGATTCGGCAGCTGGCCGTCTGGTCGCCGCACTCCCCGGTGTGGGCCGGGGCCGCCCCACAGGGCCCCCACCCCCGACTCTGAGGACCCTCCGCCTGCCCCGACACCTGAGGCTCCGACGACCTCTCCCATTGCGAGAGACTCCCTGAGACATAATTGTCTCCGAGGCCGCAGGGTGCGCCTTTTCTCCAGATTCTCCCCACCTGCTTTCCGGCTGCGCTCTTAAGAGCTTCCCTGTTGCCCCCTTGCCGGCGGCTCCTGAGGCGGCGTGTCGCTTGCGAGCCTTTTTATAGCCCGGAGGCATCAGGGCGTGCGTCACGAAGCCCCGCATCACAAAGCTCCGCACCACGCAAGGAGGCGGGGCCACAGCGGCCGCAACCAATGGGGAGCCGAAAGCGACAAAGGCCATGATTTGGCCGGTGAGGGAGACTTATTTCCCCTTTTCTGGCTAAATCTGAACGGATTTAGGTGATTTCCCAACAAATAGCCAGAAGTAGCTCAAAGCGACTGCCTCTCCGTCTTTGGTCGTTGAGCTTAAAATTAGAGCTCGTTTGGAAAGAAAGTAAGAGATTTATGGCAGTGCTGTCTTGTCACTGCCTCGCCATTCCACACATTGCTCCTGGCCCTATAAACTATAGCTCTCTTCGGTCACCTTTAGGAATAATAATTTCTGCCATGTTGTAGACACAGTGAATAATTGTATGCAACAGAGCACTTTTTCTTTTGTGAAACTCGCCTGTGGAATGGGAGTTTAGCATGAATCCCGAAACTTCCTGTTTCTCCACAGTTGTGATCAGACACCAACTATCCCCACAAAGCACACCGTCAGCAACAAGTCAAGGAGTTACTGTGTGTAACTTCAGCTCAATTTTACCAAACTAAAGGAATACTGCTTCATTTAAAAACGCCCACTCTGCCGGGCGCTGTGGCTCACGCCTGTAATCCCAGCACTTTGGGAGGCCGAGGTGGGTGGATCACGAGGTCAGGAGTTCAAGACCAGCCTGGCCAAGATGGTGAAACCCTGTCTCTACTAAAAATACAGAATATTAGCCAGGCGTAGTGGTGGGTGCCTGTAATCCCAGCTACTCTGGAGGTTGAGGCAGAGAATTGCTTGAACATGGGAGGTGGAGGTTGCAGTGAGCCCAGATCATGCCACTGCACTCCAGCCTGGGCTACCGAGCAAGACTCCGTCTCAAAAAAACAAAAACGCCCACTCTCTGCTCTTTCACTCATTTAGGCTCAGGTATTTGGGCTGGGCTCTAAATAACACCATAATCACGATTATCAGAGTACAAGCAGCCTTAATTTTGATCCATATTCAAATGTTTAAAAAGCAACTACTTTAAACCAAAGAGCATCGCCAGGGCAGATATCTGACCAAAAAAACAAAACAAAAAACAACCAAACCAAAAAAAAAAAAATCCCTATTTTTTAATTCAGAAAAAATTAGGGCTTCCAGAGCACTTTGCAATAAAAGGCAATGTTAAGGCCTCAGTCAGCATTATCTGGTGCTATTCATTAATCCACTTAATAATTATTACTGATTGCCAGGAAAGCTCCCTCTTCTCGGGAAGATTACATACTTAAAAAGGGAGAAACAGCGAGACTCTGTCTCACAAAACAAAACAAAAAAAGGGAGAAATGCTTTTAGACTGAGTGTGTTGGTGGGTCTCCAGCTATTTTTCATCCTTCATCACTTGCCTCCAGCACCACTTTAGTAATGTAAATAAAAGTGAGATGAGGCTGTCATGATTTCTGATAGCTTGGTTTATAAGACATTTAGCTGTCAGAGACATAATGAACTGAGCTACTGAAAATCCTAAGTACCTCATCTATGGTGTCTTTTGGAATTGGAGACATTTATGGTTTTTTTAATCTAACCTTGGTGGATCATCTCAAACATCTTTTAGGTGTAAGGTATTATGCAGAAATACCTGTAACTCAAAAAACAAGATTTTACTCTCTCTTCATTTCTTCAGTGACTGTTTGGCTGAGTCATTCTGAAATGCAAATTGTTACAATGAAAACATCTAAACAAGAATTTTCAAACCACTGCCCATCTGCTGCTTTGATTTCTTGAACTCTTAATGACTTGATGTAGTTTCACAATCTTGGCTTGTGTTCATCTCCCTTTCAGTCACCAGTATGTTATTTTTTGGTCACCAGTGATTTAAAACGCAAATGTATCTTCTACTGCCCCTCTCCCACACCCCAAATCCTTACCCTATGGAAGTCCATAGTTGTGGGTGTGGCCTCTGCATACCTCTCGTATTTCATCTCTCACCATATGATTCCCACTTGACCCTCCAGAGTCTTGAACACACATGTCGCTTGTCACCTCTGTGCTTTTGCTCATTAGCTCAAGGCCTTGGACGCTGCTCCAGCAAGTGTTTTCACCTGACTGCATCCTGCTTCTCCTTTAGAACTCATCTCAGAAATCTCCTACTTTAGGAAGCCAGTGGGTTAGAAGCATTTTCTCAGTGGCCCCATGATGTATGCTCTGACTTAGCCTTGCTATATAATTCTATATAATTCTGCTTGTGTTTGACTCTTCTCCCAGATTTACTAAATTCTTAACAAAAGATGAACAGGGCAATGTTTCTCTAATCCACATCACCTGCAGAAGAAATCATCCCAGGAACTTGTTAAAAATGCCTTCCAAAGCCCTACCTAGAACCTATCGAATCAGAATCTCTATGTAAAACACGGAAATTGACAACCACTGGCCTCTGGGAGGAGGAATTAGACATTACATAGAGGTCACCTGGGTTTCAAGTGTGTTGCTTCTATTTCATATCCAAGTCAACTAGGTGACAGAGCTCAGCTCCCTTGCTAGCTTTCACAAGAAAGCCAGTTAAATTGTGCTCTTGGTGATTTCTGCATACGTTACTGAAAAAGGAGCATTATCTGTTATGGACCAACTTTCTCTTGCTCCCCTTATACTTCTCTCTTTCTGCATTCCCTCTTCTAGCTTCTAAAGTATCTGCCTCGACTATGTATCTTCTTGGATGATCTCGATTTAACAATTTTCTTTCTACAAAATATACCATCTGCAGAAACCAAAACAGTACATCATGATTTTATGAATGTGTATCTTCATAGTGAAAACCATATTTGAATACTTGCCACCATGATTTGCTTAAGGAAGAAATCCACTGGAAAAGTTTACACAGCAAAGGTGTGTGTGTGCGTGTGTGTGTGTGTGCATGCATGCGCATGTGCTCATTTTAAAAATCAGATATGACTTGTCCTTTAACTTTAGTTGGCAGAGACAGAAAACTGCAAATTCAGTAAATAATTGACTTACACAATGTGTGACAATAAATACTCTAATTTTCTGTGACATCTAAAAGTTATAATTCTTTACTCAGTAGAAGACAGCTATCAGGTGCTAAAATAAAAAAAAGATACCTAACCCAATAAAGGTAAAATCTTAGTTATATTAACCAGCAAGGTACATATTACATTATTATTACTAGACCATGCCTCCAAGTGTGTCAAATTATAAAAATGTGTTCAGCATACATAAAATATACATTAAAGATTTCTCTCATCATAGGCACAATCTAATACAAAAATATATTTGACATTTATAAGTTAGAAGATCCATTGAGAGCCTCCAAAATAGGACAGGGGAAGGAATGAGTGATGACAACATAAAAAAAGAAGCACACATAGATGCAAATAGTTCCACTTATATGATTATTTTCTTCATCAGCAAAGGGTTAAGAGCAGTTTACACCAAACCAAGTTACCAAGCAGATCACAATTAGTTCACAGGTTGGATGAGTCACAGCACGCAGGCCAGAAAACGTACTCAGACTTCAGTCAACCTAATGGGACAGTGTACTCACACTGTGGTTTTGTTGTTTTGGAGTCTAGAAGCTCCATCTACCCATTCTCCATGGTCTACCACCATGGTAACACAGATTTACCACAGGCGCTATCTGTACCAAGCCTAGGATAGACTCTTTAAAAAAAAAAAAAAAGACCTGGCCGGTCACAGTGGTTCATGCCTGTAAGCATTTTGAGAGGCCGAGGTGGGTGGATCATGAGGTCAGGAGTTCAAGACCAGCCTGGCCAAGGTGGTGAAACCCTGTCTCTACTAAAACTGCAAAAATTAGCCAGGCACGGTGGCAGGAACCTGTAATCCCAGCTACTTGGGAGGCTCAGGCAGAAGAATCGCTTAAACCCGGGCGACAGAGGTTGCAGTGAGTGCAGATCACACCACTGCACTCCAGCCTGGGCAACAGAGTGAGACTCCGTTTCAAAAAAAAAATAAAAATAAAGATTAAAAATTTTAAAAAGACCTACACTTTGACTAGTAAAGAAAACCTACAGGATGGTGTTGCAAAACGCAAAATTGTCTATCCAGTTAAGTGAGCTGAACACAAACTAATCTGAAGTCCTGAACTCTCTGTGGGGAAATAAAAGTATTTTTTTTAAGCAGGCAGAAATAAATTTTTTGAAAAAGATTCCAAAGCACAGGACCTTATATAATCTTTGAATGTGGAATAATAGTTCAAACAATATTTTGAACTGAAAATTCAAGAATGAACTCTCAAACAAAAATGTTATGATTCAGAATGCTCCATGATCGTGACAGAAAAGCTTGTCACCTATGCTGCATGTTAAGAAGAGAGAAAAATGGCAACAGCCGTATTTTAAAGATTCATAATGTTCTTCCCTTCCGTCTAGTTACAACCAGATGTCCAGGCCGGGCACGGTGGCTCATGCCAGTAATCTCAGCACTTTGGGAGGCTGAGGCGAGTGGATCACCAGGTCAGGAGATGGAGACAATCCTGGCTAACATGGTGAAACCCAGTCTCTACTAAAAATACAAAAAAACATTAGCCGGGTATGGTTGCGGGCGCCTGTAGTCCCAGCTACTTGGGAGGCTGAGGCAGGAGAATGGTGTGAACCCAGGAGGCAGAGGTTGCAGTGAGCCAAGATCGCGCCACTGCACTCCAGCCTGGGTGACAGAGCGAGACTCCGTCTCAAAAAAAAAAAAAAAAAAAAAAGATGTCCAATATTTTTGGACACCAATTTTGCTCTTCAGAAAAAAGTTCCCTTCTCATTCACTGAATATAGGAGAGCAATCTCTTCTCTCTTACTATTATCTAAAACGCACACCAAATTCACATCAGGAAGAAAGTCAAAGTGAATAAACATTTTGGAAACAGTCTACTGAAAAGTGGTAACAGAGATGAAGAAATATGAATACAGTTTAGCCAAAATCAGTGAGAAATAACTTCTTTCAAAGAAATTATGACTATTCCCTCAAAACAAGGTCAAATCAGATTAAATTTGCCAACATTCTACTTGCTTTTCTCATGTTTTATTTTGAAAAGAAATATTAAAATATTAATATGAGATCATGTTTCAGCCAAAAGAATTTGTAAATAAACGATACCCTAAAATGATATCCTTTAGCTCAATAAAAATTTCTTTAAAAATCTAACCTTAAACATTGAGCCAAATTATGGCAGAGATTCTTAAAAGTGACTGAGGTATTTAGATTCTTCAAAACCACAGGTTTGCAGTACCGGGCATGGAGGTAAATTAAATGACAAAAATTAGCAATGAAGAATAAAAAAATAACTTTGAATTCCTTTTATAATATCTAAATAACCTGAGCTAAGGGGAAAATGATTAAATCCTGGCACTGTGTAGCCCAGCAAATGTTCCACCAGCAAATATTTTGAGGCCAAAATCTATGTTCGTTCACGAATAACCTTTTCAAGTAATGTGTCAAAAGATTTCCAAAAGTTGGTAATACGACAATTTTCACAAAGAAAGGTAAACTCCTAAAATGTAGATACTGTTTGTCTAATCTATAGACTAGGCTAATAGATTAGCAAAAAAGTCACACTTTTAGTTGTAAAATTATCTTCTATTAATATTTGCTCTTACTTGGTTGGCTTTCAAAGGAAAAAGAGTGTCCATTGCTTTGAAACATTCTGTAGACAATCTGGAGATGACTATTTCTGTTGACATAACTTCAGCTGAAGATTTTGTTCTTTTAATAAGTAAAACACAGAATTCTGGCCTATTAACATGAATTATTTTTACAATAAAAGAACAGTCAGTTGGTGGTCAGGAGATCTGCTTTCTATTCATTGCTCTGCTGATAACAGGAATAATTAATTGGGATAAGTCAATTTGCCTTTTTGTGCCTGAGTTTCACTGTCTGCAAAGTGGGGTTAAGAATATCTGTGCTATGTTATTCACTGGAGTATTTTGAGGATAAAGTAAAACACTAGAAAGCAATTTTTTCAAAACACAAATATAAATGCTATGTCATGATATTGTTAATAATTTTACAGGTACCTCGTCATGTTACCCATTCAGATATGTGCTTAAGGTAGGTGTTCCTACAGGATCTTGGGTTGGATGTTCCGTTTGATTTTATTTTAAAAATAATAAATCACAAAACTAAAACGTTTGAGCAAGGTCACTTAACCCTCTCCCCAGGTGGTTAGTTATTATTACCGTCATCATCCTCCTCAACATCATTACTACTTTTTAGCTACATGTTTAAAAGAGGAGATCTTTAATATGTCAGCTTAACTGGGAAAATGTGTCCCTGGCACAGGTGGTTTTCAGAAGAAAAGCCCATCTTCACAAGAGCTTTGTCCTCTGCTTTTATTTTAAAGTGCGGACCCTGGGTGGGGAGGGACAGGGCGGGTGTTCCGGGTCTGTCACTGAGGAACCAATTCCCTCAGAGAGGCCAGAGCAGCATGGATGCGGACATGCAATCTGTTTTCAAAGTCGTAGCCAGAGAAATCCTCCTGTAAGATCAAAGAAAGATATTTATGCACTCTGTTAGCCAAGCTTGCACAGGGTACTGTGGTATAAAGCACACTCAATTTTGCATTTCCCAAAGTAAAATCTCTACACTCCCAGTAAAGTTTTCCCACCCACTTGATTTTCATATTACTCAAACCTCAAACTTTGTATTCATTTTTAAAAACATCAACTGAATGTCAATAATGTTCTCTTTGGACAATTTTCCTTGCGTTGTTCTTGAAAAAGTCGTCTTACGTTGTGCTCAATATAAGTTACTATTAGAAATTCTTAATTCAGGGACATAGTTATAAAATCAAAAGTTATCTTCCCACCCAAAGATTAAGAGTGTTTCTAAAGCAGGATGAACAATTTCATCGGAGTTCCTTATGATCTTGTAATGTCCCTTAAAACTCAAGAGCTCACTGATTCAATTGGTTGTCACTTTTCCTTTCCGGAAATAGTACCAACCAGAACATCATTGCACAAACTTTCTAGAATTCAGACTCAGGTATACACTGTATTGGATAAGAAGGGCCACTGGAGAAAGGTACATTCAGGATATTTACCTTTGCTTGAAGAAGTAGAGCTCTGCCTCTTCCTACAGTCTATAAGAAAAACACATTATCCCATAAAATCTGTGTTTATATATACGCAGGCAGAAAATGGTATAATAGGAGGCTATGTTAATTAAAACAATTCACCGTAGACACAGCAATGAGTCAACTGTTCATTCAAGTATAATGACTCCAATATTCTTTTTTTTTTTTTGAGATGGAGTTTCACTCTGTTGTCCAGGCTGGAGTGCGGTGTGCAGTGGCATGATCTTGGCTCACTGCAACCTCTGCTTCCCATGTTCAAGCAATTCTCCTGCCTTAGCCTCCTGAGTAGCTGGGATTACAGGCACCTGCCACTATGCCCAGCTAATTTTTGTATTTTTAGTAGAGACAGGGTTTAACTCTGTTGGCCAGGTTGATCTCAAACCTCAAGCGATCCACCCACCTTGGCTTCCCAAAGTGCTGGGATTACAGGTGTGAGCCACTGCGCCCAGCCCCAATATTTTTTAATATAAAGATGTTTATTCATTTACATGAGGACATTACTTGATATATAATTACTTGATAAATAATTTTTCATAGTCTATAAAAGGCAACCTCTAAGATATAATATCTTAGGTTAAAATCTTACTAAACAACCTTAAAATTAATGATTATCAAAAGGTTTTATCTGAATCAGTAAGTTATATATAGCTATAAACTTTTTTTTTTTTTTTTGAGACAGGGTCTTGCTCTGTTGCTCAGGCTGGAGTGCAGTGGCACAATCATGGCTCACTGCAACCTCAAGCTCCAGAGATCCTCTCACCTCAGTCCCCCAGGTTAACTGGGACTACAGGCACATGCTGCCATACCTGACTATGTTTTTTGCTTTTTTTTTTTTTTTTGCAGAGATGAGGTTTCACTTTGTTGCCCAGGTTGGTTTTGAACTTCTGGGCTCAAGTGATACTCCCACCTCAGCCTCCCAAACTGCTGGGATTACAGGCATGAGCCACTGAGCCTGGCCATATTTTATCTTTTAAAAACTGTATTTTTACTGTACATTTTCTATATTTAGATACACAAATACTTACCATTGTGTTACGGTTGCCTACAGTATTCAATACAGTAACATACTGTACACGATTATAGCCCAGAAGCAATAGGCTATAGATACAGCCTGGTTGTGTAGTAGGTGATACCACCTAGGTTTGTGTAAGTACTCTGTGATGTCTGCACAAGGAAGGAATCGCCTAACAACGCATTTCTCAGCATGTCATTAACAGATGTATGACTGCAATTTGAATGCTAGGGAAGAAATTACCTCCTTAAAGATAGTAAGGTAGTATTACTAACTTCTTGGACGCATTCTAAGTAAAATCAAGGAAAACAAAATGAAGAACACTGTGTTCAATCAGTTTGTTTTAAATGAAGAGTGCTTTGTGCTTGCTCACTTCCACATTTTTGTTGAACATCATTAAAAATATATATTATATTATATATATATAACACCTTACCTCTGGTTTGTCTAATAAAAGACAGCCAAGTTCATAACAGGCATACGGCTGAACATATAAGTTATTCTGACGACACAATTCATCTTTAACAGCTCGCCGGAAGTACTGAAAGGAATGCAAATGTTATTGGATGAATTCATTTTCCTACTTAGCATAAGGCTTATTATAATCTTCAAGAGGGGGCGGGAAGGGGGACTCATACTCTGTTTTCTATATCAGATTTTCTCTTCTTTCCTCATCTTCATTCTTTCCTATCTACATCTTAGAAGTCCTTTACATGCTGCCTGATGTACATTCCTCAGAATATATTGGACTGCCTAATTTGTGCTACTATTTTTCCAGGGGACATATCAGCCTCTATTGATTTTATCACTGAGAACATCTTTTATCTGCATCTAAGAGTCTAAACATCCCATTTTAATATTTAAAACAGAAAACACACAAGGTAACTACAATCTCTTGACATGCTTCTTGACTGTATCTTGCTAGCACATAAGCATTTGATCTAAAATAAGCTATTTAGGGCTGTAATAACTATCATAAGCCCATATTGAAAGATTAAACTTACAAGGACATTATCATCTAGGATTTAAAAGCCAAAAGTCTCCTATTACTGCCCATTAATTCTTTTTTTTTTTTGAGATGGAGTCTTGCTCTGTCGCCCAGGCTGGAGTACAGTGGTATGATCTCAGCTCGCTGCAACCTCTGCCTCCTGGGTTCAAGCAATTCTCATGCCTCAGCCTCCCGAGTAGCTGGGATTACAGGTGCACGCCACCACACCTGGCTAATTTTTGTATTTTCAGTAGAGACGGGGTTCCACCATGTTGGCCAGGCTGGTCTCAAACTCCTGACCTCAAGTGATCCATCCACCTTGGCCTCCCAAAGTGCTGGGATTACAGGTGCGAGCCACCGCGCCCGGCCACTGTACACTGATTCTTTCAAAGAGTAGTCAAAGTAACACTGATATATACTTCTTCAAAACAAGCAATCAAACAAAAAAACAACTCTCTCGCTTGACCCCCAGGGCTGCATCAATAATCCGCAGTTATAAAGAGAGAAAACTGAATGCACACTGACATGTCTGATCATTTTTGTTCTTGTCTAACAATGAGGCTTCACTCCACTCCTTCAAAACTGCCTCCTCATGTCCTCCTCTCTCCAGTGGAGGCTGTCATCTTGATAAATACTAGTGCCAGAAAAGGAGGCCATATATAAAGAAGCATTCTAAGAATATTAAGTTAATTAAAAACTAGTATTAACCATCATCAACTTCTAGCATCTGAGAAGATGGCATTAATCAAATCAATTGGATAAAGTTTATAGTGGGAGGTTCGGTTTTGTTCAGTGCTTTTTCATTTTTCTTATTCACAAGCACATACATAGGTGTTCGTGACTTATTTTCTTTAGCCCTGACAACATTAACAGTTTACCTGAACAGCATCTTCTGAGTTTCCTAGACATTTGTGTATGGCACCAAGAAGCAAATACTTTAATCCAACAACAGATGAGTCATCCACTTCATGGCAAGCTTAAAAAGAAGGGGAGTGAACAGAGCAGTAAGGAAATGCATTCACTTAATTCCTTCAATATCAAGAAGAGTGAGGTAAATGTTTCAGTTCATGTTTCTGCCTCCTGATATGAACCTAAAACTGCTCTAAATAAAAGAAGTTATGTTAATTTCTCAAAAATGACTTCACATTAAATTGCCATGCCATAGGCACCTTTCTATGTTTGTATGAGGTACTGTACTAGTCAGTGGGAGAGGATCAGAACTGGCCCCTCCACTTCAACAGCAAGCTGTGGGGGATGGACACACAGGTTAGAGAATGTTATGGGAGTTTTCCAAGAAAATGAGAAAGATGCAGAATGGAAACATGATGGAGCTGATGAGGAAGAAAGGAAGTAACACCATTATTTCCAAAGACTAATAAAGATACTGAGATTCAATAAGATATATATCTTACTATTTTATATATACATATTTGTATTTTATATAATATTATATATAGATAGAAAGAGAGAACTGAAGTTACAGAACAAGTAACTTGAAGGCAAGAGGAAGAGGTAAATGTGAAGAATAGAAGCTGATCTTGTAGAAGCAGGAGTTGCCCCAGAAAGCCAGGCCAGGAATACGCTCATACGAAAAAGAACTCAGAGACTTTTAAGGCAGCAACATTAAGGAAACCTTAATGCAGTTCATTCACTTGTTCATTCATTCATTCATTACATTAATTCATTCATTCCATATTTATTGAGCACCTACTATTTGCCAGGCAATTCTAGGTGCTTAGAATACAACGACAAAACAAACAAAAAATTCCTTCTCAGAGAGAAGAGCAAGTGCAAAGGCACAGGGGCCAGGTGTGTCAGAGAGCAGGGAGGAGGACCATGCTGAGCAAGGGAGAAGAGCAGGGAGGGACAATGGCCTCGAGGGTTACAGACTGGGAGCACTGCCTGCTGCTGAATGGACTTGGGCTTTTATTCTGAATGAGATGAGAGACCACAGAGGATTCTGGGAAGCAGAGTGACACAACATGATTAGGTTTTAATAGGATCACTCTGCCTGCAGCGCCTAGAAAACAAACATGTTTACAATGTAGCTGGGCATGGTGGCTCATGCTCGTAATCCCCCAACTTTGGAAGACCAAAGCGGGAGGATCACTTGAGCCCAGGAGTTGAAGACCAACCTAGGCAACATGGCAAGACCCCATCTCTACAATTTTTTTTTAATAGCTGGGTGTAGTGGCATGCCCCCTGTAGTCCCAGCTACTCAGGAGGCTGAGGTTGGAGGATCGTTTGAGCCAGGGAGGCAGAGGTTGCAGTGAGCCATGATTGTGCACTACACTCCAGCCTGGGCGACAGAGCATGACCCTGTCTCAAAAACACAAAACACAAACAACAACAAAAAACAACACAAAGGAAGAATGCAGTGGAGAAGGGCAGGTGGGTGGGGAAAGGTTATGGATGAAACAACAAGACAAGGATATAGGATTCTCACTAGTTCTGCTGGTACAGGGAGCTATGGATGGGGACTCTGATAAGCTAAATGCACAAAACTGGGAGGGCATGATGCAGAGTTTAATAAATGCTTATGACCTACATTGCCACTACTGCTTTTTTCTGGAACAGAACTTTCTCTACAAAGATCTTCATTGTACTGTATGTGGTTGGATCAGTTTGTACCATTACTGCTTACCATTGAGGAATGATATAATCTAATGAATAGACCTAAGAACTGGGTTAAATTTAGCAAATATTAGAGAATTATCTCATGCTCACTTCAGATACTGTCTGTCTTCCCTTCCAGGCACATATCTTTGTTGTTAGTTTTTTCATTTTGATACCTGGAAAGGGGTTCAGAGAATATTTTGTCAAATCTCACTTAACTGGTAATTGTTCTTGTGAATGTTAATTACTGCCCACCTTATATTTGCATTTGTATTTTATCTCTAAATATGTGATCCTGTACTTGTGTATTAAAAAAATACTTAATATTCTTCACTGTTCCTTTGAGTTAGACATTTATAGATGTTCTATACTTGCTTCAATAGGAAAGGAGGGGTTTTGAATTATGAAACTCCTTTAAAAATAAATACAGTAGCCAGGTGCAGTAGCACATGCCTGTAATCCCAGCTACTCAGGAGACTGAGGTGAAAGGACCACTTGAACCCAGGAGTTTGAGGCTGCAGTGAGTTATGAACACACCAGTGCACCCAGCCTGGGCAACAGAATGATACCTGTCTCTAAAAACTAGAAAAAAAAAAAAAATTAAAAAGAACATAGCAGAATTTAACACATCCAAGAATATTCTGTTTCCTTGCTAGTTCCTCCTTGGGAGGGTTACACATCTACTCGAATTACAGGGCCACTGTACAAAACTTCTTACGGAGTTTTGTTCCTTTGATCTCCAGAATAGCAACATTGGCAATTGGCAATGTTTTGTTTTCACATTTGAGGAAGGCCTTTTTTTTTTTTTTAAGAAATAGGCAAAAGGGATTTGCAGGAAATCTGATGATAAAAATATGTGGCTCAATGAATCGTGCTATGTTTGGTCAAAAACAAGAGTAACTGGAGAAAAATCTGGAAAATTTTCTACAGTGGCTTACAAACTATTTCTGGAATATTATGTCTACACGGTCAATACTAAGTTTCTTGGGAAAATGCAGCACACATATGAAGAAGAACATATTTCTTTTTTTTCCCCTTTTTCTTTTGTAGGCAGGATCTCCCTCTTGTCATTTAGGCTGTAGTGGTGGGGCATGATCAAAGCTCACTGCAGCCTCGATACTCTGGGCTCAAGTGATCTTCCCACCTCAATCTCCCAAGTAGCTGGGACTATAGGTGCACACCACCCCGCCCAGATAATTTTTGTATTTTTAGTAGAGACAGGGTTTCACCATGTTGCCCAGGCTGGTCTCAAACTCTTGGCTCAAGCCATCTGCCTGCCTCGGCCTTTCAAAGTGCTGGGATTACAGGAGTGAACCACCCCACCATGCTACACTTTAGTATCTTTTTATTTATGTGAATCACACCTAAATGAAACAAAGTACTCTCAGGGGGAAAAATGTATGCTTCCAGCAACTCCCACAGCTACAGAATTAATAACATTTATAACAAAAGCAGCACATATTTAAGGCAAGTATATCTGTCCACAGCAGTGCCGCCTCCTCCTCCCATCACCGAAGTGACAGGATTTTCTTCATCACGACACCCTCTATCTAAGAAGGAGAGATGTGTACTCTCCTTGACTCTGATGAGATAAACATGAAATAGACGGGAAACTGAAGAATGCAGCACTGACAGAAGAAGCCAGTGTGTCCAGTAGACAGTTTTGGGTTTTTAAAAATTTTTTACCTTGACTCATCCTCTGCAGGTTGGGGAAGGAACAGTTTGGAAGAGCTTTCCACAAGTACAACACTTCGATGGACGCCAACACACAGAGTGCTTTGGTTGGGGTTTGCTTCCGAAATCGCTCTGCCTACAAGGAGTTAGAATAAACAGGCTACATTTTTCAAAAACAAATTCAAATAAAAAATATACCTCAGACACTTCAAAAGCACACAGTTCATCATCAATGTGAATGACCCTCTCCTTCAAAGCTAAGAATAATAATTCTTCTCTCTATAAAAAATGTTGCTTTCAATTTTTGACAGACTGGAAATTATGCCTTTCATTCATTATTCAACTGAACCTACTATCAAAATGCAGGGTAGGGCCAGGCATGGTGGCTCACGCCTGTAATCCCAGCACTTTGGGAGGCCGAGGCAGGCAGATCACCTGAGGTCAGGAGTTTGAGACCAGCCTGACCAGCATGGAGAAACCCCGTCTCTACTAAAAATACAAAATTAGCCGGGTGTGGTGGCGCATGCCTGTAATCCCAGCTACTCGGGAGGCTGAGGCAAAAGAACTGCTTGAACCCGGGAGGCAGAGGTTGCGGTGAGCCAAGATTGCGCCATTGCACTCCAGCCTGGGCAACGAGAGCAAAACTCCATCTCAAAAACAAAAACAAAAAAAGATGCAGTGTATATTCTGAAAACTTGGGGATGAAACTAGATTTACGTGCATTTAGATCGACGGAATTTATAAAGCTTGGTGACAGCTAATAATTCAACTGGCTTACACACACCTAAGGAACTACGACTAGATGACTTTTAGTCACAGTTCTCTTGATTTTAAAATTTTCTACTGAGTGCCAGTGCTCTCTGCTGTACATTATAATCCAATTTATACTCAAAAGCTTCATTAAATGTTCATTCAATAAAAACATATAAAACTAAAATAACTGATAATTCAGGATATAAGACACTATGTAACTCAAGGTAATACGGCAACATTGTATTCACAGAAGTACAGAATACATAAGGAATACTGTCTCTACAATCTTGGGCCTTTCTGCTGGCAACTGTGACACCGTGACACACACATTTGCTTTTTATTACATCAAAATGTGATGTGTTCTCTATTCTCAACCCCAGACAGCCTGCATTTCTCACTAGGCCCTGCCAATTTGTATTCTTCCAAAACCACCCAATTCTTTAGATAGATCCTTTCTCTCTAGAGGTGTGTTCGTTAGCTCTGCAGAACGTATAATGTCTCCATTCATTAAAATTAAAAAAAACTATACTCCAGTTACCCTTCAGATCATACACATCTTTCACCTTTTGCTAAAGATTTCCATGAAGGGGAACCATTCTGAGTCTTAACCCAATTTTTTGAGGCCCTGTATCTGCAGGGCTAACCGGTTTTTTAAAAATCTGCTTTCATTATTTGCAGCAAGGCAAGAATCTTCTATTCAGAGCAGATGTACACAATCATGGAGAGAATCCTCTGCATGGCGGTGAACTGCACTTTACGTGGCAAGTAAATGGGCAGGCTTGAATATAATTTCCTAAAGCTTGCCAAGGCAGTGTTGGTTACAAATGCCCATCATAAGTAATACACGAGATCAATAGGCTCCAACATACCTTTTTCACCGAGAACTGTTCAATCTGATTGTTTTTCCTTTTGAAGAGTTTCTGAACTTCTTTAAAGACAATCTGTGCCCCATCCACATCACCAGTGGCTCCCTGACAAACTGTAAGAAATCATAATTATATTTCTTAAGTACAAGTCAGGGAAAATGCCATAAGGGATACCTGAAGTGATGATACTTGAAAAAAAAAAAAGCAGGAGCAAATATGTTTAAAGACTATTCCACAATGGGCTGGACGTGGTGGCTCATGCCAGTAATCCCAGCACTTTGGAAGGCTGAGGCGAGTGGATCACCTGAGGTCAGGAATTCGAGACCAGCCTGGCCAACGTGGCGAAACCCCATCTCTGCTAAAAACACAAAAATTAGCCAGGAGTGGTGGCACATGCCTGTAATCCCAGCTACTTGGGAGGCTAAGGCAGGAGAATCGCTTGAACTTAGGAGGTAGAGGTTGCAATGAGCCAAGATCGCACCACTGCACTCCAGCCTGGGCGACAGAATGAGACTCTGTCTCAGGAAAAAAAAAAAAAAAAAAAAAACTATTCCACAAAGGACTGCACCATCCTGCAGTCCTTCAACTATTTTCCAGGTTCCTGTGTTCCCAGAGCTTTTGGGAGACCTGGGGAAAGCCATGGTCCTTGTCCTCTTTTTGGGGAGACAGTTTTTCACATAACAAAATCCTTAGCTACTGTCACAGTGTACAACCTAGTTAGGGCTCACATACTCAGAAAGTGGAATAAACAGGAACCTAGGAAAGAACAATGAAGAGCCCAGAGGATCATGAAAGCTTCGTGGTGGAAGGAGGATTTCTCTGTCCTAGGAAGTCATCAATCTGTCCTGTCCAAGTTCCTTGGCTGCCTACTACCTATAAGCCACCAGCAAGAATGTGAAGAAGAAACACATGTGCTTGAACCCTAAAGAAACTGAAATTTCAACTGAAGAGATCACACATGCTCACACACGCACATAGGGTCCCACAAGCTGCAATGTATGCAGTGACAGCAGTAATCAGGGTAGGAGAACCAAAGTGGTTTTCAGAAAGCTCAGAAAGAGAAAGGATCATTTCTCTCTGGAGTGACCAGATGCTGTAAGGAGCTAGGAGAAGTTGAGCGGAGTCTTGAGGAATGAGTGAGATTTTGATCATGTGCACACCTTCTTCTCACCTCAGGCCCCAAAGATTTAATGATCCTCCCCTTTGCTGTGTCTTCTCTGTCCCTTATGCAAACTTTGCACTGGCTGCAGCCCCACTACCTGCTTGAAACTTTACTACAACTCCGTCCTTTCCTCCCAACTCTGATGTTGCGGAATCCATTTCTATTCATTTTTGTTAGATCACATGTGGTTTTTCACTCCCCAGTTGGAATGCACTAAAGTTGATTTGCTAGTTCCCTCTTCTTTTTTTTTTTTTTGAGATGGAGTCTTGCTCTGTCACCAGGCAGGAGTGCAGTGGCGTGATCTCGGCTCACTGCAACCTCTGCCTCCCGGGTTCAAGCAATTCTCCTGCCTAAGCCTCCTGAGTAGCTGGGACTACAGGCACAAGCCACCATGCCCAGCTAATTTTTGTATTTTTAATAGACATGAGTTTTCACCATATTGGCCTCTTGACCTCGTGATATGCCTGCCTCGGCCTCCCAAAGTGCTGGGATTACAGGTGTGAGCCACTGTGCCTGGCTAGTTCCCCTTTCTTTACTTCAGCACCCCTAAAAGTAGGTTGGTCCCGTACTCGCATCTGGGCATGGTCAAGCAGTCGCCTATCCCAGGTGTGCACGTACCAGGACAGGCTACCATCGGCAGAGCCCAACGGTCCAAGAATTGAGGCTCGGAGAGAGCTGAGGACGCAAAAACAATGGGAAAGACGGCAGGTTCCTCCTACTGGGATTAAGAGTGATGAGGCTGAATATTCAAAGGAAGGGACAACTCCTTTCCCAGTCACTGGGGCATCCCTGGTTCAGACGGAGGAGCGTGCACCAATCCAAAATGACCTTATCAATTGCAGCTGTAACATTTCCAAACCAGAATGAAGCTCAGTGGCTGTATTGTGCAACCAACCCCATTAATTTTAGATCAGAGGATGCAAAGGCCTGGAAAAGCTGAGCACTGCCTAAGGTCACATAGTAAATCAATGAAAAAGAATATATTTCTGCTGTCCCTATCTTGAGGTCTTCCTCAGATCATCGAGAATGTTCTTACAGAGTCGCATAATTAAAGCCAGTCATAAACAGCAACAGTATCTGAACCACCCCAAAGGTCTATAACATCCATACCTCAGACCCTGAAGAACAAACACCACCTATTTCTCTTGCAGTAAAATTATGGATAGATTTTTTTTTTTTTTTTAGACAGAGTTTTGCTCTCGTTGCCCAGGCCGGAGTGCAATGGCACGATCTTGGCTCACTGCAACTTCCGCCTCCTGGGTTCGAGCAATTCTTCTGCCTCAGTCTCCCAAGTAGCTGGGATTACAGGCATGCACCACCACACCCGGCTAATTTTTCATTTTTAGTAGAGATGGAGTTTTTCCATGTTGGTTGTTGGTCGGGCTGGTCTCAAACTCCTGACCTCAGGTGATCCGCGTGCCTCAGCCTCCCAAAGTGCTGGGATTACAGGGGTGAGCCACCGCCCCCAGCCAGATAGTTGCTTTAAAAGATGCAGATGTTTAAAGTAATGGGAGTCTCTGGTTTATCCTAAAATATGAGGCCTAAACAGAGCTTAGGATGACTGACTCTTCCAATAAGACTAAGTATACACAATCCCATATGTGATATTCTAATATTTTTTGGTAACTTATAATTTTGATATAATTTCAAACTTACAGAAAAGTTGCAGGAATAGTAGAGGTATACGATCACGCAAATCTACTTCTAGGTATCTACCCAAAGGTACTGAAAGCAAGGACTGGAACAGATATCTGTATACCAATGTTCCAGGTAAGCACTCCACACAATAGCTAAAACATGGAAACAACCCAAATGTCCATCAATGAATGAACAGACGAACAATGTGCCATATACATACAATGGAATATTATTCAGCCTGAAAAAAGAAAGGAGATCCTGACACATGTTACAACATGGATGAACCTTGACGACATTATGCTAAATGAAATAAGCCAGACACAAAAGGACAAATATATTTCACTTATACACGAGGTAGGCAGAACACTTAAATTCACAGAGACGGGAAGTAGAAGCGTGGTAACCAGGGTCTTGGGGGAAAAGTGAATGGGGAGTTCCTGTTTAATGGGTAGAGTTTGGGATGATGAAGAAGTTCCAGAGATGGATGCTGGTGATGTTTGCGAAACAATCTGAGCGTTATCTGGAGTTACTGACACATACACCTAAAAAAGTTCAAATGGTAAATGATGCTACATGTTTTATCACAATTTTTAAAAGTACAAAACTATTGACATAGTCACACAAAACATTAACATACCGGGGAGCTAAGCCCTGGTGGCAGTGTTTGGGGCCCCTGAATGCCCATCCCCTCTAGCTCACAGCCAGCCCAAATGGCAGCTCCTGCAGGATGGTGTAACGGTGCTCCTTCCCTGCCTCATGTACTCTTTTGTTTTTGAGACAGAGTCTCACTCTGTTGCCAGGCTGGAGTGCAGTGGAGCGATCTCAGCTCACTGCAACCTCTGCCTCCTGGGTTCAAGTGATTCACCTGTCTCAGCCTCCCAAGCAGCTGGGACTAAAGGTGTGTGCCACCACGCCCAGTTTATTTTTGTATTTTTAGTAGAGGTGGGGTTTCACCATGTTGACCAGGATGGTCTTGATCTCTTGACCTCGTGATCCACCTGCCTTGGCCTTGCCTCATGTACTCTTTGTAGTGGAGCTATTCACCCACATCTTACCCTCTCTACAAAATCCCAATGCAGAAACAGAGATCAGAATCTTTCATGCTTATCCTCTGCTATGATTGGTATGGTTCTGGGACTGCCAAATATTGGGGGGGGGGGGGAGTTAATGTTCCTCTATACAGCCACACTGTGTATTTATGTATTTGAAACTCAACAGAGATGAAAAAATAAATAGCTGTCCACCATCCACTGTGCAGCCCAGTTACACCTAATGGCCGCTGAGTTGTGTGCAGGCCTCTCTTTTCTGGGCTATTCAATCTGGGTTCATCCACTCTTCAACGTATTAAACACACTGAGTCACTCAACAAATAGCTGCTACTTTCATCTGAGATGGCTTCAAATTCTATACGACAACCCTTTAAGTGTAAGACATAGCATACTATCCAGTATACGAAAAATAAGCTTATTCAAACATCAGGGACAGAGCCATGAGAACACGCCTGTCAACAGGGACTGCAATGCGGAATATGGACAAAAGGGGGCTTTGCACCGACTGCTAATGGACCAATGCAATTTTATAGGGAATTTAAGATATCCAGAATATCCTTATTGGTCAATGTTAATCAATTCTATCTTATTTTAAATCGATCAGTTAAGACACCAGAATGGAAGTGGAAGATAGTCATTAAATCTGAACGTTAAGAAGGTATTGAAAATAATGTTTGGATTAGTCTTGAATTTTAAGTAAAAGAACCACTCATGTGGCTGCAAGAGGAGAATTCATTACATAAACCAGAAAAGGCTTACATGAAGTTGCTTAGAGGCAGAAAATGTACAACCGCTTGGCTTTCTTCAACTCCACACCTCTACAACTCTGAATCACATGGCCCTTTAGGTATTGAAGGATGCAGACAACTACGTTGGCCACCAGGTGGCAGCACATCTCTATCTCCTCATACAAGGGCAAAAAACCACTTATTCAAAACATTAATAACTATATGCAATGTAAACACCCCACATCTAAAATATTACACTGTAAATATAATAGGGTTAGGAGGTAAAACAAGGTTGGAGCAGATGACTCAGACCTATGCAACTTTGTAACCAGGGCACTAACCAAACAAAAATATTAGCATAGATCAGGCTCTGTGGCTCATGCCTATAATCTCAGTGCTTTGGGAGGCTGAGGCAGGAGGATCACTTGAGGACAGGAGTTAGAGATTAGCCTGGGCACCATAGCAAGACCTTGTTGCTACAAATTTTTTTTAAAAAATTGGCTGGGCGTGATGGGGCATGCCTGTAATCCCAGCTACTCTGGAGGCTGAGGCAGGAGGATCGCTTGAGCCTGGGAGGTTGAGGCTATAGTGAGCTGTGATCAGGCCACTGTACTTCAACCTGGGAAAAAGAGCAAGACCCAGACTCAAAAAAAAAATTAACACACTGAAGAAAGACTGTTCAATTCTTAAAAATTCTTCAGAATCCCAATAAAAAACATAGCATATTAAGTAAAGGGATAGAGACAGGTTGAGGCAATTTAGGGCAAAATGTACAATAACTGGGAAGACCTCACAATATGCATTTCCAAGACAGAAAACAGGACCAAGCCAGGCCCAGAAGGGAAGCGTGTGGTGAAGGGGCACCCTGGGCACTACTGAATTTCTGGGTGTTCACCTGGGTCAGTGAACACAGTATTCTAGCACTATTTACTTGGTAGCACAAAACATTAACATGCTGGGGAAGGCTGTGGAGGGGTCCAACTTTTGCTTCCTCCTGCCATCGTTCTCCCATCTGCCCACCTCAGGCGAGCTAATTCACGACACAGAGAGGCACACTGAGGGACCATGGGCGACTTACCTGCAGTCAAGTAGGCATAATAGCACTGGGACCACCTGGACTCATTTTTTAGCCTCTCAAAGGAATCAAATGCATCCTTGAAATTGAGCTCTATCATGCTGCACCAACCTATGAAAGAAATATTTTTAGCACATGACCCTAAAGTACTGAGCTCTATGACCCATATTTAAGCCACGAGTCTCTGATATGGCGATCATTCTCTGTGCATGTTCTATGAAATGCATAAAAAACTTTAACCTGAAAACCTAAGAAATTATTTTTTCCCTTAAATACTTTCAATGTAAAGTTTGAATTAGACAACGCACTTAGGTTTGAGTCAGACAACCAATAAAACAGCACAGAAGAGAATGGCATAAAGATTTCTAGAAAGACATTCCAATTCACGTCCTAACAGTCATGAGGTTAACCCAAGCACAGCAGTACTTCTCCAAGAATACACACAGGTGCAATAAGAAACAGTGGAAGCAACACCACTCGATTACGTACTCAGTGACTACCACTCATTCTTTTTTTTTTTTTTTTTTGAGATGGAGCCTTGCTCTGCCGCCCAGGTTGGAGTGCAATGGCGCTATCTTGGCTCACTGCAACCTCTGCCCCCTGGGTTCAAGCAATTCTCCTGCCTCAGCCTCCCAAGTAGCTGGGATTACAGGCACCCACCACCATGCCCGGCTGATTTTTGTATTTTTAGTAGAGATGGGGTTTCGCCATGTTGGCTAGGCTGGTCTTGAACTCCTGAACTCAAGTGATCTGCTCACCTCAGCCTCCCAAAGTGCTGAGATTACAGGTGTGAGCCACCGTGCTCGGCCTACTCATTCTCAAAACTTTATGAGATCTAGACAGCAAGCCAATGAGAAATTAGGCATTTCCCTACCTTCCCTCAGCACATTGGTAGTGAAAGAACCCCATCTTCCTGGATGAAAACAGTTAGATGGGCATTCTAGTAAGGAACTGCAGCAACTAAAATGTAAAGGATTTTATTCCCACTTTTCATCACAGTATCCCCCATCACCTGAGCCCCTAATGTGTGCCAATGCTGTGGTAAGCACTTCATGTAACGCTCTCTAATCCTTATGACAACCTTGCAAAGGTGGCTAATAGTGTCCTTGTATTAGCAAGGACTAATCCTATGCCTGTAATCCTAGCACTCTGGGAGGCTGAGGTGGGAGGATCGCTTGAGTCCAAGAGATCCAGACCAGCTTAGGCAACATGGTGAAACACCATCTCTATAAAAATTTAGCCAGGCGTGGTGGTGCACGCCTGTAATTCCAGCTACTTGGGAGACTGGGGTGGGAGGATCACCCGAGCCGGGGAGGTCTGGGCTGCAGTGAGCTGAGACTGCGCCACTGCACTCCAGCCTGGATGACAGAGTGAGACCCTGTCTTAAAACAACAACAACAACAACAAAAACCAAAAAACTAAGGTATCAAGAGGTATGTACCTGCTGAAGCCATACAGCTAAGAAGGAATAACTGTGGATCAAAATCCAACACACTTCCCTTTACATGATACTGCCTCCATAAAAAAAAAAAATTCTGTTACCAGGTACATCACTAAGTAATTGTATAAACTGAGACTTGCCATTTAAACTGTGGGAGGAAGAGTGGGTGAGATATACACTTCAGAAAATTCACCGTCAAATTCTATGGGATGTGATGTTGACATAGTTTAGAGTAAAAATTTGGGCTTTTTTCTGAAACAGAGCCTCGCTCTGTCACCCCAGCTGGAGTGCAGTGGTGGGATCTCAGGTCACTGCAATCTCTGCCTCCCAGGTTCAAGCCACTCTCCCGCCTCAGCCTGCTGAGTAGCTGAGATTATACGCACCCACTACCACGCCTGGCTAATTTTTGTATTTTTGGTAAAGACGGGGTTTCACCATGCTGACCTGGCTGGTCTCGAAGTCCTGGCTTTAGGCGATCTGCCCCCTCAGCCTCCCAAAGGGCTAGGATTACAGGCATGAGCCAGCGTGCCCGGCCTGGGCTGATTATTTTTATCCTAGCATAGATAGCGGAGAAAGATTTGAATTAAATACAAAATAGAGATGGAAGGAAGCACTGACTCAGGAATAAGTCAGGAATAACTCAGAAATAAGTCAAGAATAACTCAGGAAAAAGTACTAACTCAAGCTTCTGAGCCTGAATCGGAAGCCCAAGTTACTACCAACTCCTGAGTTAACCTTCCTAAGGCCTGGGTTGGGTGATTTCTAAGCTTCCTTCTGCTCTAACATCCTATCCTGTCATAGGACTTGAAATGATGCACCAACAAAAGGCCATCAAAGCTAGAGTTTTTCATTCAAGTTCTTTGAAACACATTTCATTCTATATTATGGCTACTAAGCAGACCTCCAGCAGAGTGTAGAAGACACAAAAACACATTTTCCACTGCATTACACATCATTTCCTCTTTTTAAACCACAACAGGCATTTAAAACATAATATTGTTTATTGGGTAGTTCGCAATCTTTTGGTTTTCAGTTTTCCTTAAAAGGATTCAGGGAGACAATTGTGTCCACAGCAGGCAAAGCAAGTGGCCGGCAGCACAGGGCCCGACCCCCGCAAACTGACAGGTGTCAACTGCTTCCCTGAGCATTCTGTCTCCACTTCCCTGTCCCTCTGCAGAAAGCTTTTTAAGTCTCAATTTCCCTTTGGAGTCTCATCACTATCTCATCATTTCTCCTTTCTCTTTGCCTCTGTCATTCCTTTTTATGTGCTACATGATGTGACCTTGTAGCATTAGCTGAGCTGAAACTCTGAAAAGTCTGAGTCCCTTATTTAAAATTTTTTTTTTGTTTCAAGTTCAAAGTTGTGTTTACTCTTCCCAGCACAATGGAGAAACTGTTACACAGAAAGATTTTGCATTTACTAATGTAATAGGATCAGAGTCTTAGTGCATTCGGCAAAGACCCATAGCAACAATTTCGGAGGAGAATGGGGAAAATCTTAGGCAGATAAATCCTTCCAGGTTTGTTTGTGACTGTCTCTCCAGTAAGGGAGAAGCAGAAGGTGGCAACTAACATGTATGGAGGGCCTTCTGTGCCAGGCCCCCTGCATGAGGTTTCACATGTCATGTCATCTAAACCTCACAGCTGCTACGAGGGGAGGCACCTTAACTCCAATGGCAACTATGTGGCTAGGAAAGTTTGGGCAACTTGTCCAAGGTCTCAGAGCTAGTTGGTGAAAAATACTGGGATTTGAGTCCAACTATCTCCTGTCTCTTATTTTTCTTCTCAAGTAAACATTGGTGGGAAGGAGGAACAAAGACCTTTGAATTCTAATGCAGTCCAGTAAGGTATTTCTGGTCATTTAATCAATTCATTTAACATCACCTATTATCCTAAAAAAATCAAAATGCTGTAAAGAAAAAATGTTATAATAACGTAATGAGAATCAGAGAGAAGTATCATTGCATGTGCTACGGGAATAAGTGAAGTCCTTCTTACTACAGAAGGCACCAAGCGTTTTACAGACACACACCGAATGGCATGAAAGCTAAAATACTGCATTAATACTACTTCCTAACAAGAGGCTGGACAGACATTTCATATTTACCAATTTCATACAGACAGACATGTTGAATTTCTCTCTGGTCTACTGCAAGTTCCAAAGCAGTGTGGAAAGACGTCAAGGCACTGTTGATTTGACACTAAGGAGAAAAGGAAAACAGAATTACCAGCTAAGATCTGTCGACAACATTACAATCATCATAATTCAAAAGCATCTTTTTCCTTCATAGTTATTTTAAATAGGTTAAGCAGTATAGAAGACAGTGGTTTAAAGATTGCTAGGAAAATACTCCAATTTGCCCCCAAACAGCTGGGAAATTAACCTAAGCACAGAGAGCCTCTCCTTGGCTCAGGTGCTAAGGGCTCAGCTCACACCTGCTTTCTCCTCCAGCTTTCTCTCCTTGCTCAGGTGGTAAGGGTTCAGCTCGCACCCGCTTTCTCCTCCAGCTTTCTCTCCTTTGCTCAGGTGATAAGGGCTCAGCTTGCACCCGCCTTCTCCTCCAGCATTCTCTCCTTGCTCAGGTGGTAAGGGCTCAGCTCGCACCTGCCTTCTCCTCCAGCATTCTCTCCTTCACTCAGGTGGTAAGAGCTCAGCTCGCACCTGCCTTCTCCTCCAGCTTTCTCTCCTTGCTCAGGTGGTAAGGGCTCAGCTCGCACCTGCTTTCTCCTCCAGCTTTCTCTCCTTGCTCAGGTGGTAAGGGCTCAGCTCGCACCTGCCTTCTCCTCCAGCATTCTCTCCTTTGCTCAGGTGGTAAGGGCTCAGCTCGCACCCACCTTCTCCTCCAGCATTCTCTACTTTGCTCAGGTGGTAAGGGCTCAGCTCGCACCTGCCTTCTCCAGCATTCTCTCCTTGCTCAGGTGGTAAGGGTTCAGCTCGCACCCGCCTTCTCCTCCAGCTTTCTCTCCTTCACTCAGGTGGTAAGGGCTCAGCTCGCACCCACCTTCTCCTCCAGCATTCTCTCCTTTGCTCAGGTGGTAAGGGCTCAGCTCACACCCACCTTCTCCTTCACTCAGGTGGTAAAGGCTCAGCTCGCACCCACCTTCTCCTTCAGCATTCTCTCATACTTGTACAGTAGGACGTGTTGGATTTTAATTGTTTGCTAATCTAGCTCCTTGTTACCACATAGGTGTGGAAAGGGAAGGGACTATATTTCATCTCCCTGTGTGCACCCAGCCCTGGCCCACAAGTCTCTCAGTCGCTACTGAGTGAATGCACAAAGCCACTCCATTAGCCCGGTCCTCAGTGAGCTCTTCACCATACAGTTGATAGTTTGCTTCTATACCCTAGAATGCTGTTCTCCAATTGCTTCTGCTCATCAAATCTCCTCTCCCAACACTTCAGAAATTCCCTGAGGATCCAGATTACATTTCCTACATTTTCATTCACATAACACTGTCCGGGACCCAGCAAACTCTCAAATGTCTGCTCTGCTTACTCCCAGTTAAATACATTTCATTTTCCCTCCACTAAAGATCTCACTCAGGGTCTGCCAACACGATGCCACAAGTACCCAAGAGGAACAGCTCAAAAGCATTATCAGGATTCAAAGCATTAGTTTAATCTTAGGCATTGAGAAATGCTAAATGTCATGTATCATTAATAAATAAATCTTAAACACCCAGACAACCTGACAGCTTATTCTGAACGGTGCATGCATTTCTTTCTTGCTCTGCTGGTGCCAGGGCTCCTCTCACTGCCCTACACTTGCAGGGAAGTGGACTTCCCTCCCCTGGGCTTCCAGGTGTGTCTCCTGCTGCTTTCTCTATGCTCCCTCCCCCTCCAATGCTCTCAACTGCCCGTTCTCTCCACAGCCAGCCAGGTGGGGTGGAAGGGTCCTGGAGGAGAAGCTGCAGGCTTCTCAGAGGACGGGTCCCCCACCCGCAGACCTGGGCTCCTTTCCTCGGCACGTCACTGCAGGAGGCCTCGGGGAAACAAGGGCACCAATGAGTCAGCAGGTGATCTTCAGGACAGCCTGTGACTCGGGAACACTGTAAGCCAAATGACTCATTAACCAAGGCCCAGCTGGATCAATAACTGTTCATGCCCCAAAGTAACACTCTCCTCTGTTGTCAGGAAGGTTGAAACTGCAGCATTCAATCCATTATCACCGTTTATGAATGCTGACCAGGTAGCTACAGAAGACACGCACCACCGCATCCCTGATTCCTGTTCTCAGTAACTTAACGTCCAGTTGGAGGAAACCTCACAGCAATGGGAATCGGAAGGCAGCTCGGAAGGCAGACATTGACACTGACTGTTAGCACACAACTCAAATACAAAACACCAAGGTTAAAAAAAAAAATCAATCCTTTACGACGCAGGAATGTGTGCATGAGTGCGTGTGTAGGTATCCAGACACTCATGTCACACCCTATGTCTTAATTTTTCCCTTTTGAGATCAACAGTTCTTTTCCTGAATCAGATATGCACTCCATTTAGCATATTTATACAGAAACCACAGCATTAGGGGTTCAGCTTTGCACACATCTCTCTCACTTTGCTAAATTAATGACATAGTTCACATACAGAATGTTTCCAGATGGGCCATCACCACCGAGCTGTCGCCCCCGCTGTCCCCCACAGTACATGACAGTGCAACAGCACGCTGTCCTTCAGAGGACAGAAAATTAATCAGGAAACATTTACTGGGCAACCGCTATGTGCCAGAGACAGGCTCTGGAGATAAAAAGATGAGTCCAAACAAAGCTTTGAATCTAAGTAAAGGAAAAAGAAATCCAGGTAGTATTTCAATCAAATCATTTCTCTTAACCCTTTCAAACTCTCTGAGGTAGGTATGTATTAATTCCATTTGCGGATGAAGAAAGTAAAGTTCAAAGAAGTTAAGGAGCTTGGTCAAGGTCAACAAGGTAACAATTGACTAGTAGTCAAAATTCTGCCCCAACTGCCTCTAAAAAGTGTGCTTTCTTTGGGGAGTGTGTATGCAGATGTGATTAAGTCAAGGATCCTGAGATGAGAGGGATTATCCTGGATTAGCCAGGTTGGCCCTAAATACAATCACATGTATCCTTCAAAGTGACACACATAGGAGAGAAGAGGACACTGTCAACCGTGGAGGCAGAGCCTGGAGTGATGCTGCCACAAGTCAACGAAGGCCAGCAGCCACCAGAGGCTGGAAGAGGCAAGGAAGGGTTCTCCCCACAACCTCCAGAGGGCTTGAAAGCACTGAGACCAGGTTGTGGAGCTCAATGGCATTATGCTCAGAGCAAGCAGAACTACAGAATTCATTCTAGTTCTATCCTGATCATTGAGTGAGGAACTATGATGAACAGCCATTAACACAGTTGAAACAGATTTTCCCATATTTTTCACCACAAAAAATATATATTTTTTTTAAAGACAGGGTCTTGCTCTGTCTCCCAGGCTGGAGTGCAGTGGTGCATTCATAGTTCACTGCTGCCTCAATCTCCCAGGCTCAAGCGATACTCCCATCTCAACCTCCTAAGTAGCTGGGATTATGGGCATGCGCTGCTGTGTCTGGCTAAATTTTTTTTTTAATTAATATTTTGTAGACAGGGGTCTCACTACATTGCCCATGCTGGTCCCAAACCCCTGGGCTCAGGTGATCCTCCCACCTCGGCTTCCCAAAGTCCTGGGATTATAAGCATAAGCCACCATGCCCAGTCTCACCAAAAATATTTAAAACAAAAAATGATCTGTGAGAGTTTTATTTTTTGTTTTTTGTTTTTTTTTTAAGACAGAGTCTCGCTCTGTCACCCAGGCTGGAGTCAGTGGCGTGATCTCGGCTCACTGTAACCTCTGCCTCCTGGGTTCAAGAGATTCTCCTGCCTCAGCCTCCTGAGTAGCTGGGACTACAGGCATGTGCCGCTGCGCCTGGCTAATTTTTATATTTTTAGTACAGATGGGGTTTCGCCATACTGGCCAGGCTGGTCTTGAACTCCTGACCTCATGATCCACCCACCTCAGCCTCACAAAGTGCTGGGATTACAGGTGTGAGCCACCGTGCCCAGCCCATGATGATATTAATTTGTCATCATAAAAACTCTCACAGAGGCCAGGCGCAGTGGCTCAAGAGGTCAGGAGATCGACACCAGCCTGGCTAACACGGTGAAACCCCGTCTCTACTAAAAATACAAAAAATTAGCCGGGCATGGTGGCACGTGTCTGTAGTCCCAGCTACTCAGGTGGCTGAGGCAGGAGAATCACTTGAACCCGAGAGGTGGAGGTTGCAGTGAGCCAAGATAGCGCCACTGCACTCCAGCCTGGGTGACAGAGCGAGACTCCATCTCAAAAAAAAAGTCTTTCTCTGGTCCACTATGGACCAGAGAAAGAATTATCTTCAACTGGATACTTGATTCACAGTTCAATTTTAAAGAAATACAGATACTCCGACCTCAAAAGCATTTTCTTTAAAATGGGCAGGTATTAAAAAGCCACTAGGCCAGGACTGACTTAGTGCCATCTAGGCTTTTGTCTCATTAATTATACCTGGACACACTGTGTCACAAAAACCACTCCAAGCCTCAGTTTCCTCACTAGTAAAATGAGAAACAATATTGGCTAGCTTTATCTGCTTCCAGCAAAAGCCATGAAGAACACAAAGCGCAAACCTTTGCCAAATTAAGTAGGGCATATTTATTGACAAATTCACACCACCATAATCTGCAGCCATGGCATTGTTACTAAAGATGGAGCATATTTTTCCAGTTATTCCAGCCTGCCCTCTTGTAGGTATATTCCTAGGTATTTTTTAGTTCTTCTAGCAAGTGTAAGAGGTATTCGTTGCTCCATTTTATTCTCTAAGTGAGTGTTGCTGGTATGTGGGAAAACTCTGGATTTTGGCAAGTTGATTTTGTGTATGTCACAATATCATCCTCTTAGGAGTTCTCTCTCATATATATATATTTAATTTCCTTGGATTTTCCATGGAGGCAAATATAATTTGCAAGTGACAGTACTGTCTCTTCTTCTACAACAAATTTGTTTGTTAATTGGCTAGGAGCACCAGTTAGAATACTGAATTATAACAGCACACTGCACTGCTGTCTTTAATGAGGCCACCATTAAATATGGTTTCACCATTAAATAGGACTTGCTGCAAGTAGATGCCATTTTTTACTAAATAAGAAATTTCCTTCCCATTTATAGCTTACTAATAGTTTTTTTTTTAATCTGGATTGAGTTGTACATTAAATACCATTGACAGGACTGTATGGTTTTATCAATTATTTCCTTAATGCAGGGAATAACAGGAACATATTACCTGAGGCTGAACCATGGCTGCCTTTTTGGAATAAGTCCTACTAGGTCATAATATAGCATTTTAAAATTACAATGTTGGATTTAATTTGCTAATATTTATTTAAAATTTCTTTCTTTTTTTTTTGAGACAGAGTCTTACTCTGTTGTGCAGGCTTGAGTGCAGTGGCATGATCTTGGCTCGGCTCACTGCAATCTCTGCCTCCTGGGTTCAAGTGATTTTCATGCCTTAGCCTCCCAATTAGCTGGGATTACAGGTGTGCACCACCAGACCCTGCTAATTTTTTGGATTTTTATTAGA
The DNA here is from genome assembly GCF_028885625.2 of Pongo pygmaeus. NCBI lineage: Eukaryota > Metazoa > Chordata > Mammalia > Primates > Hominidae > Pongo > Pongo pygmaeus. The sequence continues at coordinate 38,514,862 of NC_072390.2, read as the reverse complement.
GGCAGGGTTTCACCATGTTGGCCAGGCTGGTCTCGAACTCCCGACCTCAGGTGATCCACCTCCCTCAGCCTCCCAAAGTGCTGGGATTACAGACATGAGCCACTGCATCCAGCTTATTTAGAATTTCTATATTGGGAATGCATGATCAATCATTTTTCATTTAGTGCTTTACTCTTTGGTTATCAGGATAATGCCAGACTTGCAGAACCAGCTGCAAATATTTTCATATTTCCTGTGCTCTGAACTATATAAATAACTAGTTCACTTTTTAAAGCCATGCGTTTCAACTGAATAATTAAATGTTTAAATCGCCATAATTTAAATTTTTTTCTTAATGGCCACACAGTGTAACAAAGAATATTAGACTTTAGACAATACTGCCCAATTCTAGGCCAACTTTATAATCAACAGAAGTTTGAACCTTACGAAATAATTTGCTTTGTTTATATTCTCAGGGGATGTTGAATTTTTTAATTTTTAAGTTTAATTATTGTTATTATTACTATTTGAAACAGGGTCTTGCTCTGTCACCCAGGATGGAATGCCTTGAACTTCTGGGCTCAAGCAATCCTCTCACCTCAGCCTCCTGAGTAGTTGGGACTATAGGTGCACACCACAAATCTGGCTAATTTTTTAACTTTGTGTTTTGTTTTGTTTTGTTTTGTTTTGTAGAGACAGGGGTCTTGCTATGTTTCTCAGGCTGTTCTCAAACTCCTGGCCTCAGGCAGTCCTCCTGTGTTGGCCTCCCAAGGCACTGGGATTACAGGCATGAGCCACAGCACCCAGCTGGGATGTTGAAATAAATTTCATTTAAGTATAATACTCTTAGGAAAGGTACCTTGTCTTTAAAAATAAGTGTCACCTGCTAATAGTGGTGGGAAATAATCCACAATATTGTTTTCCAACATTCTGAACATACACTCACAGTAAATGGCAATTAAGTTTCCTACCAATTGTTTCAGACTCACCAGGAGAAATTCCAGATTTTATCTAACAGGCATAATTAAGATCTGTTTAAGATTCTATCATAAATACACAAGAATGTACGCTTGCCTGATATCCAAACAAACACATGCGTGTTCTGTGGCAAGAGAAGGGACAAAAAGAAATAAACCATGTACTATAAAGAGATGGAGCAACTACAGGTGACATTTTCCACACAATTAAAAAATTCAAGCTATTCTTGATATTTCCATACTAATATACTTTTAAAGCCCTATATAAAGATCTCAACATATAAATATGAAGATACAAAAAAGTCTGAATGATTTTCACAGTCAACACATGAAGCCTGGGGTCTACTAATATTCCTTATTGTTCTATTGAAAAATGCTCACCAGCAATACCTGAGAGGACTTGCTGAACTCAGCTACCCAGCAAAAGGTTCCATGTCTAGAGTTGCAAAAAGAGTAGAAATGGAAACAAGGCCGAGTTCTTTTGGGGATTTGGCCCAGACTATATTGCCAAAGGGATGTCAAATTCCAGCCCTCCCCGAATCTGTAACACAAGATTCTGCTTCCCAAGTGAGCAGTTTCCTTTTGTGCCACCTCCAAATCATATTTAACACTAAATGACAAAAACCTCACATGCACAAAGGTTTCAGTTCAGAGCCTTGTCTGCTGGTGTTAAAATAATGTTGGTGTCACTTCAATCTGTTGGGTTAAACATCAGACAAGTGGTAACTGTTGCAGGGACAAATCACAGAACACAATAGTCCCTTGTTCCCCAATTCTACAGCTTTGATGTGCATTTGCCTTTGAGAATGTTCAAATCTGTTAGATAAATAAGTTCGCAGTTTGTAAAACATAAGCACATTGTATTTTAAGATGTTTTAAGCAACTAGTAAGTAAAAAGCCTGTTAGAGTCTGAGCAACATGGTGAAACCCCATCTCTACAAAAACACAAAAAATTAGGTGGGCTTGGTGGCACATGCCTGTAGCCCCACCTACTTGGGAGGCTGTGGCGGGAAGATCGCTTGAGCTGGGAGGTTGAGGCTGCAATGAGCTGTGATTGTACCACTGCACTCCCGCCTGGGTGGCAGAGGGAGACCCTGTCTCAAAAACAAAAGTTTGTTAGTGTATTAGTCTATTTTCATACTGCTTATAAATAAATACCTGAGACTGGATAATTTATCAAAAAAGAGAAGTTTAATGGACTCACAGTTCCACATGGCTGGGGAGGCCTTGCAATCATGGCAGAAGGCAAAGGAGCAGCAAAGGAACATCTTACACGGTGGCAGGCAAGAGAAGTGCAGAGCAAAGGAGAGGAGAAGCCCCTTATAAAACCAACAGATCTCGTGAGAACTCACTCATTATCATGAGAACAGGATGGGGGAAACTGCCCCCGTGATTCAATTATCTCCACCTGGCCCCTCCCATGACACATGGGGACTATGGGAACTACAATTCAAGAGGAAATTTGGGTGGGGACACAGCCAAAACATATCAGTTAGAATAGGCAAAATTCATGAGATGTATTTAGAATAAAAGAAGCACTCAGAAAGTAAAGTGTGCATGTGTGTGTTTGTGTGTGTGTGTGTGTGTGTGTGTGTGTGTTAGAGAAGGATGAAAGGCCTAAGAAATATCTAATATTCATGAGGTATTTGGGACTAGACATGAGATTAAACATACAAACAACACTAAATATTTAGAATACTAAATATACATGAGAACTTAATATTCATGAGGTCTTAATTCGACCATCCACTGGTGACACCCATTCAGGCACCAGGTATCCTCTGCCCAGTAAAACACCAATAAAACCCAGCAAAAGGTTCCACGTCTAGAGTTGCGAAAAGAATAGAAATGGAAACAAGGCCGAGTTCTTTTGGGGATTTGGCCCAGACTACATTGCCAGGTATCCTCTGCCTGTCGGGCATGGTGGCTCACACCTGTAATCCCAGCACTTTGGGACGCTGAGGCGGGCAGATCACTTGAGGTCAGGAGTTTGAGACCAGCCTGACCAACATGGTAAAACCCCATCTCTACTAAAAATACAAAAATCAGCCAGGCATGGTGGCATGCACCTGTAATGACAGCTTCTCAGGAGGCTGAGGCAGAAGACTTGCTTGAACCCAGGAGGTGGAGGTTGCAGTGAGCCAAGATAGTGCCACTGCACTGGGTGACAGAGCCAGACTCTATCTCAAAACAAAACAACCCATGGCTGTCCATCAGTCTGCTGCACTATGGCCAGGTGTACTCATCCCCATGGGTCTCTGATAAATTATGTGCCACAGCCCAGGATACCCTCCACCTTCAGGCCCCCTCTCTCAACGCCAGTCCTCCTAACCACATCAGTGAGGAAGAGGGATGTGCACAGGAAGGGAGGACACTGCACATTGCACACCCCAGCACCCAGGTCGCACAGTCCTCCCACCCACCCCGCCTGCAGCCTCCCCTAAGAGTGCTAACTGATGCTTTCTTTTTCCCCTGGCTGTTCACTGAGCGATTTACATCAATTCACTAAACTCCGTGATTCCAGCCCATTTTAATTTGGTGTGAGAATCTTTCTGTTCTGAGACCTCTGGAAGAACGTGTAGGTGGTGTACTTGGAGGCGGCCAGGGCACCAATGGCACCTGCATAAAAAGGGAGAGAAACGCCCAGTTGCCTGTGGGGAGACACTAACTGGCACTGGATGTCAACCGTTATGGAATGAATTGTGTCCCTCCAAATTCATGTTAAAGTCCTAAACCCTACATCAGAATGTGACCTTATTTGGAAATAAGGGTTGTTGAAGATGTGATGAGCTAGGTTTAGATCAGGTCACACTGGAGTAGGTTGGGTCCTGACTCCCTCACAAAGAGGGAGAATGCAGACGCGGAGGCCAGCTCAAAGAGAGAACGCCACCCGGAGGCAGAGACAGAGATGGGGGTGACACTTCTACAGGCCAGGACATGGCAAAGCTTGCCAGCAAGCCCCAGAAGCCAGGAGAGACGAATGGAACAGGCTCTTCCTCACGGCCCTCAGAGGAACCAATTCTGCTGACTCTAATTTTGGACATCTAGCCCAGAGCTGGGGGACAATACATTTTTGTTGTTTAAGTCCCCAGTTTGTGATACTTTGTTATGGCAGCCGTAGGAAACGAAGACACCAACGGTCGGGGTGTCCCTTCTTTGGGGATCCATTCACGTCTGCCCACCATCACCATGTGGTGGCATGGAAGTGTCTTTCTCTGGAGTAAGGGCAAGGGTGAGCACCCGACTCAAGTGAGGCACGTCACAGGGCTCCCCACACCCCACTCAGAAGCCACCACTGGAGTCCTCACAGGTGACGAAGGTGGGCCAGTGTGGTGCCTGCCTACAAGTGTGTGTGTGCGTGTATGTGTACATGCAGGCATGTGTGTGTGTGCACTTATGTATTTCATATATGCATGCCTATATAATACATTTATTTCCCTCTTAGGTTGGCAAATTATAACAGTAATTTGTATAAATACCCGATCATCATCCATAAAGATTTTATCAACTTTCCCTATGTACCAACAGTTTGTAAAGGGTCAATTTCCCTGTACCTTTTATTCACACTGAATGTTTTCAGTATTAGCCAACCATTTTTCCATGTTGTTTTAATTTGCATTTCCTGGATTTTTGCAAGGTTCACATGTTATTGGCCATGTGTATATCTTATTTCCTGACTTCCCAGCTTAGGTGTTTTGGCATTTTTCTTTTTCTGTGCTTTTATTTATTTATCCTTCCATTATGTCCTAATTTTGAAAGAACTCTTTCTATACTAAAGATGCTAACCTTTAGTAGGTTAGCATCCAGGGTTTTTTTTCCTTCTTTTGAACTTTGCTTATGATATTTTTAAATACAGAAGTTTATTTTTATGTAAATTCTATCAATCTTTTGATCAATTTTATCAATCTTTTTCTTAATATGTTTTGGTTTTAGAGTTATGTTTAGAAAGTCCTTGATGGGGGAGATGGAGCTTTTAATACTACTGGGGATGTGGAATTCATAAATTTTGCATAATTAGGGAACTGTTTCCACATGCCATAAATATGGCTGCTCCCATTCTGACAAAAGTCCAGGAGCTACAGAAACATAACCATCATCACAGCACAACTGAGAGGAAAAGAACAAGAGACTGTACTTTGTATTCATTCATCACACACACACACATGCACAGTCACACACACACCACACACACACACACATATATAAACACCCTGCTCCCTAAGTGCTGGGCACTGGTCTAGGCATTTGAGATAAAGCAGTGGCCCAAACGAAGTCTCTGTCCTCGTGGAGCTTATGTTCTCATTCTAATGGGGAGGGGCAGACAATAAACAAATAAGGAAACCCTTTCACGCAGAGTGTCTGGAGAGAAGTCTCTGGGCAGGGATGAGGTGGGTGGTCTCCCTGGCAGGTGACTCTGAACAAACTCAAGGAAGTGAGGAACTGGTGAAAGCAGATATCAAAGGTAAAAATGTCCTAGGCAGGGCCCAGAAAGCACAAAGGCCCCGAGGCAGCCCTGTGCCCTGTGCGTTTAAGGAAGGAAGGAGGCCAGTGGGGCAGGGGTGGAGTGGGAATGGCCATAGGGGCAGGCAAGGAGGCTGCAGAGGCAACAGCAGGTCAGTTCATGCAGGCCCTGATGACCATTATAAGAATTTGGGATTTGGGGCTGGGTGCGGTGGCTCATGCCTATAAACCCAGCACTTTGGGAGGCCAAGGTGGTGGATCACTTGAGGTCAGGAGCTCAAGACCAGCCTGGCCAACATGGTGAAACCCAGTCTCTACTAAAAATACAAAAATTAGCTGGGCGTGGTGGCAAGTGCCTGTAATCCCAGCTACTCGAGAAGCTGAGGTAGGAGAATCACTTGAACCCAGAAGGTGGAGGTTGCAATGAGCCGAGATGGCACCACTACACTCCAGCCTGGGTGACAGAACAAGACTCCGTCTCAAAAAAAAAAAAAAAAAGAGAATGTGAGATTTCGTACTGAATGGGAAGGGGAGTTATTTAAGGGTTTTGTACAGAGACATGACATAATGTAACCTAAATTTTACTAACGAAGTTACTTTGACAGATATGTTAAAGCAGACTGCAGGGCAAGAAGAGCAAAAGCAGGGAGTCAGGATGATGTGACCATCCAGGAGAAAAACAGTGCTGGCTGGGACTGGGGCAGGAGGAGTGGCGGGTGGGAAGGACAGAAAGAAGTGGCCTCTGAAATTCCTAATTCATTAATAAAACTCCACATAGTATAAGAAAGTGACTCTCCAATGTGAACAACAACACATGTGAAAGACATACATACAGCAGATAAAAGCTGATGCTGACCTTGAAATATATGCCCTATAGGCGACAAGGTAGGGGAGTTCAGTGAGTTCCCAAGAACCAGACCACATGCGTGCTGTTACTGCTGGCTATGGAGACCAATTGCAGATTAGTGAATTACACACAGATTTTCATACCACAAGGATGTTCTCTGCACATCTCCATTTGTCCTTTCAGGATCTGTATAAATTTCTGACATAAGAACACCTCCAGCGCCTACTGTGAATGACTATTTAGAAGATACAGATCTCCAACTGATAATTATAGTCAATAATACTTAGGTATTGAGCAAATGTAAATAGTATATATTTCTGGAATGCAAGACGTTTATCTGTACCTTGACATACTTTTGTATTTCACCACATTCTCAAATGAATATGACTTATTTAGACAGAATGAGGCAGTTGGAAATTAACATTCTGATGTGGAGCAAGGAGAGGCTAAGTAAAGAGCCTTTCTTTCTTTTTTTTTTTTTTTTTTCCCCAGACAGGGTCTCACTCTGTTGCCCGGGTTGGAATGCAGTGGCGTGATCACGGCTCACTGCAACCTCAACCTCCTAGGCTCCAGGGATCCTCCCACCTCAGCCTCCCGAATAGGTGGGACTATGTGCACACTACACCTGGCTAATTTTTGTATTTTTTATAGAGACAGGGTTTCGCCATGTTGCCCAGGCTGGTCTCAAACTCCTGGGTTCAAGCAATCCTCCCACCTCGGCCTCCCAAAGTGGGAGTGTACAGGTGTGAGCCAGCACACTGGCTTAGGTAAAGAGCTTTTAAGCAAAGCTGCTGTAATAAGCGTATCCTGGTCTCATCATCATCATCAGAGGGGCCAACATGTGGGGTGCTCTTAACCCTGTGCCTGGTAAGATGGCAAATCTTCATCGTGGGCCAGGTGTACAATCTCCAGGCCTCACTGAAGGCCACATAGCCTTTGAGGTGGAGTCCAAAACGGGAACCTGCTCAGTCTGACTCCAGAGCCAGCACTGTGGACCTCCCCGCTCCACAGCCTCCTCATCCTAAAGATGGTCCCCACCTCTCCAGTCATCTCCACCCACAGCAACCACCCATTCACTTGGTGCTTTCTTTTTCCTTTCTTCATAACTGAATTGCATGCTTCTTGTGGGCAGGGAATTTTCATTCCTAAAAGGCCTTTCACATCATAGCCAATAAATACTTGATTATGTACAAATAATGGATAGAGTAGTTATGTTTTCAGCATCTCCACATGAATGAATAGCAATCGCCTTGAAAAGTGAGTTATGCAACTGAATCCACCACTAATGGTAGAGGAAATGAATAATGCACCAATTACAAAACTTCCTTGTTCTCTCAACAGTTATGGCAGGATTTTGACATTTGTGATGGAAAGTGCTTCGTAGTGGGATTTACAATTCAGACATGATTCTGTCTACATAGGAAAGGAGCACTTGATAAACTAACCCTGTGCTTAGTACTTTACCCTTCCCAGGCTGCATTATTGAAGGCTGACATCTTCTCCTAATGGGAGGTACTGCCTTCTTTTTTACAGATGAGGGTACAGGCTCAGAAAACTGGGCTGGGCCAGTAAGTTGAAGACCCCATTTTGAGATGAGCCTAGTGCTCTCTCCACTACACCAAAATGCCTTTTAAAATGATGGGAAAAATGTATGTGAAACATAGCAGTAAGTTTAAAAGAAATGTGCTTATGTTAAAGATGTTATCAAAGAATTAAAAGTAACAGCGAAGAAGATAATGCAAAGAATTAACTCAGAAAAACAAAAATCATAGAAATACAGAATACACTAGTCTACAAACACAGCCATACAACTCCAACGAAGACAGCATTTCAAGACAAACAGATAAACCTAGAAAGCCGAGAAGACCTAATATGTGTCAAGACCGGCATAAGAAAAACAAACCAAAGTTATAATCAGCAAAGTGACACTGAATGTTTGCTAGACCTGAATGACACTCTCTGTAAAAGGTGTTCAACGGGCAAGCAGCTATGTGGATGCTTTTTTTTTTTGAGACGGAGTCTCACTCTGTCACCAGGCTGGAGTGCAGTGGCACAGTATCGACTCACTGCAACCTCCACCTCCTGGGTTCAAGTGATTCTCCTGCCTCAGCTTTCTGAGTTTTAGTAGAGACGGGATTTCACCATGTTGGCCAGGATGGTCTCGATCTCTTGACCTGGTGATACGCCCACCTTGGCCTCCCAAAGTGCTGGGATTATAGGCGTGAGCCACAGTGCCCAGCTAGTTTTTTTTTTTTTTTTTAATGAAAAATTAAAGCCAAGTTGTAAAAAGCAGAAATAATCCCAGGTAGTTAGTTTTGAAGATTTTATTAGCAGCTTTATTGAGATATAATTCACAAACCAGAAAATTCACCCTTTTCAAGTATAAAATTAAGTGGTTTTTAGTATATTCACAGAACCATAACATTTGAAAGTTGGAAGAGATCTCACAAATTATCTAGCCTACTGCTTCCCAAAGTATGTTCTACCGAACGCTTCCAGTCTCACAGGCTACAGTATAAATAGGAATTTTCCTGGTCAAATAAGCTGGTTAAACATAGCATACCTGCATATTCTTATCTTCCCCTTGGAGAATCACAGTGCAAAACTAAAGCCTGGGAGAAGTCCCAGGATATCCCAATTAACCCAACACAGAACCTCTTTTCATGGGACATGTACTAACAGGCCATTAAATCAGTGAGACTGGGCTGATGCTTCAGAAAACCCTGACTTATTCCAACCCTCTAATATTCCTGGTGAATAAAAAGAACACCAGAGAAGGTCCACTGGCTTGAGGTCTCCCACCTCTTTCAAACTGCCTGACGTGAAAGCAACCATTAGGAAATAATTTTTACTGTTTATGGCAGAGCCAAAGCTAGAAACCAGATCCACAGACTTCTAGTCCAATGTTCTCTCTAGAATGCCACACACTAAACACTGAAGCTCGGAAGCCCTATGTCAATAAATGCCCTCCACTCTGGCCACAACCCTAAGAACAGTCACACTGCAGTGCCACGGTCATTACAGCCAACGACTGAGCACTCCAAGCCTTGTGCTGCACACGCCTCCTGGGTTGCCTCACTGAATCCTAACAGCTAAACTGTGCCAAGGTACCACTGGGGTCCCCATCTCACTGAGGAGGGAAGCAAGGCTTAAAGAGATGAAGGGCCAAGGTCACTGGGCCAGAGTGGAGGGGCCAGGATTCATCCCAACAGTGGCCTCCAGGGGTGAGCCCTCAGCCCTGAGCTTCTGCCAGGCAGAGGACAAGGGCCACAGACTCAGAGTAGGCCTTCCACACAGTTTATTAAAGGATGTAAGATGAATCATAATCATAATCAGATAATTAAGACACATCACAATGAACATTTAGTAAAACCTTCGGGCTCCGTAAACACCCTGAATGTGATCAAATCCCTAACCCCAGAACACAAATATCGAACTATTCTAATACAACAAATGTGTTATGATAAACTATTAAGAAAAACTATAAAACGAGCTAAGTTAAGGGAAACTAGAAACAATGGAAATTTAAAAATGAGTTGATTAAAAAATCAATCTCTCTCTCTCAAAACCAATATGATAATCCAAAAGCTTAATCATAAAATTAAGAAAACACAAATTAGTCTAATAAAATAATACCACATTTTTACAGATCTGAAACTAGTATTAAGTTATATGTTTGGAAAGTAATAACTAGAAATGGAAAACTATAATATAAAACTAAAATGGATATAAGTAAATATATATTAACATTACAGAAGAAATAAGGGAAGTTACTAAAAAACTGATTTCAAAAGGGAATTTCACGCAGTAAGTTACGTAAGAATTCCTTCCAATGTTTAATGGCAGTTTAATTACTTTAAGTGATCTGTTTCTCCAAAATATGGAGATATAAGAAAGCATATAAAAAAGATATGCTTTTAGCCAAATCATTAAAAACAAATCAGGTTTATTCCTAAAAGCCTAGTAAACACAAGTCCCAGAAATATTTATATTCACATTTAAATACATATATATATATTAATTGCTAAGTTACATATATCAGTTATATATTATATATAACATTGTTATGGAATGCTCCTGCCTCACAAAATCGATACATGAAATCCTAACCCTCACTGGAACTGTATTAGGAGGTGGGAGTTTTGTGAGGTAATCAGATCATGAGGGTGGAGCCCTCATGAATGCAATTTGTGCCCTCATAAAAGAGATCCCTGAGTGCTCTCTAGCCCCCTTTCCACCATCTGAGGACACAGTGAGAAGCCATCATCTATGAACCAGGACATGGTCCTCACTAGACACCCAATCTTCTGGCACCTTGATCTCATGCCTCCAGAACTGTGAGAAATAAAAGTGTGTTGTTTTAGTCACCCAATCTACAGTATTCTTTTATAGCAGCCCAAACTAAGACACACATATATATATACACACACACACACGTTTTATATATATGTATATATGTTATATGTGTGTGTGTGTGTATATATATCTATATACACACACATACATATATACACACACACACACACAGACACACATTTCTCTAACTTATTAGCAAATAAAAGCAGTGGGATATACTAGAAAAAACACTGGATTAAAAAAAGAAAGCCTGGGCTGGGCACAGTGACTCATGCCTGTAATCCCAGCACTTTGGGAGGCCAAGGCAGGAGGATCACTTGAGGTCAGGAGTTCGAGACCAGCCTGGCTAACATGGCAAAACCCTGTCTCTACTAAGAATACAAAAATTAGCCAGGTGTGGTGTTGGGCACCTGTACTCCCAGCTACTCAGGAGGCTGAGGCAGGAGAATTGCTTGAACCAGGAGGCAGAGGTTGCAATGAGCCAAGATCGCACCACTGCACTCCAGCCTGGGTGATAGAGCGAGACTCCATCTAAAAAGAGAAGAAAAAGAGACAAACAGAAGAGAAGAGAAAAGAAAAAAGAAAGGGAGGGAGAAAGGAAAAGAAAGCAAGAAAGTGAGAGAGAGAGAGAGAGAGAGAGAGGGAAAGGAAAGGAAAGGGAGAGGAGAAAAGAAAGGAAAGAAAAGGAGAAAAAGGAAAGGAAAGGAGAAAAGAAAGGAAAGGAAGGGAGAAAGGAAAGAAAGGAAAGGAGGAAGGAAGGAAGGAAGGAGGGAGGGAGGGAAGGAAAAGAAAGGAAAGAAAGCAAGCCTGAATTCTAGGTCTTCCTTAATCCTAAAGTAACTATGTACACTTTCACAAAGTACTTATCTCATCTGGACCCCTGCTTGCTATATACGACAGGACAGACATATGTAAAAATTTTATAGCAAAATGGGAGAAATAAAAGGTGACATGACTAAATGAAGATATATCCTCAGTGACTGATAAGAAATATTATAAACATAGTATCAATTTAAATTTCCCATTAACAGAGAACCTGAGAAACTGATAGTTACGTATATACATGAGAAAACAAGTGGATAAAAAATAATATATATTTTAAAGGCAATAATGATATTCTTTGATTTAAGACATAGGCAGGGTCTTCAAAATGGTCATAGAAAATGTGCATTATAATAAAACTATGCATGAATTTCAAATTTTTTTACACCAAAATAAGCCCATACTAACTTGTTATAACATGCCTGAGCAGGATCTAGTTTGAGGCACTAAGAAGTATAAGATATCAACTTGAAAAGAGCTCCATCAGTGCAACATAAATTCTGCATTTAAATGGAAGCAAGAACAAACATAAAACTTATGGTGAAGCTTGGGTGAAAGAATGGTGAAATAATTGACACTTTACAAAAAGTTTACGGGAATAATTCCCCAAAGAAATCAGCAGTTTGCAAATGGATAACTCAGTTTACGAAGGGCCAAGACGATGTTGAAGACGAAGCCCATGGTGGCAGACCATCTACATAGATTTGCAAAGAAAATATTAATCTTGTGCATGCCCTAATTGAAGAGAACTGCATAAATAATAGCCAACACCACAGACATCTCAACTGGTTCAGCTTACACCATTCTGTCCAAAAAAGATGAACAAAGTTTCACTTGATGGGTGCCAAAACCACTGCACCCAGATCAGCTGCAGACATGGGCACAGCTTTCAATGGAAATTGTAAACAAGTGGGATCAAGATCCTGAAGCGTTTCTTCAAGGAATTGTAATAGGAGATGAAACATGGATTTACCACTACAATCCTGAAGACAAAGCACAATCTAAGCAATGGCTACAAAGAGGTGGGAGTGGCCTAGTCATAACAAAGAAAGCAAGAGCAAAGGTGATGGCAACATTTTTTTTGGATGCTCAAGGCATTTTGCTTGTTGATTTTCTGGGCGTGGGGACAAAGAATGGTAACATCTGCTACTTATGAGATTGTTTTAAGAAAGCCAAAGGTTTAGCAGCAAAACACCCAGGAAAGCTTCATCAGAGAGTCCTCCACTGTGACAATGCTCCTGCCCATTCCTCTCATCAAAAAAGGCCAATTTTGTGAGAATTTCCTTGGGAATCATTACGCATTCACCTTACAGTCCTGATTTGGCTCCCTCTGACTTCTTTTTGTTTCCTAATTTTAAAGAGCACCGATTTTTCTTCAGTTAATTATGTAACAAAGACTTCACTGTAAAAAAGACTGCACTGACATGGTTAAATTCCCAGGACCCATAGTTCTTTAAGGATGGACTAAATGGCTGGTATCGTCGGCTTACAAAAGAGTCTGGAACTTGATAGAGCTTATGTTGATACAGCTTATGTTTTATAATTTTATCTTTTAATTCCATTTGTCAATGAACTTTTTGAAGTCCCCTTATCACAATTATCAAAGCTGTATAATATTCATTTAAAAATAAAAAGTATAAAGATAAAATATAAAAAGAAAAAAATTTTATCTATTTTAAGAATTTGATTCAATGATGGGAAGAGAAAATACTCTCGAAACAAAAGCACATCCATGATTTACAGAAGGGATCAGAATAAAACCGTATGTACATCTCATACATGCAAAGAGGCATGAAGATACAGTAAGATCGTTTTTAAACATCCCTTTGCAATTTAAAAACAGAATAGTCTATGAATCTTAGTTTGGGATGGAAGATAAATTTCATTTCTGGAGAAATGAGTCTATTGTTATAACAACAGTGTGTGCATGTCTGAATGTTCAAAGTTCCCATGATTAAAGGCAACGTTAATTCTCACAATGAAAGTAACAGACGGAAAATATAATTAACTTCACTAATATTTATATTACACATTTAGAATTTGGACAAATATATAAGAAATACAGGCATACCTCATTTTATTGCACTTCACAGATACTGCTTTTTTTTTTTTTTTTTTTTTTTTTTTAACAAATTGAAGGTGTGTGGCAACTCTGCATCAAGTAAGTCCCTTGGCATCATTTTTCCAACAGTATGAGCTCACTTTATGTCTCTGTCACATTTTGGTAAATCTCCCAATACTTCAAATTTTTCATGACTGCTATATTTGTTATGGTGATCTATGATCAGTCATCTTTGATGTTACTATTTTAATTGTTCCAGAGCACCACAAACCATGCCCACATAAGACAACGAATTTAATTGATAAATGTGTGTGATCTGGCTGCTCCACTAACCAGCCATTTCAAACCCTTCTTTCTCCCTCTCCTTGGGCTCCCCATTCCCTGAGACACATTAATTGAGGTTGATTAATAACCCTACAATGGCCTCTAAGTTTTCAAGTGAAAGGAAGAATTGCAAGTCTCTTACTTTAAATCAAAAGCTAGAAATGATTAAGCTTAATGAGGAAGGCATGTTGAAAGCTGAGAAAGGCTGGAAGTTAGGTGCCTTATGCCAGTTAGCCAAGTTCTGAATGCAAAGGAGAAGTTTTTTTTTTTTTTTCGAGGCGGAGTTTCACTCTTGTCGCCCAGGCTGGAGTGCAATGATGAGATCTTGGCTCACTGCAAACTCTGCCTCCCAGGTTCTATCAATTCTCCTGCCTCAGCCTCCCAAGTAGCTGGGATTACAGGTATGTGCCACCACATCCAGCTATTTTTTTGTATTTTTAGTACAGATGGGGTTTCACCATGTTAGCCAGGCTGGTCTTGAACTCCTGATCTCAGGTGATCCGCTGGCCTCGGCCTCCCAAAAAGCAGGGATTGCAAGCGTGAGCCACTGTACCCAGCCGAAAAGTTCTTGAAAGAAATTACAAGTGCTACTGCAGTGAACACATGAGTGATAAGAAAGCAAACCAGCCTTATTGATGACACGAATAAAGTTTAGTGGTCTGGACAGAAGATCAAACCAGCCACAACATTCCTTTAAACAAAAGCCTCATCCAGAGCAAGATCCTAACTTTCTTCAATTCTTTGAAGGCTAACAGAGGTGAAGAAACTGCAGAAGAAAAGCCCAAGGTTAGCAGAGGTTGGTTCATGAGGTTTAAGGAAAGAAGCCGTCTCCGTAACGGAAAAGCGCAAGGTGAAGCAGCAAGTGCTGATGGAGAAGCCACAGCAAGAAAACCAGAAGATCTAGCTAAGATCATTGATGAAGGTGGCTATACTAAACAACAGATTTTCAGCAGAGACAAAACAGCCTTCTATTGGAAGAAGACACCATCTAGAATTTTCATAGCTTGAGAAGTCAATGTTTGGCTTCAAAGCTTCAAAGAACAGGGTGACTGTCTTCTAAGGGGCTAATTCAGCTGGTAACATTAAATTGAAGACAATGCTCACTGAACATTTTGAAAATCATAGGGCCCTTCAGAATTAGGCTAAATCTACTCTTCCTCTTCCTGTGTTCTATAAATGGAAGAAGAAAGCCTGAATGACAGCACATCTGTTTACAACATGGTTTACTGAGTTTTTTTAAGCACACTGTTGGGACATACTTCTCAGAAAAAAAAAGATCCCTTTCAAAGCATTACTGCTTATTGACAATGTACGTGGCCACCCAAGAGCTCTAATGGAGATGTACAATGAGATATAATGTTGTTTTCACGTCTGTTAACACAACATCCATTCTGCAGCTCATGGAACAAGGAGTAATTTTGATTTTCAGTCTTATTATTTAAGAAATACATTTGATAAGGCTATAGCTACCATAGACATGGCTTCCTCTGATGGATCTGAGCAAAGTAAATTGAAAACCCTCTGGAAAGGATTTACCATTGTAAACACCATTAAGAACATGGATTCATAGAAGGAGGTCAAAATAACATTAATGGGAGTTTGGAAGAAGTTAATTCCAACCCTCCTAGATGTCTTTGAGAGGTTCAAGACTTCAGTGGAGGAAGGAACAGCCAATGTGGTGGAAATAGCAAGAAAACTAGAATCAGAAGTGGAGCCTGAAGATGGGACTGACTTGTTGCAATCACAGGACAAAACATGAAGAGATGGGAGGGGCTTATGATGAGTGACCAAAGAAAATGGTTTCTTGAGATGGAATCTCCTCCTGGTGAAGATGCTGTGAACCCTGCTGAAATGACAACAAAAGACTTAAAATATCACATAGGCTTAGCTGATAAGGCAGTGGTAAGGTTTGAGAGAATTGACTTAATTTTGAGAGAAGTCCTACAGTAGGTAAAATGCTATCAAACAGCATCACATTCTACAGACAAATCATTCGTGAAAGGAAGAGTCAATCGGCGGAGTAAACTTCACTGTTGCCTTACTTCAAGAAATTGCCACAGCC
Source organism: Pongo pygmaeus (assembly GCF_028885625.2). Classification (NCBI taxonomy): domain Eukaryota; kingdom Metazoa; phylum Chordata; class Mammalia; order Primates; family Hominidae; genus Pongo; species Pongo pygmaeus. Next base: position 38,498,972 of record NC_072390.2, on the reverse strand, counting down.
ACCCCCACCTTCAGCAACCCCATCCTGATCAGCCAGTAGCCATTAACATCTAGGCAACACCCTCCACCAGCCAAAAGATTACGACTTGCTGAAGGCTCAGATGATTGATAGTTTTAGCAACGAAGTTTTTTTAATTAAGGTATACACATTGTATTTTTAGACATAATGCTACTGCACACTTAACAGACTACAGTGCAAAGTAAACTTAACTTTTATATGCACTGGGAAACCAAAAAATTCATGTGACTCACTTTATTGTGATATTTGCTTTAGTGCAGTGGGCTAGAACCAAACCTGCAATGTCTCTGATGTATGCCTGTAAATCTTAGTTGAAAGTCATCAAACTTGGTTTAATCAATAGCTTATATCCAAAGAAAAAGAGATTGTATAAAATCATACAGAAAATGCACACCCTCAATACTTTTTTTTTTTTTTTTTTTTTTTGAGACGGAGTCTCACTCTGTCACCCAGGCTGGAGTGCAGTGGCTCAATCTAGGCTCACTGCAACCTCTGCCTCCTGGGTTCATGCCATTCTCCTGCCTCAGCCTCCAAAGTAGCTGGGACTACAGGCGCCTGCCACCATGCCTGGCTAATTTTTTGTATTTGTAGTAGAGATGGGGTTTCACCATGTTAGCCAGGATGGTCTTGATCTCCTGACCTCGTGATCTGCCTGCCTCGGCCTCCCAAAGTGCTGGGATTACAGGCGTGAGCCACTGCACCCAGCCAATACTTTTATAAAACATCTTTATTGAGATAAAATTCAAAAATCATAAAATTCACCCACTTAAAGTGTACAATTTAATAAGTCTTTAGAATACTAATAGAGTAATATTATAGTTATGCAACTACCACTACCATCTAAGTTTAAAATATATATATTTTTGAAACAGGGTCTCGTGCCTTCACGGCTCGCTACAGGCTCAACATCCTGGGCTCAGATGATCCTCCCACCTCAGCCTTCCAAAGAGCTGGGACTACAGCTGTGCACCCAGCTAATTTTTTGTAGAAATGGAGTTTCGCCACATTGCCAGGCTTGTGTCAAACTTCTGGGCTCAACTGGTCCACTCACCTCAGCTTCCCAAAGTGCTGAAATTACAGGTGTGAACCATTGTGCTCTGCCTAAAATATTTTCATTCCCCCAAAGAAACTATGTACCATGTATCCGTTAGCTGTCACTCCACACTGTTCCCTCACCTACCTCCACACTGAAGCAAGCAATAATCTATTTTCTGCCTCTGTAGATGTACCTGTCCTAAAGATGTCATATAAATGGAATCATATAGTATATGGTCTTTGTGACTGGTTTTTTTCACATAACATGTTTTCAAGGTTCCTCCATACTATAGTACATATCTGTACTTCATTCCTTTCTATTGCTGAATAATATTCCATTGTATGAATGCATCACATGTTGTTTATCCATTCATCAGTTGATAGACATCTGAGCTGTTGCCACTTTTTGGCTATTATGGATAATAATATGGAGTGGTGTTTTTATTTCTCTTGTGTATATTCCTACGAGTGAAACTGCTGTTTCATATAGTTTGACATTCTGAGGAACTGTTGAACTGGGTCCAGAGCAGCCACACCGTTTCACATTCCCACTGGCAATGAATGAGGGTTCCAATCACTCTGCATCCTGCCCACACTTGTTATTGGCTGTCTCGTCTACTGTAGTTAGCTTGGTGGGTGTGAAACAGTATCTTACTTGGTTTTGATTTGTTTCCTTAGTGATTTATGATACTGCCTATCTTCCTTGGAGAAATGTTTCTTCAGATCCGTTGTCATTTTTTTTTTTTTTGAGAGACCGAGTCTCGCTTTGTCACCCAGGCTGGAGTGCAGTGGCACGATCTTGGTTCACTGCAAGCTCCGCCTCCCAGGTTCACGCCATTCTCCTGCCTCAGCCTCCCAAGTAGCTGGGACTACAGGCGCACGCTACCATGCCCAGCTAATTTTTTGTATTTTTTTTTTTTTTTTAGTAGAGACAGGGTTTCACCATGTTAGCCAACATGGTCTCAAGCTCCTGATCTCATGATCCACCCGCCTCGGCTTCCCAAAGTGCTGGGATTACAGGCGTGAGCCACCATGCCAGGCCCCATTGTCCATTTTTAAATTGGCTTGTCTTTTTATTATTGAGTTGTAACCGTTCTTTACATATTCAGAATACAAGTCCCATATCAGATATATAACTTGCAAATATTTTCTCCCATTCTGTGGGTTGTCTTTTCACTTTCTTGATTGTATTGTTTATAGCACAAATGTTTCATTTTGATGTAGTTCAATTTATTTATTCTTTTGTCACTGTGCTTTTAGTGTCATGTCTAGGAAACGAAGGCCTAACCCAAGGGTTCTAAAGTTTTAGATCTTACATTTAGGTCTATGTTCCACTTTTGAGTTAATTTTCGTGTAGAGTGTAAGGGTCCAACTTCATTCTTTTGCATTTGTGAATACTCAGTTGTCCCAGCACGTGGTCTGGCTTTGTCACCCAGGCTGGAGTGCAGTGGCATGATCTCTGATTACTGCAACCTCCACCTCCCGGGCTCAAGCCATCCTACCACGTCAGCCTCCCGAATAGCTGGGACTACAGATGTGCACTACCACGCCTGGCTAATTTTTGTATTTTTTGCAGAGACGGGGTTTCACCATGTTGCCCAGGATGGTCTCAAACTCATAAGCTCAAGCAATCTGCCTGCCCTGGCCTCCCAGAGTGCTGGGATTATAGGCATTGAGCTACTGTGCCTGGCTGAGAAGACTATTCTTTGCCCACTGATGTGTCTTGATGTCCATGTCAAAAGCAAATTGATCATAAGGCCGGGCGTGGTGGCTTATGCCTGTAAGCCCAGCACTTTGGGAGGCCGAGGCGGACAGAGCACCTCAGGTCAGGAGTTTGAAAACAGCCTGGCCAACGTGGTGAAACCCCATCTCCGCTAAAAATATAAAAATTAGCCGGGCATGGTGACGCACACCTATAGTCTCAGCTACTTGGTAGGCTGAGGCATGAGAATCACTTGAACCTGAGAGGTAGAGGTTGCAGTGAGCCAAGATCATGCCACTGCACTCCAGCCTGAGTGACAGAGCAAGACTCTGTCTCAAAAAAAAAAAAAAAAAGTAAATTAATCATAAATGTAAGACTTATTTCTTAATTCTCACTGATCCATATGTCTATTCTTATGCTAGTACCATACTGTCTTGATTACTTTGTAGTAAGTTTTGAGAGTAGGAAGTGGAGTTTTCTTTTTCCACTTTCCATTTTTTCCTTCTTTTTCAATATTATTTTGGCTATTTTGGGGCTCTTGAGTTTAGGATCAGTTTGTTAATTTCTGCAAAAAAAATAAAATGCTGTGATGGTGATAGACACTGCATTCAATCTGTAGCTCAATTAGGAAAGTACTGCCATCTTAACAATACTGAGAGTTCTGATACAAAACATGGATATCTTTTCAGTAGTATTTTTTAAAATGTTAAACTGCTTTAATTTGTATCATTATGGAAATAAAAATAAGCAAACAAAACTATGGGGTAGAGTAGATACCATGCACAAAATAATGAATAATTATATTCTGGCCCCCTATTTCTTGAGAATTTCTCATCATTTAAGAGCTACACAGAGCTGTTTATAGTCCTTGATTTTAACAATGCTACCACTGGAGCTATAATCTAATAAGGAGCTAAAAATATATATACTGAAATATTTATTGCAGTACTTACTATCACATTTAAATATTGGGAAACAACAGTCAAATATCCCAGCCACAATTTCCCAACAACAGGAAAATAGTAGATTATTAACACAAGGGAAATCTAAGTAGTCTGCCTGCATATCAATTATTTACTTAAAAAATTATGTTAATACTTGTAAACATCAGATTTGTAAACAAAATGCAGAAAGTCTCGTATGTATAAAGATTACAAAATAATTTTAAGTAAAACAGCTTAGAATGTAATTATCACTAGGTTACTTTTATGACATTGCTTAACATCTTAAAATAATTATGTATGTGTTTTGAAATGAGAGGATCTCCTTGTCACCTGTAGCAAGCAGAAGGACACACTGCAACAACCCACTTACTTACATGGAATTCAGCACTAATGCTGCTGAGTGGCAGAATTGCTTTAGCAATATTGCTAGAAAGGTCACCTAGCAATAGATTATGCTTTTGCTCCCTACCCTTAGGACTATGTAGGTAAGGGAAAGCTCATCCTCTTAGGCACACATAATAAGCTTAGGGATATAAATCAATATTAACCTTCTACTTGCTTTTCAACCCAACAGATAGGTAGGGTTAGAAGGACAGCAAGTGTATTGGGGTTACTAACATCTTCTCATTTCGGTAAACAGTCATTAAGCCACACAATATGGATTTATCTCACTGGAAAGTGAGATACAAATACATCCTTCATATCCTCTACACCAAATTAGATCAATCTCTCATTTTGTATACTTCTAAAAATAAACAGAAATCTTTTTTGGTGCCTGAGCATTAACAGAACCACATAGGATGCAGGAAGAGAAGACTACAATTAACAGAACTTCAGGGAATTATTTCTCTTCCTGCATTGCCTTTTTCCTGATCCTATAAATAAAAACATTACATCATGCTGACAAGGCATGCTGTTCCAAATACAAGAGGCAGGCTTGCCCTTCAACAGATGCAAAGAAACACAGCCACCAAACAGCTCTGATAATGTCAACATACCCTAGAGATGGGGGAGAGCACAGGCCCTTCTGCACTGGCCATATTCTTCATGATCCCCCAGGGTCTCCCTGTTCTTTCTTCTATCTGATAAATAAATCACCAAAGGGGTCAACGTCTGCTCTCCTGTCCCTGTCACAATGATGAACTGATGGGCTAAAGAATCACAGAGACCTCCCACTAATTCTGGGGGTCACTGATGGAAAATGGAACTTTATCTTAATAAACATACAGAAAGAAAACACTAAAGCCCACTTTTAAAAGGCACCTCTCACAGTTGATGGCACCCGAAGTCATGGATGGAAGTAAGGTCCAGAGACAGAACACAGGCACGCCGGGGACAGAAGTGTAAAGAAAGTCCTTCACACGGAGCATTGTAGGGAATTGAAAATGAGGGGGAGGAACCTCCACCCTCTTGAAAGGAACCAGCAAACCCGGGTGACATGAATATGGCGATGTAAAGGTCAAGCATCAAAGCCATCCCCACAGACACTGAGAGGGTTTGGGGGAAGCGCATCCTATCATTGTCCCTTTCTCAGCAGGAACGAGTGAGGGAAGGGGAGGACACAACAGAGTGGTGGACGGGCAGAGAGGGCTGTGTCTTTTCTGAAAAAACAAACAAGGCAGCTTCAAATAGGAGAAAGATTATATAATGAGGCTCCCAGGGCAGGACCATAGCTACCTGATGACTTCAACATTGCAGGACTCCCTAGTCTTTACTGAAATCCGAACTGTTCCATTCTTGACTCCCTACAGACGATGCTGCCAATACATCTGGAGCTCACTCAGAGCCAAGAGCTGAGATGAGGTGAAGACACCAATGTGATTTTTACCTATGTCTGTGTGTATGTTAACATCTATTTGCATGTATGTGTATGTGACAAATATACACCAATACAAATATAAAAGATAAAGTTCATTTAATATATTTTTTACTTCAATTAAATTTAATTCAGTTCTTTATAATCCCATCTTTGAAATAAAAATGTGACTCTCAAGAAATGAAACTGATTGTTTAGCCAGCACACTGGAATTTAAATAGCTGATTTGGTCCCCTCCTTAGTAGATCGTCTTCTTATTTCAATTATCAAGACATTTTTGCAACTTCTTCTTTGGAACTGACTTTAGAAACACATTTAGGTGCCACAAGAAAAGTAAACAGTCCTTGATAACCAACGTCATTTCTTAAAAAAGAAATGACATAGAGCAATAGATTTTTCTATCAGTAGCCTCATCTATTCATTCAGCAAACATACATTGAGGTCCAGTCCTGTGCTAGGCCCAGATTTCGATTTCCAAAAACCAAACCTAAGGTTTTAAAATGTCAGCATGCAGGATATTCACAACGTATGGGCTCAAGCTCAGGAGGCAGTTTCAAAATTAAGGTCAGGAGTTTGAGACCAGCCTAGCCAACATGGTGAAACCCCATCTCTACTAATAATACAAAAATTAGCCAGGCGTGGTGCACGCCTGTAATCCCAGCTACTCGGGAGGCTGAGATAGGAGAATCACTTGAACCCAGGAGGCAGAGGTTGCAGTGAGCCAAGATTGCGCCACTGTACTCCAGCCTGGGCGACAGAGCAAGACTCCGTCTCAAAAAAAAAAACAGTTCTCAAAATGTTTGCATAGGAACTTTGTTAGAATATGTTCATTAACTTTATAGAAAACTAATTTCATTTATTTGAATATCTGAACACTTATTTAGAGGTAAATAATATTAAAAATTAGTTACATTACTAAATAGTCACACCATATAAGGTATGTGTGTGAAAGTATGTATTCACAGAAAACCAAATCCTTACATGTCACATACAAAGTAGATTGTTAAAGCTGAAAGAGTAAAAAGTTGTGTAAGTCTGTATTGCTTAAAGAAGAGCAGAGAGAACTGAAAACAGTTTATGAAAATATAGACTTGTCCCTAATATTATAAAAATAATCAAGAAAAATACTCATTAAGTGCTTGTATCTTAATGGACATAACACTACCACAGGTTTAACTGAATGAAAATTAAGTGAACATTAATGGAAAATACAGAAATTCAAAATTATAACTACCAATTCACATTTGAAAATTGAGATTCCTATATAACCCATCGGTCAGCCTCCTAAACATTGTTTGCGTTGTGGAAATTCAGAGATAAGTTAACAGCTGTATAGTACATACATGTCCTATAGCTACACCCATAACCAATTTTGCCAATCACAGGCCTTGCTTTATTGACAGCTCTCAACACCAAATTCTTTTTCCCCAAAAGAAAAAAAAAAAAAACACGAAAATTTGATACCTGACTTCCCATGCTTAAGCACTCAGTAGGAATAATAACCACCATCACACCATTACTTAGACAGCGTTTGCCACATGCTAGGTACTGTATTCACACATTCATTCCCCCCAGCAACGTAGTAAGTCACATGGGAGGAGTCAAGGAAAATAGGATCAGCTGTAAGGACAACACAAGTGGGCAGAGAAGGTTCGAGGCACGGTACTATAGACACACAGTGGGGAGAAGCGGAGGCAGCGAGACAAGGGAATTCTTTCTGCAGTTTGGCAAAGAGGATCCTGTGCTCACCCGCTGGGGTGCAAACGGACCTCACCACCATGGTGTAGCACTCACTGCAACATCAACTGAGGCCATAACAGAAAACAGCGAAGTCACCACAACGAGGTTTATGCAAGTGGCACGACAGGAGCAGATCTGTGGAAGAAATCCTCCTATATTCACTCTACAGAGTCCCAAACAATGAAGGGCAAAGTATGTAAAAAGTTAACAAAACTAAAAGAAAAAGTGTACACTGAACAGGATTTGAAAATAATGAGTACAGAAGAATGAACACTGACGGGCACAGACTGAGCTAGTCACCCTGCATGTTAGCAAGCTTACACAAAAGCAGCTGTTCAAATAATTTCACAGATTCTGAGTCACTGAAGAAACAAAGATGGTGTCATATAATGCACCTGCCCTAAATTAAAGCCCCTAGACCATGTTCTGTGAGTACGTGTTGATAAAAAGAGCTCAAGGGGCCCTATTTCTAACCTAAATGCTCACTGAAAAGAAAAAAAATTCTTTGTAAGCAAATTCATTGGAAGGAGTCATGTATGTTTCATAAACTGAGTCAGGGCCTTTGAGGCCTTACAAAAAGCCTTTGGCAAGGGCTATATCACAGCCTCCCTGGGCAGAGTTCCTCATCTGCAAATGAAGGATGACACCATCATTTCTGATCCCTTCCTACACATACCTGGGAAGAGCAATGAAACGCTGCTGTCTGGGCATCTTGGGGATAATAACAACCATATTTCAAGTTAGCCTTAAAATCTTTTCATCCTCTGGGCCTTTGGGAAGAGCCAAACAGAAACACTCATCATATTCTGTCTGGCCCTAAAGCTACAGCTCACTAAATAACAGTAGTCACAGATCTTGTGTGTTTTTTCTTAAAACTTAACTGTGTTAAGTGCCGCTTAACTGTGAAGGAGTTCTAGCATCTACCCTCTGCACTCTGATCACAATTATCTACCCCCAAATAGACTACATATCTACTAAGAGCTATAATGTGAACTATGTACCTCCAAAAACCATATTTACAGGAATCCTTTGATGAAGCCGTGGCTTATTTCTAGAACCATCTTGACAACAAGGAATGACTGCTTATTTTTAGTATTCACTCAATCCTTTATAGGAATTAGTCATGGCACAAACTAAAACCATGTCAAAGTAAGATTTTTGGAAAAAAAAAGTTATTAGCTTAACCAAAAGTTGAGCAATGTTGTTTTAAAATGAAAAATTGCTCAAATGGCAAGCATAACAAAATATAAATTCTGATTTTCACATTTCTGTTTAACAACTTCAAAACCCAATTTAGAGCATTCATTCATCAGCAGAATAAAGAGACAGAATTCTAACAAACGTCCAAAGCTAAGGGGCCTCACTGCCCTGCTGCACACAATTTTAAACTTTAGGCTTCTAGATGGATCACTGAAGAGATGACTGATGTAAATCTCTGAATTCTACACTTTACTCGTCAATGCACCAATTAGAAACAGTAACCGGTCACCATGAATTTACTGTCCCCTTGTAATAAACATCTGTTAAACACTAAATCCAGCAAATCTCTGTTAAACACTAAACCCTGTATCATCGTGTTCAAAGCTACTCAGAACTTATGTCTGCCCTTTAAGGAATCTAAATCTAAGGAAGCGCTCATCCTGAGTCCAGGCACAGTGGCTCACACCTGTAATCTCAGCACTTTGGGAAGCCGAGGCTGGAGGATCTCTTGAGCCCAGGAGTTTGAGACCTGACTGGCCAACACAGGGAGACCCCATCTCTAAAAACAAAAATTCAAAAATTAGCCAGGCATGGTGCCGCACACCTGTAGTCCCAGCTACTTTGGAGGCTGAGGTTGGAGAATCGCTTGAGCCTGGAAGGTTGAGGCTGAGGCTGCAGTGAGCTATGACTGTGCCACTGCACTCCAGCCTGGGCAACAGAGTGAGACCCTGTCTCAAAAAGGAAAAGAAAAAAAAAAGAATGAGAGAAAAAAAGGGAGAAACACAACCAAGGGCTCACGAGCCTGTATGCAAAGAAAAACAATTTCAAGATAATGAGAACAAAAAAATTTGGACATGGGTTTAAATAATTCAGATCTTGGTGGGCTTTCTGTACTCAATTTTATTATATTGTATTTTATATATTTATTTTTGAGATGGAGTCTCACTCTGTCACCCAGGCAGGAGTGCAATGGTGCGATCTCGGCTCACTACAACCTCTGCCTCCCAGGTTCAAGCGATTCTCGTGTCTCAGCCTCCCAAGTAGCTGGGATTACAGGCATGCACCACCATGCCCAGCTAGTTCATTGTATTTTTAGTGGAGACAGGGTTTCACTATGTTGGCCAGGCTGGTCTTGAACTCCTGATCTCAGGTGATACACCTGCCTCGGCCTCCCAAAGTGCTGGGATTGCAGGCATGAGCCGCCATGCCCAGCTTATATCTCAATTTAACTGCTGGTATAATCTCTAAAACACATCTTCCATATATAAAGCGCTTAGAAAATGGCTCTGCATGGTCTTCAGATTTAAGGAGTCACCTTATGAAGGAGAAAAATGACTGGGAAAGTAATATACATTCCATTGCCTGCATCCCCACCCCAAAAAGAACAAATCATTCCTGTGCCCATGAAAGCATTTCTAGGCAAAAATCTTCAAAAGGACTCATGGGGGCTGATTTCTCTGAGTGCCTGGTTAACAGGAGGACAGACGGTAAAATCTCAAACTGATTCCCTGATAACTATTGGTAACAACATAGACAGAGCAGCTACTATAACAGCTATCTTACTTCATAGGTGTGATTAATTTCTTATATTTTCATTTTTCTACAAATCCTCATAACCTCAAACAAGCAGATAAAAAGATATGCAAAGGAGAAGTAGATTCCAAAGGCCAGCGCATTTCTGGTTCTGGAGTGAGACAACCCATGCTCACTCACTGGGTAAGCACAGGGAGTTACTTGAAGCCCTCTTAGATCCTTGTTCATTTTTTCTATAACATGCAGATGACAATTTTATACCTATGTCACAGGGTTGTTCTGAGGATGAAATGGAAGAGCGTGTGTAAAGCTCTTGACGCAGTACTGAGCCAAATTAAGCACATGAAAATGTGATAAAAGCTCCTAATATTTCAAAGCTCATGTTGCCCTGATATTTAAGGCAGTAACTTTTGTATAAGTCAATTGTTAGCCAAGATCAAAGTTTAGAAAGAGATTATTAGTAACTCAGAGAGGGAAAAAATTGTATTTTGTATTTTTCAACTCAGCAACTAAATAATGCTCACATGCCTTAGGTTGGAAATGCACCAATCTTGTGTCATTAGCAATGAGGAATCTTACCCCTACTTCGCCCACATCTTCTGAACAGAAGGTAACTGACTAACATCCTGGGTTCCTGGAAGAGTCTTCCCTAGCAATGATGCAAGGAAAGGCAAAAGAACAAAATGCTCCTGGGCCCTGTGACATTCTGGCTCGTTTTAATACCAGTCCTCAAGTGAGAATCAGAGATTTGATCATCAGAGGCTTTATTTTAAAAAGATGAGGAAGGTACAGTACCTCTAGTCGTTGTATCCGTCCCTTGAAAAACATAAAGAGGGAAGAATTTGGATAAGCAGCTTCTTTTTTAAGGAGAATTTCCTTAGCTTCATCCAGGCCTGCCTTGTTATCACTGCCATCCAAGGCAAAAAACGGGCGGACTACAGTATGATACCAGAGCAGAGCTAATCTAGAGGAAAAGGGAGAGAAACATTGAGCACATAACTTTTCTTACACCGTTTCCATTTTTCAAAACTCCAGTATGTGTTCTTCCAATACTAATCTTCCCAAAAAGCTTACTATGCAGTCTCTGAAGAAGTAAAATCAGAGACTTTCCCCATTTTAATGTTAATATTTAGAAAACTGCAACTTTAGCACGATATATAAATCAGAAGACACCCTTCCCTCAGGGGAGAGGAGAATAAAGTAACAGGAGCATTTAGCTTTTCTGAGCCTTCTAGATGGATCGCTGAAGAGATGGCTGACATAAATCTCTGAATTCTACACTTTACTCATCAATGCACCAATCAGAAATGGTAACTGGACACCATGAATTCACTGTTCCCTTGTAATAAAAGCTTTATTTATTTATTTTTGGCAAAAGGAAAACGTTGTTTTCTCTTGCGTTCACAAAACTTAGGGTATAAACCTAGAATCTAACTTTAAATATCATGTACAAATAGGTCAAAAGGAAAAAGAAAATTTAAAACAAAGAATAAATTTAAATATGGAAACCACAGACACAAATTATACTAAGTTGGGTTAAAATAAGTGAGAGGATAAGACAAAGGGCCCTTTCTCTGGCCTTTGAAGATGCTCAATTTAAAAAACAAGCAAATAAATAAATTCAGATTCTCTTGCTCCAAACTCATTACTTAAAAAAAAAAATGGCCATGTTAAACTAGGTAAACAAAACAGTCATTGGGATTTGTAATCCCAGCTACTCGGGAGACTGTGGCAGGAGAATTGTTTGAACCGGGACCCGGGAGGCAGAGGTTGCAGTGAACCAAGATTGTGCCACTGCACTCCAGCCTGGGCTACAGAGCAAGACTCTGTCTTAAAAAAAAAAAAAAAACACACAGACAAAAATGTTTAACCAACATGTCAAATATTTTTATGTAAATGCATACTTCTGGTGTGCTTATACATTTGGTTCTCTTATGGAGCTCATATTAATTACATTATGATTTCTATTCATTTCTTTATCAGAGATAAGCATAAAATATTAAGATATAAACAGACAAATGATCACAAGTTAACAAACCTGTTAATTCACATTAATAAAGGACAACTGTGTAATTTAATGAGTTTAGGGAGGCATAATTTTTTTAAATGAAAAATTAATGATATTTTTAAGTAGCTATCAGTTGATTAAGAGTTAACATCCAAATTTCTCAATACTGAGACAAGTAGAAATAGAGGTAAGGTCCTCTGTGAATCAACATTTTTGTGGAAAATTTTGACAAGTGCTATAACGTTAGACAAAGAATATCCGGAATCTTGTTAAATTACTCAAGTTACAAATGGTAGTTATTTGCCAGACTAAAACAAACAAACAAAAAACACATCACTTTTAACTGATGTAGAAATTGGTGAATTCTTGTTCTAGATAGTTATATCAGCTTCCTCATGCTCTCCTGCTTAAATAATTATTATTTAAGTTTAAACCAAGGAACATAACATGACTCAGTTTAGTGGAAGAGCACAAAATATCCATGTCACATATAGGAAACCACCTTGAACCATCAAGGAAAATTACCCAATGTGAGAATTCTTTATAAGAATAAAAATTTCAGAACCACAGAAAAAGCTTATCAAATTTGTACCTCCTAAGTCCAAAAATCAGAATCGTGAATCTCAGAGACTGTGGTCAAAGTCACAAAAACTGCTTATAAAATCATTTGAGGTTTTAAAATACACGACTTGTGAGACTAGTGAACAACGCCTTGTTCTCTAACTAACGTCAGCTTAGAACCATCACCACGACCACAGAACACAGTCCTTGGTGTTGCGTTGAAAGACATAAGACACAGCATCCTGTCAACCAACCAAACATTTTACCTGAAGTTTCCTTTAAAGTCTTTGATTGTCGTTTACTTACTTTCAACACTATATTATCTACCAAAGCATTGCAATACAGCTACTCACGTAGCTAAAGGGGCCTTCATGTCCTTACTTTCGCTTGCATACATCAGTGAAGAAAGCCCCTGTAGGCGGTCTCCAGGAAAACCCAGCAGGTTGATGATTTTGAGCAGGTTTGGGGGCACCATGGATATGCAAAGGTGAAAAAGGCCATATCCAAAGCTAACAGCACCTTTCAGTCTGTTCAGAGACTCCTCAGACACCCCTTCAGCCACAATGTGATTATCATTTGCAGCATCAGAAGTCAAGGACTCTTCAGTTAGCTTCTTCTGATATAGCTCCTGAAGGGCATTGATGTCCAGATAGCATTTATTGTAAATCTTCCAGGCTTTCCTAAGGATCCACCCACCTTTGATATAAGCTAAAAAGAGAAGGGGAGAAAAGATTCAAAAACATTCAACATAACTTTTCTATTTCTATAGTAAAGGATACTGAACAGTAACCTGAAAATCAAGCCAAAAATGTAAAAAACAAAAAAATTATTATCTATTGTTGTACCCAGTGTTCTTATAGTGCTGTCTTATTTCTCATCAGTCTCCCTTCCCTACACTGGATGATGATTGGTAAGCATGTGTTTCTGCTCATTGTTCTATGAAGCCCTTTATGCAGTACCTAGAGTATGGTATGTAATATACATTGAATGAATGAATGAATCACCTGAATCCAACATCTTTTCACGTGTTCTGTGAAACCCTCCATTGCCTTTCTGAATTACTATACTGCTTTCCTGATAAACTTTTTTAATAATCCTTGCATTTGCCTACCCTGTGTTACATTCCTCCTCAAAAGCAAGTTCTTGGTCTAGGTCTAGGTGACCATTAAATTTCTAGACAAGGTTGGGCATGGTGGCTCATGCCTGTAATCTCAGCACTTTGGGAGGCCGAGGTGGGCAGATTACTTAAGTCCAGGAGTTTGAGACCAGGCTGAGCAACATGGAGAAACCTCATCTCTATAAAACATATAAAATTTAGGCAGGCGTGGTAGTGCGCACCTGTAGTCCCAGCTACGTGGGAGGCTGAGGTGGGAGGATTCCCTGAGCCCGAGAGGTCAAGGCTGCAGCGAGACACAACTGTGCCACGGCACTCCAGCCTGGGCAACAGAGTGAGATCCTGTCTCAAAAAGAAAAAAGAAAGAAAAAAATGTATACCCAAGCACCAAGCATTGCGTCTTGCCAAAAAAATAAAATAAGCAGGCAAAAAAGATTAATATTTACTGGGTAAAAAAATAGCCAGTTTATTATCAAAAAAGTCATTCATGTTAAATGCAAAATGTAAAGACCTCCCAATTCATGTATATCTGAGGCCTACTGTGTGGCTTAAGCACACCTTATCAGAATGGCTTTATTTGGTTTATGAAATTGGGGTTTATCCATTGCCCCAACCACAGTGAAGTAGCAATAAAAAAGTTACTGCACAGCAGAAGGTACAAATCTCTTATCTTTAAAGCCACTTCTACTATTTTCTGTTAGGCCAATTTTTCTTAACAGAGCCCTCTTAAGAACACATACCACAAAGACGACTTGAAGTATAAGAGGTAAGACATAGGATTTACCACCTCCCTCCACCACTGGCCCCTGTCAGGACCCTGCTGTTGCCCACTCCTCCTAGGAATATTTTTACCTTCAGATGAGTAGGAAGGGCTGGGGGAGGTCAACTTACATGGGACTATCTGAGTGCATCATCATCGCATTTTTGAGGAAAGGATTTTCTGTAGGGAATTTTCTGTAAAATAAAGTTCTCTCATAACTATGAGAGAGCTGATCCACTTGGCAAGTTAATAATATGATACCAACTCTGACCCTCATGCACAAATGGACAACATGAACTGTCAGACTTCCAGGCCCTTTAGAACAGTAGGAAAAGTGGTTTTCAGAAAGGCATTTTTAAATTTCAGAAAATTTATGAAATAAAATAAAATCTGATTTACAAAAACCCAATCCCGGAATTGAGAGTGATCTAAGAATAGATGTGTAGAAAAGAGTTGATGCAGCAGGCCTGACTGCTATCCTTCAATAGAACTGCTAACAAGGTTGGCCCTTGGCTGGAATGGAAGCTTGGATTCTGGGAAAGTTCTTACCATTTCCAGGACTGATAAGAGTGGCTCACTGTGTGCACCTAAACTGTCTGCACAAATAATATGATGTACACTGAACACTGGTTTTTCTTCTGGGAGTCTGGAATTTGTCTATGTGCAAGGTAGGGGTGCCTACATGATCGGCCCCCAATAAAAACTCTGGCATTAAGTCTCTAATGAGATTCTCTGGTTGGTGACATTTCATTTGTGTTGTCATAACTCATTGCTGGGGCAAATTAGCACATCCTGTGTGACTCCCCGGAAAGCAAAGCCTTGGAAGCTTGTGCCTGGTCTCCCTGGACTCCGCCGCCCCATGTGCTTTTTCCCTTTGCTGATTTTCCTTTGTATCTAAGGAACACAAATGAACTACAAAACATAATCTAAGCCCTCCAAATATCTACAATAAAATTAGGAAAGAAAACCAATACAAATGAAAAAATAAGACTGCAACATAATTTAGCTGTAAGAAGTCACAGCTAAAAATATGACTGTAAGATGAGTCTTGCATGTAAGTCATCAAACCTGGAGGTGGTCTTGGGGACCCCCAATCCATGGTATCAAGCTATTATTTTACTTAAATACATCAATTTTCTGACAAATGATGAACATATCACCCATGGGATCACATTTAAAAACAACTATCCTACAACTGCTGGGTGATTAATGTCCTATAGTCTACCTCCACTAAAAAGAATGCTATAGGGTAGAATGAACAAGTAAAACAAATTAATCTGCGAAGTTTTTTTAGTAACTTTAAAATAATTAAAGTAATACATCTGAAACAATTTCTTCTCATTCATTCTACTTAACAAGAATAGTTACTGTACAAACACCATATTTCAAGCACTGTTCTGGGTGAATCGAAGTGAAATAAGACAGAGATCCTTCCTTTAAGAGGCTCAATGACTTTCTCCCCTCCTAAATGGAAGCACTGTGGGAAAAGAAAGCCTGGAGAAAACCTTGAAGCTTCTTTTATACTAACAAAGTGGATTTTTAAGTGTCTGGATTGATCCAGCATGCCCACAAACAAGAAAGATGATGCTCAGTTACAATCCAAAAAGCCAAAGATTTAACAGAAAAGCAGAAAAAAATAGAAACTAGAATATATATTCTTGAGAGCACAGAGGCAAGTGGAATCTAATTGAAAATAAATAATCACTGGCTGCAGATTTTAAACAAATCTGTAAAACCCTAAAAACATCGATTGGCTATTGTTTCTATTATGTGTCTGGCACTGTGCTTGCCATCTGAGGAACACCAAAGAACTATAAAATATAGTCCAATCCCGCCTAATGCCCACAATAAAATTAGAAAAGAAAATAAACGCAAAGGAAAAATTAAGCACGCAACTTAACATATATATTTAAATGTTCTATTGGGTCATATATAGAAAGAGTGAAAACAAATAATGCTGAGATGATGGATGAATTGTTCTTTTTTATCTCCTTTTTCTGTCATTAAATAGTTTTCCATGTAGTAAACACATAAATAAGAGAGTGCAAAATAGTTACTGCAGGATTTCGGAAGAACGCTTTACTCCTACCCATTCTTAACTGGAAATTTGGAGGGATAAATTTAACTCCATTTTATCCTGTATTTTCCAGGCTACCTCAGCTTTATTAAAGGAAGTAAAGCTTGCACTAAAGGAAAGGGAACACCTCAGGAGAGAGGAGCAGGAATGCCAGCAGGAAGGAGCAGATGGGCGAGCGGCTTGGAGGCAGAGTGAAGCAGGGGACACACTGGGACAAAAGGGTGCAAGCCCAACAGAGGAGTAAACACCTGCTCCCAGAGAAACAGCATTTCTCAACGTGACGTCGAAGGGACCAGGATTAAAGACATGAATGCTAACAATTCTGACCTCAGGTGAGGAGATACAGAAATGGATGGTAGAACTGGAAACAAACGTGAAGAATCCATCCACTCCTCAGTGCGTGGAACTAAATCAATAAAACACAACAGAAACCTCCACGGTGAAAACCCCACTCTTCTAGAATAAGAATATAATGAGTTCAATCTGTCTTTAATTTTGTGCCTAAGATGGGTGCCAATGCCTGAAAGCACATGTTAAAGTCTATGGTAACAAGCTGTAAGGTCCTTAATTTGAGCCAAGGAAACAGAACCCAACGTTTTCGACTGAGTCAAAGATGATAAACTGAAGTATGTCAACACAAACTTAATGCCCATGTCGAGAGAGGCTTTGCTTTTACTACATTCTGCATCCAACTTGGCACTGAAACAGGTTCTCGGGACTTGCCCTACTCTCCATCCCACACTCTGTGAAGCAAAAATTCCAGCCACAGCCAGGCCAAGCAGGAGGAGGCAGAGGCTGGGGGAGGATGCGGCACAGAGTACAGGACGCTCTGCACTGTGGCTCCTACAGGGGCCACTCCAGCAGCTCCACGCAAGGACACAGCAGCTGAGTGCATGTCTTCCCAACAAGCAGAGAACGCGCTATTTAAGAGCCATACACCCTGCACAGCCTTTCATCTGGCTGCTCTGAAAGGTCAAGTATAAAGCATTCAGCTGTCTTTATCTCTGTGTCTGTGGAGGGAGGTGGAGACAGCAGAAAACCACAGACCAGGCCGGGCACGGTGGCTCATGCCTGTAATCCCAGCACTTTGGGAGGCTGAGGCAGGCAGATCACTTGAGGTCAGGAGTTCAAAACCAGCCTGGCCAACATGGTGAAACCCTGTCTCTACTGAAAAATACAAAAAAATCAGCCGGGCATGGCCGCAGGTGCCTATAGTTCCAGCTACTCAGGAGGCTGACGCAGGAGAATAGCATGAACCCAGGAGGCGGAGGTTGTAGTGACCCAAGATTGTGCCACTGCACTCCAGCCTGGGCAACAGACAATTTGTCCCACCTTATGAGGACCAGGCAACAACTAGCTGAGAGATGGAGGGAGCGAGAGGAAACCCTGCCCCATACGGGGACAGAAGTCTTCCCTGGGAAAGGACAAGAGCTGCTTGCAAAATGGGAATATCAAGTTACATGAAATTGATCTTGGATAAATTTTGTAATTTTTCAGGGGGACTGTATCTGGTGCAAGCATCTACTAAAGCCTGTCTGTCCAACTGTCCCGGAAGGAGGCTGGTTAACCCATGGTAATTTAGGCTTGCCTTTCTTGTGTCCCCAATGATAGACTTTTTTTTTTTTTTGAGACAAGGTCTCACTTGGATTGCCCAGGCTGCAGTGCAGTGGCACTGTCTCACCTTACTGCAGCCTTGACCTCCCAAGCTCAGGTGATTCTTCCACCTCAGCCTCCTGAATAGCTGCGACTACAGGCACACGCCACCAAGCCTGGCTGATTTTTTGTATTTTTAGTAGAGATGGGTTTTGCCATGTTGCCCAGGCTGGTCTCAAACTCCTAGACTCAAGCAATCCACCCACTTCGGCCTCCCAAAGTGCTAGGAGCCACCGTGCACAGGTGTGAGCCACTGTTCCTGGCCCAAGACTTTGAAGGACAAAAGATGATTTAGTTTTCACCTGTCAGCCCACTGCCTCGTTATCTTCAACCTTCACCAACAGACTTTTTTTTTTAAATTATACTTTAAGTTCTAGGGTACATGTGCACAATGTGCAGGTTTCTTACATACGTATACATGTGCCATGTTGGTGTGCTGCACCCATTAACTCGTCATTTACATTAGGTATTTCTCTTAATGCCATCCCTCCCCACTCCCCACACCCCATGACAGGCCCCAGTGTATGATGTTCCCCACCCTGTGTCCAAGTGTTCTCATTGTTCAATTCTAACCTATAAGTGAGAACATGCAGTGTTTAGTTTTCTGTCCTTATGATAGTTTGCTCAGAATGATGGCTTCCACCTTCATCCATGTCCCTACAAAGGACATGAACTCATCCTTTTTTATGGCTGCAGAGTATTCCATGGTGTATATGTGCCACATTTTCTTTATCCAGTCTATCATTGACGGACATTTGGGTTGGTTCCAAGTCTTTGCTATTGTGAATAGTGCCGCAATAAACATACGTGTGCATGTGTCTTTATAGTAGCATGATTTATAATCCTTTGGGTATATACCCAGTAATGGGATGGCTGGGTCAAATGGTATTTCTAGTTCTAGATCCTTGAGGAATCGCCACACTGACTTCCACAATGGTTGAACTAGTTTACAGTCCCACCAACAGTGAAAAAGTGTTCCTATTTCTCCACATCCTCTCCAGCACCTGTTGTTTCCTGACTTTTTAACGATCACCATTCTAACTGACGTGAGATGGTATCTCATTGTGATTTTGATCTGCATTTCTCTGATGGCCGGTGATGATGAGCATTTCTTCATGTGTCACCAACAGACTTCTAATAGGCTCACTTCTCCAATCCCAGTATCTTCCTGAATGGCATTACCTTTCCTCCATTTCCTCCCTTTAATTATGCCTGAAGTTGCAAATTTTTGAATTTTTGCCATCAGATCTTGGCGATGACCTTGAACAGTAGGATAACTCCCACATGCTTAGCGTTCCATTATTGGAACGCTAGGCATGAATGGATTTTAATATCCACCCACCATGTTCTAGGCAAAAACATCCTACCAGGTTCTAAGGACACAGAGAAGGAAACGGACCTTCATGCTTTATAAACCTCCTCAGGGATAAGGGATCCTTGATCTTCCCAAAGATTCAGAATCACTTGTTCCCTATTCAACCTTTATGACTAACTTATGTGTCTATGGCTGAAGTATCCTCCTGAATTAGAATTTATTTACTTGCTTATTTGTTCCTACTGCCAAACCATGAGTTCCCCCAGGGCATGAGGTGCATCTCATTCATCTCTAGACTACCAGCACCTATCATCTCACAGCATGTGGGCACACAGGAAATGCTCAACATATGTGGGGAAGAGGTAAAATAGCAGGTAGACTGCACAGTCCCTGCCCTCAAGGAGTATGTAGCCTAATACTTTAGGCAGACATGTAAATAAATATGAGTATTGCTATGTGATACATGTGGCAAATGGTGATGTACAGGGTATAAGTAATTGCACAACAAATGCCAGATTGGCTGGGCATGGTGGCTCACACCTGTAATCCCCACACTTTGGGAGGACAAGGTGGAAGGATCGCTTGAGCCCAGGAGTTCAAGACCTGCCTGGGCAGCATAGTGAGACCCCTATCTCCACAAAAATTTTTTTAAAAATTAGCCAGGTTTGGTGGTACATGCCTGTAGTCCCAGCTACTCAGGAGGCTGAGGCAAGAGGATCACTTGAACCTAGGACCTCAAGGCTGAAGTGAGCTATAATCTCCAGCCTGGGTGACAGAGTGAGACCTTACCTCTCAAAAAAAAAAAAAGAACCAGGATTCATATGAGGAGGGAATGCTGTACAAAGGAGGAAGGCCTGGGTTGCACTTGATTAAGCATAAGAGAAAGATAAGTGGGTAGGGGTGTTCCACAGTGAGAGGGTAAGGTGAATAAAAGTTCGAGGCAGCAGGGGGTATTCAGGGAAGTGTGAGAATCTCGGCTCAGCTAGATGAGGTAGTGGAAGGACAGGCAGCTGGGAAAGAGGCAGGGTCTTATATGCCCCGCACAAAAGGAATTCAGACCTTCCCTTGCAGGTGAGGCACTCCAGCGAAGTGTTTAAAGCATGGGTTTAAGCGGTTCTGGAAAGACGCTCTAGCAGCAATGGAGAGTGTGGCCCAGAGGGAAGCAAGAGGCAGTATGGCTACTATTCTAGCCCAGGGCTAGTTCCCCAGGGCACAGGGAGCACCTGAGGGAGAAGGCCCCAAGAAACCTGGGTTTCTGGGCCACTTGGAAGGTGATAGCACAAGTAGCCAAACTAAGATGGGAGCACGTGGACAGCACTAGGATTTCAGTTAGGAAATGAGAAAACCATGGCTCAGGCCCTGGTTCTGTCATCACCAACAAGCTGTATAAATCATTCAACTGCAACTGTCTCACCTGTCAAGTAAGGAAAACAATCTCATCTGAGGAAAACTAGAGTATATATGTTGCCAAGAATACAAAGGTGAGAAAGACATGGGCCCTCTATTCAAATCCAAAAGGAAATAAAGGAAATTTATAATAAAACAAGGTGGCAAGTGCCATAAAATATGTTTTAAAAATAATTTATCACAAAAGTAATATATTCTTGCTGCAATAAAAGACACTTGGATAATAGGGTTAAAAAGATATAAAGTAGTATGGGAAATTAAAGAGATGATGGAGTAATTCATTATAAGGAAGTTTAAATGAGATAAACATAAGCTTTTTTAAAAGTAAGAAGCATTGACCGGGCATGGTGGCCCACGCCTGCAATCCCAGCACTTTGGGAGACCAAGGCGGATGGATCACTCAAGGGCAGGAGTTCGAGACCAGCCTGGCCAACATGGTGAAACCCCGTCTCTACTAAAAATACCAAAAATTAGCCAGGAGTGGTGGCGTGCACCTGTAATCCTAGCTACTCGGGAGGCTGAGGTACAAGAATTGCTTGAACCCGGGAGGCAGCGGTTGTGCTGTGAGCCGAGATTGTGCCACTGCACTCCAGCCTGCGTGACAGAGTGAGAAACTGTCTTTAAAAAAAAAAAAAAAAAAAAGCATGAATCATTAAAAAGTTCACATTGGCTCATCCCTACCAGAGCTCTGGTCTGTGTGTGTGCCCCTGGCCCCTCAGTGCTGCCCCGCTCCAAGGGTGGGAAAGGCCACCCATAACAAACATCTCCAACAAGAAGCTTTGTTTTTTTTTTTCCCCCCAAGAAAATTATCCATGTAAAATGTTTTCTAAGAAATATGGATCCCAACAATGAAGTAAACAAATTATTTGTAGCTTAATAACCCACTGGGTGTCTGAAAGGCAAATAGAGCACATTGTTTGTTGTGTTTGTTTGAAACAAATACTGAGCTATTCACAAAGCAAATAACCACTACATAAGTTTATGACAACCTGAGGCTTTCATGCCTATGAGAATTTCACTTCAATGTCAATATCACATTCAATAAATCATAGGACTTCAGGAAGAACCAAGAATGCTGTCAAATACTATGATGAACAGGAGTAAGTAACAATAATATCAAACTATTAGAAGAACAGGCAAAGGCTGTGAAGATAATTTGTGAAAGAAATATAGTTTATGGATAAAATGCAAAAGCATATTCAACCTCACTAATACCCCCCAAAAATGCACACCAATCTAAACGTTCATGAGGAATTGATTAAATACATTAGGGCATATCCATATGATAAACTAACACACTATTATTTAAAATTATGTTCTGAAAGTAAGTCATAGGGAAAATATCCAAAGTATAATTGAAGAGAAAAAACAAGATACAAAATACTTTAGATTCAATTTTGCAAAAAAATGGAGAAATATAAAGTAGATTATTAATAAAAAGAGATTTTCTCTAAGTGGTGAAATTGGAGATGCTGACTTGCTTTCTATCTTTCCAAAATATTCCATACTAATATTTAGTAATTTTACAATCAGAATAATCTTAACTATAAATACTATTATCTGATAATTCTCAGCTTCACGAGGGCAGGGACTAGGCCTATGTTTGCTTATCTAACTAAGTGCTTAGCACACAGCATGCACTCTATAATTATTTGTTGAATGGATCAATGATTGAACAAAAGAAAGACAGACACTCATTTAGAAAGTTCTGGCTGGGCACGGCAGCTCACACCTGTAATCCCAGCACTTTGGGAGGCCGAGGCAGGCAGATCACGAGGTCGGAGTTCAAGACCAGGCTGATCAACATAGTGAAACCCTGCCTCTACTAAAAATACAAAAAATTAGCTGGGCGTGGTGGTGGGCACCTGTAATCCCAGCTACTCCAGAGGCTGAGGCAGGAGAATCGCTTGAACCTGGGAGGCAGAGGTTGCAGTGAACCAAGATCACACCACTGCACTCCAGCCAAGCAAACATTGCGAGACTCCATTTCAAAAAACAAAAAACAAAAAAGTTCTGATATACTCTCACACTTTAGCTTTCATTACACATATCCTCCTCTCTCAACAGGTATTTTCTTTTCTTTTCTTTTTAAGTCTCGCTCTGTCACCCAGGCTGGAGTGCGGTGGAGTGATCTCAGCTCACTGCAACCCCCACCTCCCATGTTCAAGCGATTCTCCTGCCTCAGCCTCCCAAGTAGCTGGGATTACAGGCGACCACCATCACACTCAGCTAATTTTTGTATTTTTAGTAGAGACAGGGTTTCACCATGTTGGCCAGGCTGGTCTCAAACTCCTGATCTCAAGTGATCCACCTGCCTCAGCCTCCTAATGTGCTGGGATTACAGGTGTGAACCAAGGCACCTGGCCAGATATTTTCTTAATGGTTAAAATTGGCTCCTTATGAGAGTCCCTGAGTGTCAGGAAAAGGAAGTACAAAATCACAGAGCTCTTGTCTTGACCAACAAGGTCCAGATAAGCTCTGGTACTCTTTTATATCTGAGTCAGCAGTGCTCTCCAAATGGGGGATATGACATTACTGCATTATAAAAAATTCACATGAGCTATGAGTTCTTGACCACATAAGTAAGGTATTGTTAGAAGAGTCCTGAGAAGAGAGTTAAGGAGAAAAAGAATTATTGAACCAAAGCAAACAGTGAATGTACATCATAGAACATATTTTAAAAGAAAAATCAATTCTTAGAAGTCCAAATTTCAGAGGTCAAAATAGAAGTTAAATTCCACTTTTGACTTCAGCCAAACAGAAGCAAAGCACCCTTCGTACGAGACAGCGACAAAGAAAGAGCAAGAGAAACAAGAAAAAGGGGGAAAACTGGCTTCTGATAGGCTAGAAAGAAAAGAGTATGTTATGTTAAAGTGACTCCTTTATAAATAGTGAGACAGTAAACTATCTAAACATACACTGATACTGTTTTAAATCTGTGCTTTGGAATTTTTATTCTGTTTATTTGCATAACCTGCAGAAAAAAAAATGTAATTCCATCTTTTGTCTCTTCTTACAATCCTGAGAGATTAATCTTGAAACTCCACATTGATCAAGTCATCATCTATGACTTTAAAAAAACAACAAGAAAATACTTTGACTCCAAAAAAAAAAAAAAAAAGAAAAGAAAAGAGTATGTTATAATTTAAAAGAAATATATCCTTCTTCATTTAAGGTTTAGGAGAAAATATCTTTCTGACAGTGAATTTTAACTGATTTCCTTTTAGAATTTTCCGTTTTTTTCAAGTAAATTCTATCTACCAAAATGGCAAGTTTCTGCTGTCAATATCAGAGACACCCATAACCACATAATTAAAAGAATTAGGTCAATTTTAGACTCAGTCATAGGACAAGCTTTAGAGGCTCACTTGAATCTATTTCACTCAAGAAATTAAAGCTAAGCCTAGAAAACATTTGTCTTGGACAGACTAATTAAGAAATTAGTTTATATCCCTCACTAAAGTTTGTTAAAATGCAGGTCATTCCAGTATATTAGCAAATCTTTAGTGATCTTTAACGATCTCCTAATATACGTGAAACCATTGAAGGCACTCAGGCCTTAATAACAACTTCCTGAAAACCTTAAATTTAAGCTAGTTACATTTCACTTTAAAGGTTATTATCACAACCTGATTCCTACAAAGAAAAACTATTATACATCTACATACATATAAAAGGCACTAGCAATTTCTGTAAGTATGACAGAATTCTCTTGAGACAAGAGGATGAAACAGACTCTGGCACAAAAACTGCTCCACTAAACACACATTAAACACTTGTGGTTTCAATTTCCCCAGTAATAAATCAGTATCATGCCCCAAAGAGGTGCCACATGTTTTCAAAGACTGAAATATAAGGCATTCTTAAAAAATATATTACTAATTGTGTGCACTGAATACTGAAAACCATTAAAAATAACGCTTCAGCATACCTGACAATTCTTGTTTTACAAATGAAAGCACAGCCAGGTAAACCTGGCAGTCAGCTATGATTATCTGCCTCTGAAGCCGATCAACCATAGAGGGGGTGGATTTTCGGACATCAACCTGTTTGGCAGAAAGAATGCCCACACTGATAAATCACACATAACAACGACAGTTCCCCCAAACAGTATTAGGTTATTGTACAAAATAATTTCACATAGGAATTGTGAAACCTGGCACTCAAAGCCAAGACCAAATTTATCCTATGAGCCTGGCAGCTCCAAATTCCCATTAGTCTAACTTTGTTTTGTTTGTTTGAGCACTGTAACTCAAAGACAAAAATATTCTAAGTGATACAAGCTGAATTCATGGGAAATACGAAAAGCAACAAAAAACTTCGGAGTTTCACCTTTTTTAAAAACAAACAATATAAAGTCTTTCTTATCCAAAATAAAAATCATTAAAGGTATAATATATTCCTCAAAGTAGATAACCTGAAAAGTCAACTTTGCAGCCACCTGTCTTCAGGTAGGATAACATTAGGGGCATTCTTTTCATGCATGCAACTGAGATGTAAGGATCAGAAACTGATTACATTTCCATTAAGGAGAAAATATTCTGGAATTAAAAATTAGCTTTGAATAAATCACAAACTACTTGAAATATAAGTCATACAAATACGCAAAAAGTCAAATCACTTTTTATAAAATGTTGGTCTTTATCATAATGTTTCTAAAATGAAGAATAGAACACTTCAGAATAGAACACTCTGCATTCTTAGTACAAAGTAAACTTGAATTTAAATAGCTTTAATATGCTATCACAATGACAGAATAATAGAATTTTTGCAAATATGTCAACAGTATACACAGTAGACAAGCCAGAATGATGTGTTTCCCTTTTTTCTAGGTTTTAGCATAATCCATCGTGGTCACCATTGTTTCAAACCTAGCCCCAGCACTCACTATTCTATTCACTTGGGAAAATGTCAAGATGCTTCTGTTTCCTCGTTTGTGATAAAATCTACTGTGCAGGATTGTTGGGAGGGCTAATGAGATACTGAATGTGAAAATGCTTTTTAAATTGCAAGGACTCATTACAAATCTTAATTATTAACACAGGTGCTAGACATGGTACTGGATACTGATGACAGACATGTAAATAAGCTTTCATTCTAATGACAAAATATAGACCATATTACTATGTACTGTGGAAAGCTCTCTGAAGGGTAAGGACAGGGAACTATGGGAACCTGTAGGAGACACACTCAACAGGGCATGGAGCCTCAAGCAACAGTCTTTGGGGAAAAGGACACGTAGAAAGAACTAAAGAAGAGTAGGAACCAGGAAACGAGGGAGCAGAATGTTCCAGGCAGAGGAAACGTAAATGCCAAGTCAGCCACATTAAGGAGTCTGTACTTTATTATAATGGCAATGGCTGGTGAGAGGGGCCACCGAAAACCAAGCAAGCAACAAATTTGCATTTTAGTGACTATATTATGGTCAATGAATTAGAGCAGCAGTCTCCAACCTTTTTAGCACCAGGGACCAACTTCACAGAAGACAATTTTTCCATGGACTGGGTTGGGGGGGGTGGGAGGAGATGGGTTAATGGTTTCAGGATGAAACTGTTCCACCTCACATCATCAGGCATTAGTTAGATTCTCATAAGGAGGGTGCACCCTAGATCCCTTGCATAGACAGTTCATGCTCCTATGACAATCTCATGACGCTGTTGATCTGACAGGAGACGAAGCTCAGGTGGTAATGCTCACCTGCCCTGCAGCTCACCTCCTGCCCTGTGGCCTGGTTCCTAACAGCCCATAGACCAGTAAGGTCCATGGCCCAGAGGTTGGGGACCCCTACATTAAAGAACCGTGAGACTGGAGGCAGAAATACCCATGTGTCTTAGACAAGTGGGATAGTGTCTGACCTATAGAGATGGCAGTGAGGGTGGAGAGTAGTCGATGAATTCACGAGGTATTAAGAAAAAGAGTCAACAGCACTTGGTCATTGATTAGACGTTATAAAACATTGGTCTTTATCATAATGTTTCTAAAATGAAGAATAGAACACTCCAGAATAGAACATTCTGCATTCTTAGTACAAAACAAACTTGAATAAAATAAGTTAAATAGCTTTCATATGCTATCGCAATGACAGAAGAAATAATAGGATTTTTGCCAATATGTCAACAGTATACACAGCAGACACACCAGAATGATCTGTTTCCCTTTTTTCTAGATTTTAGCATAATCCATCACGGTCACTGTTGTTCCAAATCTAGCCCCAGCACTCACTATTCTATTCACGTGAGAAAATTTCAAGATGCTTCTGTTTCCTCATTTGTAATAACATCTACCGTGCAGGATGTGTCAGGCTGGAGAGAGAGGAAGCTAGGACAACTCTGGCCCTCTGGAGCATCAGGAGGCGGGACACTTGGCCCATCAGTGGCTTTCTCCTGGTGGACACCATAAACAAGAGCAGAGGTGAAACACTCTCCTATGATGCTTCACAGGCAGGGCACGGGCATGCAGAAGCAGAAGACAGGTGGCTTCTGATGACTATATCCAACAGACTGATTTGTCAGTGACGTATGTGAGACCCTTGGGCACTCCAAGTAACATCAGGGCTAGGAGGGTGCCTCTCCATAGCCTAGCACTTTTGCACTGAAATGGTGAGGGCAAAATCAGGAAAACTGGATTCTGATGGTATTATGACTATTTATAACCAAAGGCTGGTGAGGCCTGGGGAAAATTAGGTAAACAGCTGAATTCCAGAATTATACCAAAATGCAATTCTATTATTCATCAACTGCCATCGTATCCTGTTTGAATTACATATAGGAAAACCTCATTAAAACAGCCCTTGCCATACGGCCCATTATGGAAGAAGATGATTCTAAGATATCAAAAGGACATGCACTGAATGGCTCTGGATGACTGAAAGCAGCTTCTGTTTTTATAAGAGATAACATTTTCTATAACCAAAAACCATAAGAAACATTGTGGTTTTTCAGTCATATTCTAAATACTAAAACCAAGCAAATGGCTTTTGTTCTAAATGAACAAAAGTGATATTCTAAATAAGTGGCACACAGTCCACAACCTAAAGCCGCAATACTTACATTCTTCTTAATTTTATTCTTGATTGTTTCAATTACTCCAGCCTCTTCACTTTCACACAGTTTTTCTGTGGTTTTTAAGTCATCACATGCCAATTGCATTTTTTCTTCCTCAAATGTCATCATGGCATTCTTCCAAGAAAGAAAGAATGAATGAATGAATGAATTAGTGTCTGAAAATTTAAGCCAATTTATTACAAGAAAACTCCAAATAAAAAAAACACTTAAATTATTTATTGCAAGCAAAAGAATCACATGTTACGGCATAATCTATTCATTTAAAGAAACTGTAATGTCAACATGAAATAAGACTATACCTCTATCACATCATCATGAAAAAATACGGTAATAAATGTCCTTGCCATTACTGTTCTACAATTTTTGTTGTTGCTGTTATTAAACACAGTAACAAAAATTCTCTATGATTTCTGATTGGTCTGCTCAATTCAGTTTTTACAGTGGTGTCAGATGCAGAAGTTCATTCTACCCACATATGGATCCCTGGCTCCACCAAGTACTGCACAGAAATGCTAATGAAACAACAGCTTGTAGGTACTCTTGGAAAATCTTCAGTCTTTCCAGGGACTGCAATTCCAGTAGGTTCACTTATAAGGAATTCATTTTATATTATCTATATTTAAAAATTCCATGACAGCTTGTTTCCAGGCACCTGTTCCTGGTGGACTTTTTCAAGCCACATTTCACGAAGTGGGGGAAATCTACTGAATCTCTGCTGAACACCTGTGACTTTTACACAGTAGAACTGAGGTTTATAAGATGAATGGGCTTACAGGGGCAGAGACAGACTTGCTGCGGGATACCTGGTTCTTGGAAGGACCTGATGAACCTACTGTCTCTAGCTCCTCATTTCCTATCAAATTCCACCAGCTCCATCTTGGCCTTTCAGGCTTCCTCAGTATGGCTCTAACCTACTTTTCCATTCTAGCCAAACCTCGGCCCAGGCTTCCCTGCCACAATCTTCTTCCCAACCGTCCTCTCAAGCTGCTGAAATCTCAACCCTGCTGTGGCCTTGCTTCTCCTCCTCCTCCACCACCAGACTCAGCCAAGACCCTTTGGTTATATCTCATTTGCAGCTCTTGTAATCACTTGGGTACTAATGTTACAACGCCACCCAGTACCATTTTCCTTAGGGTTGGGAATAACGTATTCTTTCAAACAATAGCCCTTAACATTTTTGTTGCATTAACTGGCAATAAGAGGAAATAAATACCTTGAATAAAAACTTCTCACTGGAAGCTGGCGTGGTACCTGTGGTTGAGCACTGCCAGGCTGTGACATGCCCATTTGCTGACATCTTTCTCAATCTTGGATCTAAATGCTTTCTCTTTTTCAGTCTCTATCATGTCTTTTTTTTTTTCTTGCTGTTACACAGTTCTTTAATAGTCTTTTAAAAAAATTATGTGTTTGAAAGTAATTTGTGTGATGTTAGATTACTGTTTCTGAAAAATCGAAGTATCCCATTTTCCACATTGCCCAATGTACTTTAAAACTAACTGCAACCTACTTCCTCAATTCCCAAATACTCATATTTGGAAATGTAATACTAACTGACAAATTTTAGCTCTGCTCATTTAACTTGACCTCTAGTCCACATTTACTCAATAATTTCAGAGCAAACCTTTATTACCCAAACCCAGACATTTTTTCTACCTTGAATGCAGTTTTAATTATTGAAGGTCTTTCCATTACATTTTTATTCTAAAAATGACTTTGGTTAAAATATAATACCTTATAAATAAGATGTAAGCATTTTATTTTTAAAATTAGGGAAGGCAGATTATTTCATAGGCATTGGGTAATAGGCAAAAACTTTATTTCAGTTTTAAACTCTAAAAGACTTTCTACAATAGTATATCTATACAACTGGTAGCCACTAACAGACATTACTTTATATAATTGTTTCCTTCATGCCAATAGGTCTTAAGATATCAACTTACCAAAAAACTGACAAAGCTGGCTCCAAAACTCATTAGTGGGCTATGATTTCTGTTAAAAAAAAAAAAAAACCACACACACACACACACAAAATAAAATTATTTTCATTGTAAAATTTTATTTTAAAAGCATTTGACATATCATGATTACCATATAATCCTTCTAATTGAATAAAAGAAGTTAAGGTCATCAAGCAGATTAAATTACCCTAATAAAGAAGTTAAAGAGGCAAGGTGGTTTACGGCTCTATCTGCCAGGATAGAATTTGCCTCTGATTCTTCAAAGCAAGGCAAACAAAAAGTCAAATTATAACAGACACTGCCTTAGTAAACTTTGTAACTGTGGCTGTTAAAGAGTTGACACAGTAAATATAAAGATAGTAGACACAGGCCAGGCACGGTGGCTCACATCTGTAATCCCAGTACTTTGGGAAGCTGAGGCAGGCAGATTACCTGAGATTAGCAGTTGGAGACCAGCCTAGCCAACATGGCAAAACCCCATCTCTACTAAAAACACAAAAGTTAGCAGCAAGTGGTGGCAGGTGTCTGTAATCCCAGCTATTGGGGAGCCTGAGGCAGGGACAATTGCGTGAACCCGAGACGTGGAGGTTGCACTGAGCCAAGATCACACCACTGCACTCCAGCCTGGGCGAAAGAGTGAGACTCTGTCTCAAAAAAAAAAAAAAAAAAAAAAAAAAAAGGTAGAAACAATCTGACAACTACAAAAACATGGCCAAAGAAAGACAGTTATTATTCATTTTTAAAATAATCTTCTACAGTTACCAGTTAGATCATTTTTAAAATGCAAAACTTGTTACAAATGTTCAACAGAGAAAATCAGTATAGTTTCTAGAGTAGATCAAAGGGTCTCTTCACTGAGTCAGACCTCACAAACTCACTCATCAATCCGAGAACCTTAGGAATGCCTCCCTAAGAGTCAGCCATTCCCCCCTTGTAATCATCTGATTTTGTTGTAAGGCAAAAATGAAACCAAATCAATACCAATTTAAAGAATAAAAGAACATAAATGTTCTGCTTCAAAATCCAAAATAGTACAAAATCCAGATCTCTATAAATTGCACTAAAAGGAAAAGCTAGTTGTAATTACCTTCTCAAATGAAAATCATTTTACTGATTTTTTATTATGCAAATACCATATGATCACTATAAAAAGGGATGAAACAATTTATTCAATCTCTGACTATAAATACAGAATATATGCAAAGTGAGAGTATGTGTGTGTCTATGGGAAAGAGAAGGTGCACACTTACATGTGTGTGACTGTGTGTGTATACACACACATATGCCTAATGGACATCTTGTACATATGTTTTTGCAGGCAAGGCCAAATATATTTTTGGGATAAAATGCTAGAGGTAGTATTACTGAATTAAAGGGTACACACATTCATTTTTCTCCTGGTACACTGTGTGTGTGTCAGAGAAAGAGAGTATGTGTGAGATCCAGGACTCTATTTTACATTAACCTTCTGCTACCATTTTCTTTTACATCTACTTAGTACCTACCTAAATTCTACAGTTAATAATAGTCTGCTTATCCCATTTAATAGGTTACTTAAACCTACATGAAAAAAAAATGAGGGGGTCAATTCCCTTGTGAGGAATCCCTAACCAGTGCTCACACCCATGAACCTAGATCAAACGGCACACTCCTGTAGCATCTGTCATCCCCACAATCTGCCTCAAAATACACATTAGTTTTTCTCATTCCACAGCACTATATGGGCATAACAGTATGGGCTCCTACCCTACTCTACTATATATATCATATCTACCTTACACACATAGCAGGTGTTCCACAAATCCGAGTCAGTGAAGGAAGGGATGACACAGAATTCTGCCTTTCAGGAACAGACACGTCTCAATTAAGTGCTGAGTACTGCGGCTTTTCCCTCCTTTTCCCTTTCCCTGCTCACATATTAGCCACTTTGCCATTTGAAAAATGAGGGAAGCTGAAACTAGGGCCTACCGTTGCCACATCTGCTTCTTATTCTTGGCTAAAATTAGGTTTCTGAGAGCTGTGGCAATTAATTATTCATGGTACCTAACCTGGCCCTTTCGACTTCACATACCATCTTATCATTTAAGTGGAGGGAAAAAAAACATAGCAACAACCCAAGGAAACCATTTTCCCTCCTTGAAGAACTGTCTGCATCCCCCACAGCACCCAGTTGCATCAGGCACGTGACAATGCACTGTGGGACGGGCAATTGTCCTCTCAGGCTGCACATCACTTGCTGTTAGAAGAGCTCGATCTAACATGGTTCACTTGGTCCTTGGTTTGTTTTTTTTTTTTTAAACAGAGTCTCACTCTGTCATCCAGGCTGGAGAGCAATTGTGCAATCTTGGCTCACTGCAACCTCCGCCTCTTAGGTTCCAGCCATTCTCCTGCCTCAGCCTCCTGAGTAGCTGGGATTACAGGCAGGCACCATCATGCCCAACTAATTAATTGTATTTTTAATATAGATGGGGTTTTACTATATTGAGCAGGCTGGTCTCAAACTCCTTCCTCAAGTGATCCGCCCTCCTCGGCCTCCCTAAGTGCTGGGATTACAGGTATGAGCCACCACACCCAGCCCACAATTTTTTTTTTTTTTTAACTTATTTCGAGTGATCCTAAGTTAACTTACTCCATCTGCATCCTAATCAATTGTGGACCATGCATGTGTCTCTACACAAAATGCATTCATTCTGGAGATCTGGAAATGTTCCCAAAGAGTACGAAGGTCATTGGTTCAAAACCGGTGCTATGGAGGGGGAGGAAGAGGCTCCTAGCTCATTTCAATACTGCTCATATTTGGAACCAACAAAGACCAAACAAGAGGGGAATGGGAATGCTATGTGAAGGCTGAGTATAAGCATTAGAACCCAAATACAAACCTTTCTAACTACCAAAAGATATACAAAAAATGGGGCGAGTGAAATAAACCATAGTGAAAAACCTATTTAAAAAAAAAAAAAAAAGACTAAATATTTGCTGATATTGAAAAAGCAATGGTAGGATAATCTATAACATTTTTTTCAAAATTGATACCTTTAAGGTGAAGGAGGGGAATAGGGAAGAAGAAACAAGGATGGAAATGAAGCTCCCTTTTATACATCTTGTTTTATAGATTTCATTTTGGAATGTAAAAATTATTCACAGTAATACTGAATTATATGTTAATAATGCAACCCCTAAAGTCAAAAGAAAGTGACTTAAATGTCCCTAAAAGCAAATCCAGTTGGTAACATAATACCAGAGCAGAACTAGTCCAAGAGACTTTACAACATAGTAATCTGACAGTATATCCCTATTGTGAAATACCCTTAAAAACTGACCCCAAAATGTGGCCAAAAGAAAAGTCTTAACTATTTTCAGTAATCATATTCTTATTGGACAAGTGGGTACTGTTATTCTAAGGCTGCTGGGTCATAGTATGTGAGAATGCAATCAGTTAAGTATGTCAGTGTTTGTTGGGACCCAGGACTTTGTGCATACGAAAAAGGAT
Organism: Pongo pygmaeus; assembly: GCF_028885625.2. Taxonomy (NCBI): domain Eukaryota; kingdom Metazoa; phylum Chordata; class Mammalia; order Primates; family Hominidae; genus Pongo; species Pongo pygmaeus. The sequence continues at coordinate 38,465,577 of NC_072390.2, read as the reverse complement.
GAAATAAACTTTTAAATCTTATAGTCCAGAATACAAACTGGTAGAATAAAAGCAAACTCATTGAATTTTTTATGTTTAAAAGAATACGGCCAGGCGCAGTGGCTCACGCCTGTAATCCTAGCACTTTGGGAGGCTGAGGCGGGTGGATCACCTAAGGTCAGGAGTTCGAGACCAGCCTGGCTAACACGGTGAAACCCCCTCTCTACTAAACATACAAAAATTAGCTGGGCATGCCTATAATCCCAGCTACCTGGGAGGCTGAGGCAGGAGAATCACTGGAACCTGAGAGGCAGAAGCTGCAGCGAGCCGAGATCGCTCCACTGCACTTCAGCCTGGGCGACAGAGCGAGACTCCGTCTCAAAAAAAAAAAAAACAGAAATGCAAATCAAAACCACAATAAGGTACCATCTCACACCAGTCAGAATGGTTATTATTAAAAAGTCAAAAAACAACAGATGCTGGCAAGGTTGTGGAGAAAAAGGAACATTCTTACACTGTTGGTGGGAGTATAAATTAGTTCAACCATTGTGGAAGACAGTGTGGCAATTCCTCAAAGACCTATAGGCAGAAATACTATTTGATATGGTTTGGCTGTGTCCCCACCCAAGTCTCACCTTGAATTGTAGCTCCCATAATTCCCAAGTGTTGTGGGAGGGAGCTGGTGGGAGATAATTGAATCACGGGGGGATGGTAGTGAATAAGCCTCATGAGATCTGACTGTTTTATAAGGCATTTCCCCTTTCACCTAGCTCTCATTCTCTCTTTGCCTGCTGCCATGCAGGATATGACTTTGCTCCTCCTTTGCCTTCTGCCATGATTGTGAGGCCTCCCCAGCCATGTGGAACTATGAGTTAATTAAACCTCTTTCCTTTATAAATTACCCAGTCTCAGTCTCGGGTATATCTTTATCAGCAGCGTGAAAACAAACTAATATACCGTTCAACCCAGGAATCCTGTTACTGGGTATATACCCAAAAAACTATAAATTGTTCTGTTATAAAGACACATGCACATGTATGTTCACTGCAGCACTATTCACAATAGCAAGGACATGGAATCAACCAAAATGCCCATCAATGATAGACTGAATAAAGAAAATGTGGTATATGTATACCATTGAATACTATGCAACCATAAAAAGAAACAAGATCATGTCCTTTGCAGGGACACAGATAGAGCTGGAGGCCATTATCCTTACCAAACTAATGCAGGAATAGAAAACCAAACACTGAATGCTCTGACCTGTAAGTGGGAGCTAAGTGTTGAGAACATATGGACACATAGAGGGGAGCAACAGACACTGAGGCCTACTTGACGATGGAGGGTGGGAGGAGAGAGGGGACTGGAACGATGGAGGGTGGGAGGAGGGAGGGGACTGGAAAAAATAAAAAATTAGTACTAGGCTTAATACCTGGGTGATGAAATAATCTGTACAACGAATATCCATGACACAAGTTTATCTATGTAACAAACCTGCACATGTAGCTCTGAACTTAAAAGTTTCTTAAAAAATTAAACAAATTTATATGGAAAAGTAAATAATTTAGAATAGCCAAATCAAATCTGAAGAACAGCAACAAAGCTAGATGCTTACTTGACCAGACATCAAGACAATTAAAATTAAGAATTTCTGTTCAGTCGTAAGAGATTGGAAAAAGCAAACCACAGACTGGGAGAAGATATCTGCAATACACATATCCAACTAAGAGCTCATCTTCAGGATACATTAAAAACTTCCAGGAATCAGTAAAAGACTAAAACCTTATTAAAAAGATGGCCAAAATCTTAAATAGGCACTTCACAAACGAGGGTATCCAAAAGTCAATAAACATATTAAAAAGTGCTGAAAATCATTAGTTATCAGGGAAATCCAAATTAAAACCAAAATGAGATACCACTATACTCATCAGGTTGTCAGGAAGGACTGACAATATCAAGCGTTAGTGAGATGTGGAGCAACTAGTATTCTCCTACATCGCTTATCGGTGTCTACTAAATCTAAACATATGCCTACCCTAGTAACTTTTTTTATTATGAACTTGATAATTTTATTATTTATTCTAATGATTTTTTTTTTTTTTTGAGACAGAGTCTCGCTCTGATACCCAGGCTGCAGTGCAGTGGTCGGCTCACTGCAGCCTCCACCTCCCGGGTTCAAGTGATTCTTGTGTCTCAGCCTCCCGAGTAGCTGGCACCTCAGGTTCATGCCACCACACCCAGCTAATTTTTGTATTTTTAGTAGAGATGGGGTTTCACCATGTCAACCATGCTGGTCTCAAACTCCAGACTTCAAGTGATCCACGAGCCTCTGCCTCCCAAAGTGCTGGGATTACAGGCATGAGCTATTGCGTCCAGCCTCTAATGAATTTAACAGTGGTTTAATTTTATGCACATATAGTTGTCTTTAATTTTTTTAATTTTAGGTTCAGTGGTACATGTAAAGGTTTGCTATATAGGTAAATTGTGTGTCACAGGTGTTTAGTGTACAAATGATTTCATCACCCACGTAATAAGCATAGTACACAATAGGTAGTTTTTCGATCCTCACCCTCTTCCTACCCTCCACCCTCAAGTAGACCCTGCTGTCTGTTGGTCCCTTCTTTGTGTTCAAGTGTACTCAGTGTTTAGCTCCCACTTATAAGTGAGGACATGGAGTATTTGGTTTTCTGTTCCTGCATTGGTTTGCTTATGCAAAGGACATGATCTCATTCTTTTATGCATTTATGCATAAAATGCATTTATGGCTGCATAGTATTCCACAGTATATGTACCACATTTTCTTTATCCAATCTCCAACTGATGGATATTTAGGTTGATTCTATGTCTTTGCTATTGTGAATAGTGCTGCAATGAACATACACATGCATGTGCCTTTATGGCAGAACAATTCATATTCATTAGGGTATATAGCCAACCATGGGATTACTGGGTAAACCAGTAATTTTCACAACAGAAATGAATGATTATGCTCCTCCAAAAGACACATACACCATGTTAATAGCAGTATTATTCATACTAGCCTCAAAGTGGAAATAATTCAAGCGTCCATCACGGTAGAACCGATCTAGTATTGCAGCATATTCACTCAATGCAATAACATGAATTAATCTCATAAGCAATAACGCTGAGTGAAAGAAGCTAGACACAAAAGAGTATATCCTAGATGAGTCCATGTATATGAAATCCAAAACCACTATTCTGACTTCTAACGATGACTTCTAATGTTCTAGTCTGAACAGTGGCTACCTCTGGGGGAATATCAATTTGAGAAGGAGCCCAAAGGAGGGCACTGCAGTGTTGAAAATGCCTGATAACTTTACCTGGATAGTAGTTACATTGATGTTTACACTGTGAAAGTTCTTTACTGTATGTAAGTTTTTCCTTATGACAAAGAGAAAAATATTAAAAAGAAAAACAATCAGATAAACGATCATTGATGACTATTTGATTATATTAATAAATTAGTATTCTTTTTTTCAGTGTGCAATGGTACTGTGGCTATATTTTAAAGGATTTTCTACTTTTTAGAGGGATATACGAAAGTAATTACAGATAAAATGATATGCTGACTGGGATTTGTTTCAAAATAATTTGGGGCAAAGAGATTAAAAGGGAACAGAAGATAGATAAAGCAAGACTGGCCCTGACTTGATAATTATTGAAGACGAGTAACAAGAACATCAGAATTCATTAAATGATTCTATGTACTTTTCGAGATGTATAAAATTTTCCAAAATAAAAAGTTAAAAAACAAGGCCAGGCATAATGGTTCACATCTATAATCCCAGCACTTTGGGAGGCTGAGGCAGGAGGATTGCTTGAGACTAGGAGTTCCAAACCAGCCTGGGCAACATAGTGAGACCCTGTCTCTAAAAAAAAAATTAAAAAACAAACATACATATGTTCTACAAAAGATAAGGTGTCTTTTGGAATCCTTCCATGAGAGGGCCTCTTATATTCACTGCATTTGCTTTTTAAAAATGAACCATCAGTAATAAAACGGCTCTAAAAATTTCTCTCTGTATGAGTCACAACAGGTAGAAAACCTGTTGTGAATGAAAGGAAGCAATTGCTCCTCATTCTGATATTCGCCAACATTGCCTTGGAAATTTTTTTTAAGGTCTCTCCGAGATATTAAAAATTGGACTGATGAAGATTTTATTTCCTGAAACACAGTGGAAGAGAATGTATATATTTGATTCTCAAAGGAACATTTCTCACTTAGGAAGCCGGCATCACTACTGTAAAACAGTCCCTAACTGAGTATGTTTCTTTAAATGCAATTTTACTGCCCAAAGTAGTGAACAGCTAGAATTTTTTGTCTTCCATTTTTCTGAAAATGTTCTAAACTTATTTAATGTTTAGTTCTTAGAATTTTCCAAAATACTTTTCTCCCCTTCAAATGTGTGGGGGGTTTGGACTCCTGGGGATTATAAACGCAGCACGGGGCCACCTGAATCTAATCAGCCCACAGCTGTCATCCAGGTCTTTCACTGCAGCCCTGAGACCTGAGATCTGAGGGTTGAAGAAAAAACTGCATGTACTCACCCCTGCTGCTCTTAATGGAAGCTCTGCTTTTCTGGGACCCATGCTGTTTAAAAATCACAGACCCAGGGGGCCACTGGAGTTAACTGTGTACAATTAGCAAAAAGGGCAACACTGAATGCTTCTCTAATGCCTCAGACCTCGCCTTCAGAAACACAATTTTTGCCAAAAGGATAAGTGATATCCTCTGCTCTGCTTGTTATCATCAAAAATGGGCTTTAAGAAGACAAACTGGTTTGGTATTTCATCTTTCCTTCCGAAAGAAAAGTAAAACAATGCCAAGAAAAGAAAACTACATGCATGAAGCTGTTTGTTGCAACATTATCCAGAACAGAGAAAAACTGGGTTTTAATAGACCATTGGAAGAAAGCTTTATGACACTGCAACTGGCAACAATTTCTTGGATATGACACCAAAAGCACAGGTAATAAAAGTATATAAATTGAACTACATCAAAATTTAAAATTTCTGTGCCTCACAGAACATAATCAGCAGAGTGAAAAGGCAACCAACCTATGGAACTGGAGAAAATATTTGCAAATCATATATCTGATAAGGGGTTAATATCCAGAATATATAGAGCTCCTACAACTCAGCAACAACAAAAAACGAACAACCTAATTAAAAACTGGGGAAAGAACTTGAACAGACATTTCTCCAAAGAAGATATACAAATGGCTATATAAGCACATGAACAGAAGCTCAACATCACTAATCACTAGGGAAATGCAAATCAAAGCCACAATGAGACACCACCTCACACCCACTAGGATAGCTACTATCAAAAATAAAATAAATGTTAGAAAGGATGCGGAGAAACTGGAACCTTTGCATACCGCTGGTGGGAGTATAAGGTGGTGCAGCCACTATGGAAAACTATAGGCAGTTTCTGAAAAAATAGAATTACCATATGATCTAGCAATTCCACTTCTAGGCATATACACAAAAGAATTGAAAGCAGGGACTCAAACAGATATTTGTACATCCACGTTCATACCAGCATTATTCACAACAGCCAAAAGGTGGAAGCAACTCAAGTGCCCACTGACAGATGAATGGATAAACAAAATGTGATATACATACAGTGGAATATCATTCAGCCTTAAAAAAAAGAAAAGTCTGATACATGTGGCAAAATGGATGAACCTTGTGGACATAATCCTAAGTGAAACAAGCCAGTCACAAAAAGATTAATACTGTATGATTCCACTTCTATGAAGTACCTATCATAGTCAAATTCATAGAGACAGAAAGCACAACAGTGATTGTCAGGGGCTGGAGGTGGGGAAAGGAATGGGGAGCTGTTATTTAATGGGTACAGAGTTGGAGTTTTCCAAGATGAAAAAGAGTTCTGCAGATTGGTTGCAAAACAATGTATATGTACTTAACATGACTGAACTGTAAACTTGAAAAATGGATAAGATGACACGTTTTGTTATGTAATTTTACCACAATTAAAAAAATTAATTGAAAAAACGTTCTATAATAAATGACTCATAAAGAACCAGATGGAATATTATCGTGACCTCAAAAAGTTTTTTGATAGAATTTAATGTGAAAACAAAAGTTCTGCGTACACTTTTCAACACATGCAGACAACAAAAAATGAAAAAAATTGTCGTGAGGGGCAAGAAGATCAAGGGGGTCTTCTTCAGCGCAAAGTGTGTGTACAGCGGGGAGGTTGAACAATCACGACTGAAACTGCTCTAATCATCATCTCTGTTTTCAAGTTGTCACCACAGATACTTCCTACGTTTACACTCCTTTTAGAGAGAAAAATGCATCATTTAAGTTGATTTACTTGTTCTACATCCCTGTGGTTCAGTTGTGGCTTTGATACAATTTTCTCAACGGAATATATCATCCAGCCAACCAAACAGAATAATGGGGTGATTCAATACAAGACAGCCAAATCCTGCTTATGTGGGAATGAGTGATTCACTGAGTGGCAAGCTGAGGCCTCGCAGTGCCCAGCTGTGGCCCAGGGCACCCTTAGCACAAGGCTGGCAGTGAACTGAACCCACAAGAAGTAGAGAACAGTCCTCACTTATATGAGGTTACTCCCCAAGACAGTCTTCTGCATTTTTTTCCAAAAACAAATGCAAGTGATTTGAGGATCACTTTTTATATTATCCATATAAGTAGTATAAATAAGATTTTTAATGCATCCCTTTCAAAATTTAAAAAAGGGGGGAAAAGGCCACTTTTGCTCATTCTCTTATTTAAAAAGTTGTTTTTTCCTTTTTAATTGTGAAATCTCTCTACTTAGCTAACTCCTCTCCACTGTGCCAAGAAAAATCAAAAAGTTTTATAATAAGGAGTCTGATAATCTGATGAGGGCTGACTTAAAAACTATGTGCTTTGAACACGTAAAAGTCAGCACTAAATAAAGCCTTAAAATGTCCCAATTTCACAGGAGACTGATGGTCTGAATGTAGCCCCCACGTCGTCTGTACTAGTGGTTCTGGGCTATCGGCTCATTTTTACTGTTCTATATCTCAAGTTCTCTAACTTGAATACACTGTGGCAACAATCAATGGATAAGATTAATTTATTGCTTCTGCAATGAGCTATTTTTCCAAATTCGTTGAACTTACTTTGTAACACCACTCAGACACAGGAAACTATTATGGGAGCAACTTGGAGGCCTCAACCTTAATTCAAAGATGTTGCAGCAATCACAGAGAAAGGAATATCTGTTCAGCCAGTGCCACAGAACATAAAAGTTTTTATATCACTCACCAACTAAAGAGAAAGACTTGTCTCTACTCATATTATGACAGGAAGGAAGAACAGTGATGTCTTCAGCACCTTGTTCATGTGGCATTCATTCAACGGTTTATTAAACAGAGCGTCTTCCATATGCAGAAAAGGGAAAGGTGTCTTGGAAGTGATAAATGGAAAACTCTACATCAAAGGTCTAAGAAGAAAAGCAACCTATTCCCTCAGACGGTGGCCAAGGAAAATAAAATGGGAAATGGTTTATTTGAAGGGTTTTTCTTGACATGATTCATATTGTTATTAAGAATATTTTTCAAAAGGAAAACGTCTGATTTATTCTGAAAGCATCTTACTTTAAAAGTCCTCTCAGTGCTTCCTTTATATATTACAGATAGCATCCTTAGAGATCTCATATATGATTCGACAGCATCTGTGGAATGTCCCTTTATGAATCCTGCTACAAATCAGATTATAAAATAAAATTCATTACCTATGGTTTTCCTAAAAAGTTAAATCGCTTCCACAGTAATACCAGTGGCTCTATCTCATTCATGAGGTCTCCTCCTCCCAACAGGCCTGAGAGACAGGTACAGTCATCCAGGTCCAACTCCATGCCCTGCACACTCCACTGCGTCACATCTTGTAAGGATCCATGATAAATTTCCAGTTCTCAATGGTTTCCCGTAGTACACAGCTGACACTAAGCCTGCTCCTGGAAGGATTAAAACATCAACTCCATCCAAGCCAAATAACTAGGAGGGTGAGTAAGAAATCAGGCCAAACAAAAACAATAAAATTCAGGATCATAGTCTAATAAATAATTTATAGTTTTCCAGTTTGTTTCTTGGCTCCACCAAAGTTATCTAAGAGAAAACTGTAAATTTTCTTTAAAAAAAGCAGTAATTTTTTTTAAAGCAAGATATTTAATTTTCAAATCACCCATCTAAGTCATGACTGGATAATGTTCCTCAGTTTAAAATAAATAAAAAGTGACCTTTTCTATACTTAGGGCTTTAGGAAACATTCTAATGAATTTAGTTTTGTTCCACTCACTCATTCAAAACATGTTTGCTGAACACCGAGTACACAGCCGGCCCAGTGCTATGTGCTGGGGACGCAAAGATGACCAAGAATACTCCTGCTCTTCAGAGAGCATACACCATCCAGTTTGGCAACCAGAAAGTCCAAACAGCCCTTCTAATAAACAGTGATGCAAAGTGAGTAAATGGCGTTTACTCTGACTCACATCATCATCCCTTGTCACCATATTTTTTGTGGACGAATGAGGGCCCCCAACACCATATTTGATGAAATCTGAAAAAGGCTACTTGCCATCTTTGATCTTCTCTTCTCTAGTATTCTTTTTAAAGATATGTGAATATGTCTCCAATCACTCTCTATATTTTAATTCTCTGCAGAGCACTTATTACTATTTGATATATGTGTCATTATTTGTTTGTTTGAATAAATGGAAGTCCCCAAGAGTGGGGACCCCATCTCTGTTACATGCTGCTGTCCTGACCACCTACGACAGAATCTGGAGTTTAACAGGTCCCCAATACATGCCTGTTTAGTGAAACAACCAACCATGTCCTACAAAATTCATACTTCCCATTTCATCTGACGAACTGTCCTCACAGGGTCAAAAAATGACTAGATAGAAGACCTTCATCACCTGAACCTGTAAAACTGCTCTCACTAACAAAAGTACATGTGCTTATTTCCTTTACCAGAAGATAGCTGTGGGGAAATTCACGGAAAGACTTTATTTGCTTTTCAGACATGACTCAAACCATGACCTTTAGGGACCTTTTAATCTAAAGGATGGCATGCCTCTAAAAACATTGATCATTCCAGCCATTTAGTTTATGAGTGTTTGATTTACAAATGTTTGGAATAGGTCCAGTCTTCTGTTCAGACTTGTTTTTATCATGTGCCCACCCTTTTGGGGAATATGGGAGTCTGTAGCCACCACCAGCTCACCCCAGACATCCCTGCAGGTCAGGGGCACCTCAGGCCTGGAGGGGTACCCGTCCCCATAGAGCATGGCCCCTGTGTGTACAGCGATGTTTGCATTTACAGCCACTGCAGTTTGTTTATTTTTGTTAACTGCTTGTGATATGGCCTTGCATCTTATCAGCAAAAAGACTTTGTAACACACTGGCTGGTGCTGAGAAGCCATGAAATTCACCAAGATCAGTGAAGCTGTTAGCCTGTAGCAGGCAGAGGATGGGAAGACTTTTGGGGCCAGTCGACCCTGGGTTTCCTCCCCACGGAAGGGAAGAATAAGCAGGAGGCTGGACAGTCCATTCCTACAGCCTGAGGTAGTAATTATCTACAGGTAGATCATTAATGAGCCACTCTCTAAGAGGTACCCTAAAAACAGTAATAACCAGGCCCTTGACCCTTACTTCCTATAGACTATTGCTCCGACTGATGCGTTTCTAGCACACACGTACATGAAGAATGCATCTCCTGAGTATGGCAAAATATACTCAGTCATGGAAGTAATTTAAAATACAGACAAGTTCAACAACAAGATGACAAAAACAGAATTTCACTTTTTTTTTTTTTCTGAGATGGAGTTTTGCTCTTGTTGCCCAGGCTAGAGTGCAATGGCATGATCTCAGCTCACTGCAACTTTCGCATCCCGGGTTCAAGCAATTCTCCTGCCTCAACCTCCTGAGTAGCTGGGATTACAGGCACCCGCCACCACACCCAGCTAACTGTGTATTTTTAGTAGAGACAGGATTTCACTATGTCGGTCAGGCTGGTCTCGAACTCCTGACCTCAGGTGATCCACCCTCCTCAGCCTCCCAAAGGGCTGAGATTACAGGCATGAGCCACTGTGCCTGGCCCACTTTTTTTTTTTTTTTTTTTTTGAGACAGGGTCTTGCTTTGTCACCCAGACTGGAGTGCATTGGTACAATCTCAGCTCACTGCAGCCTTGACCTCCCGGGCTCAAGCTGTCCTCCTACCTCCCAAGTAGTTGGGACTACAGGCATGGGCCATCATGCCTGGCTAATTTCTGTATTTTTAGTAGAGACAGGATTCCACCACGTTGTCCAAGCTGGCCTTGAACTCCTGACCTCAAGTGATCCGCCCGCCTTGGCCTCCCAAAGTGTTGGGATTACAGGCATCAGCCACTGCACCGGGCCACATTTCACTTTTTAGCCTCTCTCAGGTGTCTAGCAAAGGAAAGGCAAGCAATGCAGGAGTGCTCCTTAGAACCTAGGAGTTTTAAGCAGGACAAATTATGAGAACAATGAGAAAGGAGAAATGGTGAACAGGACAGAGGATACGAGTGCCTGACCAGGCATTGGCGACTGGGGGCTGGCAGCCACAACCCTCTCAGAGCCCCAAATGGTGTCCAGGCACCAGCCAGCGAGGCCTGGGAAGAAGGAAGGGAGAAAAGAGAGAGAAAGCCAAATGAAGTCCAAGGAAAACGGTCGGACCCTGAGTCCTCCATCCTTTAAATGCCAAATGCTTTCTTGAGTAGGACTACTCAGTCTAATTAATACGACAGACTATTTAGTAAGGGGATATTTAAGAGAGAAAGTAGCAACATAAAAATTAAGTTTGTCTTCAGATAACAATAGAGAAAATAAGAAATGTTTCCATTCCATGTTTCCATTTATTTCCTTTCCAGTTATTACTTTAATCCTATACATTTCCCAAAACAAAATAAAAATGTTGGGGCTTGGGTGTGAGGGTTCCTGCCTGGGCCACTGACCTCCTGGCTCTCTCCTCAATGGTTCCTGCTCGGCCTCTAGCCTAGGTCCAAAGGGTGCTGGTTCCAGACCACTCTTCCTGGTCCTTCGGGTCGGGCTGGATCCCTCCTCTGGGCTCTCAAGATCCTCAGCCTTCATCCTTCAGAACACAACTCACACCCACACAGTGCCTACCTAGCACAGGGTTCAGCACCCAGAATGCCCTCAATGGGTGCTTGATGAATAAGCAAATGAATGAGTGAATGAGTGAGTGAACAGCCTGAGAAGCAAATGAACAGAAAACTATCTATGCTGAGCTATTTAAGGTGGCTACGAGATAGGTGAAATTGTTCCCATTTCTTTCCATGTTATAGAGTTGATCTACTGAGTGAACAAACTCACTAAAATAGTGCCTGGCATGTAGTAGGTACAATGTAACTATTTATTGAATGAAGTTAATAAATAATGAATTGGTCTAAATAAACAAAAATCTTTTCCATGCCTACAAAGTTACTCCTGAAAACAGGATTAATATTTGAGTAGTCTCTGGAACATACAAAATGTTTTAAATGATTTCCTGCCTTTACTGTTGGCTCTCTTTAAAACATTATTTTACAAATATAGTTCTTGAATTGTTCACCTGTAGAATGCTGAAAAGTACTAAAGGTGGCATTATAAAGGCCACTTCTTAAGCTAGGAGTCCTATCATAATTATAAAATTTTCTCTTGAGTTGGCCAACACGTCTTAAGAACTACATAATCATGTATTGACATATTCATTCCATAACTGTATTGTTAAATTTTACCAATTTAAAATGTAAATACAGTGTTTCAAAGAATATATTTCTACAATAGAAAATAACAAATCTATTTTTCTACCTACACACTGATTGCCAACCTCAGCCTAAAAATAACTTCTAGTCTTTGAAAAGCCCACTTAAGAAAAACAACCTCAAAACAGCAATTTCTGCTACTTCCTATGAAAACATTACCTCAAAAGGTAAATATAGCACTTATAATTTTTTAATGAACAGGAGCAGAGTGCACAAAAAGAAAGCAATATTTTCTCAAAGCTATATAAAACTAATTCTATTTCAGAAGAATACAGATAGGAAAAAAAATGTTACATGTTTTAACCAAAAATATACATTTATCTCAAATATTTACCATGTCCTTCTTTCAAAATTTCAAATCAGAATAGTAAAGGCCTTTAATTTCCCACTCATACAGGCATAACTGGCCCCTGCCTTCAGGCTATGGGCAGCCTTGCATAAATGCAAAGGCAGGGCATAAAAACACCTCATTTATTTAAAGAAGTCAGAAATAGGGTATTTAAAATTTAAATTTTAACAAAATCAATTCATTCTCACGAGTCCTTAACTGCTTATGCAATTATATATTAGTGTCCTATAGTTTATCAAGTATTTCAAAATGGCAAAACTTCATAAAACATTTTGGAAGGCACACACGTTTATTTGTTTTCCAAATTCACTGGTTTATTAGTCTCAAATTATTAAACTATAATGTTATTTTTAAATTTCCATTCTAGTAGAGGCACTATTAGACCACAAAAATCATACATATAATAGATAAAACCTACCTATAAGAGGCTCTGCTTTAATAACAGAATGCATTTTTGCCATATTAAAGCAATTGTGATATTTGAGAAAGCTATACTACAAATAAACATGCCATGTAAAAAATAAACATGGCTAAACGAATGAGACGGTGTTCCTTCTTTCATATACTTTTTTAATGTTTAATTTTTAATTTTTATGAGTACATAGGTGTATATATTTATGGGGCACACAAAATATTTCAATACAGGCATACAATGTGTAATACTCACATCAGGTTCATATATTTTTGTTATCTCCTCTATGGAACTGTCTTCAATACAGAGCTGTTATATTTTATAATGATCTGTTATGACTTCAAATATTAGCAGTAGGAGATACTTCCTTCTTCAAAAGTTTTATTAAAGTATCAAAGTAAGCTATATATAAGTAAAGGTCAGTTTGGTTGGTTTTGCTGTTGTTACAAGCATAGGTTTTCCTCTCTGTATGTCATCTGCTTTCCTGCTACCAAAAGGAAATAAAGGGAGGGAGGAAGGCAGACAGAAAGGGAAGGAAGGAGGAAAAAAGAGAGGGAGGGAGAAAAGGAAAGAAACACTATACAATAGTCTAAGAATGACATCTTAATGATTTTTTAGAAGAAGTGGTATTAAATACACATTAAAGTTGAATAACTGGGTTGTATAACCATAAAACCCCCACAGTTTATGAAGAATTCTGATATTAAGAAATATATATCAATGTTGGCCATGCACGGTGGCTCATGTCTGTAATCCCAGAACTTTGGGAGGCTGAGGCAGGTGGATCACTTGAGGCCAGGAGTTCGAGACCAGCCTGGCCAACATGATGAAACCCCATCTCTACCAAAAATACAAAAATTAGCCAGAAGTGGTGGCGGGCACCTACAATCCCAGCTACTTGGGGTGCTGAGGCAGGAGAATCGCTTGACCCCATGAGGCGGAGGTTGCAGTAAGCGGAGATTGCGCCACTGCACTCCAGCCTGTGTGACCACGTGAGACTCCATCTCAAAAAAAAGAAAAAAAAATATATATATCAATGTAAATGTGTATCTTCTTAAGAAACTGCGAACTGTATTAAAGTTTTGAGCAGGGCAGAATATGAATGTCATGCTAACATTCTATGTACTACAGACCTGATATTTAGGGAAAGCTAAGTATTTCAGTAACAAAAGTCAATTAAATTAAGTGAAACAAAAGTCATATTATTTGAAGCAAAAATAAAATACGTTTAAATGTATTTTTCCTGTGGAAGCACAAAAAAAGCATATTGCTTTGTCTATATGCATTCAAATATACAATATAATATTTACAGTGAGTGGTGCGAATGAAAATTGGTGCAAATCTTTTGGAAAGTTCTCTAAATTTCAAGAGACTTAAAAATGTTTCTAAGCATCTATCCTAAGAAGAATATAGAAAAAATTTCTATGCAAAAACATTCATAGTAGTATTATATGCAGTATTGAGAAACAAGAATAACTAGAATATTGAGGAATACAGACTGTTAGCCAAATTAAACATATTCACCTAGCAAAATATTATTTTATAACAGAAAGTCATAACTAAGGAAATGCTTACTCTGGTGTACTGGAAAAAGCATAGGCTCTAGAAAACGCTACCAGGTTAAAATCTCAAGTTGATCCTGGACTAAATCTATGACTATTAGCAAGATAGACAAACTCTCAACTTGCATTTCCTCATGTGATGTAATTATACTGCCTTATGTGGATATAATCAGTAAACAAGAAAAGTATCTCAAATGTCTAGTCTGAAGCTTGGTACATACAATAAACTAGTTACTGTATCATGATGATAAATGGAAAAGGCAGGATACAAGTAAGATGTGTAGTAGGACAAACTATGTAAAAATATTCACAGGCTGGGCGCGGTGGCTCATGCCTGTAATCCCAGCACTTTGGGAGGCCAAGGCGGGTGGATCATGAGGTCAGGAGATCAAGACCTTCCTGGCTAACACAGTGAAACCCCATCTCTACTAAAAATACAAAAAATTAGCTGGGCGTGGTGGCAGGCGCCTGCAGTCCCAGCTACTCGGGAGGCTGAGACAGGAGAATGGCGTGAACCCAGGAGGCGGAGCTTGTGGTGAGCAGAGATTGTGCCATTGCACTCCAGCCTGGGTGACAGTGCGAGACTCCGTCTCAAAAAATATATATATATATATATTTTTTTTTTTTTTTCACAGAAGGAAGTACCCTAAAATGTTATCTATAAGTAGTGGGAGTAAAGGGTGATTTTTCTATATATGTACTTTTCTTTCCTTCTACTTTATCAATGAATAAGCATTTATCTTTATAATTTAAAGTTTTTAATTTGATCAACGTAAGGCATAGTTTTAAAATGTGCACACAGAAGAAGTAATTTAAAACACCAATATATAATTAAATTTCATCTATTTACTTGTAAAAAATTTCACAAATATTTTTTGAGCACCTTTGTGTGCCAACTCCATTGCAGGCAGTGGAATGAGGCCCTTCCCATGGAGTTTACATTCCAGAATAGAAATACAGACAGTGAAAACTATGTATTTCTTGCTAAATCATCAATTCTACAACTGATCGTATAAGCACTTATAAAATGGTATTTTGGGTATTTATTACAGCCTTTCAGAAAACAAAACTGAATATGCCATAATATTTTAAGTTACAATTTTATTTTTAAGCCATAGGAAGGCAGTGTGTCAGAGCAGAGCGCCTTATACTTTGCTGTGCACACAAATCCCCCCTGACCCCCTTGTTAAAATGCAGATTCTCACTCAGGTGGGTGGGCTGGGGTTGGAGACGCTACATTCTTTTTTTTTTCTTTTTGAGACGGAGTCTTACTCCGTCACCCAGGCTGGAGTGCAGTGGCATGATCTTGACTCACTGCTACCTCCACCTCCCAGGTTCAGGTAATTCTCCTGCCTCAGCCTCCCAAATAGCTGAGACTACAGGCGTGTGCCACCATGTCTGGCTAATTTTTGTATTTTTAGTAGAGACACGGTTTCGCCATGTTGGCCAGGCGGGTATCAAACTTCTAACCTCATGTGATCGGCCTGCCTTGGCCTCCCAAAGTGCTGGGATTACACGTGTGAGCCACCGCACCTGGCCTGGAGACTCTACATTCTAACAAGTGCCTAAATGGTGCTGATGCCATTGGTCTCCAAACCACACTTAGACTAGCAAGGTCTCAGAGGTGCTGTTAGAATTTTTGTTTCTAAACAAGTTAGGTAAGTTAATGATGCTGGCAGACACAGTTGTGTGAACTAAAATGACATAAATCTTTCTGAAAACAAACATTAGAAGACACTGCTAATATCTTCCTACCTGAAATTAAGAATTCTTGTATTTGCTGAAGGCCTGCTCTGTTAAACCGAATTTAAGATCCTTTCCCCCCAGGTACGTCTTTGTTTTCCATTCCAGCGGATGGCCCCTCGTCCTCAGTGGCCTTTGAAAGCTGACGGTCCTGACCTTTCTTTGTTCTCCTGTGTTCCTGCTCTATGTTCTTCCCTTTCCTTGTTCCTGTCACACCAACCTCTATCTCGGTCCTCACCTCTCATGACAGCCTTGCTACACAGAGCCTACCCGAACTCTGTCCACACCAAACTGCCACAGAAGCGGTGCGCCCTGGAGACACTTCACCATGCCACTGGTCCTTGACCAAACACCTCTTTGCACTGTGCATCACAGCAAACTAATGCAACTGCCAGGCTCTGAGCCTCTGCAAGCACCTGGCCTTCGCTAGCACGGCTTCTCACTTCTTCCAAGCAGGTTCTCTGGTCCAGCTCAGCAAATGTGCAAGCCCTTAACCACCCCACATCACTGATCTTTGCCTCGCAGCCTCTGCACATCCACTCCTCTCCTCTTCAGACTGCCAATTCAAATCCTAGAAAAAGTCTGACTTTTTCCATGATGCCCTCTCTATAACCTGCCCCTGTGCTGTGTATGGAGAAAGAAATCAATGTTCCTGGGTTTGCACTATGGCGCTAGCAAAACTGGTTATTACACACACATACACACACACACACAAATGCTCTTTCAGCCAACTGCCATTATAGAAGAGAAGTTTAATTCCCATAGGTGAAAAATCCAATCCTCGGTGGTAAAGAGACTTTTGGCAAGAAGTTAAAATGCTGCCCTGCCTGTGCAATGCTAAATGTTTGAGCTGGTAGGAACTAGAGAAACCCTTTGCAGATGCAAAACTACTTCTTCACTCCTGAGCCTGCTGTGAATGAGCTTAATACCATACCCCTGAGATTTTCTCCATCCCAAGAACTGCCCTGGTGGCAAACCTTCATCTTCCCATGTGCCTTTGCTCAGGGACTTTATGGATTTAATAGTTAATGGTGCAGTAAGAGACTTCAGTGAGCTCTGAATATGAGATACTTCATGAAATGTGTGAAAGCTCTGAATATGGGATAGGAAGAAACACACACTTGCAGTCTTGTGTTGAGCAACTACAACCCAGGCGACAGATGGGAAGGGCTTCAAGACACACGTAGAGTGCCCTGCCTCCCATGGGGCATCTGGCCTCAGTGTCTCCAACCTGGTTCATGATCAGAAAACTCTGAGTTGTTCCTATCCCTTTGATTGTATTTTTCTGTTGCTGAATGCTCTAATAACTTGATTCTCTCAATGTTTAATTCTAAGATGGGGAAAGGAGGGGTAGGGAAAAAAGAATGGTGTCACTGAGTAGTTTTTTTGTTTTTAGAGATGGGGTCTTGCTCTGTCACCCAGGCTGGAGTGCAGTGGCACAATCATGGCTCACTGCAGCCTCAAAGTCTCCAACTTAAGCAATCCTCCCACTTCAGCCTCCCAAATAGCTGGGACTACAGACACATACCCACCACACCCAGCTCACTGGGTAGTTTTTTATTTCATTCTTTTTTCAACATATACTGCTTCAACTTAATTTTCAAGCTACTTCTACAAATTACATTATTTTCAACTACTTAGTCTGATTCATTAATGTATATCTTTCATATATGTATATTATATAATCCTAGACTCTAAATTTCTTGTGAGTAGGGACCAGACCTTATTTCTTCCACATAGTTTCACTGATTTTATCCCCAAAATGTACTGTTCTGCAGGCACTGAACACAGACATTTTTATGAGAGTCATGGTATCTGCTCTCAAATTGCTCCAGAAACTTCCACAATGCTTCAGTACACAGGAAATGTTCAATAAGGACTAGCTAATTGAAAAAACCCCGGGACCCTAAATGTCATTAGGCACACCCCTTATTTACACTGTGTAAATATACAGGGTATATTCGTTTATTCTTTTGGAGTCTTTTTACATCTTAAATTATATCATACACAGGACAGAAAACTATAAGCCCCTGTAAAAACTCTTGGAGAGAGATTTGCCAACGTATAGTATCATTGATCCTTAGACAAAACAATTCCACAACTAGACATATACCCCAGCAATGTTTTGCACATGTGCGTAAAAACGTGTATAAAGATGTGCACTAAAGCAGGGGTTCCCAACCCCTGGGACGCAGGGTCCATGGCCTTTTAGGAACTGGGCCACACAGCAGGAGGTGAGCAGCAGGTGAGCGTGCATTACCACCTGCGCTCCACCTCCTGCCAGATTAGCAGCAGTATTAGATTCTCCTAAGAACGTGAATCCTACTGTGAACTGTGCACGTGGGGGGTCTAGGTTGTGTGCACTTCTTATGAGAATCTAATGCCTGATGATCTGAGGTGGAACAGTTTCATCCCAAAACCATCCCCCGCAATCCCCCGCACCCTTAGAAAAATTGTGGCCCATGAAACCAGTCCCTGGTGCCGAAAAGGTTGGGGACTGCTGCACTATAGTACTGTTAAGGTCCTAAGAAAATAGAACCCACCTAAATGGTTACCCATAATGACTAAGTATATCATATATTTATATAACAAAACACTTGATTTAGACATTAAAATGATTATACTTGTTTTATAACATAGATCAACATGGGTCGACTTCAAAACTTAAAAATCGGGTGAAAAATACAAACTGCAAAGGATATTTATCATGCTAATTTGAAAACAGAAACTTATATGTTGTTAATGGTTAAAAATGTGCAATAAAAGCGTAACATACGGATGGAAAAGACATATACCAGCTTGATGACACTGGTGGCCTATGGAGAGAGAAAGAGAAAAATGTAATCATGCTGAGCTGAAAGGGAAGTTTAACTGTATCTGTAATGTCTTGCTTCTCTAAAGATATCAGAAGTGAATATAGCAAATGTTTGCAAATGTTAACATTTTTCAAAACATAATTCTGAGTATGAAGGACATCTATATTTGTTTATAATATGCTGCACTTTTGTATATTTAAACTATTTTAAATTGTTAAAAGAAAAAGTAATATAATACACTCATTAAAAGTATTAAGAGGCTCAATTTCTCCCCATTATTAAAATAACCACAGAAAATCAGGGCAACAGATAAGAGGAAAGCGGTCCCTAAAATATTTCGTGATTACTAGCTATTCCTAACCTAATGACAGAGGCCAATATTCCTGAAGGACCGTGAACCAGGGAACTTGTTGCATTTTATAGTAATTTGCTTGGTCTCTTAAGGTGGCAAATGACACTCTTGGCCCTTCTCTTACACGGTTAACACACTGCTGGACTATTGGCTAGTGCTTTCTCTACTACCCACCCACCTACTAGAGCTCCATCAGACACAGGCTTGCTGCAAGGTGGAGCCCAGAGTTCTCAAAAGCCTCCAGCTTTCTCTTTCTGTGCTAGCGAATCAATGCTAATTATCAAGGGAAAATAACTGAGTTCCTACTATAATGGACTGCATGTGCAAGCTGTTTTAGATGCTATCATTAGCTGTGCTTTTAGCATGGCCAGAAAGTAGGTGGGCTCACTTTGAAGCAACGATAATTTTAACTGATGGCATTAGGGGTCTATGCAGGCATGAATTATGAAATGACATGTAAATCTGATTTTCAGAAGGAAATACTTCCATTCATCTCTCTCTAGCAATCCAACAGACCCTCAGATCCCCTACTTTTTTCCCTGAACTCAATCCACTTTGTTTCACTATTGTAGCTAATGCAAAATTCCACTAACACCACTTTCATTTTAAACTATCATTGCATAATCCCTCCTACAATCTATATTTTCTCTTTGTAACTGTTTTGGAAATAATCAGTAATTTATAATATAGCCCCCCAAAAATATAGTACCACCATTTCACACTGATGTCTACACTGGCCCTTTTGTTATCTGCACACATGCACACAAAAAGTAACACACAGTGGAAACTCGCTTAACCAATCTTCACTCACCTAAATCTCTGGATTAACTGATGTCAGAGAGAGAGAGAGATAGAACGCTAGATGCCCTTCACCTATTGAATACTCAAGCTAGTGGGCTTTTCTCTTTACTAGTTAAGCTGTATGCTTACTGAGAGTCTCTAGTGATTATTTCCAAATGTGATTATTCTTATTGCCCTTGTTATATAACAATTGTTATATACAAATATATATAGCCTTGTTAAATGGCAACTACATAATTGATTGTTTACTATGTAACTACATGAAATAAGGGTGTGAAAAAACATGACGTATGAAAAATAAATAAATGCTTTGAAAAGATCTGAAAATGGCAGATGACTTTAAAAGTTACGTTAGGGTTAGGTGAAAGCAAGATAAGTGGAAAAGGCTTGTAAAACTAAGGGGCGTTTACCCAATATTGCTTCACAAATGATTTTAACCTTTTACTCCACTTTAGTGACCCCAATACTGAAAGACACAGAAATGTATTATAGATGTGGCTTATGCAAGAAAGTCAAATTAAAAATCCATCACCAAACTCACAAAGTAAAAGCCTCAGCCCCATATCAAAAGTAATAAAATGTTTATTTGATGTTAATTCATTTTTAGAATCCTCTGCTTTAACTGACTTCTTAAATTATAATAAATCATCACTAGTGGTCCCAATCACGATCCCAATCAAGAGGCCTCCAATTTACTCCTCCAGCTACTTCAAGTCTTTTTTCAATATTCAGTACTACACACATTTCTTTCCCAAGAGAGTTAAAATAATTGGTGTAACATTTCCCAATTGATGACAAATTGGTAAAGAAATTATAACATTGCTTAATCCTTCAAATTTGTTACTCTTCCTGTATTCCCTCTCTTGCTCTGAATGGCCGCACCATCTAACTAGTGACCCCGAACATCCTCAATTCCTCCTTCTTCCTCCCAACCACAACCAAAAATCAAACTGAAACCAAACAGGAGTCCTGCTGAATCTACCTCCTATAACATTTCACACGTATTTCCCCTGCTCTCCCCAGACTCCATGTGGGCTATGACAATCGCTCTCTAACTTGTTTTCTTTCCTCCAGGCTTACTGTGTACAGTGTCCCCAGAATTAGTTTTCTGAAACACAAATCCATGTCACTCCTCTGCTTAAAAACCACCAATGGTGCCAGGCACAGCAGCTCACACCTGTAATCCTGGCACTTTGGGAGGCCGAGGCAAGAGGATCGCTTGAGGCCAGGAGTTTGAGACCAACATGGGCAACACAGTGAGACTCCGTCTCTACAAACAAAACAAGACAAAACAAAAACCTACCAATGGCTCCTTACTTCCCAAGTGGAAAAGGGTAAAATCCATGGCTCTACATAGAACACAGACCCACCTATCATGTGTGTCTACCTCCATCATCCCCTTGAATACACTTCTCTTTGTGCGGCCACAGAACAGTTTGACCCTGACTATAACACATGCCTAGTCTGAGGATGCTGGCTCTGCCCCAGTACCCTGCAAGACTTCCCTGCTCATCCTCAAGGCACCTCCTCTGACACTCCCTCAATTCCCATGGCCCTGGTTTCAAGTCCTGGCTCTGCTAAGTGAAGTGTCCTTGGAAAATAATTATTTTGAGTTGCAGTTTCATCATCTGTAAAGTAGGGGGAAATGACAGTACCTACCTTACAGGTGCATGGGGGGACTGAATGAGGATGCCAGCATAGCGCCTGGCGAACTGGGGGTCCTAAGTGCCACGTATCTCTGTTGCTATGGTCTGAACTGCATCCCCCAAAAGGTCCTATGTTGAAGCCCTAACCCCTAATTTGACTATATCTGGACACAGGGCTTTTAGGAGGTAACTGAGTTTAAATGAGGTCATAAGGATGGGGTCCTAATCCAAGAGGGTTGGTGGCTTTATACGAAGGGGAAGAAAGAGATCTCACTCTCTCATATGTGCCCCTCACACTCACAGAAAAGGCCATGTAAGAACATGGCCAGAAAGTAGCTGTCCACAGGCTAGGAAGAGAGCCAGCCCTCACCAGATCTCAACCATGCTGGCTCCCTGGTCTCAAACTCCCAGACTCTAGAACTGTGAGAAAATACATTTCTGCTGTTTAAGCCACCCAGCCTTTGGTGTCTTGTTATGGCAGCCTAAGTGGACCAATATGCCTGTTTTTATTACTGTTCTCATGATGTGATTCCATTTAAATTATATGCTGTGTGGGCCAGGCATGGTGGTTCATGCCTGTAATCCCAGCACTTTGGGAGGCCAAGGCGGACGGATTGCTTGAGCCCAGGAGTTCAAGACCAGCCAGGACAACATGGTGAGTCCCCATCTCTACAAAAACTACAAAAATTAGCCGGGCGTGGTGGTACATGCCTGTGGTTCCAGCTACTCGGGAAGCTGAGGTAGGAGGATCACCTGAGCCTGAGAGGTCGAGGCTGCAGTGAACTGTGATTGCACCACTGCACTCCAGCCTGGGCAACTGAGTGAGACTCTGTCTCAAGAATAATAAAAATAAAAATAAGTCACATGCTGTGTAGACTGTCCTCATCAGATGGGACTTCTTTGAGGGCAGGGAGTGGATCTTACTCATCTTTGTCTCCTTTCGGGACCTACCATGATCATTTAAACACAGTCGGCACTCAATTAATGTAGAGTTTATATATGAAAATAAAGAGGACTCGACTTTAAACAAACATCACCCTCTGCAGAATTTGGTTTTGAATTATAAGAGATAAATGGTGCCACTAGACACACATCTGACAACTCAGGGCATATGGATGCGTAGCATAGCATAGCAAGTGCTGATTTGGAGTTGGATTTTCACTGACCCCAGGCTGAGGCCTCACCTGCAGGGAAGTCTCTGAAGAAACATGTTGCCTGAAGAATGAAAAGAGCTAAAAGATCTTTTCTCCTGACCTGATCCATGGTACCTGCCTTTCACAGTCATACACCAACATAAAATGCCACAGTCTCCTTGTGATCTCCTTGAAGAACCCGAGTTCACAACAGCAACCCTGCCACCAACTACACTTTACTACCACCTTCCATTTGTACTGAATTTTGCATTTCCAAAGGAACATATTCCATATCTAAATGCTAAATTGATAATACCAAAGTGTTGTAGTAACCAGTTAATACAACACAGAATGTCTAATATATGCAAGCCTTAAAATAAGTGAGATATCAATTTGGAGTCTCACCCAATCCTCCTGGTGAGACGGTCTATCTGAGACTCTGCAACACTACTCTCCAATACACCAGACAAATGTCCTATCACAAGGAATCCACACATTTGGAGAATGGGGGATGAATAGCACAAATGGTGGGAACCCAGAATAACTCATGTTTAAAAAGTAAGAATCATTCATACATCATTGACTGAGTACCTACTACATGCCAGACATTAGGGATATAGCAGTGAGCAAAACAGACAAAATTCTTAATCTCAAGGAGCATAGTCCAACTGGGGGAAATATTATGTTAGGGAATACAG
Source organism: Pongo pygmaeus (assembly GCF_028885625.2). Classification (NCBI taxonomy): domain Eukaryota; kingdom Metazoa; phylum Chordata; class Mammalia; order Primates; family Hominidae; genus Pongo; species Pongo pygmaeus. Next base: position 38,442,256 of record NC_072390.2, on the reverse strand, counting down.
GCAGTACTCACTTTATACAATAGAGTAAGATCCTAAAAAGGACCATGCAAGCTGAAACCATACAAACTGATCTTAATAAATGGGAAAAATCACAAGTGCCCTATGATCTTTTTAAAAACTTCATCAAAACATTAAACCCACAGCTAACATCATATTCAACAGTAAAAGACCAAAAGCTTTTCCTCTAAGATCAGGAAAAAGACAAAAACGCCCACTTTTGCCATTGCTATTCACCATAGCACCAGAAGTCCTAGCCAGAGCAAGTAGTAAAGGAAAAGAAATAAAAAGCATCCAAACTGGAAAGAAAAGCAATAAAATTATCTCTGTTTACAGATGACATGATCTTAGATGTAAGAAACCCTAAAAATGGCCAGGCATGGTGTCTCACGTCTGTAATCCCAGCACTTTGGGAGGCCAAGGCGGACAGATTGCTTGAGCCCAGGAGTTCGAGACCAGCCTGGGCAACATGGCAAGACCCTATCTCTACAAAAATATACAAAAATTAGCCAGGTGCAGTGGCACACACCTGTAGCTCCAGCTACTCAGGAGGCTGAGGTGGGACAATCACCTGAGCCTGGGGAGATCAAGACTGCAGTAGGCTGCGATCACGCCACTGTACTCCAGCTTGGGCAACAAAGTGAGATCCTGTCTCAAGAAAACAAAAACAGAAACAAAAATATCCCCTAAAAATTCTACAAGAAATGGTTAAAAGAAATAAATTCAGCAAAGTTGCAAGATACGAAATCAACACATAAAAATCAGTTGTATTTCTATATGTTAACAATGAATAATTCAAAACATTAAGAAAGTTCCATTTACAATAGCATCAAAAAGAATAAAATACTCAGGAATAAACTTAACCAGCGAGGTGAAAGACTTATACACTGAAAACTATAAAGCAGTGCTGACAGAAATTAAAGATGAGATCAATAAATGGAAAGATGTCCCATGTTTATGGATTGGGAAACTTAATACTAGCCAATGCTACTCGAGTCACCTCTAGATTCAATGTAATCCCTATCAAAATACCAACAATGTCTTCTATGCAGAAATAGAAAACTCCATCTTAAAATTCATATGGAATCTCAAGGGACCCCAAATAGCCAAAATGTCTTGAAAAAGAACAAATTGGAAGATCTCACACTTCCTGATTTCAAAACTTACTACACAGCTACAGTATTAAAACAGTGTTGTACCAGCACAAACCCTGACATATAGACCAATGCAAAAGAATAGAGGGCCTAGAAATAAACCTTCATGCATGGAGGGCAATCTTTTCAACAAACAGTGCTGGAAAAACTGGTCATCCATATTCAAATGAATGAAGTTGACCCTTACTTTATACCATACAAAATATTAAGTCACAGGGGATCAAAGACCTAGGCATTAGAGTTAAAATTATAAAACTCTTATTAGAAAACAGACAAAAAGCTTCATCACATTGGATTTGGCAATGGTTTCTTGGATGTGATACCAAAGGCACACACAAAAACAGAAAATACAGATACACCAGTCTATATCAAAATTAAAATTTTTTCTGCATCAAAGAACACTAACAACAGAGTGAAAAGGCAATCCATGGACTGGGGGGAAATATCTGAAAATTATACATTAGATAAGGAGTTAATATCCAGAATACATAAAGAACTCTTGAAACTCAACAACACAAAAACCAAACAACCCATTTAAAAAATGGGCAAAGGACCTGAATAAACATTTCTCCAAAGAATATATACAAATGACCAACAAGCGCATGAACAGATGCTCAATATCACTAATCACTGGGGAAATGTAAATCAGATACCACCTCACACCTATTAGGATGGCTATTATCTAAAACAAATCAAGAAAACTGTTGGCAAGGATGTGGAAAAACTGGAACTCTTGTGTACCACTGATGGGAATGTAAAATGGTAAAATCACTGTGGAAAACAGTATAGTAATTCCTCAAAAAATTAAAAATAGGGCTGGCACAGTGACTCTCATTTGTAATCCCAGTGTTTTGGAAGGCCAAGGTGGGAGGATCCCTTGAGCCCAGTAGTTAGATGCCAGCCTAGGCAACACAGCGAGCCCGTAGCTCTACAAAAACTAAAATTAGCCAGACGTGATGGCACATGCATGCAGTCCTAGTTACTTGGGAGGCTGAGGCAGGAGGATCACTTGAGCCAACAAGTTTAAGGTTACAGTGATCTCTGATCACACCACTGTACTCCAGCCTAGGCAAGAGAGCAAGATTCTGTCTCTGTAGAAAAGAAAAAAGAAAACAAAAGAAAAGAAAAGAAAGAAAGTTAAAACTAGAATTACCATATGATCCAGCAATTCCACTTCTGGGTATATACCCGAAAAAACTGAAAGCAGCTCAGATATTTGAACATCCATGTTCATAGAAGCATTGTTCACAACAGCCAAAAGGTAGAAGCAACCCAAGTGTCCATTAATGGATGAATGGATAAACAAAATGTGGTATATACAAACAATGGAATATTATTTAGCCTTAAAGAGAATTCTGACATATGCTATAACATAAATGAACCTCATGAACATTATGCTAAGTGAAATAAGCCAATCTCAAAAAGACAAATACTGTATGATTCCACTCATAAGAGGTACCTATCATAGACAAACTCATAGAGACAGAAAGCAGAAGGGCAGTTGCTGGGGCTACGGAGAAATGGGAAATTGTTGTTTAATGGGTACAAAGTTTCCATTTGGAAAGACAAAACTGTTCTGGAGATGGATGCTGGTGATGGTTGTACTTAATGCCACTAATGCCACCGTACCGTACATCTAAAAATGAATAAAATGGTGAATATTACCTCATGTATATTTTACCACAATTGAAAAAATAATTTAAAAGCATTTAAAAACTCTACCATTTATAAACATTAGGGAAATGAAAAAGTTAGCAAAACATTTATTTTATAAACTCTTATTTAAAACATTAGAAACATTGAGCATTAAAGGGATTTCCTTCTTTGTAAGAAACTTATCTAGAGGATTTTGAGCAGGGCATGCCCTCTTCTTGTAAGATAATGTATGATGTAAAGTACGCATCTCTGTCATATTTTGAACTGTGACACTCCTTATGAAGTTTGGATCAGCTTCAGTTTAGCCTTTGTGCTTTCAATGTTGTGAGATCTTTCCAAGAGTTCTTTGAATGTGAAGTTTTTCTTGGCCAGTGTCACCTCCTCTGGGACATCTGCATCTTTTTTCTTACAACAACTTTCCTCCTTTATGTTTAATAAACTCCCTTTCACTAAGTGCCTGTGGCTGCACATCCACAGTCCCTCAAATAGGGGCAGTGTCAACATTCCAGGTCAGCTATTCCTTCCATTTAGATTTCATTCCAATTTCAGTTCCAGTGTTACCACTTTCTTCTTTGCTGCAGGAGCAGTGTCAACATTCCAGGTCAGCTATTCCTTCCATTTAGACTTCATTCCAATTTCAGTTCCAGTGTTACCACTTTTTTCTTTGCTGCAGGAGCAGTGTCAACATTCCAGGTCAGCTATTCCTTCCATTTAGACTTCATTCCAATTTCAGTTCCAGTGTTACCACTTTTTTCTTTGCTGCACTTTCATCTTTGTTGGCCAAAGTCCTCTTTCAATTATCCCTTTGAGTAAAATGTCAGTGGGTCTATCACTAGGAATGAAGGAAGCAACACAAGGACACTTTTTGCTCTCTGTGAACTGAACAACAGAGGTGCAATGACCAGTCACAGACAGACTCTGAAAGAAGTCACACAACTGGCTACTGATCATGATGTGCACCTCTTATATACATAATGATTTGTGGCCTGAAGAGCTAGTGGCTACAATTACTCAAAGTTCATACACAGTAGTAACTGAAAATTGAACTGTGTTATTGGGGAACTGGTGTTACTTAACTCTGGAAACTGGAATCTGTGCATATTAGAACCAAGTAAGACCAGGGCTGTCTGTGCATGATTACAAACTAAGGTAAGAACCCACAGGATTCTTACAGAATGCATAGCAAACAAATGAGGCTGGAAGACCAGGGAAAGCCTCTCCAGGAAGGGAAGGTGGAGTTGAGGTTGAAGGATAAGTAGAAATTGAGTCAGCTTGGAGGAGAGATTCCACATGCAATGAAAACTCTGTGTCAGGAGGAAGCAAAGCAAAGTCAAGAATCTGAAAGATCATGGTAAGTAACTACAGGTCAAAGAGTAAGGAAAGAACACAGCAATGGAAGACAAGGCTACCAAATGGCATAATTGGAGAAAGCACTGGTTATTTATTTTATTTATTTATTTTATTTATTTATTTATTGAGATAGAGTCTCACATTGTTGCCCAGGCTAGAGTACAGCGGCGTGATCTCAGCTCACTGCAACCTCTGCCTCCCAGGTTCAAGTGATTCTCATGCCTCAGCCTCCCGAGTAGCTGGGATTACAGGCATGTGCCACCAGGCCCGGCTAATTTTTGTATTTTTAGCAGAGACAGGCTCTCGCCATGTTGGCCAGGCTGGTCTCAAACTCCTGGTCTCAAGTGATCCACTCGTCTTCACCTTCCAACGTGCTGGGAATGCAAGTGTGAGCCACTGCACCCAGCCAGCATTGATCTTTTCAATGAAGGTTAATATGGATTCTAAAGCTGGTTAAAACCAAAGCCATTGCCAATTTAAAGCTATTTTACTTTTCTGTTTTTCTACAAACCACTGTATAAAAGGGGGAAATATGAGTCTATTTTATAGCATGAGCTAACTGGGATTTGTACAGCCACAGCCTAGAAATAATACAACAAAATCATTTTAAAATACAGGTTAGGCATCCTAACCTGCAAATCTGAAACCCAAAACGCTCCAAAATCTGAAACTTTTTGAGGGCTGGCATGCTGCCAAAAGTGAAAAATTCTACACCTGATCTCATGTGACATTCACAGTCAAAATGCAGTCAAAACTTTGTTTCATGCAGAAAATTATTTAAAATATTGTACAAAATTACCTTCAAGCTCTATGCATAAAATGTATATGAAACATAAATGAATTCTGTGTTTAGACTTGGGTCCCATTCCTAAAATATCTCATTATGTATAAGCAAATATTCCAAAATCTGAAAAAATTTGAAATCCAACACATTTCCGGTCCCAAGCATTTAGGATAAGGGATACTCAATCTTCATATGAAAAAAATGAGATAAGGCAGTGATGGTCAAGGGGCAAACCAAGCAGGCCCAAGCTATGCCAGATAAATCCTGCCACAGAGTTTGGTCCCTAAGCAATGGGAGGCTGAATCAGTTTTCTGTGGCTGTTGTAATAAATTACCATAAACCTGGTGGCTGAAAACAAGAGAAATGTATTCTCTTACAGTTCTTTAGACCAGAAGTGTGACATCAGTGTCATTGGGCTGAAATCGAGGTATCGGCAGGGTCACACTCCCTGGGGAGGCTCTAGGGGTGAGTCCCTTCCATGCCTCTTCCATCCTCTGGTGACTGGCTGCATTTGGGCTTAGGGCAGCTGTGGCTCTAATCTTCAAGGCCAATGTCTTCAGATCTGTCTCCTGATGTTTCCATTTCGCCTTCTTCTGCGTGTGTGTAAAATCTCTTTCTGCCTTCCTCTTGTAAGGATACATGTGATTGCATTTAGGGCCCATCGAGATAATCCAGGATAATCCCTCATCTCAAGATCCTTAACTTAATCACATCTGCAAGGCACCTTTTATTCTTTTCCTTACAAGGTAGCACTGAGAGATTCTAGGGATTAGGAAGTAGATACCTTTTGGAGGACCATTTTTCAGCCTACCACAGAGACTGCAAAAGAGATTTTAGTAGTGGCGAGGCATGCAATTAAGACATTAATGTTGGACAGATCACTCCGGTGGTGGAGGTAAAGGAAGGGCAGGGAGGATATAAGGAAGCCAGCTGAGCCAGTGCAAGTGTCCAAGTGAGAGGTGAGGGTGGCCTGGACTAGGCGGTAGAAGTAAAGATGAAGAAAAGTGGATGGATTCAACAGACACTTGATAGACAAAACTGGCAGACAATAAAGGTGAGTAAGACAGAGATGCCAAGAGCCTTCTAGTGTGTACAACCAGGTTTCAAGTGGTGCAGTTCACTGAGCCTGAGAGCCCCGGAAGAAGACCAGGGCTGGAAAACTGACCTGCAATCTTACTAGGTCCACGTAATACTATCCGGCATAAAAACAGCCTTCTTTTGGAGGAACCAGCATACACTCTAGGGCTGGGAGCAGATCTTCCACTCACAATCTTTTTCACTTGGGTTTGGTAAACCTTAATTTTCTATGTGCAAGGTGATGGTAAAAGACCTATCCTTGGAGGACAGGCACAGTGGCTCACGCCTGTAATCCCAGCACTTTGGGAGGCCAAGGCAGCCAGATCACTTGCGGTCAGGAGTTCGAGACCAGCCTGGCCACCACGGCGAAACCCCAACTCTACTTAAAAAAAAAAAAAGTAAAAAAGGTAGCCAGTTGTGGTGGCATATGCCTGTAGTCCCAGCTACTCAGGAGTTTGAGGCATGAGAATCGCTTAAATCCAGGAATTGGAGGCTGCAAGGAGCTGAGATTGCGCTGCCACTGCACTCCAACCTGGGAAACAGAGTGAGACCCTGTCTCAAAAAAAAAAAAAAAGCCGGGTGCAGTGGCTCATGCCTGTAATTCCAGCACTTTGGGAGGCCGAGGCAGGCAGATCGCCTGAGGTCAGGAGTTCGAGACCAGGCTGGCCAACATGGTGAAACCATCTCTACTAAAAAATTAGCCGGGCGTAGTGGCGGGTGCCTATGATCCCAGCTACTCAGGAGGCTGAGGCTGGAGAATCGCTTGAACCTGGGAGGTGGAGGTTGCAGTGTGTCTAGATCATGCCACTGCACTCTAGCCTGGTGACAGAGCGAGATTCCATCTCAAAAAAAAAAAAAAAGGCCTATCTTTGGGGCTGTTAAGAGAACTAAGGATGAAATACACACGACACAGTGACACATGAACAGCGTGCACCTATGACCCACTTGACCCCCATTCACTGTCACTGTTTCCCGTGCAGGCATTTAAACAAAGATCAACAGACTTGTACGATTACAAGAGTATACTACTTCTAACTGTATTCAGATTCCTCTCTAGTTTTGCTTAATTCATATTCATTTATTGCTAAGTCTCAATAGTCATTAAGAGTTACCGATATGTTCTGAAAATAATTCTTCAGATTAATTTTTAAAGTTTTTCTCAATCTATCACTAATGTGTATCAAGTATCTTCCTAACTCATCAGCAATAGTTCCTTCTCTATCTTATGTCATACAAATAAATAGGCAATTCATCTCTGTTCTATGCCAATGGCACATGGAGACAGCACTGATAAGCAATTTACAAAGAGGACATCCAAACCACATTTCTCAACTAAAAAGACTTTCTAACCCATCCTTCAACAAGGACTATTTTAAAAGTAACAAAATTAATCAAGGTATTTTCATTATAAACAGTATGGAGATTCCTTAAAGAACTAAAAGTAGATCTACCATTTGATGCAGCAATGTCACTACTGGGTACTCAGAGGAAAAGAAAAGTCATTATATGAAAAAGACACATGTACATGCATGTTGATAGCAGCACAATTCACAACTGCAGAAATATGAAACCAGCCCAAATTTCCATCAATCAATGAATGGATAAAGAAAATGTGGTATAAATATACCACGAACTACTACTCAACCATGAAAAGAAATGAAATAATCACAGTCACAGTAACCGGGATGCAGCTGGAGACCATTATTCTAAGTGAAGTAACTCAGGAATGGAAAACCAAACATCGTATGTTCTCACTTATGTGGGGGGGATCTAAGCTATGAGGACACAAAGGCATAACAATGACACAATAGACTTTGGGGACTCACGGGGGAAGGGTGGGAGGGGGGTGAAGGATAAAAGATCACACATTAAGTACAGTGTACACTGCTTGGGTGATAGGTACACCAAAATCTCAGAAATCACCACTAAATAACTTATCCATGTAACCAAACACTACCTGTTCCCCCCAAACTATTGAAATTTAAAAGATATTTTCACTATTTTCTCAAAGAGCTTTAAGTTATAATATGATTCCTCTATTATATGTGGCATAATCTACAAACTGCAGGAATGCTTTGAGGATTAAACACACACATCTGGCCGTGTTGGTGGCTCACGCCTGTAATCCTAGCACTTTAGGAAGCCAAGGTGGTTGGATTACCCAGGTCAGGAGTTTGAGACCAACCTGGCCAACATGGAAAAACCCCGTCTTTACTAAAAATACAAAACTTAGCCACGCGTGGTGGTGCACGCCTGTAATCCCAGCTACTCAGGAGGCTGAGACAAGAGAATCGCTTGAACCCAGGAGGCAGAGGTTGCACTGAGCTGAGATCGCAACACTGCACTCCAGCCTGGGCGACAGAGCAAGACTCCGTCTCACAAAAACAACAACAACAACAACACACACATCTATTTATACAAGCAACCCAAACACTAATTAATTTTAGGCAATCATTTAAAAATATTACATAGGGGCGCGGTGGCCCATGCCTGTAATCGCAGCACTTTGGGAGGCTGAGATGGGTGGATCACCTGAGGTCAGGAGTTCGAGACCAGCCTGATCAATATGGTGAAACCCCATCTCTACTAAAAATACAAAAATTAGCCAGGCGTGGTGGCATGTGCCTGTAGTCCCAGCTACTCAGGAGGCTGAAACAGGAGAATTGCTTGAACCCGGGAAGCAGAGGTTGCAGTGAGCTGAGATCACACCACTGCACTCCATCCTGGGTGACAGAGCAAGACTCCATCTCAAAAAATAGTAATAAACAAATAAAAATAAAAATATTACAGACCTCTATTTTTCAGTTAGAAGTCATTTCAAAGGGAAGCTAGAAACATTCTTCATAATAACATTTTGTGTGAACTAGTTCTCAGTAAACAGCTCTGAATGTCATAGAAAATGTGCATCTTTCACTAAGGCATCTATATTTTTCTTCAGTTTTTAGTAGAGCATAGGTCGAGAAAATTTCATTTGGGTTTACGTACTATTCACAGGCTTCCTTAAGTATAATTTCTAGACTTTAGTAGAATAGCTCTTTGATGAAGTTTTGTTTTACAACTCAACATTCTTCCATTAGGAGAAAAGATCCCAATTTCAAGTTAGCCTCAACTACTCTCTCTTATAAGCCCAGCCCAGATCCAAAATGTCACACAAGGGCTACAGAAAAACACTCAAGCATTCTCTCCTTGTCATTTTCACATTGGCAATTTCTCCAGAACAAGAATCTCTGAGATTCCACCACAGCAGGTCCTGACACTTTGGCTAAACTTCTAAGTAGTTTAGAAGTAGTTTAGCCATTTCCCCCATACCACGGCCCTTTCCCACCTCCTTTTTTTTCCCCCCATGCTATTTCAAGAGGAGTAATTTCTAGCTCCATTTGTAATTTTGATAACTCAAAGTAACGAGTGTCTCACCAATCATCAATACAGAAATAACCAAAAATAGATTTGGATCCACATGGTTGACAGCTGAAGCAAATGGCATTCCAGATGTAAACAAAACTCTTTTCTGTGCTACTAAATGGATGCAAACCTGGCTATAACGTGGAGAAAAGTCAGTAGCCCAATTCCTTCAACAACTGTAGGCCTGGAAAAGCAGCCCCCATGTAGCCTTGGATAGGTCAAGAGTCACATCAGGCCAGGTGCAGTGGCTCACCCTGTAATCCCAGCACTTTGGGAGGCTGAGGTGGGAGGACTGCTTGAGCTCAGGAGTTGCCTGGCCAACACAGCAAGACCTCATTTCTACTACAAAATAAAAAAATAAAAAATTAGCCGGGTGTGGTGGCACAGGCCTGTAGTCCCAGCTACTCAGGAGGCTAAGGCGGGAGGATGGTTTGAGCCCAAGAGATCAAGGCTACAGTGAGCTATGATCACACCACGGCACTGCAGCCTGGGTGACAGAGCGAGGCCCTATCTCAAAAAAAAAAAAAAAAAAAAAAGTCACATCAGAGATGTGTGCAGCTGATGAATTCCAACATGCTACTTTATTTTAGGCCTAAATAAAGATGCGAGTGAGCATAATTTGCAAGACAGAAAGATATCAAGTTCTTTCTTGTTCCAGATATCAGTTGACAACACATAACTTGAGATTTTGCAATTCACCATTCGAAATTGGGGAAGAGGGGAAGCACTCGAAGCCTTGCCAGTGACTCATCCTATTGGAAGCAATCCTAGAGGCCGCGCAGCATGAATTTTAGTTTAATCCGATTACTTTTTTTTTTCTTTTGAGATGGAGTCTCGCACAGTGGTGCGATCTTGGCTCACTGCAAGCTCTGCCTCCGGGTTCAAGCGATTCTCCTGCCTCAGCTTCCTGAGTAGCTGGGACTACAGGCACCCACCACCATGCCCGGCTAATTTTTGTATTTTTAGTAGAGACGGGGTTTCACCATGTTGGCCAGGCTAGTCTCGAACTCCTGACCTCAAGTGACCCACCTGCCTCGGCCTCCCGAAGTGCTACGATCACAGGTGTGAGCCACTGGGCCCAGCCGATTTCTTGTTTCTCCATCATTTAGCAAATTCAACTTGAATTTGGATTCAAAATGTCATTTTCCCTCTTTTTGTCCTGTCCTGTTAGAATAGTACCAAAGAGTTTCATTTGCAAGAGAGACAGAATGATATAAATATTTGCAAATCTGTTTATCTTTGATGCTTATTTTATGGAGTGATAACTTAATGAAGTACAACACAAAGAATGGCTGCTGCAGATGGAAGGAGGCAACAAAAGACAATAATCTGTGTGCTAAGAAGGCCAAAGTGGAAAGAGCAGCAAATAACACCCAGCTGTAGGCGCTGGGAGTGAGGCGCACCACGCTGAGACTCGCATCTTCCTGGAAAAGCCCCACCCAAAAGGAGCGTTATGGTGCACCTGAGCATGTAAAACAGGCTGAGCTAACATGTATTATGGGATGCAACTGATGTCATGGTTGAGCGTGGGACCAGGGAAAGCTCTGCCTATCTGTGTATCAAGGTGCCCTATAACATACTACATTATGTGGCTTTCCTTTCCTAATTACTTCTAAGTACAAGCTCAACAGAAAATCATGAGGCATCTGACCCTATTTCCTCACACTTTAGAAGCATCCCATGCTTCTAAAGACCATGGAACTTTGAGGTAACTGTGCCCTGATTCATGGGCATTTAGCCTTTGCTTTTTAACTAAATTTTTGTTTGTTTAACTTGCACAACCTACTTAGCAAAAAACAAAAACAAAACTTGCTCACTTCCTGGGAAGCATATAGGCCAGTTCATACTTTGAGATTCAAAGTTAGGAAGAGCTGGGTGGGAACAGGACAGGAAAATAAAGTCACCTAGTGGCTGGAGAGACACTGTTCCTTTAAGTTAGATCCGTGTGGAGTATGAAGAAGGGAAGAACCTCAGTAGTTCTCCATCCACATGGCAAGGGACAGAGAAACCGGAGCTGCCATACTTTTCTGGAGCTGTTTGGGCTCTAGAAGCAATGTGTGCGTGACTGGTGTTTAGGGGCAGTGTGACCCACGGAGCCCAACACTAGGGGCTCTTCACCTCTCAAGGAACCCTACACCTGGCCTCTGTCCTGGTGCCTGCTGTCACCAATGCAACAGAGACACTCCCTTCTCCACCTCTCTCTTTCAGCCACAGCTGTGCCAGCCTGGGCAGCCTCTTCTCTTCCCACAGCCCCACTTTGTCTGCAGAAATATCCCGCTACTGTGCTGTTCTAAGCAGGCTAGGGGATTCAGCCACAGAGACCAAATCCGGTCCTAAACCTTCCCGCCCCAAGCACACTGCCTCTCAATGGACACATTTTGGAAACCTGTGGGGCTGTTTTGGGGTGACAGGATGACTGTAGTGGAATGGGACCAACGACCCAAGGGCATCCTGCAATGTATGAGATCAACCAGCACATTGTCTCATGTCCCGCAAAACTTTTGAACATTTCCTGAAAGTTCACACGGATGAAAAACTGTTTATTTAGTTCCAGAATCTACCTCCATTTATGTAGAAACAAAAAATACTCCTTACACTGCTTAAATACACAGTTTATCAAGATTTGTTTACAATTATGGAAAACCATGTCACCAACAGCAACACTACTTGTGGCATGTGAGTTGTCAACAAACTGCAACTAAACCAGTTTGCATTTGTATATCACCTGCCAATATTTAATAGTGATACTGAAAGCTCCTTTTCATATATTTAAAGCCAAATAAATTATTGAAGATACATGAAATCCTGCATACAAATACATTTCATTAATACATTTATTTCATTTCTGCCACCCAATATTCTTATGGATACGTAGCATACTGAAACTTCTGTCATGAAAATGACATGTCAAAATTATTTTATTTTGGAGGCGGGGCACAGTGGCTCACGACTGTAACCCCAGCACTTTTGGAGGCCGAGACGGTCAGATCAGTTGAGGCCAAGAGTTCAAGACCAGCCTAGCCAACATGGCAGAACTCCATCTCTACCAAAAATACAAAAATTAGCCAGGCGTGGTGGGACGCACCTGTAGACCCACTTAATTAGGAGGCTGAGGCATGAGAATCGTTTGAACCCAGGAGCTGGAGGTTGCAGTGAGCTGAGATCATGCCACTGCACTCCAGCCTGGGAGATACAGTGAGAGTGTCAAAACAAACAAATAAACAAAAAAACAACTATTTATTTTGGGTTTGAATCTTGTTTTTCAACCTTACTCTGAAACTGTCCTCAGGAGTCGGTTGCCACTCAACTATCCTATAAACATTTTTTCAATTCATCGTCTAATCCTGGACACCTATTAAAGGCAATGGTCTCTAAAATTGTTGGTGTGCAGAGGGATTTAATGATGGGAGATATGTTTTCTGAGACACTCTGTCAGCACACATCCTATGTCTTACACAGGAAATTAATACTGTCCTGACAAAGAAGGCCTGGTTCATTGCAAAAATGTCACACTTCTTATTAAAACCACTTCAACAGCCAGTATTTTGCCTTGGCAGGTTAGGGTTATTTCCCTCCTTTCCTTAACATTTACGGGTAAATTTGGTCTGTTACTTCCTTTATTTTAAAGCATACCTGCTCTTTTCTTTCCTCCTCTGCAGCGTCTTCTCACCTTCTCCTAAATCCAAATTTCTTCATTATACAAGGGTGCAGTCAGCTAACTACTTCATTTTATCATCAGATAAAGGTGTGCTGAGCATTTACACTTTAAAAATATATGTAGGCCGGGTGTGGTGGCTCATGTCTGTAATCCCAGCACTTTGGGAGGCCAAGGCGGGTGGATCATGAGGTCAGCAATTCAAGACCAGCCTGACCAATATAGTGAAACCCCATCTCTACTAAAAGTACAAAAATTAGCCGGGCATGGTGGTACACACCTGTAGTCCCAGCTACTTGGGAGGCTGAGGCAGGAGAATTGCTTGAACCTGGGAGGCGGAGGTTGCAGTGAGCCAAGATCGGCCATTGCACTCCAGCCTGGGAGGCAAAGTGAGACTCCATCTCAAAAAAAAAAAAAAAAAAAAAAATACATATATATATGTAATTTTATTTGGGCATTCTATTGATTTTTAGACATTGTATGCGTGAGTAGGTTATTTCATCTATCAATTTCATTTCAGAATCATAAAAGGGGAATTGCAAAATATTTATTAGCAAAAGGGTGCATTCGGTGTGACAGAGTCGAGAGTCACTGCTCTAGCAAGCTTCCCCTCCTAGCCACCAGGTTCTCCCAGAGACCAGTTCTTCCTGAAACGCAGGACCCGGCTTTTGGAGTCTGGCAGTTAAATTTCTACTTTCTCATGCCAGGCAGGCAAATCACATCACAGCATTATCATAGCACCACCCCCTAGGGGTACCCCAGAGCCCTGCAAGGGATCAGATGGGAGAAGCACAAGTCCCACCAGTTGGGCTGGCTTCCTTGTCACTGCATACAACACTGAGTAGAGAACAGCTCATGGAGCAGCCATCCTGAGTTACAATACCCAGGCCAGGTGCAGCTGACACCTGTGACCTCTTTGGAAGCAGCAGACTGAGTGTCATTAGGGCCCAGCTTTCCTTGTGATGGCACTGTTGAGACCTGCATGTGGCTCAGCAGCGGCTTTGCTTCCCATCACCCTTACTCAGCACAGGGCAGCCTGGACGTTCCAAGGCAAAGGCAGTGACAGGGCCAGGCAGGAGCTCTGGCAATTGCTTATGAGAAGCAGAACAACAATATTAGGGCCTGTCTGGAGCACCTCAAATTGGGTCAAGACACACACCCATGCCACCAGAATAGGAGGGAGTGATGAGGAACGAGGCTTTCAGAGCTCCTACAAGGCAGCCGCCTCCTGGGCTGCACTTGCTGACTGCAAATAAAGGGGAGCTGCTATGCCTTTAACAACTTGGACCCCACATAACTCCAGCAACCTCAGGAAGGCCAGGAACACCTGGAGAGGAAGTCCAGGTATTACCCAACTCTACCATCTCAGCCCTCTCATGCAGACAGGCAGACGTGTAAACAATTTTGATGCAACACAAGTGCCGGATAAAGGTAAGGATGGGATGCCGCGGAGTGCAGAGGAGTCATACAACCTTTTTCTAAAAATCTGAGCTGTGTCTGGAAGAGCAAGATATACCTGGCTGGATGATGCAAAATATTCCAGCACAACTAGCATGGAAGGGACAAGGGGAGCAGGACAGGAAGCAGACAGGGCCATATCACAGGACATCGGAGGCCAGGCCAGGAGGCTGGGCTTTATCCTACACAAGACTGGGAGCCACAAAGGGCCTAAAGCTTGGGATGACATCTCCCCTGAAGACAGATCTCTCTGGGGGTTTGATGGATAGCTTCTGGGTGTCAGAGTGCAATCTGCATATTGCTGAAGGAACCTGCCCCAAAATGGCTTTGACAGGACACATGAGAATCCTTTTACTGTAAAAGTTCTGTAAGAGAGGTAGATAGCACATGGTCACACCCAGACTCTGGAGCCAGGCAGCCCAGCTTCAACCCCAGCACTCCCCACTACTGCTGTGAGACCCGAGTTGGGCCACTTCATGTCCCAGGGCTCTTCCTCCTCCCTCTGTCTAAGGGAGATAATAAAGGCACCCCTCACAGAGCTGGCGGGGGAATTAAGGAGAAAAGTTCAGGCAAGGCTGGGGCTGTGGGCTGGCTCAATGCCAGCCCACAAAGCAAAAGATGTGAGTCTTTAAAAGAATGTGTTCTCCAAGTCACATATGTAGTTATCCCTCAGTATTCATGGGGGATTGGTTCCAGGACCCCCGGCGGATACCAAAATCTGTGGATGCTCAAATCCCTGATAGAAAATGGCACAGTATTTGCGTATCACCTACACACATCCTCCCATATACCTGAAATCATTATGTGTTTACATTTATCATTATGTGTTTACATTGATGTACACGAGAAAAAAAGTCACCTAAGCCAATGAGTTCACAGATATTACAGCTTTGGACAAGACTAAGTGTTAAAGTGACTCTGTTTGAGGTAGATTTGAATAAAGGTATGAAGTAATGCCTCCTTGACGGAAAGACCTGCCTCTCACCTTTGTCCTGTTCATGGCAGAAACTCTGTGAACACAGACTTTTTAAAGAGATGAACTTCCTGACTCTCTAGGGGCTTTCTCTGTAATTACTGAGTTTTCCTGTAAGACAGGAGTAACTACCTTAGATATATGTAGGCATATTTCTTGTGTTCTGAAATTCTTGAGCAAGAAGGAAGAGATGGAGAAAGCAACCTCAGCTAGGGAAAAGGGTGGTGCAAACCACCAACCATCTTTACATAAGAAAAGGCCCAGCTTGGCAGAAGAATCCCTTGAACCCAGGAGGCGGAGGTTGCAGTGAGCCAAGATCGTGCCATTGCACTCTAGCCTGGGAAATGGAGCAAGACTCTGTCTCAAAAAAAAAAAAAAAAAAAAGAAGGAAAGAAAAAAAGCAAAACCTCAGCTCAATCATCAAATCCACTTCAAGGAGGCATGACTTTCTCTTCCTACACAGCAAATGCATGAATAATTTTATATAAAAACATGTATTCGCCGTCACTTGTTCAGAAACTGGAATGCATTTTCCTCAGGTTAGCCCACAAAGGCTATTCAACCCCCAAACGGACCCATGTTACAGAATGAGCAGCAACCTCGCGAATTGTGGATGCTGGGAGGAGAGTAAGTGCTGAAAGAGGTGCTGTGTAGGACAGGGACCAGTTCTTCCCTACCCAACCCAACTCCTTTCACAGGGTAGAGCTAGCACTAGGCAGTTTTGAAGTAGATCAATTCATCTTTGCCACACAGCCATCTACTTTTCTGTACTTTTTTGATACTCTCTCTTCTCCCTGAGTCCTTCGTAGCCTCTTCCAGTCCCACTGTTGCTGCTGGGTAAATAGGAGGATTACCTTGGCAAAGGAGACCAGGTGCGAAAATGGTATTTCAGGAACTAAAACAGGCTGTGCGAAAGGTCTAGGCTCCTGAAATACCACATTTGGGGATCTACAAGTGGTTTCATGTCACTAGAATAGAAAGTGCTTCCATGTTTCAGTATTACTTCTCTCTCCCTTTTAAAAAAAATCCTCATCAAAACTTTATTTCACTCAATATAGCTTCTTTCAACTAAATTAGGGGAAAAAAGGTAATCTCATTCAACTGGTTAATACAATACAGTCAGCCCTCAGTATCCGCGAGTTCCACAACCAGCCGCAGATCAAACATACTTGGAAAAAAAGGTTGCATTAGTACTAGATATGCAGACTTTTTCCCTTGTCACTATTCCCTAACCAACACAGTATAACAACTATCTACATAGCATTTACATGATATTAGGTATTATAAGTTACTAGATGATTTCAGGTATATGGGAGGATGTGTGTAGGTGATACGCAAATACTGTGCCATTTTCTATCAGGGATTTGAGCATCCACAGATTTTGGTATCCGCCGGGGGTCCTGGAACCAATCCCCCATGAATACTGAGGGATAACTACATATGTAACTTAGAGAACACATTCTTTTAAAGGCTCACATCTTTCGCTTTGTGTATTTGTACAAGTGTTTCTTGTACACTTGTACACTCTTACAGAGACTTACATACACTATAGCACAGGTATTTTTTTCCTGATAATTTCCTCCAAACTCTCCTATTATTCTATAGGCAGCTGCATTTTAAAAGGAATCTCAAGTCAAATGAATCTTTAATGAATATTTAATTAGGACCTTTTCAGACAGTGTAATAGTTGGGGGAAGGAAAAAAGATGCCTTTTTCCAACACACCACTGAGTTGAAGAGGATGGAAAAAGTCAACAGATGAGTTTCCTGTCTTTCCCGCCAGTTCCCTTAAACCATTTCTGCTTTTCATTGCTTCTCCTTTTCTTACATCTCTGCATCTGTGGACTCTCTTATCGTCTCCAGGAGCAAGGCAGAGACACATTCTTGTCTGTGAGCAGCTGAATTGTCTAGAAAACATGGACAGCCTGCAAGTCCTTCCAGTCCTCCCAAGAATCTGACATGGTTTTAGGCAAAGAAGAGGCTCAGAGGCCTGCTGACTCAACATCTCTTACAAGCCCCTTTGAGTTTTTCCAGGAAGCGCTGAGGTTTTCTCAGAAGTCAAAAAACTTTTTCTGTAAAAGGCCAGAGAGTAGATATTTTAGGCTTTGCATGCCATACGGTCTCTGACACTACTCATTTCTGCAGGTGTAGTGCACAAGCAACCACAGACCACACATAACCAAATGAGCATGGCTGTGTCTCAAAACTTTATTTACAAAAACTGGTGTCAGGCTAGAATCGGCCCACGGGCTATAGTTTACCAACACCTAGATTATATGGAACCATCTGTATGATAACACTGGCTCTGTGATCAACTTGCTCACAAAATGAGGCCACAGATCCTATGGCTTTCTCATGTGGCTTTGTCGTATGTGCCAAAAACTTTGTTAAACAATTTAGGGTCCATACATTCCTTTTATGCACACTCACATTACTTACCATAAATTTTTCTTGCTTTTTAATACATTTTTGCCATTTTATAGTTTAAAATGGAAAAGGAAGTGTCACAATTCATAGCAACTATGTACCAATAAACATTCATAATAACGATATGTGTTTCCTATTTTAGTTGACAACGACTAAGTAGGACTCTTTAAAATATCTACAGCCAGAAACTGGTAGTAGCCCTGGCAGAGGTAAAAACTGCAGAAGTCTTAGGATCAAAAATAATGCCAAGAGTTAAAGTGGGAGATGGGCTGGTAACCTCAAGAGGGGAGGAGGGAGGCTCAGCATCGGGCCAGCAGAAATAAGAACTGCGAAGCTCATTTGGGTCAGGAGCTCCAAACGTCTCATGCTCCTCAGGCCTCCATGTACTTCATTTCTGCCAGTCCTGTTAAAAAGTAATATTGCAAGTCATAAAGAGAAAAAAGGTGGTGACATTACGATCCTTAAATCCCAAGGAGCCAAGAGTGAATTATGGCGGTGACAGCCACGCTGTGGACAATGGTCATGGTGAAAAGTGAGTTGACGAGACACCCAGCACCAAAGTAAACCTGAGAAAAGCACCGACCATGGGAAACATGGACTGACCAGTGGTAGGAAGAAAATAAGCGTAGAACAAGCCATCCAATGCAATGGCCTAGTAATACTGGTGAGCGTGCAGTTCTGACCACTCTTTTCCCAATGTCATTTCATGTCTCCACGTGGGTTTTTCCGCTGTTTCCTCTCCTAGGTTTCTGTTTAAACCTCACCACCTCTCACATTCTCCTTTTCTCC
This sequence comes from Pongo pygmaeus, assembly GCF_028885625.2. Lineage (NCBI taxonomy): Eukaryota > Metazoa > Chordata > Mammalia > Primates > Hominidae > Pongo > Pongo pygmaeus. The sequence goes on along the minus strand of NC_072390.2, from coordinate 38,423,535 downwards.
TTGCCCTGCCCCTCCCAACTCTTCATTCAACTGATTCACTTCTACCCCATCATAATGCTCAGGCATCATTTCCTCCACAAAACTGTCCTTCAGGCTGGGTTAGACGCTGCTTCTCTTTTCTTCCACAGGCTCCAGGGGACGATGCGTATGTCTCCCAGCCTCCCTATCACCATCAGCTTTACCTACACCTACATTGCAACACCGAAATATCTAGCACATGTCTTTGCCACCTAACCCACAGCCTATCTTATGTGCCTGAGCAACTAAAGGTCTGAGTGCACGTCACATATGCAAACAGCGAGTGAGGAAGGGAAGCAGTGTCTGTGTGTGGAGGGGGAGCGACTGCTGCTAGACTAGAGCACTGGGCACTAAGACCAAGATCAGGAACTTGACTTCAGGTGGTCAAGATCACGAACTTACAAACATCTGGACTTGGGTTCAAAGCAGAAGCGCCCTCGAGCAGGACAAATCTATCCTAACCTCTGGGAAAACACCTCAAAGTGCATAATGGTGGCTCACCACCACCAAAGGGCAGTTTGTTGCTACATTATTACTATAGTTCCAACAGAAAGGCAGCTACAGTTTCAAATCCCAACCAGGGAGCTGTCCTATATTCCAAAAGAAGGCTTCTAACTGTGCATCTATTCCTAATTCCTATATGCATAATATCTGAATTATACAATCCAGACTTGCCACAAATTCAACAGCGGCCTTCAGGATAATCTGTTTCTATAAAGTAACCATTTCTCATCAGGCAGCTCTTGATAAACTTTCACCATTCTAGTAAGGTGGCATGAGAAAATGACCTTCTTGCTTTAATAAAAAATATTGTTACACTAGATACAAAATATGTTTCTACTGTTAAACTGTAACAATAAGACTCTGGAAGGTTTACTAATAGAGAAAGGGTGTCCTCTTGTGATAAACAATAATTAAAAAAGGAGACAGAGAGGGTAATTTGCCTATCCCTGTTATGTAGATAAAATGAGCCAGGGGGGTGCTCCTCAAACATTTATCAAGTCATTGCTGAGCCTTCAGCAGGCCATTTAACTTTGGAACAGAAAGGGAAGTTTCCCAATGCATAACACAATCTTAAATCCTTCATATGTAATACGTAAGATGAACTTTAAATAGAAAAGCTACCTGCACACAGGACATTGTGTCTTATACTCGAACTATGCAGTCAAGAAGCAAGCACAATATTAGCGGGGAAGGCACCATGTACAGAAGCTAGCTAGGGTTTATTGAGTGCTTACACTTAGTCGGGGCCATGGATTACTTCTTTTCATTCTAACCACCACACGATAATGTGGGTACTCTTATTGTTACTCCTATTTTATAGATAAGGAAGCAAATTTTGAGAAACCAAAGTCAGCAGCCACAAAAGTGGCGAAAGTAAGACTGGAACCCACGTTGCAGGACTCTGGTCCATGATCACACCTGTATGCAACTGTGCTTTCCAAAACATACATCAGAAGCACCTTTTGGGAGGTGGGAAGAACGCAATGATTGTCCACACCACAAACAAATCAGATGGAGCCAAGAAAAGCTGATAGGATGATACCATCTCTGTCTACCTGTCTTTTTCCCTCCCACCATCTCTAAAAAGGGCTTTTTAACATTGCTGGAAAATAAGGTCTCAAAGCAGATGACAAATTATCATAAATTTAGTGACGGAGGCAGAATGGTAAAATGAAAAGAGTCCTCGATTTAGAACTATAGTGTTTGTGTCCTGGTCCACAGTAAAAACTAAGTCTCATGTCCCTCGTTACAAAACTGTCATGATAAGATACACCTCACTCTTTTGTTGTCATGAGAATAGTGAGAATATATAAGGGAATGTGTCTAGCACTGTGCTTGGCAGAAAAGAGGTACTACAGTTTTCCCTTCCTTCAGTTCCCATTTCAAAATACAAGCAGACAGCACCTAGCTATACAAGGTAAATATTCCCTGGACACCTCCAACGCACTCACCCACAGAGAAGTATCTTTGAAGGGACATCTCTCTGCTGTTGCTGTGAGAGAGTTTTCCAACCACTCATATACTGCCTTCTATTAACAGTGCATAAAATTTTTTAGATAATGCAAAAATTTCATGCTTTCAATGTAAAGGTAGTATTTTCGCCTACTAAAGCAGAAAAGGAAGGGGAAAAAAAGACCATTAAGATAAATATCACAGGAGACTTCAAAGCAAGAAGTACTTAAATATGCAAGTACCTAAATCATCAACTAAAAAGGGTAAATTTGACTCTACAACTCTCTCCATCCTTCTCTCATACAACACAAACTGGTAGTCTAAAAAAGGAATCATAGCACGGTATAGGAAATATTCATACCTTTTTTCCTGAGGGCTTCTTAAACACTACAAAAGAGAAATTGTGTGACAAGTAAACCTTTTAAATCCCCCATCAACAGCCTTTGATGAAACTCCATCTTGAAACCAGACTTGTATGCTTTAAAAATGAAATGTTCTAAGTAAAGCGAAGTTGTTTTTACTTTCAGACCAAAGGGGGAAAAAAATCACCGATTTAAAAGTAAAAGGGCTTTAGTGAAAAGTTCACAGTTGTGAGATACTTGCTTTGCCATTAAGAAGGCGGAAGCTCTGCTGGATAGAAACCACCATTCTCTGAGGTCTGAGACTTTAGGCATTCTCATTCTTACAGACTCTGCCTCTCGGTCACAGTTGTACATTGGTCCTTTCATTCCAACCAAACTACAGGGTCTCCATAGCGTGAAGCACGTGGCCCCTAAACGTGTTTGAGAAAGCTGCTAATCAACATCCTTAAGGCTCGTCAACAATCAGACGGCAAATCACAAACTTGCTTCCTCAACCCAAGAACAGACATTCCAGGTCCCCAACGAAATGAAGGTTCCTTCCACTCCCACAGGAAAACTACCAGGTTTCAGTTCTTTCGCTTTATTTTTTAAAAGACAAAAAATTAACTGAACACACGTGTTTTCCTACTATTCTCATACTTTTTAAAAATCCCTCCATTTTCTTCCTTCATTTACGTTGGAAAAATTCTTAATAAATAACGCCTGCTTGAAAGACATCAGGAACTCATTTTGAGGACTGAGTTTGCAGAAGACAAGGCAGAGAGATGAGTGGGCAGAGTTGGGCTGAAATTTTTAAATTCCTGCACGGCAAGGCAATTGTGCGTATCTGTTTTCAAACAATAAAAGCGTCTGGAATTGCACAATGATGCAGAGCCATGCGAGGCGCGAGGAGCAGGCAGCTGGTGTCACAAAGGCTGCCGGGGCAGCACGCGAGACACAGTCACGACAAGCCCGGGTCCCAGGCTCGCCGCTGCCTCAAATCTCAACCGGTCCCAAAGCCAGCTGCCCTGCGGAGAGAAGCCGACCGGCACCGGGCACATCTCTGGGAGGGCAAGGCTGGGAGAAAGTGAGAGGGGGACTGCGGACGCGCGGGGCGGGCGCGCGGCAGGTCCCGGGAGGGAAAGGACAACGGAGCCGCGGGTAGGGGGTGGACGAGGAGATGTGGCAGAGGCGCATTCCCTCTGGCTGATCTTGCCAGGGGAGGAGACCTGGGGACCGGAATCGGTGACCGACAGGAGGGGGAGGGGGCTCCCGGGGGCCGCAGGTCGAGGCGCGTGAGCCGGACACGAGGTGCGCGCGGCCGGGTTGGGGAAGCGGGGACGCGTGGGTCACCTGTATTGTTTGAAAAGCTGGTCCGACTCCCTGAAGCCGTTGTTGAGCAGCATGTTGATGCCGGCCAGGGCCAGCTCCGCGTCCTGCAGGGGCGCCGCCGCCGCCGCTGCCGCGTCCGAGTCTCGGTCGTCCCGCCGCCGCGGCCGCTGCTGCTCCGAGCCGGCCATGGGCGCGCGAGGCCCTGCGCTGGGCCGAGGCGAGATCCGGAGCAGCTGCTGCGGCCCCGCGCGCGCCCGGAGCCCGGTTCTACCTGCCCGGAGCCAAGCGGAGCCGGGAGGGGAGGGGAGAAGAGGGGAGGGAAGGGGAGAGAAGGACCGCGGAGGGAGGAGCCGCGGCCCGGCTGCGGCGCGGCGTGGGAGGTGGGCGTCCGGCCGCCGCCGCGGGGATTACTCAGCAGCACCCGCCCGCTCCTCTCGCGCCCTCCGAGGCACCCGACTTGCGCGGGCCCCGAAACGGAATCCGTTTCCGGGTGTCTCTCACCCCGCCAAGCCGGTCCCCGAGCGGCGGCCGCCTCCACTTCCTGCAGCCCCCGCGCCCCGGCCCCTCCCGGGTCCCCAAGCCGCGCCCTCGCCCACCGCCCAGGACTGCTCGGACACACGCACGCGAGACCTGGAGACCCGGAGACCCGAGCGCCCCACCCTCCCCCGAAGGGGCCGGACCCGGGAGTCGGGGGGAGGGCAAGGCGCGGAGGGAGAACGAGCGTGCGGATGTGGAAGGAAAGGGAAGGGGACGGGGAACTCCGCCCGGGCCGCTATGCGAGCGCGCGGCGCTTTGTCCACGAGTGACTGAAACCCCACGCAGCCCGCGCCCGCGACCCCAGACTTCATCCCGACCCTGGGGCCGCCCCCTAGGACCAGGGCAGCCAATTCCCGAGGAGGTGGGCGGCGGGGGCGGGGTCTCCGGGACCTGCCGGGCAGCTCCCCGGAGCCCCGCGCTGCGGGACTGCAAGGCAGAGCCCCTCGGATCCGGGTACCACCCACTCCAGCCCGCCACCAACATTTGCGCAATGGGCAGGAGGAGAAATGGAGGCCTATATGCCATATGACCAAATATTTAAAAGTTATAAATTCAGCTGCCAAAGTGTGTTCTATTCTCACACTGCCAATTATTCTTGCAAAGCTTTGGCGTTCATATGACCAAATGTCAGCAAAACATCAAAAGTGACTGAATTTAACCATTATCACAGAAGTCTCACTGTTCTGATGATGGGCTGGTGATATCTGGATGCCTAATATTCTAGAGACAAGCAATTCATAAATCATCTTTATGTTTTTTCCACAAATTTATTTTTCTCTAATTTAGCAAAATCTCTTAATGTAGTGTTGCAATCAAGATTATGTTCTAACGCCAAATAGGACAACCTTCCTTGAGTCGCTGTCGTTTTTAGAGTGTAGTTTATTAATTTCAACTTAGAGAAACTTTGCTGAAACATTTATAACAGAATTTTTTTTTAAATGAAAGCAATCCTCAGGTTTAGAAATAACTCCTGAATTTTAAACATTATGTCATCCATTATCATGGGACCAATATGATAAGTTATTACAGAAAAATGCAAAATAATTTTGTCATGTAAGTTGCTTTTACTTATTTTGTAAATTGTACCATCCCTTATAAGAATCTCTAAATCCATACAGGATTTTCAACTTCTATAACTAGAAATTTTAGAGTAATAAGAATTACTGCCACTCCTTAAGTGTCATGCGTAACTGTTGCAAAACCATGCTAATTCTTGAGTACATCTGGAACCACAAACTGGAACACTGACAGAAGCAGGAAAATGGACGATTCACATCCTTGGGAAACAGTACGTTGTAATGCAGGAGTCACTGCATTCATGCTGTCTGAGAAGAAGGATTTGACAAGCTGACCTTTAAAAGAAAATCTAGGTTTTCTTGGATTTAACATAATGTTAGTCTCAAACATCAGCAGTGTCACCATCCTTCATGGCACTGAGAGGCTGTAACCTTTTGTTTTTAGGGCATTGAGCTAAAGATGAGAAGAAGCGTTCCCTGGAGCCTGCATGGCATCAATCATGAGAATGGATGTTGAGGGTTATGCACCCCACTGAGGCAACACTGAATGCCAGATCCCAAGTTACAGAGGTGCTTGTATGTTTTTTAATAAATTTATGCGTGTGTGTGTGTGTGTGTGTGTGTGTGTGTGTGTGTGTGTGTGTTTTGATGGGCAGGGCCCTCAAACGCAGGTCTTAGGGACTGTACTGCTCATTGAGGCCCACATGAGACCATTGGCATGGAGGGCTCCCCTGGCCACACACTGCCCGAGGTCACCCTGACAACATGCACTTACAGGCTGCTGGAACTTTGGATCTGTGGAACCACTTACCAGATCCCTGAAGCAGTCTAGTCAATAAGGGAGAGAAGCCAAGAGCAAAATATCAGACATAGGAGATAGCCTGCACTCCCCCAACTGAGAAAGACAGCCAAGCACAGTCCTGTATGTCCCTATTACTGGGAAGAAAAAAAAAGAATTTCAAGGAATTGATGACACTATGTTTATGAGTTATACTTGAGGCCCTGCAGTTGAGGATGTGGGGAGGGGTGAGCAAAGTCAGAGCACTCTTTGTGGGGCTAGTTCTGTCTCAAGAACCTCACACAGTCCGTTGCGCAGACAGGGAAATTTAATTGTTGAACAATTAAGGCAAGGTCCAATGCAACTGCCCAGCACCCCACAATAGTCAGGGGAGGGGTGGTGTGGATAGTGGGATAACTCTACCATGTAATACACACCAGATATGTGCAAAATTGGATTTAATCAGCTACTGAAACAGTTACATTAGCATCATCATCATGAAGGGACATTTTAAAATATTTGCCCGTGGTGAGGGATACAAAAAGATTCAAAATGGGCCTCCAAATCCTGAAGGAAGAGAACACGTGGACTAGTAATACTTGTGGCAGCTGTAGTTGGCATTGACACCTGCCCCGGGTTCACATTGCAAGGGAGAGTTAAGGCTGTGTTTTCTCCACTCGATAAAAATGACAGGTTATAAAGGCAGATAGTGATATCTAAGGAGTCATGGTGCCCCGGGTTCACATTGCAAGGGAGAGTTAAGGCTGTGTTTTCTCCACTCGATAAAAATGACGGGTTATAAAGGCAGATAGTGATATCTAAGAAGTCATGGTGCAAATTACCTACAAAAGGAAGGAAAATCTAGATTCCTAATACCCCAGGACACCATATACTTGACACTGTGAGATTCTCAGCACCTTCCTGCAAAACTAATGCAGTCTTCAGTGCACTTGACTTCAGCCAAATAGGATTTATCCAAGTGTTTCCTTTGGAAGTTGGGAGACAGAGAAAGTGGAAAAAAGGGAGGAAAAAAAGAGAAAAGAAAAGCCAGTGAGTGGTGGAAATAACCCACTTCCTTTCTGCAGTGGGTGTTGCCAGTATTTTGTGGTTCTTCATTTGATTTCATTGTGAAAATGAAACTTTAATTTCAAATGATCAGTAAAAGAAGTTTTAGACATGTGTGTTACCTTTTATAAGGTAGATTTTAAAAAATAAGTTGTTGTGGTTGCAAATGACAGAAAAACCTGACCCAAACTGGCTCAGCAAAGCGAATGTATTGATTGGTGTAGAGAAGTTTCATAAGATGAGGCTGTATCCCTGGCTTCAGCACTAACCAGGACCCAGTTTCTCCTCTTCACCTCTTAGCTTTGCTACTTTGGTGTTTATTGGCTCTATTCTCAGACAGGGCCGCCTCTCCTGGTCCCAATAGGTTTTTGGAAGCTCCCAGAGCTACATGCTTGCTGGCTACATCCAGCAGGAAGGCATTGCTTCTCTAACAGCTTAACTGAAATCCCCTAATTAAATCTCACTGGCTTTAATTGGCAAGATTGTAGTCAGGTGCCCATCTTTGCACCAATTAATGTGACTAAGAGGGGCAGATCACTCTAATTGGATTAAGCCAGTCAGGGTCTGCTCCAGGACCTGGATGGGTAGAACCTATTTCACCCAAACTACCTGGCTGGGAAATCCCAGATCTATTAGGAAAAGAAAGGTAGGGAATGGATGTGAGAGCGACAATCAACAAACATACCCTACCCTTGTCTTCCTGAACATGTTTTGAATTTTTGGAATTACATTATTTTTTTTTCTTGAGACAGGGTCTCGCTCTTTACCTGGACTGGAATGCAGGGGTGAGATCATGGCTTAATGCAGCCTTGACCTCCCAGGCTCAAGTGATCCCCCCACCTCAGCCTCCTGAGTAGCTGGAACTGCAGGCACATGTCACCACACCCAGCTAATTTTCGTATGTTTTGTAGAGATAGGGTTTCGCTATGTTGCCCAGGCTGGTCTCAAACTCCTGAGCTCAGGTGATCCACCCACCTCGGCCTCTTAAAGTGCTGGGATTACAGACATGAGCCACCCATGCCTGGCCTGGAATTATATTTTAAATGTATTCGAAGAATAAAGTACCACAAGAAAACCTTACTGTGTGTACTTTGGTTGTATTATATTTTTTGGTGATGCTAACAGTCATGCATTTGTGCATCTTTTTGTAAATCCATAGTATCTGTCAAAATAAATACAGGTTCCCAAAATGTCTGGAATTCTAAGAAGGAGGAGAGTAGGGAAATTAATATCACTATTTTTATGTTGTGCTAGTTTTACCCATTCAGCTCTTCTACTGAAGGTAAAGTAAGATTTAATTAACTACCTTTAACCAGAAGGCAAATCAGGTCAAGGGTTGCTATGTAAAACTTATTAAATTGTTTAGCCTAAAGCTGCCTCTTTACATATTTTAGCCTAGAGATTTCTCCATACATAGTGAACTGTAGCCTAACTGGATGCGTAAACAGACTGTAACAAACTCTTGTAACAAGAGCGGAGTTTCAGCCAATCACAGCAGCTAACTGTTCAAACCATAGCCAAATAAGGCAGACCCCGAGCTATAACCAATCTGACTGTTTCTGTATTCACTTCTGTTTTCTTTATGTCACTTACTTTCTTCTGTCCATAAATCCTCTCTGACGCATGACAGTGCCAGTTGCTCTGAACCTATTCTGATGGTGGAGTTGTCCAATTCTCCAATTGTTCTTTGTTCAATTAAACTCTGTTAATTTATCTAAAGTCTTTCTTTTAACAAACCATACAGCAAGTTCCTTCCTTTTCTGCTCATAGGTGGATCACTAGCTTGCCTCTAAGGAAGGGAATATAGTTGTGGACCAGTGAGGTTCACCTGGCTGTTTTTGCAGTTGGATGTGCGTCTCTGAGAGGACACTCATGGCTGCCCTAGGAAACCACAGCAGTTACCATGGGCCAGGAAACCATCCCCCTTTGGGTTGGACGCCTCCTCACCTGCCTTTTCATAAACCAGATAGCCACTGGAGTGCAGTAACGGTTTAGGCAGGTGTTTACTAGAGATCATTGTTCTGCTGCCGTAGAGATTCAGGGAGAAAACTGGGGAAGAAGGCATTGTCTCTCCTCCACAGCTTTCCTCCCCTGGGAAGCTTAAGCAGTGATCTCTCCTGCACTAGCCCTTGACTGGGGTGTGTCTTTGAGTGTGACTGCAGGTCCTCTGTTGGTCTTCAGATAGTTTCATTCTCTCTTCCCATTATGCCTCCCTTCCCTTTAACCCATCTCCTTCCTTTTCATTGATAGTCCCTGTTCCTTGGATCTACCATCCCTCCCTCTTCCTTAGAGATAATCAGGTTTTCCTCCCCCTTGGTCCCTCCTCACGACTTGCACATTTTGTAGCCTGGGGTGAATGTCTATTACTTCTCTTCTCTGTCTACTGACTTGTTCTGTAGAGGGAGACTCTGTCTCTGGTTTCAAGACATGTGTCTACTGAGTCCCTGGAGAGGAAAGTGGATGAGCTCCAGTCCCATGGATAAGGGAAGTGTTAAATGGTAGCAGGTTCTATTCAGTGCCCTGGTGGGTTTTCTCTGGATTGTTTAAAACCAAAAAAATCTTTCCACTAGAATTTTTTAAACTTTTATTTTAGGTTTGGAGGTACATGTGCAGGTTTGTTATAGAGGTAAACTCATGTCACGGGGGTTTGTTGTACAGATTATTTCATCACCCAGGTTCTAAGCCCAGTGCCCAATAGTTATTTTTTCTGATCCTCTCCTTTCTCCCAGCCTCTACCCTCAAGTAGACCCCTGTGTCTGTGGTTCCCCTCTTTGTGTCCATATGTTCTCATCATTTAGCTCTCACTTATAAGTGAGAACATGTGGTGTTTGGTTTTCTGCTCCTGTGTGAGTTTGCTAAGGATGATGGCCTCCAGCTCCATCCATGTCCCTGCAAAGGACATGATCTTATTCTTTTTCATGGCTGTGTGGTATTCTGTGGTATATATGTGCCACATTTTCTTTATGTCGTCTACAGTTGATGGGCATTTAGTTTGATTGCATGTCTTTTTTACTGTGAATAGTGCTGCAGTTGAACTATTGTGTACATGTGTCTTTATGACAGAAAGATTTGTATTTCCCTGGTTATATACCCAATAATGGGATTGCTGGGTCGAATAGGAATTCTGTTTTTAGCTCTTTGAGGAATGGCCACACTGCATTCCACAATGGTTGGACTAATTTACGCTCCAACCAACAGTGGCACTATAACTAATTTCTATCCGGATTCCCCATTGTTATCTAAACAAGAAAGGTACTTTCCTTCTATTCACGTAACTTTACCTTGTTTCCTACTAAAAATCCTGGCCTTATGCTAAGATAGTATTAATCCTTTCCTGCATAAACAGAAGGCAAATGGCATGTCCGAGCTCTTCTCTCCAATCAGTAGGCTTCTCCCCTGACTGCAGGAGGAAGAAGGAGATACCTTTCGGTTCATCTAACAAAGTATATGAATCTATTTTGGGTGGAAGCAGCAGCAGTATTGGCATTTGCTTCTCAGAGTGGATTTGTTTCCAAATCTTAAAGTGTAGTCAGATTCCCTTGGACATTCCAGAGCATGCAGTAGGTGTTCATGACCTGTTTGTAAGTTGAATGGTGAGGGTGAGCTACAGAGGGGATGAGTTGGACTCAGAGGGGAAAGGAGATTAAGCCAGGAGTCTAAATCGTGGGTTATGACTCTGGTCCTGTAATGCACTGACTTTGTGATTTGGGGCAATTTTACTTCATCTCTTTCAGCCTCAATTTCCCCATTTATAATATGAAGATAATCAGTACCTTCAAGGCAAGTAAATGAGATAGTAGGTATGTGAACATGCTTTGTTAATCTGTAATACCAAGGTATTATTTGAACCTATACAATTTATTTTCAGATATTAATTAAAGTCAGCATGTCCTTCTGTTCACATATTTACTTGTCAACAGTATCGTGAAATTTCCAGCTAAAATAAGGTCTGTGCAATTAAATAACTAGTTGTATCATATAGAGATGATTAATTTAAACTGTTTCGAATATAAACAATACATGTTCACTATTGTTAATGCAGCATGAGGAAGAAGTACAGATTTTCTTCAGAATGTATAAAAATATAAAAGAGTCTGGGTAAAGTGGCTCATGCCTATAATCCCAGCACTTTGGGAGGCCGAGGTGGGTGGATCACCTGAGGTCAGAAGTTCAAGACCAGCCTGGCAAACATGGTGAAACCGTGTCTCTACTAAAAATACAAAAAATAGCCAGGCCTGGTGGCACCCATCTGTAATCCCAGCTTATCAGGAGGCTGAGGGAGGAGAATCGCTTGAACCCAGGAGGCAGAAGTTGCAGCGAGCCGAGATCATGCCACTGCACTCCAGCCTGGGCAACAGAGTGAGATTCTACCTCCAAAAATAAATAAATAAATATAGTAAAAAATCTACATTTTAGAGTTCTTCAATTGGACCTGAATTATTTCTGCTTTAATAATCCCCAAGTATTATTTTGGACAAGGAAATAGATAATATTTGGTATGAAGAGTTTTAAAATGCACCTCTATGTTCTGTGTGTCCAACATGTTTTGCAGTCAGCCCTTGTTTACAAGGACATATGCATTGCTAATATAAAATAATTCCTTGTTGGTAAGTCACTTGTGTTTTGCTCTGGGGTTACTTAGCAATCCATGTGTCTCAACCCAGAACTCTGTGCCACGGAATTCCCCTAAAGTAACTTAAGGAACTGGTTGAAGAAAAAGTTTTCTATCTGCAAGTAATTCATACAGGTATCTCCTTTATGCACAGCCTAGAGCTCATGAGCCTGATACTCTGGTTTTTCATAGGATACTCACTGGGTGCTCTGACTGTGTCAGGAACAGGGGTAAGTGCTGGCAATATTTAGGCAAATATGACAAGGCCCCTGCCCTAGAGAAGCTCATCTTGATGAGACACGTAGCCAGATACACATTCATAGCACAATATGGTAAGTGTCATAGTAGACCTTGGTGCCAAGTTTGTCAGAATCCATTTATTCCTGGACTGATTTAACACTATCTCCCTAAATGATTATAACAAACTTATATCTTATGCATTGATATTTACTGATGTTTTTATTAATTTGTTCATTCTTTACACCTTTGGAATTCAGATATGGGCCACAGTAGATTGCCTGTCTCACTAATTTATAGTCAATCCTTGGTTTTTTGACCGCCCCCCGCCGCCCCTGATAGCATTAACCAGTTTGTATTCCTCTGCTGGTCAATGAAGACAGATAATCACTGTTTTTGATCACTTTCACATCCATCTTCAAAAGATGATCTACCCCAACTGAAGATACTTAAAACGATGTGAACAAATTTTTGAAGACAATTGCAGGAGGTAAATTAGAAAGATGAAAATAATACCTTAAAGAAAGCATCTGTAGTCTCCCAAGGTATGTAAAGGAGAAAATAACTGCTACAGTGTATAATATTGTTTATTTGTTTTTAAAAATTTGGGCTGAGCATGGTGGCTAATGCCTACACTTTGGGAGGCCAAGGTGGGTGGATCACTTGAGCTCAGGAGTTTGAGACCAGCCTGAGCAACATAGCGAAACCCCAACTCTATAAAAAATACAAAAATTAGCTGGACGTGATGGTATACACCTGTAGTCCCAGCTCCTTGGGAGACTGAGGTGGGAGGATGGCTTGAGCCTAGGAGGTTGAGGCTGCAGTGAGCCATGATCGTGCCACTGTACTCCAGCCTGGGTGACAGCAAGACCCTGTCTCAAAAAAAAAAAAAAATTCTGTAGGATAAGCTCACTAACCCTAAGGAAGGCGCACACGTACATTCTAAAAACTAATCTTGAAAATGTTCTAAATTAGATAGTGGTAATTGGTTGCACAACTCTGTAAATACACTGAAAACCATTGACTTGTGTTTAGTTATTGGTTTTTTTTTTTTTGAGACAGGGTCTCACTCAGTTGGCCATGCTGGAGTACAGTGGTGCAATCATAGCTTATTGCAGCTTCAAACTCTTAGATTCAAGCCATCCTCCAACCTTAGCCTCCTGACTGCAGGCACACATCACCGCAGCTAATTTTTTTTTTTAATTTTTTTTTTTTTTTTTTAGAGACAGCGTCTCGCTTTGTTGCCCAGGCTGGTCTTAAACTCCTGGCCTCAAGAGATGTTCCCATTTCAGCCTCCCAAAGTATTGGGATTACCGGCATAAGCCTTCTTGCCTGGCCAGATTGTATACTTTAAATGGTGACTTTTGTGTATATAAATTATATGTCAATAAAGCTGTTAATTGAAAAAGAATTTTAATCATTTTAAACCACAGGGTGCAGAGCAGTGGGAGAAGGGAGTTAATGGCTTGAGTCCTGTGCTTTTATATACATGGGGCAAAAAAAATATTTTATTATGAAAAAAAATCTTACCTTTGAAGAGTGTCCAAAAATCTAGAATGACTGCTGGCTAGCATCACTACATGCTGGGTGCTGGGTTAAGACTTTACAAATGTTGTTCCATTTAATTCTCAAAGTAACTCTGTAAGGTGGGCTTTATCCCAAGTTTAAAAATGTGAGAAGAAAGACAAGTTTAATAACTTTCCCAAGGCCATGAAGCAGGTAATGGTTGGAGTGAGGTTTAAACATAGATCTCATTGCCCACAGTGGTTCAGTCTTAGTTGTTAACTTAAAACCTAGTACCTTCTGGAAACCTGACTGAGGGCATTCACACACACGCTTATGAATTTCATGGCATTAGTTCTTCCTGAAAGTCGTACTATTCCTTAGTTAGAAGGCACTTTGAAGACATGAAAATACATTATCTCATATATGATCTAATTCAGCAAAATTAGGATGCAGCCCAGGCAACTGCATTTTAGCAGTAACCTCAGGTGAGTCTAATGTCAGCACATTTCAGAGCCCCTTATGAGAAAGAGTTGTCCAGATGGTAACTCCCAGAAACCAGGGTGGATATTCATCTTTGTGTACATTGCCTGATTTGTTACCCTTAGTATATGTTTGAGAAATATTGCATGAAAAAATGAGTGAAAGTACAGCGGAACGCCTGATTTTCATGGTAAATCATGCTCACATCCTTGCATAGGAACAGTTGTATTATTATATTAAACTCAGAATAAAGGTGCATATTTTAACCTTAAAAACAAGAGCATTTCATGTGATGTCTTAAAAAATTCCATGCAGCAGCAATGTATACATCTGGAGTTGAAAGAAACACCACACAAGGGTAACCAGGTCAGAAGGAGACACGCCCACACTAAGGATGGAAGGAGGATGTGGACGCTAAGAAATCACTTAATTCCTAACTCTTGACATTTATTTTTAAATGTGGTTATAAAAGAAGACTCAGAACATTTGGCTGTGTCATGGCTAAAAATACACATTTTTTCACTTCTCCTCACTCTCTTCACCCTACCACCTCCTCTGAGACAAAAACAGTAAAAACAAGGATATACTGTGAGATGATAAAGAGAAAATGAGAATGCTGCTGTCTATACCCACAGATAGGGAACTGGATGCTCAGATGCCACAGAGACTTGTTTCTTCCTTCCCAAATCCAGGCCAAAGAACAACAGCTGGCTGGGCTCAGGAGCAATCTTACTTCCTTTACTGCTCCAGAAAGGTAACCGCCTCTAGTAGCCTTGTTCCTCACTTCTGCCTCTGGAGTGGTGTTTGCCTCTGCACTGTGCTTGCTTGGGGAACTAAAATGGCCTTGTGTAAATAAAAAATGCTGGGTGGGGTGTGGTGGCTCACCCCTGTAATCCCAGTGCTCCGAGAGTCCAAGGCAGGGAGGATTGCTTGAGGCCAGGAGTTGGAGACTAGCCTGGGCAACATAGTGAGATCCTCATCTTTAGAAAAATTTTAAAAACCTAGCCAGGTGTGGTGGTAGGCCCCTGTTGTTCTAGCTACTTGGGAAGCTAAGGCAAGAGGATCACTCAAGCCCAAAAGTTTGAGGCTGCAGTAAGGTATGATTGTATCACTGTACTCCAATCTGGGTGACAGAGTGAGACCTTGGCTCTTAAAAAAAGAAAAGCATTCATTTTTCATTTTGTTTTCCTCTGTTCAACTAAGTAACTCAAGCCATTTAAAAAAGTATTTGTCTTTAGAGAGCTTTTTTTTATTTTCATACAAGGGCCATACAAATAGTCATAGGTACACCAGTGGTTCACTCAAAGAATGATAGATTCTGTAAACTACAGGTTATCCCAGACGTCATCCAATATGACTTATGATTCATCAGAAATACCATCATATTTAACCTATGACAAAGACCAGTTCAGTTTAACAGGATCTTTTTTGAGGACCTACTATGTGCCAGCCACTGTATGCTAGCTGCTGTGGAAGACATAACTGAATAAAATACAACCCCTGAACCTGAGAATCTTCTAGTCTAGTGGGTGAGACAGACACACTGACAGATCTTTTAATGTAAGATGGTCATAAGATATGTGCTGTGTGCTTTGGGAACACAGAATAGGGGCATTAGTCCAGCTGGGGGTTCATGGAAGGCTTCCTGTGAGGGATTTGATGACTGAGCTGACTCTGGACAAAAGAGGTAGGAAGTGGATTCTAGGCAGAGGAGCAATGGCATGGACAGGTGAGACCGCAGAAATCCTCAAACAGTGCAGTTGTTCTAGAGTATAGAGAGTGAGGCAGGAAGTGGCCAGGGACGAGGCAGGAGAGGTGGTCAGCCCTCAGGCACAAGGGCTTTCTGTGCCTTGCCCTGGAGCCTCTAGGCAAAGAGGAGCCAACAAGAACTTAGGACAGGGGAATGACATGGTCAGATTTGTGGGCAGATGGAAGATTTAATATGGATTTAATTTAATATGAATTTTAATTTAGTGTATAGACTAGAGACTTATGGAAGGCAATTGCAGAAGAGCAGAGCACTTGTAACTCTCACTGTGTGTGAAATTGTTAGTTCTCTTTCTGTTGCAACTGACCAAACCCAGTGCAAACAGGCTTAAGTGGAAAAGGTACAGCCTGAGGGTGGATCTCAGGCATCTGCAGGGCTGTATACATATGTTCACTCAGTGATACCACGATTCTGCTTCTTTCTACAGTTTGGTTTTTTTCTCTCCTGCAGAGGGAGAGCAAGTAACAGGACAATTCTTCATTTTGTAGAACTGTCCTGCACATTGCAAGAGTCTAGCATTCCTGTATCACAATGCCAAAAGCACCCCCCAAGCATTAGAACAACCCAGAAATCCCCATACATTAAAAAAGGAAAAGATCCTGAGCACAGTACTAGCTCCCATCTTGCACCATCACTCTGGGCATTCAAGACTCCTCTTTGCCAAACTTCAGTTTTTTCTAACACCACCTGCCCTTAAAACATTAAATGGCTGCTGGTCAATTTGGTCTCCATTGATTCTGTGAGCAAGTAACCATCACTAGAGATCTCATCAAGTTGGAGTCTAAATCTGGATCCCACCCCACTTCTTTTAGTTTCCTTTCCTCTTAGCATTGGTCTCCACGCTTGCCCATTCGTAGAGGAAGAGAGACCATCTCCCTCCAGTTTTCTAGATCCCCATTGGCAAGGATGATTCTGATGGTGCTGCTTGTGTCACCTGGGAATCCTAGAGCCAATCACTGGAGGATAGGATACTCTGATTGGCCACCCTGGGTCCTATGGGAAGGCACCAAGGAGGATGACAGCCCCACAAGACCACACACAATGGGTGAGAAGTTGTCCAAAGAAAGACATGTGTGCAAACAACTTATGTCTGCCTCAGGGGATAAGTAAGCAACAACAAAATAGAATTACTGTATACCTCACCCTCCAATGTTGCATTCTGTAGTTAATAAATTTAAAACCCCAAACTTCCTCTTACCTATTCCAATTTTCATCAACTTGAAAATTACCTAGTTGAGTAGAACCCAAGAGTAATGCAGCAACACTTTGTGAAATGTTTATTTAGGACACCGATGGGAGGATGTGGTGGTGATGGTGGAGGCAGAGCTGTGAAGAACTGAGAGGCTATTAGAAAACCGCAGTGGAACAGTGGCTGGGGAAAAGGTAAGAAAGTCAAGGGAAAGGGACAGTTGGCCTAATGGAAGAACATCAGTAAAGCAATGACTCCAGGGGGAAGAGAGAGGAGAGAAAAGAGATGGGAGAGACAGTGAAACTTTATACCAGACCAACTTGAAGGGTTGTTTTATCCCAGGAAAAATGAGAGAGTGAATATCTAGAATCAAGGAAGAGGTTAATTGATTAATTCCTAACATTTTTCAAGGACCTTGGCTTAGGACATGAATCCAGTGACCTGAGGTCAGCAGTTTCTATCTGAACCCAAGCCAGGTTGACCTGGGGCCTGGGCAGGTAAGAACCCTGCTTTTCCAGATATGAAATCTAATAGGAACACAGATAAAAGTAGACTAGAGCAGACCAGTGACCGAGATGAGGCTGGTAGAGGAAACTCTTGAATATCCAGGAGACCCCAAGCTTGCTTTCATGCGTTAAACTTCAGCCAGGATAATCGAGTGAAGGCAAGGCAGCTGTGTAAAGGCTTACCTCCAAATTTTCTTACATTTTACATAGGTTCTAGAATGACAGAATCTCAAAATTAGGTGGACACAGAAGCCATTGCATCAGAGATCTCAGATCTTGATCCAACTCTGGGGAGGTCTGTTGACCTTGATCAAGTTGCTTAACGTCTCTCAGCTTTGGTTTCATTATTAATAAACACAAGTAACGACAGTCTCTGTTTACTTCACGAGATTACTGGGATAACCAGGTGACAAGACCTACACAATTTGGGGGGCCCTGTGCAAAATGAAAATGTGGGGTCCCTGGTTTAGAAAATCATGAAGAATTTTAAGATGGCAACAGCAGGGCATTGAACCAAGTGCTGGGTGCTTCTGAGAACAGAGCCCTGTGTGACTGCACAGGTCTCATGGCGGTGAAGACAGCCCTGCCAGGTAAGGTAATGTGCATCATAGTGCTTTAGCAATCTGCAAAAGTTCAACAAATTGGTAAGGATTCTCTTTCTTTTTCCCCCTTGACTCTCCAGGATTGTATTTGCTGGGGCTGCTATTGAAAAGTACCGTGAACTGGGTGGCTTAAACACCAGAAATTATTCTCTCACGGTTCTGGAGGATTAAAGCCCAAAATCAAGGTGTGGGCAGGGTTGGTTTCCCTGAGAGCTGCGAGCGAAGGATCTGTTCCAGGCCTCTGTCCTTGGCTGGTAGGTAGCCATCTTCTCTTTATGTCTTTTTACCTTGCCTTCCCTCTATGCATGTCTCTACATCCAATTTCTCCTTCTTATAAGGACTGCAGTTATATTGGATTAGGGGCCATGCTAATGACCTTGTTTTAATTTGATTACCTCTGTAAGACCCTATCTCCCTATAAGGGCACACTCTGAAGTGCTAGGGCTTAGGACTTCCACATAAGAATTTGGGGGTTGGGGGCAGCAGTTAACAAACATCAGAGCCCCTGCGCTCTTTGGAGGCATGCTGATGGTGTGAGGTCTCACTGGGAGGTGGTGACGTTAGGCTGTAGTAGAGAAAGCGTCCTGCCCCCATGGTAGTGGTGTTTGGGCCCCGGTTTCTGCTGCCTAGTTGGCAGCTCTCATTGCTTGCACTATAAGCCCATTCTTCAGTTTCTGAAAGCTCTTCCATGTACACCCAATAAATTCTTTTTTGGTTTAAGGAAGCTAAAGTATGTTCTTGTGGCTTGCAGGTAAGAACTCTGACTGATACTCAGATACAACATTAGAATCAGGAAGGGAACTACTTGGACCTAAGTTTTGGGCCTCCCCACATTTGCTCAGCCCCATCTGCCTGCTGGGCCCTGGCTGCTTGCTCAGTGGGGAGCCCCAGCTTCCCAGTCTCACCTTCTCTCTGCCACTATCTGCAGATGCTGCTTCCCCACAGGGTGAGGGCTGAGAGCCGGGCTTAGGCATGGCTGCTACAATGCCCACCTTATGGGAGCCGTAGGCGTTTGCAGCCCAGGCCCCAGCACGGGGCAACGGCTCTTCCCAGCACTTGCAGACTCAGATGAAGCTTCTTGCCCCCTGGCTGGGGGCCTAGAAGATGGCTGCCTTGCCACTGTTTAAAAGGTAAACAGCCCAAATTGAAGGAGAGTTGAATCCACAGAGGACCCGCTTTGGCCAGAGAGTCAGGAGATAAGCTCCTCTCTCTTCCTCCCCTGTGACAATTTCGAAGTGTGGTGGCTTCATATGGCCTGTCCAGAGAGTCCTGCATGGCTGTGACAGGTGTGGTTTCTGTGGCACCCTGGCCACTTTGGTTCATATCACCCCACATTGACTCCCTTCCCCTCACCCTTCCAGCTCTGGGATAGAGCCTTATACCTTAAACTTGGCCTCGGGCTCTGATTTCTATGGAAACCCCGAAGGCTAGGATCCTTGCAGTAAGGCTTAGGTTTCGAAGGTGGAAAGGGAAGAGAGGAAACCATTTCATTACACCCATATGTTCACAGCGCTCAACTTACCTGAGGCTCGAACACGTAAATTGGCACAGACCAGGAACTGTGAACAATGAAGCTGGGTATGTTATGAAAATATCAATTATGTCAGAGCCACACAGAGACCTGAGGCAGTCATCCAAGATGATTCAGGACAGAAGCTGGAAAACAAAAGGGCTTTCACCTGGCAGCTGTGTAAATGGATACCAGGGCCACATGTGTATATTTAAAGGGTGTGGCTTACTCTCCCCATGACAGGATAAAAGGAATTTTTACCACTGTTTAGTAGTTTACCACTTGAGTGCTCCAGAGAGCTCCACTGTCTCTATTTAGAACCAGCTTGATGCTTGCAGTTCAGACTGCAGTACTACACCAGAGAAATAATTAAATATACCACTTCCATGCAGCATTTATTTCAGCCCACAAATTGATGATCAGTTAGGCTATTCAGGGATGTGTAAATACATTTATAAATTCTTACAGTTTCTTTTTCAAAAATAATTTTTCTAATTTGTATTATTATTATTATATATTTTTGAGACAGAGTCTTGCTCTGTCACCCGGACTGGAGTGCAGTGGTGCAATCTCAGCTCACTGCAACCTCCACCTCCTGGGTTCAAGCAATTCTCCTATCTCAACCTCCCAAGTAGCTGGGATTACAGGCGTGCACCATCACACTTGGCTAATTTTCATATTTTTAGAGAGATGGGGGTCTCACCATGTTGGCCAGGGTGGCCTCAAGTGATCCAAATGCCTCGGCCTCCGAAAGCATTGTGATTACAGGCGTGAGCCACTGCACCTGGCCTAGTTTCTGTTTAAAATGAGGTTCGAGTAGGTCTTCTAAAAATATTTAATAATAAAAACTGGAGTTTGGGACAACTAAGGACAACAATAAGGGAGATTCCAGAAGGAAAAACAGCCTGACATCTGCTAGTCCTATGATATTGGGCAAATGACCAGGCCTCTCTGAACCTCAGCTCCCTCATCTACAAAGTAGAGAATATAATAACCTCTAACTTGTTACAAGAACAAGGGGAGCTAGTGTGTGGGGAAAGCCTAGCACTAATTAGTGCTCATACATGTTAGTTATATTATCTTTATTGATCACTATAAATTATTGCTTCTCAAGAACAGCTTGGCAGTATACAAAAACACACTATCCTGCCCCTCTCCGTTCCTCACATTTCAGAAGTGGAATACACGTTTCTATGTCCCAAATGGGCTCAAGGCAACTCTTCTCTCAACCAATTTCTTTTTCTTTTTTTTTTCAGACGGGGGGTGGGGGGGTCTCACTCTGTCACAGGTGGGAATGCAGTGGCGCAATCACAGCTCATACACCTTAAACTCCTAGGCTCAAGCAATCTTCCTGCCTCAGTCTCTTGAGTAGCTGAAACTACAGGCACATGCCACTATGCTTGTTTTGGTTTTTCTTTCTTTCTTTCTTTCTTTCTTTCTTTCTTTCTTTCTTTCTTTCTTTCTTTCTCTTTCTTTCTTTCCCTTTCTTTCTTTCTTTCTTTCTCTTTCTTTCTCCTTCCTTCCTCCCTCCCTCCCTCTCTTTATTTTCTTTTCTTTCCTCCCTCCCTCCCTCTTTCTTTTTTTTTTATTTTTTTATTTTTTGAGACAGAATCTTGCTCTACTGCCCAGGCTGGAGTACAGTGGGGCAATCTCAGCTCACTGCAATCTCCGCCTCCTGGGTTCAAGCAGTTCTCCCTGTCTCAGCCTCCTGAGTAGCTGGGATTACAGGCGCCCACAACCATGCCCGGCTAATTCTCGTATTTTTAGTAGGGACTGGATTTTGCCATGTTGGCCAGGCTGGTCTCGAACTCCTGACCTCAGGTGACCCACCTGCCTTGACCTCCCAAAGTGCTGGGATTACAGGCATGAGCCACTGCACCTGGCCTTTTTATTTTTCTTTTTAGAGACAGGGTCTTGCTGTGTTGCCTGGGCTGGTCTCAAACTCCTGGGCTCAGGCAATCTTCCTTCCTTGACCTCCCAAAGCACTGAGATTACAGATAGGAGCCACTGTGCCCTGCCTAAACCAATTTCTTTTTTTTTCTTTTTGAGACGGAGTCTCACTCTGTCATCCAGGCTGGAGTGCAGTGGTGCGATCTCGGCTCACTGCAACCTCTGCCTCCTGGATTCAAGTGATTCTCCTGTGTCAGCCTCCCGAGTAGCTGGGACTACAGGTGTGTGCCACCATATCCAGCTAGTTTTTTGTATTTTTGGTAGAGACGGGGTTTCACTATGTTAGCCAGGATAGTTTCAATCTTCTGACCTTGCGATCCACCCACCTTGGCCTTCTAAAGTGCTGCGATTACAGGCGTGAGCCACTGTGCCCGGCCAACTGATTTCTTAATAGGAAGGCATCCACTTATACCCTGAAGTGGAGATTGCGTCCCCAGTCTTCCTTGAGCAAGATAGGTCTCAAATTTTTGAGCACGTGGAAATCTGCTGGGCTATGTATATAGATTTCTAGGCCTCATCTTCAAAAGTCCTGATTTAGTAGGTATGGGGCTTGGGACTGGGGAATCACCATTTTTCACACATATACACAGGTGCACACATGCACATACACATGCCATGATTTTAAAGCAGAAGATATTTGGGCCACATTTCCAGAAATATTCCCTGCAGGGCTCACTCCTCCAGCCTTATGATGAGTATATGCAAGCAACCTGAGGTCATGGAAAGCATCTCCAGTGTTTTTCCCTTGGACTGCAGGCATATTTAATTAGCCAGTGCCCACACTGACCTTATTGTATTAGCACAGGTGCAATGGCTTACATTTAGAGTGCACCTATATAAAGAAGTTATAATGACGCAGTGCTTCCCAAACTTGGCTGCATAGTAGATACACTTAGGGAAGTTTTTGATGCACTGCCCCTCTTCCATCTCCTGGCCCACGCCCAAATCCAATTAGAAAATGGGCAAAAGATATAAAGAGACATTTTACTGAAGAGGTTATACAGATGGCAAATAAACACATGAAAAGATGTTCAACATCACTCATTTTGATGGAAATGTAAACTAAACCACAATGAAGTTTCACTACACACCTACAGAATGGCTAAAATAAAACATAGTGACAACATCAAATGTTGGCAAGAATGTGGAGAAATTGGATCTCTCCTTGCTGGTGGAGATGTAAAATGGCAGTTGCTTTAAAAACTAAACATATACTTAACATACGATCCAACAACGGCACTTCTGGCATTCATGCCAGAGAAATAAAAACTTACGTTCCCACACAAAAACTTTTTATAAATTTTTGAGACAGAGTCTTGCTCTGTCACCCAGACTTGAGCGCAGTGGTATGATTGTGACTCACTGCAGCCTCGACCTCCTGGGCTCAAGTGATCCTCCCACCTCAGCCTCCTGAGTCGCTGGAACCACAGGTGTATGCCACTGTGCCCGGCTAACTTTTTTTTTTCGGCAGAGATGGGGTTTTGCTATGTTGCCCAGGCTGGTCACACAAAAACTTTTATACAAATGTTCATGGCAGCTTTATTTGTAATAGCCCCAAGGTGTAGTACATCTATACGAGCAATAGAAAGGAATGAACTATTGATTCATACAACCCAGATGGATCTCAGGTGCATTATGCTGAGTGAAAAAGCCAATCTCAAAAGGGTACACACTGTATGATTCCATTTATTTATCTATTTAGAGACAGAGTCTCATTCTGTCGCCCAAGCTGAAGTGCAGTGGTGCAGTCTTGGCTCACTGCAACCTCCACCTCCTGGATTCGCGTGATTTTCGTGCCTCAGCCCCCTAAGTAGCTGGGACTACAGATGTGTGCCACCACACCTGGCTAATTTTGGGGTATTTTTAGTGGAGATGGGGTTCCGACATGTTGGCCAGGCTGGTCTCAAACTCCTGACCTCAAGTGATCCACCCGTCTCGGCCTCCCAAAGTGCTAGAATTACATGCATGAGCTACCACACCTGGCCGATTCCATTTATTTAACAGTCTTGAAATGACAAAATTATTGAGATTAGTGTTTGTCAGGAGTTAGGGATAGTAGAGAGAAGGCAGGTAAGTGATACCATAAAGGCATATCTTTGTGATGATGGAATAGTTCTGTATCATAATTGCAATGCTGGTTAGACAAATCTACACACGTGATAAAGTGACAGAGAACTATACATACATTTTACTGACGTCAATTTCGTGGTGTGAGATGTAATCATTAGGAAAAACTTGTGGATTATAATTATTAATTTTTTTAAAAAAAGGAAACGATCCTGATGTCCAGGCCACTCCCATACCAATGAAATCAGAGTCTCTGAGGGTGGAGTCCACGCATCAGCGCATGGCCCTGATGATGACTAAGTGCTGCCAAGTTGCGGTTTATTATAAGGCAGTTCATAGATGCTGCTGCTACTGCTAGCATTTCATCTGCTGAGAATCATACTCAGTAGAAACAGCCGTCCAAGATACAGTCCTGCGGGACTTTGAGTGTTAACGTTGGGTGCATAGTGATGAGGCTTTTTTAAAGCCTTGAAACGGGGCCAACTGGTATTACCTAAGGAACGTAAGTACCATTCAGTGTGTGCGTGTAAGCCCTGGCTATGAGGGGAGGGGTGAGTGGGGGAAGCACATAATGTTAAACTAGGCTAATGGGTTTAATTTCCCTTTGTTTTCCTAGATTTCCTGGCAAATAGAAAAAGCTCTCTTCGTCTTTAAAGTTCATGACAGATTCCCTAAGTGTTTGTAAAACATCTGCCAACCACACTGATGGGCTCTCACACAAAGGTTTTGGAAATACAGACTGATTTCCTTTGGTTACTACAACTGATTTTTTTTTTTTTTTTTTTTTTGGTTACTACAATTGATTTTATCTCTATAATTTTCTTCTCTGTCATCTTATTTTAAACAAAAACCGTGGCACAAAAATAAAGTGATGGCTTTTGAGGAAAACATATCTAGTTGTTTTTCTTTTTGTATCTTCAGCCAGAACATCTAAGGAATAATAATGAAAATAATAGAAAACCTTTTGCACTGGGAAATTGTTTCCCTCTGTTTTTAGCCTTCATTTATTTTTTTGCCAGAGCTTCACATCTTTTCAGAGATTCATGTGCATAACAGTTTTAAATGTTTTCCAAAATGAACTTCTCCAGCTGAATCTCAGAGAAGAAAGCTTTGTTAATGGCAACAATTCATTTAAGATTAATATGAAGATTTCTGGCTGATTGTTGGTGATGTCATATGAACCATTAGGTTGGTGCAAAAGTAATTGCAGTTTTGCCATTAAAAGCAATTATTTTTGCACAAACCTAATACCAAAACATCTAATGTCAAACTATGGTCCATTTCTATTATATTTCCCAAGACAATTAAATTAGTATATAATTTTTTTCATAGATTTTCAGTTTATAATATGTAGTGAAATTAAATAATTATCTAGAATAGCATTGCTAATTGTGACATGACTTAAATATTTATGAAAAATAAACTTTGATCTGCCATTTCACTCACAGCTGCTCAAGGCTAGTAAAAGATGAGATTCTAAATTTCACAGCTGGAGGCCTACATTTTGATCTTTATACAAGATTTAATGAAATTCACAGTGACATTTTTAGTTATTTTGATATATTCTCAACCAAGTAGGAGTATAAGATCTATAAATGAGGGTCTACTAAATTATTTGATATGAAAAGGGGTCCGTGTACTTCATAATAATTAATCATAACAAATGCTATGGCATTTATTGAGCATCTGTGTGTAGACATTATGTTATTGTAGATATTTTCTATTAACCTGATATTAATGCATGTCTTTACACCCAACCCTCCAAGGGATACTATGCAAATGCTTTAACATCTGGCATTTGTTGAAAAATAGCAGAGATTTTAAAGAATGGCACTGAGAAAGTCTTGCCGCGTTTTTATGGAAATCCATTCTAGAAGCATTTCTTTCCATTATATGTTTTGTCTATTTCATATTGAAAGCCCTTTTATCACAGCTTCAATTCGCGTTAGTATTTTACCATCAAAGATGAACTTAGCACAATGACAACATGATAAAAACATAAAATGATATAACAATGATTCTTCTTGCTTATCAGTCATCCTGTCTCATTAAGCCACTTACCACAAAAGAAGCTTGAGATTTCTTAGGAGCAAGATAGAATTCTTAGGACTCAGCCTTTCTGAGCCAGTGGCAGGATAGTTGCTTCTAAAGAGGCTGTGTGTGTAGGTGCTGGAGGCGTTAGGTCTCCAGGAGGGACAAGACGGGCAGCTGGAAATAAATTCAGAATCCTGCCTCTGTTGTAGCAAAACTCTCCATTCTCTTTCTCACCTTTTCTTAGAACCTGCATGATTAA
This sequence comes from Pongo pygmaeus, assembly GCF_028885625.2. Taxonomy (NCBI): domain Eukaryota; kingdom Metazoa; phylum Chordata; class Mammalia; order Primates; family Hominidae; genus Pongo; species Pongo pygmaeus. The sequence continues at coordinate 38,397,772 of NC_072390.2, read as the reverse complement.
AAAGATTGACACAGCCTGGCAGTCTTTTCTGTGCTATGCACCCAGGAGCACAGCCCTTGGGCCTGAAGCATTGGCGGCGGGCTCGGGCTCTGGCTCTGTGCGTGGCGCAGGTCAGTCCGGCCTGCCTGCCAATTACTCAGTAGTTATGTCCAGGGAGAAGCAAGCCATGCTTGTTAGGCAGATTGCTGCACTCTGAGCACAAAAATGTCAAGGGCACATAATTACTCCTAATGCAAAAACATAGAAAAGCTGCAATTAAGAGGCAATGGAGCAGTGCCTTTCTTATTTCTGGAGAGACTGGAAATTACAGTGAGGCAGCACACTGGGCTTTCTCTGCCTCCTAGTACACACAAATATTTTCAATTAATTACAATGTGTAATGATATATTTATTTTTGGATCTCCTGTCTCCCCATAGGCTTCATGTGAGCAAAGACCACATGTCTGGCTTGTTCACCACTGCACACTCCCAGGACATGGTAGGAATTCAGTGAGTATTTAATGAATGGATGACCACGGTATTTCAGTTTTAGGAAACAATTTCCAAATACATTTTTCCCTATTCATTGAGTCCTTATTTAACCAAGTTAGCTAGACAATATGTCCTCTACATTGTTCCTGGGGAATTACTGAGCCAGACCTGGGGGAAATGATGTAATATCCTATTAATTTTTTTAAGAAAATTATTTTTAATGTTTGTGAGTATATAATAGGTATACATATTTATGGGTTACATGACATATTTTGTTATAGGCATGTAATGCATAATAATCACATCAGGGTAAATGGGGTATCCATCCCCTCAAGCATTTATCCTTTGTGTTACAAACAATCCATTTATATTATTTTAGTTACTTTAAAATGTCCAATTACATTATTTTTTGCTATACTCACCCTGTTGTGCTAGCCAATACTAAGTCTTATTCATTCTATTTTTTTTTGAACCAATTAACCATCCCCCCACCTACTCCACCACTACCCTTTCCAACCTCTGGTAACCATCCTTTTACTATCTCAATGAGTTCATTATTTTAATTTTTAGCTCCCACAAATAAGTGAGAACATATGAAGTTTGTGTTTCTGTGCCTGGCTCATTTCACTTAACACAATGATCTCCAGTTCCATCCATGTTGTTGCAAATGACAGGATGTTATTCTTTCTTATGACTGAATAGTACTCCATTGTGAATACGTACCACATTTTCTTTGTCCAGTCATCTATTGATGGACACTTAGGTTGCTTCCAAATCTTAGCTATTGTGAACCGTGCTGCAATTAATTTTTTATGGAAGGCATCATGGCCATGAAAGCTTGAATATATTAAAAAATGTCATAGAGAAGGTCTTGTCTTGGAAGATCTACACAAAGAAGATCTTGTCTTGGAAGATCTACGCATATTTCATTTTGTATAGACACATTCTGTATCCAAATGAGAAAGATTTCTTAGAAGGGAGATTTCATTGCCTCCTATAATTTATTCAAATGCTTAACAGCCTTAAAGATGACTACCACACTGTTGCCACATAACAGATGTTAAATAAATATTATTGTTTTTATGAATTGAACTCGGCAGTAAAAAATGAAAATTGCAGCTGCTAAATATTTGGTGTGAGTTATAGCAGCTCTCTTTAATCTCTGTTTTTAGTTGAGTTGTGTTTGCATGAGTTAAATTGCTTTCCTTCTGGTGTCCAATTTACATGCAGCTCTTCTACCAGAGGCGAACATTTTCACCAGCCATTTTGAATTTGATGTGCTCAGCACTTTGAGGTAGCTGGCTCCTGGGTGTGAGTCAGATTCTGACTCACTGGCTGGATCACCGTCCTCAGGACCCCTTGCAGGGTAGACCTTGCTCAGTTGTTCCTTGATTTTCTTCTGTATATTTGAAAGAAATACGTGCTCTTGTGATGTGCAATGCTTCATAGATGTCACCTTTTAAGTTTATTACAAATCACATTTTTATAGTTCTTTATTGAATTTTAGAGCCATATAACTTCTAAGCATGAAGTATTATTACACACACATTAAGTACTTCTTATGAGTCAAGTGCTAGAACTACGGCTATCACAATGATTAAAGCATTTGTTTACCCCTTGGCTTACCACCATAAATGAAGGAGATGTAGCTTTCTCTGCAAAGAATTATGCATGAGAAGGCATCTTGGCCAAAGCCAAGGGCTAAAGGTTAAGAGTATTATTCACAGATAATTTTAAACTTAAAATTGTAAAAGAACCCAACTTGATTGAGGTATAATCGACATGCAACATGTGGTACATACTAAAACTGTTCTATTTGATAAGTTTTGACATGTGTGTAAACCAGTGAAACTATAATCAAGATAGTGAACATATTCATCATCCCAAAAGGGTCCTGGTGCCCCTTTGTCATCTCTCCCTCCCATCCCTAATCTGCTTTCTGTCATTATAAGTTAGTTTGACTTTTCTAGAATTTCATATAAATGAAAGTTTATAGTATGTACTCTGAGTCCTTTATCTTGCTTCTATTACTCAGAATAATCATGTTGAGATTCATCCAAGTTGAAGTGTATGTATATTAATATTTCATTTCCTTTCATTGCTGAGTAGTTACTCTCCATTATACGGATACCCTATACAGTATATTCACTTATCTGTGGATGGAAATTTGGGTTCTTTCAGTTTTTCTTTTACAAATAAAGCTGCTATGAGCATTCATCGACATGTGTTTGAATGAATATATATTTCCTTTCCTTTTGGCTAAACACCTAGAAGCAGAATGGCTGGATCATATGGTAGGTGTATGTTTAACTTTCAAAGACTCTGTCAATTGTCTTCCAAAGTGTCTGTATCATTTTCCATTCCCTGCAGCAGTATATGAGACTTCCATTTCTTCCACATCCTCACCTACATTGACATGGTCAATCTTTTTCTTTTTGGTCATTCTAATAGGTATGTAGTGGTATCTCACTGTGGATTTAATTTGCATTTCCCTAATGGATAATGATGTCAAGCATATTTTCATGCACTTAATTTACTATTAGTCTGTCTTCATTGATGATGTGTCTGTTCAAATCTTTTGCCCAGGTTTTTACTGAGTTGTTTTCTTATAATATAGTTTTGGAAGTTCTTTTTTATATTCTGAATTAATCACATCATTAGATATATGATTTTAAAAGATTTTCTCCCAGACTGTTCCTGTCTTTTCATTCTTTGAAAGAGCAGAATTTTTTAATTTTGATGAAGTTTAACTCATCAATTTGTTTTTTTTGGATTATGCTTTTGGGGTTGGGTCTATAAGATCTTTGTTTAACCCAAGGTCAAAGGTTTTTTCCTTATGTTTTCTCATAGAAATTGTATAATATTTAGTTTTACATTTAGGCCTATGGACCATTTTGAGTTAATTTTTAAACATAGTACAAGACATGAAGTCCATTTTTTTGGCATATGAATATCTTATTGTTCCAGTACCGTTTGTTGAAGGGACTATCCTTTCTCCACTGCTTTGCCTTTGTGACTTTGTAAAAAATCAGTTGCCATCTATATGTGAGTCTATTTCTGGATGTTTTGTTCCATGGCTCTACATCTATCTTTATGACAATAACACCTATCTTGATTAGTTTAGCTTTACAGAAAGTCTTGAAATCAGGTAGTATTAGTCCTCCAACTTTGTTCTTCTTTTCTTTTATTATTTTTTTTTAGAGACGTGGTCTTGCTCTTTTGCCCAGGCTAGAGTGCAGTGGTATGATCATAGCTCACTGCAGCCTCCAACTCCCAGGCTTAAGCAGTCCTCCCACTTCAGCCGCCTGAGTAGCTAGGGCTACAGGTGCACACCATTATGCCTGGCTAAATGTTTTATTTTTGTAGAGATGGGGTCTTGCTATGTTGCCTAGGCTAGTCATTGTTTTTGTTTTCAAAGTTGCTTTCACTATTCTAAGTCTCTTGGATTTTAGAATTAGGTGGTTAATTTCTACAAAAACCAAGCCTTCTGCTATATTGATTGGCAGTGAGTTGACACTGTAGGTCTATTTGGGAAGGATGAACATCTCAATAATATCGATTCTTCTGAATCATGCACATGCTATATCTGTTTGTTTGTTTGTTTAGTTAGGTCTAATTTAATTCCTGTTGCCAATGTTTTATAGTTTTAGTGTAGAAGACTTTCACATCTTTTGTCAGATTTATCCCTATTTCATATATTTGATACTATTGTAAATAGCATTATTTTAAAAAAGTTATTTTCCAGTTGTTAATTGCTAGTATATAGAAATACAATTGGTTTTTGCATATTTTTTTGTCTGTTCATATATATATTGTCTAGTTCTGCTTTCACATTTATTTATTTATTATTATTATACTTTAGGCTTTAGGGTACATGTGCGCAATGTGCAGGTTAGTTACATATGTATACATTGCCATGCTGGTGCGCTGCACCCACTAACTCGTCATCTAGCATTAGGTATATCTCCCAATGCTATCCCTCCCCCCTCCCCCCACCCCACAACAGTCCCCAGAGTGTGATGTTCCCCTTCCTGTGTCCATGTGTTCTCATTGTTCAATTCCCACCTATGAGTGAGAATATGCGGTGTTTGGTTTTTTGTTCTTACAATAGTTTACTGAGAATGATGATTTCCAATTTCATGCATGTCCCTACAAAGGACATGAACACATCATTTTTTATGGCTGCATAGTATTCCATGGTGTATATGTGCCACATTTTCTTAATCCAGTCTATCATTGTTGGACATTTGGGTTGGTTCCAAGTCTTTGCTATTGTGAATAGTGCCGCAATAAACATATGTGTGCGTGTGTCTTTATAGCAGCATGATTTATAGTCCTTTGGGTATATACCCAGTAATGGGATGGCTGGGTCAAATGGTATTTCTAGTTCTAGATCCCTGAGGAATCGCCACACTGACTTCCACAAGGGTTGAACTAGTTTACAGTCCCACCAACAGTGTAAAAGTGTTCCTATTTCTCCACATCCTCTCCAGCACCTGTTGTTTCCTGACTTTTTAATGATTGCCATTCTAACTGGTGTGAGATGGTATCTCATTGTGGTTTTGATTTGCATTTCTCTGATGGCCAGTGATGGTGAGCATTTTTTCATGTGTTTTTTGGCTGCATAAATGTCTTCTTTTGAGAAGTGTCTGTTCATGTCCTTCGCCCACTTTTTGATGGGGTTGTTTGTTTTTTTCTTGTAAATTTGTTTGAGTTCATTGTAGATTCTGGATATTAGCCCTTTGTCTGATGAGTAGGTTGCGAAAATTTTCTCCCATTTTGTAGGTTGCCTGTTCACTCTGATGGTAGTTTCTTTTGCTGTGCAGAAGCTCTTTAGTTTAATTAGATCCCATTTGTCAATTTTGGCTTTTGTTGCCATTGCTTTTGGTGTTTTAGACATGAAGTCCTTGCCCATGCCTATTCCTGAATGGTAATGCCTAGGTTTTCTTCTAGGGTTTTTATGGTTTTAGGTCTAACGTTTAAGTCTTTAATCCCAAAAAGAGTCCAGGACCAGATGGATTCACAGCCGAATTCTACCAGAGGTACAAGGAGGAACTGGTACCATTCCTTCTGAAACTATTCCAATCAATAGAAAAAGAGGGAATCCTCCCTAACTCATTTTATGAGGCCAGGATCATCCTGATACCAAAGCCGGGCAGAGACACAACAAAAAAAGAGAATTTTAGACCAATATCCTTGATGAACATTGATGCAAAAATCCTCAATAAAATACTGGCAAACTGAATCCAGCAGCACATCAAAAAGCTTATCCACCATGATCAAGTGGGCTTCATCCCTGGGATGCAAGGCTGGTTCAATATACGCAAATCAATAAATGTAATCCAGCATATAAACAGAACCAAAGACAAAAACCACATGATTATCTCAATAGATGCAGAAAAGGCCTTTGACAAAATTCGACAACCCTTCATGCTAAAAACTCTCAGTAAATTAGGTATTGATGGGACGTATCTCAAAATAATAAGAGCTATCTATGACAAACCCACAGCCAATATCATACTGAATGGGCAAAAACTGGAAGCATTCCCTTTGAAAACTGGCACAAGACAGGGATGCCCTCTCTCACCACTCCTATTCAACATAGTGTTGGAAGTTCTGGCCAGGGCAATTAGGCAGGAGAAGGAAATAATGGGTATTCAATTAGGAAAAGGGGAAGTCAAATTGTCCCTGTTTGCAGACGACATGATTGTATATCTAGAAAACCCCATTGTCTCAGCCGAAAATCTCCTTAAGCTGATAAGCAACTTCAGCAAAGTCTCAGGATACAAAATCAATGTACAAAAATCACAAGCATTCTTATACACCAACAAGAGACAAACAGAGAGCCGAATCATGAGTGAACTCCCATTCACAATTGCTTCAAAGGAATAAAATACCTAGGAATCCAACTTACAAGGGACGTGAAGGACCTCTTCATGGAGAAATACAAACCACTGCTCAATGAAATAAAAGAGGATACAAACAAATGGAAGAACATTCCATGCTCATGGGTAAGAAGAATCAATATCATGAAAATGGCCATACTGCCCAAGGTAATTTACAGATTCAATGCCATCCCCATCAAGCTACCAATGACTTTCTTCACAGAATTGGAAAAAACTACTTTAAAGTTCATATGGAACCAAAAAAGAGCCCACATCGCCAAGTCAATCCTAAGCCAAAAGAACAAAGCTGGAGGCATCACGCTACCTGACTTCAAACTATACTACAAGGCTACAGTAACCAAAACAGCATGGTACTGGTACCAAAACAGAGATATAGATCAATGGAACAGAACAGAGCCCTCAGAAATAACGCCGCATATCTACAACTATCTGATCTTTGACAAACTTGAGAAAAACAAGCAATGGGGAAAGGATTCCCTATTTAATAAATGGTGCTGGGAAAACTGGCTAGCCATATGTAGAAAGCTGAAACTGGATCCCTTCCTTACACCTTATACAAAAATCAATTCAAGATGGTTTTTGCATATTTATCTTGTATCCTATGATCTTGCTAAAATAATTTGTTCTAGTATTTTTAAAAAATAGATTCCATCACATTTTCTACATACATGACCATGTTGTCTGCAAATGGAAAGGTTGACTTTATGAGCAATATTGACTTGTAGTTTTCTTGTAGTTTCTTTGTTAGGTTTTAGTATTAAGGTAGTGCTTGCCTTATCAAATGATCTTTTAGTACTTTTAGAGATATGGATACATTGTCTCCTTACTTGTATTGTTTCCAAAAAACAAGAAAAATCTGCTCTCATCCTTATCTTTTTTCCTCTGTATATAATCAGTTTCCTTTCTCTCTTTGCTTCGTCTTAGACAGTTTCTATGTCTATGTCTCCAAGGTCACTAATCTCTTCTACAATGTCTAATCTGTCAATAATACCATTAAGTGTACTTTACAGCTCACACATTGTACTCTTCATCTTTAGAAGTTTGATTTGAATCTTTTTTTATATCTCTCATGTTATAATTATCTATTAGTTATAATTATTTTAATATCCTTGTTTGCCAATTCTAACCTTAATGTCAGTTGTGAGTCAGTTTCAATTGATTGATTTTTATTCTTACTATGAGTCACATTCTTCTGCTTCTTTGCATGCCTAGTAATTTTTTTATTAGATTTCAGACTGTCTTAGTCAATTTGTGCTGCTATAACAAATTACCATAAACTAGATGGCTTGTAAACAACAAATATTTATTTCTCATAATTCTGGAAACTGAAATTCTGAAATCAGGATGTCAGCACAGTTGGCACTGGTGAGGGTCCTCTTCTGGGTTGCATATTGCCAACATCACATGGCAAAGAGAGAAAAAGCCAGCTCTTACATTATTTTTTATAAGAGCACTAATCCCATCCATGAGGGGTCCACTTTTAGGACCTAATTTTCTCCTAAAGGCCCCACCTCCAAATATCATCATATTGGGAGTTAGAATTTCAACATATAAATTTAGAGGGGGACACAAACATTCAGTTCATAACACAAACATTGTACATTTTATCTTGTTGAGCATTGGATATTTTGGAATTCCTATAAATATTACTGAGCTTTGTTCTGGGATGCAAAGAAGTTAGTTGAAAACAAATCGATTCTTTCTGATCTTACTTTTTCAAATTTGTTAGGTGGGTCTGGAGCAGAGGTCTGGGTCTGCTCAGTCCAGGACTAATTCTTCCCTACTCCTCAGCCAAAGTCTTTTGTACTCTACCAATGTCCTGTGAATCATGGGGCTTGCTTTCTGGCTGGTGGAAACCGACATTGTTATTGGATCTGTTGGAACATTGGACACTGTTACTTCTCATTATGAGTAGTTTTTTCCCCAGCCTCAGGTAGTTGCTTCACATATATACATTGGTGAGTACTCAGCTGAATGTTGTGGTGGGGGGGATCTGTATTAGTCCATTTTCACACTGCTATAAAGAACTACTTGAGACTGGGTAATTTATTAAAGGAAAGAGGTTTAATTGACTCACAGTTCTTCATGGCTGAGGAGGCCTCAGGAAACTTACAATCATGGTGGAAAAGGAAGGATAAGTAAGTGCTTTCTTCACACGGTGGCAGGAGAGAAAGACTGCGAAGGGGGAAGTGCCACTTTTAAACCATCAGATCTCGTGAGAACTATCACAAGAACAGTATCGGGGAAATTGCCCCCGTGATCCGATCACCTCCTACTAGGTCCCTCCCTCTATATATATACAGAAAGAGTAAGCTAAATAAAAGCATGAAAAACAAAGAACAAAGCAGAATTCAGCAGGTGTTTGTGTGTATAGAACCCTCATATGTACCTATACTTATTTCATTACAACAGATAGGAATAAATTTAAATTAATTGAGGCGTCTCCTGATCCCACATCTAGTTTGAGTTATCCAAACAAGAAGAGGAAAATTTGTTTTGGGTAAGGTTTTATATTTTCTTTGCCTTGATATTCTTATCTACTTTGAAATGTTTTGTTGTAAACATTTTAGTCTCTTTTCAATACGTTTTAACAATCAATCTAAAACTCATTATTTGCTTTAAAAATACACAACTGAAGACAAATCACCTGTATATCACTCTGTCTCCGGGATACTTTTGCATATATTTGGTGAGTTACTTAATTAGTATTAATTTTCAAGTAGTAATTCAGTTGTGGGAAGCCAAATGTTTACTTTAAGTATGTTTTCTTATTAAAAATTAAGATCTATACTAGACAATGAGACTAGACAAATGTTATGTCTGAATGTTTGTATGTCCCCAAAATTGCTATGTTGAAATCCTCACCCCTAAGGTAATGATATTAGGAGGTGAAGCCTCCGGGAGGTGATTAATTTCGGAGAGTGAAGCTCTCATGAATGGGATTTGTGCACTTGTCAAAGAGGCCCCTGAGAGCTGCCTAGCCCCTTCCACCATGTGAGGACGCAGCTAACTAAAAAGTGGTCCCTCACCAGACACTGAATGTGCCTTGACCTTGGCTTTTCACCTCCAGAACTGTAAGAAATAAATTTCTGTTGTTTGCAAGCCACCCAATTTATGGCATTTCATTATAGCCACCCAAATAGATGAAGACAACAAAGAAAAGAGTTGCAAACAGAAATGCACTCAACTGTCTACTTTGTCTACTCAAGAACTAAGCCTTCTTGGTTAAAGGGAATCAGAAACTTGAGGTAGTCATCTAAAGTAATGTGGTCAAAATTCCACTGAAATGAGAACTGCTTCAGAACATGATATAATAAAGTGCTATTCTGTACTGGACAGTGAAGTTAGTGGTTGGTGGAGTTTGTCTTTAGTAGACAAACCTCCTCCTCACCTTTCTCATCCTCTGTGCCCAGGACCAGCAGTGTCCGTGAAATAGGCAGAATTTCAGGGAAAGGAGGATTTGTACCTTTATACTTTGCCCATCTGTGACTGATACACAATGTGTCCATTTACTGAATCTCTGCTGGGTAGGTACTGAGAATTCAACTAATAACAGCAATAATAGCTAACACATGAAACTATGTGGTGGGTACCAGTCTAAGTACTTTCAATATATCAATACTTTTAATAATCATTACATCCTATTAGGTAGGTACTATTAATTATCTCCTGTTTACAGAGGAGGAAACAGAGGCACAGTTAGCACTACTAAGTGAGAAAATCTGGATTTTTACCCAGGCATCTTGGCTGCAGAGTCCTACCTTGACTATGCTGTACTGTCTTTCAGATGGAAAGGTAAATAAGGTACCATTTCTGTCCTTGAAGTGCCCTGGTCCAGTAGGGGAAACAGATGCAGTTATTCATTCATTTGTTCCTTCCTTTCTTCCTTCGATGTTCATTAAGCACCTGCTCCATGTCAAGAGCTTGGTATTTCCCTTGCCCCCATGGAACTTACAGACATACAAGCTGTCATAAAATGTGGCAAATGCAAGATGGAGACGTGTTCAGAGTATTTATTATGGGACCTCCAACTAGTAGCAATTAACGTAGTCTTGGGGGTTAGGGAGAGCTTCCTAAATAAAGTGATATTCTTATTTATCTATTTATTTATTTATTTTTTGAGACAGAGTCTTGCTGTGTTGTGTAGGCTGGAGTGCAGTAGTCTGATCTCGGCTCACTGCAACCTCTGCCTCCCAGGTTCAAGTGATTCTCCTGCCTGAGCCTCTTGAGTAGCTAGGATTACAGGTGTGAGCCACCATGCCCAGCTAAGTTTTGTATTTTTAGTAGAGATGGGGTTTCACCACGTTGGCCAGGCTGGTCTGGAACTCCTGGCCTCAGTTGATTCACCTGCCATGGCCTCCCACAGTGCTGGGATTACAGGCATGAGCTACCGCACCAGGCCTTGAGGTTCTTTTCTAACGATGAATTGCACATCTCCTGTTAAAATAACACAACTCCTGGGAGACTTACTGATAAGTTGGATTCGTTATTTTCTAACATTTTGAATTTTTGAATGACTTTTTCTTTCCTGGGGAGCAGGTTCTGATGAATACTGGTGAGAAAGGGACATTGTTGGTGTTGGGCAGCTGGGGTCAGTGAGAGGGGTCCCCCTAGAAGGGGGAGGGAGTGGAAGCTTCTGAAGGACACACTTGCTTTGCTTCCCAATTTCCTCTTTCTTTCTGCTCCCAGACCCAATGCTGGACAGATCCACCCAGGCTCAACTGCCCTGAGAATGGCTCAAGGTCCAGAATGACTATGTTCCTTGCTTTTATATGCTTGGTCAATGTCTTAGTTCCTCGTGGAGAAAACCTGCTGTTTTAAATCTATATGTGCTCATTTTAAAAGTAATTTTTAATACTGTGTTCTGGGTCTACGATTATCATGATTATCCCTTTGAAATCTGAGATTTGGGTATTTTAGAGTTCTATGTTATGGTAAAAGTTGCTTAAGAAATCATTTGTATGTAATTTCAAGCTGTCCGTGGGTTGGGGATTTAGGCTGCCAGGAGGATTTCTACTTTATGAAGAGAAGGACACCACCATGGAGAATCACCCTGGCTGCATAATCTGTGTGTGATCCTTCTTCCAAGAGAGGATGGAAAAGGCGTTTGCTCCCTTGCACAAAGAGAGTATGTGGGTTGTTATGTGGGATTTACGTTCTTTGTATACTTAGAGGAGATCCAAACAGACTTTTATAGCGCAGGAGGATTTGATAGAAAGTTAGGTAGTGTGTCAGTGTAAGAAAGGGAAAGAAAGCAAGGTAAAGGGATACAGAGGAATGGGGTGTGGTTTTAGGTGGTATAGCCAAGCAGGCAGTTTCTAAGGAGGTGACCTTTAAGCAGAGCCTGTGTGAAATGAGAGCGAGTCACCGCCGAGAGGAGGGGGAGAGGGGAGAGCCAGACAGACGCCGGACGCTGGCCAGTGCTGACGCAGGCCCTTGGCTGGGCAGGCCAGGGGGAGTCATTATTACAGGAAGGCACATTTTGTGTAGCTTTGCCCGAAGAGAGAAGCTGTTTTCTGTCAGAGATGGAACATGTTAGCTGGTTGCCACGATGTCTTCATTTGTCCATCGCTGCCCCTCTGTGAGCAGGCAGCCATCAGGACAGAGAGAGTGGCATGCTGGACAGGCCAACTCTGACAAGGAGCAAGGTTAGAAGTGGGACCCATCCCACTCAAATGAGGTTGCCATGGTTATTGCCCCTGGGAGGGTCTGTGCCCCTGGGGGAGAAAGGTTTCCTAACACAATACAGAGAGACGGAGAGGCCTCAGAGTCTAACTTCACACATTTCAACATTTTGTTCGGAACCAATTCCAGATTCTGGAACAAAGCCTTCCTCCCTTTCTTTTTCCCTCCCTCTATTCACTTCTGCCTCCTTCCTTTCATTCCTCCTCCCTCCTTCTCTTCTCTTCCTCTGTCCTTCCCGTAGAGACACATAATTACATAAACCCCAACCTAATGTTTCCCTGCTTCTCTCCTTCTCTTGAATGGGTGGCTAGCTTTAATCCTTCAGTTCCCGAATGCTGACACCCTGACACTGGGAGGCATGGGGGCCAGCAGCCCATAACCTGCTGTGACTGTGGAGGTACAGGGATGGCGATATTCATTCGTATGCTTACTGACTTGCCATCTAACGCAATGCAGACTAAATCTCCTTTGAACAACCTCTTGTTTTTAGAGGAAACAAACTTTCCAAAGATGTGCTGCATCGAGTCCTGAGTGGAAGCACAGGGGAGCTGCAGGGAGTGCAGCCTTGGCAGTGTCAGGGTTCCCTGCAGCACCTTCTGTCCCTACTGCTGAGCAGCTCTCAGAGGGAGTGCTGCAGAGAGCTGCCCGCTGCCTGCTCAGGAAATCCTTTGCAAACTTCCCCAGTCACAGAGCATTAGAGCGGAGCCCAGTGAGTTACTGCCTGGCCTGCTATTTCTAGCCACTCCTCTCTTAAACAGACATATGTACACAAGAGCATTTCTAGACAGAACTACATTTCCTGTCACCTGTGGCTTCAAACAGCCTTTCATTATTAATCCTTTTAAAGAACATGACCTGCACCTGTTCAGACTTTAGCAGGATTACAAGTAGTTATTGGAAAAGAAGCGTGAAAAAGGTAGGAGCTCAGTTCTGTAGTACAAAAGTCTTGCATGGTGTCTGTCACCACGATATCTGCCACAGTCTCTCAGAATTCATGCTGCCTTGTGGATTACTACACAGCTCCCTGAATCTGGGTTAGGATACCTTTAAGGACACAGTAACATACTCTCGAAGAGTTGAAAATAGGAAGAAGAGGAATAATTGAACAATTGTATATTGCATAGACATATACTTTGTGAAATCCTCAAAGCTTCCTCTGCTGAACAGTTTTTTTTTAGATGGAGTCTTGCTCTGTTGCCCAGGCTGGAGTGCAGCGGCATGATCTTGGCTCACTGCAACCTCCGCCTCCTGGGTTCAAGCGATTCTCCTGCTTCAGTCTCCTGAATAGCTGGAATTACAGGTGCCCGCCACCATGCCCGGCTAATTTTTGTATTTTTAGTAGAAACAGGTTTCACCATGTTGGCTAGGCTTGTCTCGAACTCCTGGCCTCAAGTGATCCACCTGCCTCGGCCTCCCAAGTGTTGGGATTGCAGGCATGAGCCACACGCACCTGGCTTGCTGAACACTTGATGATAACAATCACTATTATTTCCTTAGCAGTATCAATTTCATCATCAGGCAGTAGTACATTTTCAAAAGATCTTAGCTCAATTAAAATAGTTGGGCTCCATTCCATTTTAATAATGTCTCTTTAAGACATTGAGTTTCTTCCAAATAACATAAATCAAGGTGACAAGATTTAGAAATAATAATCAATAAAATATGTCATTTAAAATGATCACAAAGTTTTTAAATTAGAAGCCAAGAGTGTGTTAATTATTCCTTTGAGAACGGCATAGGTTTGTTGCAACTTGTAAATTAGTTTAGAAGCTAAGAATCTTAGCTGCTCCTTGAATTGATTCCAGAATTACTGCAAACTGGGTATGGGGATGGGGCATATGAGAACTACTAAGGTTGGTACAAAATGTATCCATGATCTTAGCATTTGTGCCCTATGAAATGGCACCTGAGAGAACGACTTGAGTACAGGTAATTATAATCCTGGGAAGAAGGAGTTAGGAAGTAGGGAGAGACAGGGATGGAGGAAAAACCAATATAAGTGCATATAATTAAGGTACTTCATAATATGAGGTGTATTAGTTATCAATTGCTGCTGTAACAAATGACCACAAATGTAGTGGCTTACCACAACAAAAAAATTAGTAGCTTACAGTTCTTTAGGTCAGAAGTCCAACGTGGGTCTCACTGAGCTAAACATCTCAGCAAGGCTGTGTTCCACCTGGAGTCTCTAGGAGGGAATCCTTTCTCTTTTCTAGTTTCTAGAGGTTACCTGCATTCCTTAGCTTGCAGCCCATTTCTCCATCTTCAAAGCCAACAGCATCACATCTCTCTGAGCCTTTTTCTGTCATCACACGCTTTCTGATCACAGGTGGGAAAAATTATCTGCTTTGAAGGACTGATGTAATTAGATTGGGCCCACCTGGATAATCCAGGCTCCTCTCCCCAACTCAAGGTCTATAATCTAATCATATCTGCAAAGACCCCTTTACCATAAAAGATAACATAGTCACAGGTTCTGGGGTTAGGATGTGGACATCTTTGGGGGCCTTTAATCTGCCTGCAATGGAGGCAATGGGCAGTCAGCAGTCAGGGGAGTGGTCTCTTCTAATGGGGCTCTCAAGAGTATACAGAATCTCAGAATTGTCTACCTGAAGTAAAGAAGCCAGAGACGTTATCAGCTCCCATCCTCTGCTGGTTGAAGGTTCTTCCTGGAGATAACTTGCCTGCACCTCCAGGCTGTACTTGGCATTGAGCATCCTGGGCCCTGTCAGCACAGAGCAAGAAGAGCTGGCATGAAATTGTTCCCTACAGCTGTGCTGAGAACAGAGATGGGCCGAGAGGATGTGAAATAGGCAGGCTACAGGTATCTGCTACATCTATGACATGGCATCACTTAGGCATGGAGCTTGGATACTGGAGTTCAAACCCAAGGCCTGCCACTCACTGGGAAGCCTTCACAGGTGTTAGATCTTTCTGAAGCCTTGCCTTTTCCCATTTGTTAGGTGGGGAGACTTATATGGACTGCATGGAAAGTTGGGAGTATTAAATGTACTAACATTTGCAAAGCAGCTAGATGTATAAGGAGTGGTCAAAAAATAGCAGTAGGAATTTTTATCTCTAGATCCAAAGAAATATTTATTGGTTGCCAGGCAGTGGGGCTACATCTGTGAACAAGACCAGTAAGGTCCCTGCCTTCACTGAGGGGCTTCTTTTCCAGTGCTGGAAATCAGCAATTGACAAGTAAACAAAGAAATATACAAGGCCTTACAGATTATGGCTGCTGCAATGTAGGACATGAATAGAGTAGGGTGATATGATAGAAGGTGAAGAGACACGGGTATGGCATACGTGGTACAGTCCCCTCCACTCCTGTCCTCCCCTTCCTTTTCTTTTTTTTTTTTTTTTTGAGACAGAGTCTCACTCTGTCACCCAGACTGGAGTGCAGTGGTGCGATTTTGGCTTACTGCAACCTCTGCCTCCCAGGCTCAAGTAGTCCTCCTACCTCAGCCTCCCAAGTAGCTGGGACCACAGACTCATGCCACCACACCCAGCTATTTTTTTTTTTTTTGTATTTTTAGCAGAGACATGCTTTTGCCATGTTGCCTAGGCTGTTCTTGAACTCCTTAGCTCAAGTGATTCACCTGCCTTGGCCTCCCAAAATGCTGGGATTACAGCCACTGGACCCAGCTCCCCTTCTATTCTAGGAAGACCTAGTGTGTTCAGGTGGCATCTCGGGATTCCTGGATCATGAGAAGGTGGCTCCTACCCCAATTCTAGGGGTAAATCACAATTGGTCTAAATCAGTGTGATAATCCTATTCCCTTTGGTGAGTGACTGGCTTAAAAGGAGACAGGAAACCCAGTGAGATTCAAGGGGTAACCCCTGGGTGGGTGTAAGTGAGACTTCTGTTCCTGCCTGGTGAGGAGAAATCCTCTTACCTTTTCCCCCATTCTCTCTGCCTTAAACAAAATGAATGAGCCATCTGTCCTGGCAACAGCCTTTTTGAGATCATGAAAGAGCAAGCATGAAGATAAAAGTGGAACAGCGGGAAGCTCTGAAGGGCTGAGTCCCTGATGATGTCATTAAGCAGCTGAACCAGAGCCAGTAACTACCTCTCACAATGGCTCAGTAAGAAAAAGAAAGCTCTATATTTTAAATGCTATGGCTAGACTGGTTTTCTGTCACTTGCAGCTGAACACATTCTTAGCTCATATGGATTGTCCAAAGCCAGTGTTTAACTTGAGACCTGAAGGGTCAGCCATGAAAAGAGCCAAGGCAGAGTATTCAGGCAGAGGGAAGAAGAAGCGACATGATCTTACAAAAGCATTTAGAGTGGGTGAGAAGGAGGAAGGAGCTCAGGAGGCTGGGGGCTGTGTGGAGTGTGGGAGAGAAGTCTATCTAGGTGGTGGTCACCCCCTGCAGGGCCTTGACTTAAGGCCTTGACTTCCTGTCACCCAGGATGGAGTGCAGTAATGTGATCATGGCTCGCTGCAGCCTCAGCCACCCTGGCTCAAGCAATCCTCCTGCCTCAGCCTTCCAAGTACCTGGGACCACAGTTGCATGCCATGACACCTGGCTATACACAGTAGTTTTTAAGTAGGAGAGAAACATACTGAAATAGGAAATTGTAATGCCCACATTCTTTAATGTAGAATTGGAAACCTACAAGGCCTATAATTTTGAGAGGGCTAATAAAATTGAGTTGTTAAAAATTATGTTGAAAATGCTGAGAGAATTCATCACCACCAGGCCTGCCTTGCAGGAGCTCTTGAAGGAAGCACTACATATGGAAAGGAAACTCTGTTACCAGCCACTACAAAAGCATGCTGAAGTACAAAGACCAATGACACTATGAAGCAACTACATCAACAAGTCTGCAAAATAACCCGCTATCATGATGATGACCGAATCAAACTCACACATAACAATATTAGCCTTAAATGTAAACAGGCTAAGTGCCTCAACTAAAAGACAGAATGGCAAGCTAGATAAAGAGTCAAGACCCACTGGTGTGCTGTATTCAAGAGACCCACGTCACATGCAAAGACACATAGGCTCAAAATAAAAGGATGGAGGAAAATTTACCAAGCAAATGGAAAGCAGAAAAAAGCAGGGGTTGCAATACTAGTTTCCGAAAAAAACAACCTTTAAACCAACAAAGATTAAAAAAGACAAAGAAGGGCATTACATAATGGTAAAGTGTTCAATTCAACAAGAAGAGCTAACTATCCTAAATATATATGTACCCAATACAGGAGCACTCAGATTCATAAAACAAGTTCTTAGAGACCTACAAAGAGACTTAGACTCCCACACAATAATAGTGGGAGACTTTAACACCCCACTGTCAATATTGTACTGATCATCGAGATAGAAAATTTAACAAAGATATTCACGATTTGAACTCAGCTCTGGATCAAGTGGACCTGATAGATATATATAGAACTCTCCACCCCAAAACAACAGAATATATATTCTTCTTGGTGCCACATGGCACTTACTTTAAAATCAATCAATAATTGGATATAAAACATTCCTCAGCAAATGCAAAAGAACTGAAATCATAGCAAACACTCTCTCAGGCCATAGCACAATCAAATTAGAACTCAAGATTAAGAAACTCACTCAAAACCAGACAACTACATAGAAATTGAACAACCTGGTCCTGAATGCCTCGTGGGTAAATAATGAAATTAAGGCAGGAATCAAGAAGTTCTTTGAAACCAATGAGAGCAAGGAGACAATGTACCAGAATCTCTGGGATGCAGCTAAAGCAGTATTAAGAGAGAAAGTAAATGCCCACATCAAAAAGCTAGAAAGATCTCAAATCGACATCCTAACATCACAACTAAAAGAACTAGAGCGCCAAGAGCAAACAAACCCCAAAGCTAGAAGAAGACAAGAAATAACCACGATCAGAGTGGAATTGAAGGAAACAGAAGCATGAAAAAACCCTTAAAAAACTCAACAAATCAAGGAGCTAGTTTTTTGAAAAAAAAAAAAAAAAATACAATAGACCAGTAGGTAGACTAATAAAGAAGAAAAGAGAAAAGAATCAAATAGACAAAATAAAAAATGATAAAGGGGATATCACCACTGACCCCACAGAAATACAAACCATCAGAAAACACTGTAAACATCTCTATGCGAATAAACTAGAAAATCTAGAAGAAATGGATAAATTCCTGGATACATACACCGTCCCAAGACTGAACCAGGAAGAAGTTGAATCCTTGAATAGACCAATAACAATTTTTGAAATTGAGGCAGTGATAAATAGCCTAGCAACCAAAAAATGCTCAGGACCAGATGGATTTACAGCTGAATTCTACCAGAGGTACAAAGAGGAGCTGGTAGCATTTCTTCTGAAACTATCCCAAACAATTGAAAAGGAGGGATTCCTCCCTGACTCATTTTATGAGGCCAGCATCATCCTGATACCAAAACCTAGCAGAGTTGTTGTATCTCTGCCAAAAAGAAAACTTCAGGTCAATATCCCTGATGAACATTGAAGCAAAAATCCTCAAATACTGCCAAACTGAATTCAGCAGCACATCAAAAAGCTTATCCACCATGAACAAGTCGGCTTCAACCCCAGGATGCAAGGCTGGTTCAACATATGCAAATTGATAAGTGTAATTCATCACATAAACAGAACTAAAGAAAAAACCATATGATTATCTCAATAGATGCAGAAAAGGCCTTGAATAAAATTCAACATCCCTTCATGTTAAAAACTCTCAATAAACTACATATTGATGGAAAAGACCTCAAAATAATAAGCCATTTATGACAAGCCCACAGTCAATATCATACTGAATAGGCAAAAGCTGGAGATATTCCCCTTGAAAACTGCCACAAGACAAGGATGACCTCTCTCATGACTCCTATTCAACATAGTATTTGAAGTTCTGGCCAGGGCAATCAGGCAAGATAAAGAAATTAAGGGTATTCAAATAGGAAGAAAGAAAGTTAAACTGTCTCTGCAGATAACAAGATCCTATATCTCAAAAACCCCATTGTCTCAGCCCAAAAGCTTCTTAAGCTGATAAGCGACTTCAGCAAAGTCTCAGGATGCAAAATCAATGTGCAGAAATCACAAGCATTCCTATATACTAACAACAGACAAGCAGAGAGCCAAATCATGAATGAACTCTTATTCACAATTGCTACAAAGAGAATAAAATACTTAGGAATACAGCTAACAAGGGAACTGAAGGACCTCTTCAAGAAGAACTACAAACCACTGCTCAAGGAAATCAGAGAGGACACAAACAAATGGAAAAACATTCCATGCTCATGGAAAGGAAGAATCAATATCATGAAAATGGCCATACTGCCCAAAGTAACTTATAGATTCAATGCTATCCCCATTAAACTACCATTGACATTCTTCACAGAATTAGAAAAAAACTACTTTAAAATTCACATGGAACCAAAAAAGAGTCCATATAGCCAAGACAATCCTAAGCAAAAAGAACAAAGCTGGAGGCATGACACTGCCTGACTCCAAACAATACTACAAGGCTCCAGTAACCAAAACAGCCTGGTACCAGTACAAAAACAGACACATAGACCAATGGAACAGAATACAGAGCCCAGAAATAGGACTGCACATCTACAACCATCCGATCTTTGACAAATCTGACAAAAACAAGCAATGGGGAAAGGATCTCCTATTTAATAAATGATGCTAGGAGAACTGGCTAGCCATACGCAGAAAATTGAAACTGGACCCCTTCCTTACACTTTCTACAAAAATTAACCCAAGATGGATTAAAGACTTAAATGCAAAACCTGAACCTATAAAAATCCTAGAAGAAAACCTAGGCAATACCATTCAGGACATAGGCACAGGCAAAGATTTCATGATGAAGATGTCAAAAATAACTGCAACAAAAACAAAAATTGACAAATGGGAGCTATTTAAATTAAAGAGTTTCAGCACAGCAAAAGAAACTATCATCAGAGTGAACAGACAATCTACAGAATGGGAGAAAAATTTTGTAATCTATCCATCTGACAAAGTTCTAATATCCAGAATCTATAAGGAACTTAAACAAATATGCAAGAAAAAAACAAACAACCCCATTAAAAAGTGGGCAAAAAATATGAACAGACTCTTCTCAAAAGAAGACATTTATGCAGCCAACAAACGTGAAAAAAAGCTCATCATCACTGATCATTAGAGAAATGCAAATCAAAACCACAATGAGATACCATCTCACACCAGTCTGAATGGTGATTATTAAAAAGTCAAGAAACCACAGATGCTGGCAAGACTGCCCGATAAATAGGAACACTTTTACACTGTTTGAGGGAATGTAGATTAGTTCAACCATTGTGGAAAACGGTGTGGTGATTCCTCGAAAACCTAAAACCAGAAATACTATTTGACCCAGCAATCCCATTAGTGGGTATATACCCAAAGGAATATAAATCATTCTGTTATAAGGATACATGCATTCATATGTTCATTGCAGCACTATTCACAATAGCAAAGACCTGGAATGAACCCAAATGCACATCAATGATAGACTGGATAAAGCAAATGTGGTACATGTACACCAAGGACTACTATGCAGCCATAAAAAGGAATGAGATAATGTCCTTTACAAGGACACAGATGGAGTTAGAAGCCATTATTCTCAGCAAACTAATGCAGGAACAAAAAAACCAAATACCAAATGTTCTCACTTATAAGTGGGAGCTGAATAATGAGAACACATGGACACAGGGAGGGGAACAACAAACATGGGGGCCTGTTGCAGGTGGGGGTCAATGAAAGGGAGAGCATCAGGATAAATAGCTAATGCATGCTGGGCTTAATAACTAGGTGATGGGTTGATAGCTTCAGCAAACCACCATGGCACATGTTTACCTATGTAACAAACCTGCACATCTTGCACAAGTATCCTGGAACTTAATAAAATAAAATAAAATAAATGATGCTGAAGTCAGAGACTGCAGACCTCTAATAAGCACTTGTTAGCAAAGAACCTTGGGTATATGAGAGACTGTTGACTTCACTGTCATGGGGAGACAGGCTCTGAGCTATACAGCCTTTTACAGCTAATTGTTAAGGAGAAAGGCTGGGAATATTTATAGGACATTTGACTTGGAGACCCTTAGAATATAAATCCTAATCTTGTTGGGGTGAAGGCCTGTTGTGTCAGATTGAGACTTCTTCTGTACTTGTGAATTATAAAAATGTCTTGGCTGATTTATAAGAACTTAAAAAAAAAACACCCAGACTTTAAAAGTGTCATATTATCTCCTGTAGAATAAAAACCATCAATCCAAAAGCAACATACTAATTGATAGGCATAGAAAAAATTGTACTCAGCCTACTCTCTGTACCTCCTACGGGATTTGAATTCTTTTTATTTTTTTCCCAAGAAAGTATCAAGTCCTTGGTTTTTTTCCCTTCAGGCCTGATTGAAATAGATGACTAACACATTCATTGTAATAAGAGTCTCAAACATTTATTTCTCAATAAAAAATTTTCTTGAGAGACATGATCTGATGTGTTTAAAAAAAATCCCTTTGGCTGCAATGGGAAGAAAGATTTATAGGAGAGGCTAGAGATGATGCAGGGAGCCCAGTGAGGCAGCTATCACATGGCCCAGGAGAAAAATTGATGACCTGATTTGGGGAGTGACAGTGAAGACACAAACACGGGTACTGATTTGAGATGCACGCAGGAGGCAGAGCCGAAAGGACTGCCTGGAGGAATCAAAGATGACTCAGAGGGTTTTGTCTTGAGCAACGAGGTAGACAGTGAGACTCTTTAGTGAAATTGGGGTGTTCTGGAGATGAACAACTTTAGGTGAATTAACAGTTTGGATTTGGGCATACTCTGCTCCAGGTACCTAGTTGGTATCCAACTGGAGATACAAAGTAGGCATTTGGATGTGCATGAGTCTGGGGTTCACACAGAACAAAGCCTGTGTCTATAAAAGGGAGCTCAGGTGGTCCCCAAACCACTCCAATATTTACAGAATTAACACCACCCTCATTTACAGGTAAGGAGTAGTTTGATATTAAAAAGAATAATGCTAACCTATTTTTTGGATCTGCTATACTCTATCCTTTTTTGGAAGCCCTACATCTGCAAAATTTGGGTTAGGTGTTCCTATTGTAGAACCTGCCATTCTGTAGTCCCTAAGCGATCCTCCATCAATTACTTAGGTACAAATAATGGAAGCTAGTGCTGACAGTGGCTACCTGGGATCAACGTGGACAGCTAAGTCCTATTAACTGTGTGATTCAGATCATTGGAAGCTAGCTGTATCTTGGGTGACTAAAACTCCTTTGAAAAGCATGCCTTTGAAAGAAGATGTAGGTTCTGGGTGCTATTTTAGTACTTGGATTTTAAAGAGTTACATTGTGTTTTTGTGTCTGAGTACAGAAGTCTTGAAAAGCAAGAGAGGATTAGTAGGATCGCAGCTGAAGCCCTTAAGCTCACTCATGTGTTAGCTACTTTTCGTAAATGTGGTGTTGTAGGAAGAATGGATCCAGGAAATGCTCAATCCTGTGTGTGTCAGGATAGAACAGTGTGGGGCAAACAGGCCGAATAAAGTTATTTTGGTGATTAATTACTATTTTCAACCAAAGTCTTTGGCTTAATTGTCTGCCATAAGTATGCTAATTTGGCCAGCTGTCTCTAGGTAGCTAACTTTACCCCTAATTTAAAAGCTTTCGGCCAGGCGCAGTGGCTCACGCCTGTAATCCCAGCACTTTAGGAGGCCGAGGCGGGCAGATCACTTGAGACCAGGAGTTCATGACCAGCCTGGCCAACATGGTAAAACCCTGTTTCCACTAAAAATACAAAAATTAGTCAGGTGTGGTAGTATGTGCCTGTAATCTCAGCTACTTGGGAGGCTGAGGCCAGAGAATCACTGGAACCTGGGAGGCGGAGGTTGCAGTGAGCCGAGATCGTGCCACTGCACTCCAGCCTGGGAAACAGAGTGAGGCTCCATCTAAAAAAAAAAAAAAAAAAAGAAGCTTTCACCTATGGTGGACAAATGCTTTCTGAAGGAAGTAAGAATGCCAGCCTACCAGAGGGGAAGGATGACCATTTTCATCTGGTGTTCCCAACTTTTTCTAAACCCCTTTTGACGAATGTGCAAATCATTATCCCCCAGAGAGACTGACTTCTCCTTCTTCATCATCATCATGTTATCAAAACTAAGCAGGAGGCCAAGAGTGGTGGCTCACGCCTGTAATCTCAGCATTTTGGGAGGCCAAGGTGGGAGGATGGCTTGAGTCCATAAATTTGAGACCAGCCTGGACAACATAGCAAGACCCTGTCTCTACAATGAAAAAAAAAATTAGCTGGAGATGGTGACATACACCAGTAGCTCCAGCTACTCAGGAGGCTGAGGTGGGAGGATCGTGTGAGCCTGGGAAGTCAAGGCTGACATGAGCCATGATGGTGCCACTGCACTCCAGCTTGGGTGACAGCCAGACCCTGTCTCAAAAACAAATAAAAAACCAAGCAGGAAATGAATGGCTGCTATCTGCATCTTGGATAGAATTAGTGGGTAAGACTAGCAGTCCCTCTTCTTTCTCATGCTCTTGGAATATACCCCTAAAGGCCTTAATTTGTCTTTGAGAACACCAATACTAGTGATAAACAGGATGTGATGTTTCCATTTGTGGTTCTGCTTTTTTTGGTTCATATTAGTGCAGGGGCAACACTGGGCATGTGTATTAGAATGTGGGTCTGTTTTTTCTGGTATGGCGAGACCAACAGATCAGAAGACAATTGCCATTGAAAAGATACTCTGTGATACTCACATATTCCAAGAGAGGGGCCCACACCATTCCACAGGTGCCAAGTGGAGAAGTACCAGGGCCAGTCAGGCGGCAGAGGGAGTGAGGGGGAAACGTGGGCAAGAGTCTTTATCATGGTTTCTGCAGGAAGGAATGGCGCGAGGCAGGGTAAGCAGGTTTATGATTTGCTAGTTTGAATAATTTCACGGGAGTCTGGGACATAGGGGCTGCCTCTTGCTGTCTGCCATCTGTCCCTAGGGTGATTAGAGTGGGAGCACACGGTCCTGAGTGTAAGAGCTAATAGAAGTGGTGGCACCCGGGGTATGGGCTCTGGGTTGGGTGGCTTGCATTTGAAAGGTGCTCCCAAGCAAGTCATTTACTCTCTCTAGAAATTAGCTAACCCTGAGAAAGGCAGTTCCTCCAGGGTCAGCAAAGGCCCCAGACATCTAGGCATCAGGAACGCATTATTAACATAGGGTAATAGTTCCATAAGGACTGGCCCGGTAACTTGGGGCTTCCTCTCTCTTTTTTCCCCTGCTAAATGCAATAATCATACCCGATTCTCAAAGTAATTGTTGGGATTGAATGAGATGCGTAGGTAAGGGGTTAGCACAGTGCCTGGGACCTACCAAGTGCTGAATAAATGACACAAAGGTCTATTTGTGAGTGGCTGGAGCACGAGCGCTGCTCATGGAAGCTCCGAGAGTTGTTTCATGGCATGGCATGGAGAAGGGTAGGCATGCTCCTTCAATACCTGATTCTCCTAGGTGGAAAGCAGTTTTCATCTGTAGCCAGAGATTTCTTTTTTCTTTTTAATTAAACACCTTCAGGGGCACTTTGCACATAGGTGACCGTGTCATTCTTAGGGATCCATTGGTTGAACTGACTCAATTTTACCATGGGAAAACTTTGGACCCAGGAGAATAAATGGTTTTTGTAGTTTTCACCAAATAAATGAGGAGTTGCGCTTTTTCTGAAAATCTTTTCATGGATTAATTAGTGGATCAATTTCTCATTAAGCTTTAGTAGTAAAATACATGATGCTAATGAGGGCGAGGCTTGGAAATCTTTACATTTTACTTCATCTCCCACTTGTGCAATTCCTTTCTTTCCTTCCTGCCATGAATATTTATTATGCCCAAGGCACAGGGAGGAAGCAATTTGCATAAAAGAAATTAATGGAAGGAAAGAGGACAAAGCTCAGGGTGCCTCACATTGTCTTGCCACATCACCAGTATTTGCTTTTATTTTGGGTTTCTGTCCACTTTTATGAGTAAGTAAAAATACCAAGAGAAAGAAATGTACAGAGGGCATCTAGCTGAAGTCTGAGGCCAGAGAATGACTGCCCTGAAAAGTAATTAGTTTCCTCCGTTTTAAATTTCCCTTCCTCTGACCTGAGGGCTTTATTCAGCTTGTAATTATTCTGCAATTATTCTGCAGTGTCTTCCCACCAACGGGTGTTAGCTCTTGGATTTGTGTAATAATTGACAGCACAACAGTATCATTAGGACTTGAAATATCCACCCATTTGCTAACCCAGCTCCTCTTGGTCTGAGGTCACAAACAGGTCAGGTTCAGATGCAGAGAGATGCTCTGTAAAAGAGGCCATGATCTTTCCCAGCCTGGTCCCCAGTACTTCCCTTTCATGTACCCTCCAGCCAACTGAAACACTTGGATTTTTCAGCTTTCTCCCACCTCCACCATACAATTCCAACACATGTGGGTAACATGTGCTACGAGGTCAGAGGACCTGCATCGGAACTGTGGCAAATTGCTTAAGCTTTTGGAGGCTGAGCTTCTTGGGCTATAAGACGGGTGAATGGTACCCACAGTCAGATGTGTTTCTGAAAGAAATGACATCAGCGTGCCTATCCCTGTCTCTGGCCAAGCCTCCTACTGGCCTATGGAGGCTTCCCTCGGTAAGCACAAAAGACGTTGCAGGCAAATGCACCCTCTTCTGTATGAGGCAGAGCTTTGACTCAAATCCCTAGAAGACTTCTACCATGGAAATGGGAGCTGGGCCCTGTGTGAGTGTCAAGGAGTCTTCTGCTTTTTTTTATCTTAGGGCTAGAGTTGGGCCAGGCAATTTGGTTTTTCGTCAGGTTAGAAAACCTGCCCAAGATGATAGCATCCATGTGTAACAGGGCCCAGGCCCTAAGCCCACGTCTGCTGATCCCAAAACCTAGTTCCTTCCTCTCCCTCTCCATTTTATACTGATGGGCATGGAATCCAAAGGGACCACTTTGGTGCCTGTCAGATTAGTGAGAACTCAAAAACAAAACAAAACAAAACAAAGACAAATGGCAGCAAGGAAACCCAAAACAACAGCAAAACAGAACAGCTGCAGCTGACCCTGGAGAAGATGCCCTGGGGGCTTCCTGGCTTTCCTGCCCTTTGTGGTAGAGCATGGCAGATGGGCCACCCTGACTTGGTTTGATCCTCAGTTATTGCAGCACCCACGCAACTCTGCTCCTCAGTCCCTCACCAAAGACTCCCCTTCTGTGGCAGAAACCAGCCACAGTGGGATGAGACAGGGTGGGGTCCAGCGTGCACCATTCCTTGCTGCAGGAGTCCCTGGTGAAATAAGGAGAGAGCCAGTGGGGTGTGGCTTAGTGGTGTTGGACCCATGGGGTGTGGCTTAATGGTGCTGACCCAGTAGGCGTGCCTTAGTGGTGCTGCACCAGTAGGGTGTGGCTTAATGACACTAGCAGGAGCCTCATGATTATGCACGTGGAGTGGCAGGGTCAGCGATGAGAGATCCGGCAAGTTGGCTAGCCCAGCCTCCTTCCCAACAGTCTCTGCCCACACCCAACATTGACAGTACCAGCTCTCAGGAGAATGCCCTGGTGGCAGCACCCACAAGCTCTGTGGTCACAGGCTTTCCCTGCCCCATAAGTGAAAGCAGAAGTTTTTAATGTGTGACAGTTTCTAGCAACTGGGCAAGTACTTGTGAATAATGCCTGCAGCAGGCAGCAAGTCATGGTCGGATCAGAGGAGGGCTCGGGGCCAGCTTCCCCTTCCCTGAACCAAGGTAAGGGTTAGCCTTGGTGAGGGTCAAAGGCGAGAAGAGCCACGACGGGGATGGTGTGAATGGCGATGCATTAGACAGGCCCTGGGAGGGGTTATTATCCCAGTGGCTTCAACCACATCCTGTACTAGGCAACCAGCCGCGAAGATGACTGGCAAGGTCAAAAGCAGCTGATTTATTCGGAGGCCCTGGATGGCATCCCTCCTCTGAGGCAAGGAGACAATTTAGTGCTTCTCTGCCTTCTGCGGTTTAAATGTAACTGCGAAGGACACATTTGGGACACAAGAGTATTTGAGAATACTCTTTCTCCCTGGTCACACGTCTCATTTGCTATTCTACCCGGCAACCCCTTCCATTCTGCCACTACTCTTATCTGGAACACCTGCTCTTTGTTGCCAGTTGGGAATGCCGTGTGTGTGTGTGTGTGTGTGTGTGTGTGTGTGTGTGTGTGTGTACAATCTGCTTAATTCTGATACTGTTTCCTTCCCTCCTTCCTGGAGGGGCTCTGCTAGTGTAATGAGCGGCACACACCGCAGTCAGGCTGAAGCACCCACCACCCCACAGGGACACGCATGCTGCTTAGCTTAGCAAGGCTCCTCACTGTGATGCTCGGTGTGGTCCTCTGAGTCCAGGGGATCTATGTGTCCAGACAGCCTTCCCCATCTACCTAAAATGATAAAGAGTCCTTTAACTCAGAACTTTGTAGAAATTCCAAAGATTTTGTTGAAAAGGACACTTAAAAATGAAAGCTATATACATTTACCATAAAGATATGTGTATAAAACAAAATCCAGAAGTTTCAGTGGTCATCTTTTTTTTTTTTTTTTTTTTGAGATGGCGTCTCAGTCCTGTCATGCAGGCTAGAGTGCAGTGGCGCAATCTCGGCTCACTGCAGCCTCCACCTCCTGGGTTCAAGCAATTCTCCTTCCTCAGCCTCCTGAGTAGCTGGGATTACAGGCGTGCACCACCATGCCCTGCTAATTTTTGTATTTTTAGTAGAGATGGGGTTTCACCATGTTGGCCAGGCTGGTCTCAAACTCCTGACCTCAGGTGATCCACCCACCTCGGCCACCCAAAGTGCTAGGATTACAGGCATGAGCCACGAAGTCTGGCCTTTTTTGAGACAGAGTTTCAAAGACCTCAAGCGATCTCCCAGCCTCGGCCTCCCAAAGTGCTGGGATTACAGGAGTGAGCCACTGCGCCTGGCCTGGTCAGCTCTTATACACTTCCAGGTGTTTCTCACCAGGGAACTGGAAAGGACTCTCCCCTGGACACAGCTAAGATGAGGGCTTCCCAATCCTGGCTCTTCATTAGAATCACCTGGGCTGCTTTAACGATCATGAATACCGGTCCCACCTGAGATCAACTCTGTGGGGCAGGGATACACACACCTGTATTTTAAATGATTCTCAGATGCTTCTGCTGCAAGGGCAGGTGAGAGCCCTTGGATGAGATGAGCCAACCAGGCTGTGAAATGAAGACAGTAAGTAACTCAGCTTTTGGCACCTGGAAAATGGAAATAGAAGAAAAAAAATGAAATAGAATCCATAAGCTTTATTTGCTATCCGTCAGCCCACCTAACTGTTAATTATGTGAATCAGTGCCACTCAAAACCTATCTAAAACTATAACCCATGATATGTCCTCAGTTTCCTTCAGTAGCCACTGTCTGTGTACCTGGCCACTGGCCCTCACACTGCCCATTGACATTTTGCCCACTCTTCTCAAGCCTTCTCCCCCAGACAACCTTATCTCCTAATTCACTAGGAAAATAGAGGCCCCCAAATTCCTCACCTGTACACAATGCTATCTCTCTCTACCTACAGTCACCTCCCCTCCTCTAGGCTCAGGGGAAGAGGGGCTCCCTCACCTTTCTTCAAGGTCACTCCCTCCAAGAGTCCTCCAAGTCCATTTCGTACCCCCTCACCTCTTAAGTAACTAGGCTACTTTCCCTCCGCTCTTCCTTTTTAGCCTCTCCCTATAAACTATGTCTTTCCCAGCATACAAAACATTCTATTCTGCTTTCTTAAATCAAAACAAAACAAAGCAATCCATCACAATCACAGGTCCTCCAAGTTCTCCTTTTCGTTACAACTAAGCTTCTTGGACGAGTAATCGACATGATCTGCTAACATCTTCTTACTTCCCATTCACTGTCTTCAGTCTATTGTAATCTGACTTCTGGCCCCATTGTAGCAGGACAAGCTGCAGACAAAACCTCTCAGACACCAAGTTATAGAAGGAAGGGCTTTATTCAGCTGGGAGCATCGGCAAGCTACTGCCTTAAAATCCAAGCTCTCTGAGTGCACAATTTCTGTCCGTTTTAAGGGCTCACAACTCTAAGGATTTCACATGAAAGGGTCGTGATTGATTTGAGCAAGCAAGGGGTACGTGACAGGGGCTGCATGCACCAGTGGTCAGAGAGAAACAGAACAGGGCAGGGAGTTTCACAATGTTCTTCTATATAGTGTCTGGAATCTATGAATAACGTCGGTTTCTAAGTAATGAGTTGATTTTTAACTACTGGGTTTAGGCCAGGCAGTCCCAGGCCTGGTTTCAGACCTGGTGCCAGGCTACCTGTCTTTGGTTTTACTTCCTTGTTGTTTTCTTAAAACAGGTGATGAGTATAAAACAATGTAAAACAATATGAGAGGGTCTCTCTCTTCTCTCACCATCACTCCACTAAAATTGCCCTTATCAAAGATACCAACTGGCTCTTTCTTGCTAAGTCCAGGGCGCCACAGTAGATAGCAGGGGTCAGCACGTTCCCGCAAGGACCTGGCTCCTGCACAGCCCTGCCCTGCAGCATCATCTCCTTACAAGCACTTGCCCCCTTGCGTTTCCCGCTCATACTACCAGAGGTTCTCTCCAGTTCCCCTAAGCCACGCCCTCTTTCCTCTCTGTGCCTTTGCTTGTGCTCTTCCCTCTGCCTATAATGCTCCTTTCCACATTCTTCATTCCTGAATTACACACGTCTTGGCTCAGGTACTTCCCTGTTCTCTTTGGAAGTAAAGAGTTATTTCTAACTGAGATGGGAGAGGAAAAAAAATGGCTTCCACCACTAGGCAGCACCATGGCCTCCCTGACACTTCCTGTGCAACACCAATATATGTCTCTCGGCTGTAGCAGCTCAGGAGGTTCGTGCTGCTTGGCATTCTACCAGAAAGGCTATGTTGTTGGCTCCTCACTTAAGGGCAGATTCTCTATTAGATCTGGATGCTAGTAATAGGATCATTTTCTAGGGACTCCTACGTGAAATGTGAAGTTCTATTTAATGCAAGTCCTTGTTCCTGTACTACCATATTTCTCACATTTGCCTGATTATGAAAATCACCTGGTGTTTTTACTGAAAATGCAGATCTCCATGCCACTGCACTCCAGTCTGAGAAACAGAGCACGACTCTATCTCAAAGAAAATAAAAAACAAAAAAGAAAAGAAAATGCACTTCTCTGGGCCCCACCCGTACCTGGGGACTCAAAATCACCAGGGCAAGGTCTCATCCTTATGCGTCACATGTGTTTTGAGATCTCATTATCTCCTGGGAGGTAGGTCTGTGAGTTATGGCTGGCAAAGCCAATTACCTGCCAATTACCTCTTGAAAGAGCAACACTGTGCTTGCTGAACTGGAGAAACTGGGGCAGTTGAGCAACATCTGAGATCAAGGCAAAACAAAATGCTTGGTAAACTTCCCCTCATGAATGAGTTCTTGGCTGGTACTCCTTATTTTTTCCAGGGTGGGATTTCTTCAAATGAAATATTAGCTTTTTGCACAAGGTACACAGGGGAAGGGAGAGTCGAGTTTTGTGGGTCCTGGTAGCACTCTTCTATCTCACAGTGCTGTCATGGAATCCCAACACTGTGGCTCAAATTTCAGGGCATCTGGTTGAGTGGGGTCATTAGCCCTCATAGAGAGGTTGAGCATAGGGCTCCATCTCCAGGTCACTGAAAGTTTATGATGTGGACTTGGATATCCCCCTCATTGCTTCATTTGCTCAGGGATCCTAGTGACATCTTGATGAAAAGGCAGGATTTTAAGTATGTATTTTCTCTTGTCCCTACCAAGTGAAACCATATGGCCCTCAGCCACCAGGGATAGAATATGTGTTGGAAGATAAAGCAGGATTCACTTATCCAAGTTGGGGTCAAGAAACGGAAGCTGAGGTAAAGAAGGGAGATGGTAGCCTCTGTTTTTAGGGACATCTGCACACAATGAACTATTATTAAAGCACCAGACTTATCCTGGTCAGTGCTTCTCTCAGAGGGACACAGGCCACCAGGCTTCCTGTTTCTTACACCTAACCTGACTTGAGGGAACTCTTTTTTTTTTTTTTAAGAGAGTTTTGCCCTGTTGCTTAGGCTAGAGTACAAGTGGCACAACTGTGGCTCACTACAGCCTCGAACTCCTGGGCTCGAGGGATCCTTCTGCCTCAGCCTCCCAAGTAGCTGAGATTACAGGTGGGAGCCACCGCACTTGGTCTTGGGGCACATTTTATTTCCAACTTAAAATAACATTATATGTATATGTCACATATTAATAATATATAATACACATAGCAAACAATGCTATATGAACACCCTTATGGTTGCGTTGTTGCTCATTTTTTTTTTTTTTTAAGACAGAGTCTCACTCTGTCACCCAGGCTGGAGTGCACTGGCACGATGTTGGCTCACTGCAACCTCCGCCTCCAGGGTTCAAACAATTCTCCCTACTTCAGCCTCCAGAGTAACTGGGATTACAGTTGTGCACCACCACGCTTGGCTAATTTTTGTATTTTTAGTAGAGACGGGGTTTAGCCATGTTGGCCAGGCTGGTCTTGAACTCCTAACCTCAGGTGATCTTCCTGCCTCAGCTTCCCAAAGTGCTGGGATTACAGGCGTGAGCCACCATGCCCAGCCCATATCTTTCTTAATTAACTAGGACAAATTCCTAGAAGTAGAATGCACATTTTATTTTTTTCCTTTGACTTTTTCCTTCAACTTTTAATTTAAATTCCAGGGACCATGTGCAGGATAGAACGCACATTTTAAAATTTCAATATCTATTCCCAAATTGCCACTTTCCTGCCCCAAAGTGATACCAATATACAATCCTATTGCTTACTTATAGATTAAACAACCTTTGTCAATTTTATAGACAAACAACATATTTCATATTTTACATTTATTTGATTTCTAATTAGATTGAAGATAGGCCTCATATGCTTAGGGGAAATTTGTATTTCTTCTTTTTAAATTATCCTGTCCTTTACCATTTTATTATTGGGGCGTTTATATATTTTTAGAATTAATCTGCAAGAGCTCTTAATCTGTAAGATTATGCTTTCTCTGTTATATGTTGAAATATTTTTCCAGTGCTCTATTTGAATTTCATTGCATTTCTTGCCATCTAGAAATTTAATATTCTTATGTGATCATATTTACTAATTTTTTCCTTATAATTTCCTTATTTGGTGCCATGTTTAGAAAACCATTCCTCAACCTAAAGTATATAAATAATTTTCCTAATGTTTTCTTCCAGCACTTGATGGTTGATTTCACTTGCGTCTTCAATTCATCTGGAATTAATTTGGGTAGAAGATGCAGGATGAGGAGCCATCTTTAATGTTTTAAATGGTTAGCCAGTTACTCAACTTCAAGGGGACATATTATTACCTTGGATCAAAAAAAGTAAAACGAGATAATTTTAGTCTGCCTCCTCCAAGATAAAAAAAGCCAAAGAGGAGTATGGGCTGCAAAATCAAGAAACGGAAGAGGCTAATTCCAAAAAATGGAAGCTGAAGTTGCCAGAAGTGAATGGCTGTGCATTAGACCTCCCGCTCCTCTTTCTCCTTCACGGTTAGAAAGAGGTATGGCAGCCTGCACTTGGCCACAAACCTTTACCAGGCAGTGAAGATACAGGCATTAGGAGACTTGATTCCTTTACTTACTTTGACACACAGGTAGCATGATGCTACCTTAGAATTTAGATGATAATTCCTCTTCCCTTTTCTTCTCATGCATTGATTGAAAATATATGTTAAATTTATTTACAAACTGTGAAGTGCTATTCAAATATGAAATATCATTAGTACCAATGAATATTTTTATTCAGAAGATATTCTCCATGGGTAATCCAGTCAAAATTCACATCACAGCATGAGTATTAAATAATCAGTCAAAACGCATCCTCATGGAGCAAAGGATTTCTTGATATTGGTTGACACAATGGGCATAGTAGTCAATATTCCTTGTTTTTGTGGAAAGCAAGAACTAGTCATATTACAAATATAATATTGTCAAAACCTAGGACAAGATTTCCTTCCACTCTTTGGAGGGTGTCTAAGCTTGGGTTCCCTTGGAGCAGACTCTGAGCAGGGATTTGAGTGCAGGGAATTTATGTGGGAGGGGAAGGAAAGACCAATAATAGGAGGAGGGGATGAGGGAGGGAGACAGGGAAGGTAACGCAGTGGAGGAAGAAATGTTCCCAAGCCAGATCCTGCTGTGGGTGACTGGCGTGTAATCCTGCTGGAGAAACTCTGGGATATGGGGGAAAATGCAGGTTCCAAGGGGTGTGGGAGCTAGCCCCAGACTCCTGAGAGCCATCGCTGGTGAATTGCACTTATGACATTAATCCTCTGCACAGCTGATCTGCTGCACAGGTAAACAATGCTGGCTTCAGCAGCCAAAGAAATGCTGGGGCTGGCACTTGGAAGGCACGGTGGCAGGCCCTCAAGTGGTCAGGGTGAAGTGGGTGCTGGCAGCATCTTCTACAGAGGTTTCTCCTTCCCCTCCCCCACCACTTAGAGCCAAGGTCTTGCTCTGTCACCCAGGCTGGAGTACAGTGGTACAAACACAGCTCACTGCAGCCTCAAACTCCTGGGTTCAAGCAATCCTCCCACCTCAGCCTCCTGAGTAGCTAGGACTACAGGCATGCACAACCACACCTGGCTAATTTGTTTTCTCTTATAGAGACAGGGTCTTGCTATGTTGCCTAGGCTGGTCTGAAACTCCTAACCTCAGGAGATCCTCCTACCTTGACTTTCCAGAATGCTGGGATTACAGGCATGAGCCACCACACCCAGTCCCAGAGGTTTCTCCTTAATTTGAAATACATCTTACTTATGTACACAGCAATGCTATAAAACAGGGGAACATTTACTTTCTCCATTGTTTCCTCAGAATGGCAAATCAGGAAAAGTGATAAACATACGCCACATGTAGAATAGGAAACTTCTTTATTAGGTCTTTGGCTTTTTGATATTTGAATATCCAAATATTTAAATCCCCAAACATGCCTAGGAATAACTAAAGCCACAAGGAAATATTCAACTTTTGATACTTCCACTCCATGTTTTTACAGTGTTGTTTACAGTAGTTATATACGTATATATATTTTATATCAAATACATATAGTAGTACTTATAGTAGCAATATTACTACTATAAACACTAAAAACAGAGTGAAAATATCAAAAGTTGAATATAGTTTATAGTAATATATATTATGATATATATTCACATTTATAGTAATATATCATATATATATTTGATAGAGTTTCTTGCACTGTTGCCCAGGCTGGCGTGCAGTGGTGTGATCATAGCTCACTGCAGTCTTGAACTCATGGACTCAAGAGATCCTTTCACCTCAGCTTCCCGAGCAGCTGGGACTACAGGTGGGTGCCACCATTTCCAGCTAATTAGTTTATTTTGGTAGAGATGGAGTCTTGCTGTGTGGCCTAGGCTGGTCTTGAACTCCTGGCCTCAAGGAATCCTCTCACCTCAGCCTTCTAGAGTACTGGGATTACAGGTGTGAGCCAGCGTGATCAGCCAATAGTAATAATATTAACAATGATATTCTCATAACATTTTCACATCTGCCATTTCATTTAACTCTCAAAGACGCCTTATGAAGCAAGGGAGGTAATTTCTGTCCCTCAGACTTCTAGGAAATTTTAAATGCCCTGACAGAAAGCTTACATGCTTAAACCGCTGCTGAAATTACAGGCCCAAGGGAATAAGGGGTGGCTCAGATTCAAGAGACTTCCAAGAGCAATAGCTCTTCTCCAAAGTGGGGCGGGGGGTGGTGGGGCTTTCCTCTCATTGTGGGAAAGTGGGAAGAGATAGTTTATAGGGAATTAAGGAATAGGAGAAAAGCCCCCCTGGGAGCTGGGCTTAGGCAGAAGCTGTCCCAGTAGCAGCTGGTCTTTGGCCCAGGAAGTGCCCCTGATGTCCTAGGATGCATTTCATCCTCCGGCAAAACCCCTCCTCCCCCACTAAGGACACTGCACTTCTGGGGAAAACACGGATGTTTGGGATTTTCTTCTCCCTTGACAGCACTGCAGTTGAATACTAGCTATGCTCAATCACCTGCTTTCCAGAATATAACCTTTATGTCTAAGGAAGCATCTTTCCTGCAGGAATAGTAAATACCTTCCGAGATTTGCCTTTCGAATGGACACCATGCCAAGCTGCAGCTCCTCTACACAGCTCCATGCTAACTGTTTAGAAATGCATGTTCCCTGAATGTGAAACGATTAAAGTTAGTGGTTAATATGCAAAAACCTTTTGAGCAAGTGATGATTTAATCAGTAAGTGTGTGCCGCTGTGTGACCTGTGTGCATTCACAAGACTCAAGTGCTGCGGAAAGTTCCGGCCCTCTGCCCTCTGAAACTCCCAATTCTCATTTTATCAAGGGCTCAATGTAGAGTAAAATAAACCACACATTCAAAATGTATGGGGAAAGAAACCTTCTGGAAATGGAAAGCTATACTTTATATACTGGGGTCATACAAGTCTTTACGAGCGAGGCAGAAAAGACATTTCCAGTCAATAGCATTCACCATCTCAGGCCCTTGTCCCTCTACTTGGAGAATTATGTTCCTTGCCCTGAGGATGATTAACAAGGATATCCCGATTTCATCTCTGCTTTCTATTCCCAGCCACGCAGACATTGTGCTGGAATTTCTATGCTGAAGAATTAAGCTATATTGTTTGGCAAAAGAAGAAACTGAAAACAAGAAATCCATCCCTTTCTACCACTGCTATTATATCATCCACGTTTAAAAAAAAAAGTTTGTATGTAGTTATATACAACAAGAAGTTTCTGCTTCGGATTTCTCTGTTAGGCAGGGTGGTGGGAGGGATGGGGTCTCGAGTTTTTCCCAAGTGAAATCCTGGAAATCCTGCCTGAGAGAATCCTTATGAAAGTTTCACTCACAATGAAAGCAAACTTCCAAGGTGGAAGAGGGTGAAGCCGGCTGGCTGGACCGATCACTGAGGCCCAGCGCTGCAAAGAGAGCTCAGCACATGATTCCAACCCTTTCTGGGAGCACGGCCCAGGCTTGGCACCGGTTTGGTGTTCTTGAGTGTGACGCATTCTGCAAACCTGGCTGCGTCCATGGCCCAGCTCCAGTTCTGCAGGGCTCATCATCAGGCTGCCCCCTCTCCTAAGGTGTTTTGCAGGATCACCCATCAGAGCTAAACACCCACCAGCTGACCACCCGTTCCAGGTGATGGGATTTTGGCTCAGATCAGCCTGGATCATGGTGGACCTCTACAAGCTGGCTTGCATAAATGTAAACGTCTGCTGCCCATCTTGAAGACCATCGGCAAGCTTTGGTGGGTTCATATTCAGTGGCATTAGGGATTAAAGCAAACTTAAAATGATTCTGAGTATAAACAGATACAGATATAAACTTTTGGGGGAACAATTTGGTAATAGCTAATAACAATCGTTAAAATGTTTATATCCTTTGACCTGATAGTGTTAGTTCTAAGAATTTACCTTAAGAAAATAAATACATTTATATCCCATGATAGCTTCATTTTAGTGTTGCTTGTAATTGCAAAGAGAAAAAAAAGAAAAGAGAAAAAACCCCACTTACTGAATAATTGGAGGGTGGTTAAATACATTACGGTAAATTCATCTGATGGAATAAAACGCTCTACAGTTAAAGACCTAGGAAACACAATAGACTTTGTAAAACCATATAAAAACAATATATATGGTATCATCATGATTTTTGTAAAAAAATACATGTGAATTAAAAGACTAATGAACATATAACTACATACAAACAGATTTTGGAGTGGTGAGATTCTAGGTGACTTTAAATGCCTCTCTGCATATTCCAATTTTTCCATAACAAACACACATACCACTTATATTCAATAAAAAAAGGTTATTTAAAATTTTTTTCTACCCATATGCTGACTATAAGTCCTCATTCCAAAGGAAGAATGAGACCTTTTGGCGGCTACCACTGATCTGCCCAAGTTGGAATTAGTAAAAAGAGAACTGGGGAACTGGAAGAGAAGAGTTAGAGTGGCTGGCAGAGGCTGAGGGGTGAGGGGTTTTCAGTGCAGCAGTTTTGGGGGTCGGGGAGAGTAGAGAAAGGAGCTGAGTTCAAATTCTTTGTGGGGAAGTGGGACCACATCCCGCCTGGGAGAAGGGAAGGTCAGTGAGTTCTGTCCAGGGCTGCTGTCCTCTAGTACAGGAGGGATATTATGAGCGTGGCAAAAACTCAATAACCGTACGTATTAAGGAGTGAGGTCAGCTAGCACCTGGAGGGATGCTGAAGAAGGCAGGCCCGTGCAGACCCACGATTGCTTTACAGTTACTTGGTGCCCCTGAAGTGCCTGCTGCCCAGGGAGATGCACTGTTTCCAGTCCCCAGTCCACTGAACGAAGATGGAACAATGGTAGACCCATCGTGAACTGGTCAGTGTCGTCTACCAGAGATCCTGCTGTCCCTCCCGAGACTCTCCTCACAAGGTCGGCCCAATTTGTATGTGCCTATGAGCCAGGAAGAGCATACCAGTGACAATATTTGTATGGCACTTGATAGTTTACAAACAATTCTCATGAAAGTTCAGTCAGGAGCTCTAGACATTCTTTTCAGGAACCACATATTTACAATCTGCAAATAGCCACACTGAGGGTGTTCTTTTTCCTCAGCTGTAATTTCATCTGTGACTCTCTCTGCTGCTTTCTGGTGGCTGGAACTGTATTCAGCAAGGGCAGATAGGTGGCTGTTCTTCAAGCTTTTACGAAATGGGGGGAAAACCATTGGTATTAGTCAGTGAGGAATAAACTAGCCCTTTCTTTTTGTTTTTCTTTTTCTTTTTTAGAGACAGGCTGGAGTACAGTGGGGTGATCCTAGTTCACTGCAGCCTCAACCTCCTGGGCTCAAGTGATCCTCCCACCTCGATCTCCAGAGTATCTGGGACTACAGGCATGTGCCACCATGCCCAGCTAATTTTTTTTTATTGTTTTGTAGAGACAGGGTCTTGCTATGTTGCCCAAGCTGGTCTCAAACTCCTGGCCTCAAGCAATCCTCCTGCCTTGGCCTCCCAAAGTGCTGGGATTACAGGTGTGAGCCACCACACCCGGTCACTACCCCTTTCTAATGAATCTAGGAAGTGCTAACAAATAATCAGCACCAGTGAATAACTCCTAAGATTCAGTTAGATTAACACTGGGGACCTAGAAGAGAGAACCACCGGCTTAGTGTAGACCTGCCAAAGGCAGGTGTTAAAATGGATGATCCTCTTGCAGACTCAGTTCCTGGCTGGTCATCACCTGGTGAATTTTTCATTTTAAAATCAATATTTCAAGAAAGCACATAGCTTAGAGTCATGTAGTTTAACCTCCAACCCAACATGGCATCCCTAAGGACCACCACCCAGCCTCTGTTGAATACTCCTATGATGGGGACCTCACTACCTCTCCAGGAGAACATTCAATTTCTGTATAGATGTGGTTAGAAAGCATGTCCACAAGACTGCAGTGTGGAAGTCAGAAGAGAACATTGGGTTGAAGGGGATGTGACTCAGTTTCAAAGGTGGAGGGTGTGTAGCTATAAGGATACCACATAGGATT
The DNA here is from genome assembly GCF_028885625.2 of Pongo pygmaeus. Lineage (NCBI taxonomy): Eukaryota > Metazoa > Chordata > Mammalia > Primates > Hominidae > Pongo > Pongo pygmaeus. The sequence continues at coordinate 38,359,085 of NC_072390.2, read as the reverse complement.
ACTATATCCAATTTTTTAGAATTATTTGTTATTTTTCTTCTGATGAACAAACGCTATGTAGAGGATATGGAAATGCTTGTATAGTCTTCTCTGTTATGGAAAGTGGTGCTGGGTAATAATATTGGTTCAGTACATCATTCATTATTTTGTAGATAAAACTAGAAGTGAGTCCTCCATCCCACTGACTTTGGTTAGCTTGCCATATGAAGCTTCAGTGATGGTGCGTTACATCCATCTCAGTTTCCCTACCAGGTAGTTTGTGCCCTCAAGGAATTGATCCTCATAATCTAGACTTGGTTGGTAGCAGGCTGGGGAAGGCTAGGATTGGGAAGCCAATGGGCTACATCAATTAATGGGTTCATTAGTTCAGTTTGTTTGTAAGTTACTATTTTATGAATATTATATGTCTCCCCAATTGGATTGCATATTCCTTAAGGGCAGGAATTTATTTCTTATCCCTTGCTGTAGCTGCAATACTGAACACACACAAAACCCTCATCAGTATATGCTCAGTGATTATCTGTAGAAGACTATGTTGTAGGTAACACATTGAACCGGTGCTGAAGAATTCATCCAATTAACAATGACCATCAAGCCGCTTGTTTTATGCTAATAAAACATCATAATTTAAGGACTACACTGCATTTTTTAATTCCATAAATTATAACCCTTTAACATATATGAAAGTTTCATATTCTTAAAGTGCTTTAAAATATATTTAATTTTTTTAACAAGTGGAAAAGAATGTTCCTTAAAAGACATTTAATTTTTTAGTGGAAATTAATATTACCAAAAACATTCTGTGCATAACAATTTGAATAACCATTTTTTTATCTTCAAGAAATGGGATTTTTATATAAAATACACATGTAGCACTGAATGCCAAAGTGATGGGTATCCATGGTCAGAATTCAAAATTAGATTTGCTATTAAACCTGTCTGGTTTGTGTCCTGAGTGAAGAATGATCTCGAGCTGGGGAGGGCGGTGCATTGGGTAATCAGTGCTTTTGAAGGTGAATTTCCTTGCTGTGAAATAGGCTTGGGTTAGTGGTCAGGACAGCCATTCAGACTGACAGGCCCCTGGACTTCCAAGGCTTCAGTGACAGGGACAGGGATGTGATTGACATGAATATTCCTTAGACAGCCAAAGAATGATTTCCACACAGGGATCCTCAGTGTTGTCAAATTGGCTGAAAGAGAAAGTGGAGAGGCATTCAGTAAATAATTCATACTGTCCAGGGACTGTTCCCTGGATTTTAAAAGATAGTATTTTTTTTTTTAGACAGGGTCCTGCTCTGTTACCCAGGCTGAAGTACAGTAGTGTGATCACAGCTCACTGTAAACCTGGGATTCCTGGGCTCACACAATCCTCCCATCTCAGTCTGCCAAGTAGCCAGGACTAGAGGTGTGGGCCACCACCCTGGGCTAATTTGTAATGTTTTTGTAGAGATGGGGTCTCACTATGTTGCCCAGGCTGGTCTTGAACTTCTGGCCTCAAGTGATCCTCCCGCCTCAGCCTCCCAAAGCTCTGGGATTACAGGTGTGAGCCACCATGCCAGGCAAAAGATACTTTTAGTGGAGAAAGCTAAAGTGACTTCACATCTCAGCCCACTCAGCCCTCTCCACTTCAGGCAGGCGTCTGACACTCCACCTGCTGTGATAAATCAGCAACAAGGCTACTCTTGAAGTTCTTCAGAGGAGAATCCACCGCCCAAATCAATAGCTCTAAACTGGTGCTTTTTATGGGTAATGAAAGACCTATACAATTAACAACCGGATTACAGTGTATTTGGAGGGACAGAAAATAATGAAGAATGAAAAGGCTCTTCCCAGACAACATTCCAGTCTTGAACTTGACTCTATTTCAGCCTACCTGATTCTCCCAGTTTGGTCCCCAAAAGCGTAACAACTCACTAGTAAAACTAAATACCTGAAGAGGACAGAGACCAGTTTTTCAGACCCTTTTCCTACTCTTTGCTGGTATCAGGCTTCTAGGTTAATGCAACCTCTTAAGAGAGGATTATAAATTACAGGCTTGGGGCCAGGTGCAGTGGCTCACACCTGTAATCCCAGCACTTTGAAAGGCCGAGGCGGGTGGATCACTGGAGATCAGGAGTTTGTGACCAGCCTGGCCAACATAGCAAAACCCTGCCTCTACTAAAAATACAAAAATTAGCCAGGTGTGATGGTGTGTGCCTGTAGTCCCAGCTACTTGGGAAGCTGAGGCAGGAGAATAACTTGAACTTGGGAGGCAGAGGTTGTGGTGAGCCGAGATCACATCACTGCACTCCAGCCTGGGCAACAGAGAGAGGCTCCGTCTCAAAAAAAAAAAAAAAAAAAAAAAAAAAAAAAATTACAGGCTTTGGGCAAGGGGAAACAGCAGTAATGGGGCCTGGGCTGCCCTGACAAGTGCTCCTTTCTAGCAACTGCCTTTCCCCACATGCCAGTGCAAAGGGCCTCACCATCTCCACTGTCCAGCCAAGAGCTGCCCTGCCACTAATTAAGAAGTGAATGTTCAGAGCTGACACAGGGCAACACATTATAGAAGTCAGGACAAGAGTTACCTGGAGCACCTCCAAGGTGTAGTGGCTCTTGAGTGCTGGCAGGTGGGAAGGGGATCTGTCCAGCTGTGTAGCTACTGTCTGTGTCCAGTTCCAGGTGCAGGATGTGTTGTTTTATGGTGACTGGGGAAAGGAAGCTGGTTAGGTCTATCATCGGAGGTGAGCCCTGCTTAATGTCTACACTATTGACTTTGTTTTAACTCCTTCATACTAGACCTGTGGGAGTGCTGTTTGCAGAAATTTGGTCAGCTTAGATATAAATTCAGTTAACTTCCTCTAAACACCAGGTAGTGCTTCCATGTACATGAACGAATTTTACCCTTAAAATGAATCTGTGAAGAAGAAATGATCGTTCCCCATTTCCCAGATAAGATAATGTGTCTCACTGAGGAGCCTGACAAGATGGCTTGGTTACCAAGAGTTGGGATTTAAGCTCTGGTCTCCTGTGTCCAGAGGCCATGCTGATTTCATGTGATCTCAGCCACTTTCTGTGAAGACACTGACTTCTGAAAACTGATGCCAAAGACAGCTCTTTTGACTCTCGACACAAAATTTCTCTCATGTTAATGATCTCAGCTAATTGCAATGTAGTTATCTTTTAAATTAGCCAAGAAAAGACCACTTTTTTACAAAAGGTATTTTAGCCAATATGGGTTCATAGATCTCTAATATCCACAAATAATTAATAAAATAACAGATTCTTTTTGAGAGGAAATGCTTGCTCTCTACTCATCGGGTTGTCTAAATAGTTTGCATTAATATTAAATGGTTATTGAAAAAAATAACACAACAATGAGCCTTAGCAAAAAACAGATACTTACTGAACACTGACTACATATCAGACACTGGGCTAATAACTTTTCACACATTATCCCATTTAATTTCCACAACCTTAAGAGCCATACCCTATTTTTATTTCCATTTTACAGAAGAGGAAACCGAAGGTAAAGAACAATTAAGCAACTTGTCCAAGGTCACACAGGGAAAGGGATGGAACTAAGATTGGACCTCTGTTCTAACTTCAGAGCCAAAATCTAAATCACAATGTTATACTATCTTGAAAACTAGCCTAGCTTATTAGTGTGCTGGGCTCCAAAAACAAACAAACAACAGCAACAATAAAACATTTGATAAGTTCTGGAGAATTGGAGGTGGCAACCATGAGTGACAGAAGCATGGCTGGGGTTGAGAATGGACATGTTAGCCTGGGGGGCTGGCCCTGGTCAGGCACTATGGATGGAGGGCCTGAGGCTGCCTTTGGGATGTTCAAGTCAAAATGGAAAGGGGGCCTGTTTTAGTGCATGAACAATCAGCTACTGGACAACATACCTGCCACCGAGTGCCACTGTCCATCACACAGAGACTGCTTTGGTGTGACTGACGTCGAGGTCCCACCTGCCCCACTGTCCATAGAGGCCGTGACCTGGAACACACATGCATTTTCCTATTTCCTTCAGGAAGGCAGGTGAAGCCGACCTTCCCCTGCCATCTTCCCTCCCCAAACCGGGCCAACTGACAGCTTAAGGGCACATTAGATATTGGCCCTCCTCCACTTTTGAAGCATGTGACCACATGGGGTCCAACACTTCCAGAGATCTCTCTGCTGCATCCCTTCCAGGCAACTATAAACCAGGGTGGACCCTGGCCTGAAGTCGTTGCCAATGGCAATGAGTTGTTCCCTTCTAATCCAAACCCCGCCCCCATCAGCTCAACTCAAAGGTTACTGATTGGAATCTTCCTTAGCAATTAATGCGTGACAGTGGCTCTGTATGGAAGGATATGTGAGATGTGGAAGGCAAAGCTACTGGTAGAGGCCTACAGCCTGCTGCAAGGGCCAGCCAACTGTAATAGTTCCATGCATGGCAAGACATTAAACAAGCAAAATGATTGAGTTTGCACTGGGCATGCATCGGGAGCCAGGCATGCAGTCTGTTTTGTGCAGAATCCCACATTCCTGCTTTCTAAATCAGGGTCTCCTCCAGGATCTTCCAAGGGTTGAATCAAGGGGAATGAAATGAGAGGACTAAAATAAGTGTATTTATAAATAATTTACATTTAATTTGCATGTAGCTAGATGGGACAGCCTATTCACAGGCAATTTTTGAGCTAAACAATGTCACTGCTATTATGAAGGTCATCAGGTCTTGATTTGTTTTCCTGAGAATAATTCCCTCCCAGAGACTCTCAGTAGAGACTCTCTCCAGCTCCTCCTCTGAAAAACCAGAATTGTCTCAACCACCTTGCAAGTGGATAGTTACTTGCTTCTCTGGGCTACCAGAGACCTACTCAGACTTAATTAAAGACTACAATAGAAAGTATTCTAGGAATTTTGGGCATTTTATTTTCTTCTGGGATTCTTTTCCCCTCACATTTAGTAAACTGTGGAAGGATGGAGATGACAGAAAATGGCATATTATATCAATCTTTCACTCGAGGCCTCAACTAAGGGTCTTCCTAGAAGAATTTGGTTTTAAAGAGACATCTTTGAGAAGGAAAGAGATATAACTGGGTGGTGGAAAATAAGATGTTGACTCAGGCCTGTGAGTGATGGACAAATGAGGCCGCAGAGATGAAGAAAGAATCTGTAAGAATTGAGTATATGGCAATTTCTATAATCTTGACAAAAGCCTTAAGATATAAGAGTTATTATCTACATTTTACAGATAAGTCTGAAAGGGCTTGAGTTACATCCTTAGGGCCATATAACTAAGTGCTGGAGCTGCAATTCAGCCCGACTTGTTTGAGTTTTCCCAGTTTTAAAAATTAAGAACAGAAAACATGATGACAAAATTACTTGCTAAAGGAAAATGGTAAGTTAGCACTGAAGTCAAGGCTCTTAAATACAAGATTGGATCCCACTCTCTACTACAAACCTGACCCGCTGTGGCCTCCAGACATTGAAGCTGGTTTCCACAGACCCTCCCCATGGCATCAGACTGCTACACACCTTTCCTGCCTCCAGGTAAACACATAAGTGCTTCCCGGGCTGACTTCCGATGTGTATTAGGATTCCAGTGAGACTTCTTGGGCGGATGCTGAAAACAAGCTTAAATTCTGGCCCCAACAATACAGAGTGAGCTTTCAAAAGAGAAACAAAACAAAAGTTAATGCATCACCACGAAAGAAAACAGGATACAGTTCTTAATACGCAAAGACTTAAATTCTATAGAACTGCTCCTTACCCAAGACGACATGACCTCCTTCTTCGGAGAAATAAATGCCTTTCTCCAAAGGACCACCCAAGCAGGAAGACACCCCGAAGCTTGAAGAAGGGGTATCCAAGGGTTTTGAATCCAGCTGAAAGTTCTTCAGGCATCCCACAAAGCTGTTTGTGGGGAGGCTCTGCAACCAAGCAGAAAAGAAAAAGCTCATTACCTACACCTCATAAGAACCTACACCTCCAAGAAAGGCATGGGTAGCCAAGGCGAAGGGCACTGCAGCTTGTCAGCAAAAGGGGGAAGGTAGGTAGGGATTCCTTCTTCATGCTTCCAAGTCAGATTCTTCAAACTCAGGTTCTAATAGCTGTTCTATTTGGCTCTCTGCCCACAGTGCCAAGAAAAACCTGTATACCAGATGTTGGGGGGGTGGTCGAAGATTGCAGGTGCCACCAAACAAAGTGGTGTGTGTGCAGGAGGGCGGGGGTAGTGCAGGTTGCTAGCTTGTGCTAGAATAAGAACAGGGAAGGTTGACCTGACCCTGGTCCTCACAGATGAAGCAGCAACAAGGGAAATTTCCACTTTACAGTTCACAGATTTCACCGTCTCTTTGCAAATACAAACCACTTCTTAGAGTTCCATGAGGCAGTGTGATAGCTTAATGCAGGGCAGCTGACAAAAATAAAGAGGCCAAAATGTTCCCAAAATAATAAAATGCAAAAAAATCTTCCTACATTGTTGGGCTCAGTGTACCACCACCAAGTCACGAATGCTGCAGAGTTAAAATAAGATACAGTGTGCATTGACAGTGGGCTTGCGTGGAGCCCCATGCCTGCCTACAGCTGGCTGGAACAGGGGACTCTTCTCCTGGGGCCCAGGAACAGGCTTGTGGGGTTCTGTGCTCTCCTATATTATACACCAGGTGTGTTCTGCGGGTGCATTTTCCTGGGGAGGACTGTAAATTTCATAAAATTCTCAAGAAAGTTTAAGATTCACCGAATAAAACTCTTGGACTCTCTTCTAGAATGAATGCCTTTAGGACTCTGGAATCCTACAAGTCAGACATGGTAATAAAGATACGGTAACTTTAAAAGAAAATGGTGGCCAGGCACAGTGGCTCACACCTGTAATCCCAGCACTTTGGGAGGCTGAGGATCACCTGAGGTCAGGAGTTTGAGGCCAGCCTGGCCAACATGGTGAAATCCCGTCTCTACTAAAAATACAAAAATTAGCCAGGTGTGGTGGCAGGTGCCTGTAGTCCCAGCTACGCAGGAGACTGAGGCAGGAGAATCATTTGAACTCAGGAGGCAGAGGTTGCAGTGAGCCAAGATCATGCTATTGCACTCCAGCCTGGGTGACAGAGCAAGACTCCAACTCAAAAAAAAAAAAAAGAGAGAAAGAGAAAATGTTGATGTGATAAATGCACCTGGTGCCAGCATCAACAGTAAACTACTGATTGGGTTCCCTAAGAAACTTTTAGTTTCTTAAGATTTGTCATGCTACACAATGAAAAAGCTGTGTCCTAAAGCTAGGACTCCCCAGGATGGGCCAGAACCCAGCATTGATCCCTAAGGGCTAACTGCAGTGCTGGTGTTCAGAGGCAGACACTGATTGGATGTGGCCTGCTCCTGAAAAGGGTATGTGGGAGGGCCCATGAGATGGTTTATACGCTCAGATTGAAAGAAGGCTGCAAAAAGAAACTTGGTCTGTAAAGAGTATTGTAAATGGGGTGCTACTATTTGGCCCAGATGTTAGATGCTGGGTGTGATTAAGGTGGTTTGAAGAGAATTTATCCAAAGCCAAAGAATACCCAAATCCTGCCCCATCCTGTGATTTCTCTGAGTTGAAAATAGGGGCCGGGCACGGTGGCTCATGCCTGTAATCCCAGCACTTTGGGAGGCCGAGGAGGGCGGATCACGAGGTCAGGAGATCGAGACCCTCCTGGCTAACATGGTGAAACCCCATCTCTACTAAAAAATACAAAAAATTAGTCGGGCGTGGTGGCGGGCGCCTGTAGTCCCAGCTACTCAGGAGGCTGAGGCAGGAGAATGGTGTGAACCCAGGAGGTGGAGCTTGCAGTGAGCTGAGATCGTGCCACTGCACTCCAGCCTGGGCAACAGAGCAAGACTCCGTCTCAAAAAAAAAACAAAAAAAAGAAAGAAAATAGGAACAGAGGTTGAGAAAAGCAAACATTAACAATGAGAATCCTCCTTAGCAATTAATATGTGGTGTATATTATATATATAATGTGTATTATAAATAATTGATAATATGGTATGTATTTTTATAATATATATATAAGTTACTGCATATAGCAAAGCAAAGTAATACTGTATTGCCTGCTGGGGTACAATAAGTATACTTTATTGTATAACACTGGAGCTCTGGTCCAAACCCCAGTGCAAAACCCAAGAGGGCCAGGCTGAGCCCTGGTCGAGGCTAGGGCAGCCTAAGCAGCTAGCATCCAAGCTGGTGGAGAGACCTGCTTTCATTATGCCCATTTCTAGGCCCAGATTTGAGCCCGGGGCTCTTTTTTTCCCACTGCAAGCAAACATCACACCAAAATGTGCCACCGGGTCTGGAGGAAAGGGGCAAAAATTGCATTAAGGTGGAGGACAGTCCCTAGACCTGAGCTGTTGATAGGCTCATCTTACTTAACTTTGTGGAGTTGGGGGAAAGGCAAATCTGAGACAAGAAAGACAGGTGCCCACGGCTGCCTCAAGTAACCCTGGTGCAATTAACACTGTGGCAGGGGGTAGGAGAGAGGAAGGGAGAGGGCACTCACAGAGCTCAGCCCTGGGGCTGTGGCCCCATCAGAGCGCCCCATCAGAGCCTTGAACTTGACAAACCTAGAAAAGCACCCCTCCTCTCTGGGGACAGAGGGAGTCCCAACTTTCCCTTCGTCCGGCATTCCCAAGTTGGGTTTTTGAGATAATTTTGTTATTTCAGACATCAAATAACATTAAAACACATATTCCATTATTAAGTTATTCCTTTTTCAATTCTCTTTCTAGCGTTTGGACGAGGACAAGGAACAGCTTTTGGCTTTGTGCTAGTATGTCTTAAACACCCTCTTGATTATGTGTTAAGCACCTTTTTCTCCAAGCAAAGAACACATAGGTCACACTACTTAGTTTGACATTAACAGTGTTTGGTTTTCAAATGTTTATTTCTCATGGCTATCTATTATTTATGGTAAAGAATATTGGGTTCCCATTTATGGGAGAGATAAAAAGATCCCATAGAAGCACATTTAAAATAAATAGTTTGATGGAGAGAAAACAGTTAAGCCAATGTTTTACCTTATGGCAAAGATGGTGAAAGTGGCACAAATTACTGTAATTTGGAACACGTTATGTTAATCAAAAAATCTCTGACTATAACCTAAAACCTACGTTTTTGCATTCCCTGGAGCAGAAGCCAATAGATTCAGGTTTAGGAAGTGGTAGAGAAGCTCTATCTTCACCCTTTCAGGGTCTGCGTCGCAACCTGCACCTTAAAAATGAAGGTTCGGGGTTAAGAAATGGGCACCTAGTCTATGTGGCTGTGAACATTAGTTAGATCCTTAAAAATCATTTAAAGTATTTTGGGATTCTCATATGTTGAGTATTTTGAATATCTCATACAATTATGCCTATAATATAAGGTGAATTATTTCTGTCCATGGCTCTGAACATAACTATTTACCTTTGGTTTCCCTGATGGAGGTGATCCCAGGTAAACTGGTGGTCTGATGCTGATGGTGGAGTTTCCAGGCAAACTTCCCTCCCGGGCCCTCAGTCCATCCACAACCAAGCGCCCCTTTTCTCCATCATGGCCAAACACCACCTTTAGAGTAAGGAAGATACGTGAGTTGTATTTTTACCTTTGACAATTGGTGCTGTATTTTATTAAATATTAGTGGCCAAATTAAAAAAAATGTTTTCATGCTCCTTCAAATAGCTTCAAAAGATGAGAGATTTTTTCCTCCGGTTATCACTATCACCATCGTTTTGTGAGATTATGTGAAATACTGAACAAACTGAGCTCAAAAGGGGAACTGAAAAAAAAAGGTTGCTTAGAAGTGAACTAATCAAAAGATATTATAGAATTCATCTGGAAACTTACACAAAAGAGAAACAGTTAAAGGCACAGCCACAGGCAACCCCCTCCATGTAACAAAGGGGCAGGGACAGTTTATACAGTGCTGGGGACGGGGGTGTGTTGGAGTCGTGGCACCCTGGGCTGGCCTCTTGGAGCAGGTAGAATGAGGGCACTTCTCTTCAAACAAGAGGAGTGTTTAAACTCTTTGCTAAAATTTCTGATCCCTGGGGTCTGGTGTGGATTCTGCCATCTCATAGGTGTGGTGAGACTATTCACTACGGACACTTCCATTTATATGCCAAGCTGTGACCTTTGGTCTCTACTGCCTGCTGACACCTGGGCTTGAAGGTCTGACAGGCCACTCAACCCTGAGATGTTCACGACAGAAATCCTCATTCTCCCCCAGCTCTGAACTGCTCTCCTCCTGGCCACAGCTGCCTCTTCTCCATCTTCATCTCAGTAAATGCCCACTAATGACTCAATTGCTGGCCCCAAATCACAGGACGTGATCTGGACCCTCTCTTCCTCTCACCCTCTATATGTGATTCATCAGCAGGGCCGCGTGGTTCTACCTGCACCATGCGTCCTGGCAGTCACTTCTCCCACCTCCCCACAGCCTCTGAAAGCAAAGGCAATAGCAGCCATGTGGGCCCCCTGCTGCTACTCTTGCCCCCTGGCAGTTTCTTCAGCTAAAGAATTAAACAATATATGAATCTGTACATGTAAGAGTTTGTTCTGTTTGTTTGTTTTGTTTTGTTTTTTTGACAGAGTCTTGCTCTGTCGCCCAGGCTGGAGTGCAGTGGTGTGATCTCGGCTCACTGCAACCTCCACCTCCCAGGTTCAAGCGATTCTCCTGCCTCAGCCTCCTGAGTAGCTGGGATTACAGGTGCATGCCACCACGCCCAGCTAATGTTTGTATTTTTAGTAGAGATGGGGTTTCACCATGTTGGTCAGGCTGGTCTCGAACTCCTGACCTTGTGATCAGCCCGCCTTGGCCTCCCAAAGTGCTGGGATTACAGGCATGAGCCACCACACCTGGCCAAGAGTTTTAAGACTCTTTAAAAGCTTTACAGACACTTTCAAATAAAGTCCAAAGTCGGAGCTTGGCCTTCAAAGCTTAAATGATCTGGGCTCTGTTTTCCTCTCTAATTCCATTTCTTATCGCTTTGTCTTTTGTTCATTCAGCTACTTCCCACCTCCAGGTCCTTGTTATTTGCTCTTCCCTCTTCCTGGAACCCCCTCCCCATAACTTCATGTGACTACCTGTACTAGGGCTTTCTCTACTGCCTTATTTAAAATAGTCTCCCTGCTCTGTCATTTTCTTACCTTGCTCTAGTGTTTTCTCAAAGCACTTACCAATCTCTGACATTACATTGAGGATTGTTTGCTTATGTGTTCCAGGAAGGCAGCTAGCTGAATGACTAAGGGAATGCAACTTATCAAGTCACTTACATTTTCTGAAGTCCAGTTGCCTCATTAGAGAAATAAATAGGTCCCTTATTGCCTTAAATGGTATTTCTTGAAATCTGGAATGGCTTTAAGCAAGAGCCGAGATGCTAGGGTCATTCCAGGTCCAGAGAGGGGCCTGGAGGCCTGGAAATTGGCCATAAGAGGGAGAAATGGTCCAGGATGCAGGAGTGAGAGTAGGCAAGGGGCATGAGGCAGCCTGGGGGAGGGCTGGAGGGGATGGAAGAAGCATCAGTAAAGCCCATCTTGACTTTACTGTCTAGGATGACAGCCATGCAATGTGTGGGCTGTGGCCTCCAGTACTGAGATGCTGGGCACGCAGCGCCTGCAAGCACACAAGCTCTCCCACTCCACGCCCTCATGTCTGGGAAGGATGCTGGGACTCCTATTTTCAGCAACTCCAACAGTGAATTCCACACCAACTGGAGATACTGACACAGCCCCAGCTCTTACCGTGTGCCATTTCCCATCATTGCATTTCTCCTTGCTTTTGATCCTCAATTTTTTCCCATCTGTCCCCAGTGCAAAGACCAGACGTCCTTTTGAAAGATAAAGAGCCATAAAGGAGTTCTTAGCGCCCGTGTGAAACACCAGTCCTCTGGAGGATGTTGTCTGCATGTCCACAGCAAACTGTGACCTGTTGGGAACATCGGTGATGAAGGGAAATAGAGGTATTCAGCGTTCCTTCGAATCTCAGAGCTGAGACAGAGGGTGGGGAGCAAACACCCAACCTCCATTTTTCAAATGGATAAGCTAAGGTAGGTACTGATTAAATGACCCGTTTCTCTGGGAACTTTAAAAAGCTATTCTATTCCAGCTGTTAATGGTTTTGTTGTATAATTTCCTTACTACATTGGGGAATAACATGGAACTTTTGCGGCAAACTTAGCTAGTGGTGTAAGTCCCAGCACATGGCAAGAAGAAACATGTCTGAATCTTTTATAAAAAGTCAACGTTTTAAAAAGTTATGGTAAAATACGCTAACCTAAAATGTGCCATCTTAACCATTTTTAAGTGTATAGTTCAGTATTGTTAAGTACATTCAGATTGTTGTACAATCAATCTCGAGAACTCTTTTCATCTTGCAAAACTGAAACTTGTACCCATGAAACAAGAGCTCCCTAGTCTCGCTTCCCACAGCCCCTGACAACCAACCACCACTCTACTTTCTCTCTCGATGAACGCGACTACTCGAGATACCTCATGTAAGTGGAATTGTCCGGGACTTGTCCTTTTGTGACTGGCTTATTTCACTGAGAAGCCTGTACTTTTCAAACTCAATGAATATGCATTCTGTTTTGCATGTATTCATGGAGAGGGAAGTCGTAGGAGAAGTAGGGGACAACTTGAATAACAAGGATGTGATTTAGGCATCAAAAAAGCCTTTCCTTTCTGTTAGACAGATTTAACACAAAGACACGGAAGCACAGACCCACCTTCTCCCACCCACCTCTACATTTCTCAGACCCTAATACCCTCCCTATGAAGGAAGAAGAATGAGGCAAATATCATACAGTAAAAGCAGAGTGCGCCAGGCGAGGTGGCTCACGCCTGTATTCTCAGCACTATGGGAAAATCCTAGCATTTTGGGAGGCCGAGGTGGGTGGATCACCTGAGGTCAAGAGTTCAAGACCAGCCTGGCCAACATGGGGAAACCCTGTCTCTACTAAAAATACAAAAATTAGCTGGGCGTGGTGGTGGGTGCCTGTAATCCCAGCTAACTTGGGAGGCTGAGGCAGGAGAATCACTTGAACCCAGGAGGTGGAGGTTGTAGTGAGCCAAGATCGTGTCACTGCACTCCAGCCTGGGTGACACAGTGGCTCTGTCTAAAAAAAAAAAAAAAAAAGCAGAGTGCAAGTTAGTATTCATTTGCATGATGGTTACATGTTCTATGCACATCTAGCTAAGCAAGCTTTACTTTTTATGAAAACTCACACTCATCCATCCATCCACCCATCAAACAAGTATTTAATGAGTATGGGGGATGCATAAGGTGCAGTGCTGGACAGTAGGAATGCAACAATGGATGTTTCATTCCTTGAGTGGTTTATGGTGCAGGGGTGCCCTGAGAGGGATGCATAAAGGTGTGCATGAAAGGGTCGTGGGAGATGAAGATGTCAACAGGCTGTCTTCAGCCATTCCTGTGGCTAACAAACATCTAAGCAGACACCAGATAGGAGGCATGGGTTCATCCCACTCACAGCAGCATCCCCAGTGCCTATTACGCAGTAGGCACTCAATAAATAGTTACTGAATTGAATTAAATGGTAAATGGAAAATTCGGAGGCAGAAACCAGAAGTGGAGGAAACAAATTATACTGTTAATTGTCTTTGCTTTTTAATTCTGTGAGGCTAAGATGCACATTTATTCTTCAGATTAGCAAGTTTCCTTGAGGGCAATGTTCTTCAAAACGAAAGAGAAATCTGTATTTGTTAAATTAAGCCAACCAGATGGTAACACTGCTCAATATTTCTCTTGGTGTGTCTGTGTGTTAGTGCGGAGGTTTGGAGAATGAGGGGTAGGCAAGTTAAGGAGGATATTAGAACGTGCTGCAGAATAGAATGTACTTTCCATATGTGGGCCTGGTGATCAGATTTGACATTTGCTTTCCAGAACTGTTTCCTAAAGCAACTTTCTTTCATAAAAGACTAACTGACTAACACCCAAAAAAAGGCAGCAGTGGATTCAGATCCCAGTACATGATACTGTAGCTATGACTCTTCATTGCTGGAGGATGGGAGGGTAGGGCAGAGAGCTAAAGAGCATTTTTATACATTCACCAAAGGGGTAAAGCAATGGCACCAGTTTAAAGGAGTGTCAGAACACTGCTAGAATGTAAATCAGAATGAGAACAACAGAATCCTCCAACTCTTACAACTTTCTGAAAATAACTGATTGCTACAACACTTGGGGCTAAAATATAAGGTGAAAATTATATTTACTGTTTGACTTTTTAAAAAATGTTACCTTTTGAAATGTTACTTTTTCATTAATGATGTATGGTTTAATGTTGGACGGGAAGGCACAGGGGTTGAAGCGTCAGAAGTTGGTAACTCACTGCACTGAATGTGTTGAGAGAGAAGCTGCCAGGGAGGGAGGGCCAAGCTGATGGAGAGGCCACAAGCGGGAGGCCAGAGGCGGAAGGCTGGGGAAAGAGGCGTCCAGGCAGTTTCTCGAAAGAGGGAGATTGGCCGGGCGCGGTGGCTCACACCTGCAATCCCAGCACTTTGGGAGGCCGAGGCAGGCGGATCACGAGGTCAGGAGTTTGAGACCAGCCTGACCAACATAGTGAAACCCCATCTCTAATAAAAACACAAAAAAATTAGTCGGGCGTGGTGGCCCAGCTACTCAGGAGGCTGAGGCAGGAGAATGGTGTGAACCTGGAAGGCGGAAGTTGCAGTGAGCCAAGTCGCGCCACTGCACTCCAGCCTGGGTGACAGAGCAATACTCCGTCTCAAAAAAAAAAAAAAAAAAAAGAAAAGAAAAGAAAGAGGAGGTCATTAAGGTCAGCTTGACCAAGAGAGCAGGGGTGGGGAGTGGGGCCTCCCCACCAAGGAGTAGCCAGGGGAGGGGACAACTGGAGGGACGATCTCCTCTCCTTCTACCTTAGCTTCTACTAGCACAGTTTTGGAAAATGAGGGACCCCAAGACTTTCCATGGGGCAGCTGGAGACGTGGAGCTGTCCACACAGGCTTTCTCCTTCAGAGCTCGGCAGTCAATCTCTCTCTGGCCTTTACCTCTCTCTGCCTGTGATGCATGCTCACAGCTTACTGAGTGGGCTTCAAGGGCCAGCCTCCTTACAAGCTATGACCTCTCCTCCCTGCAAGAAAAGCATCATCGAGCCCATTTAACTAACAGGAAAATTGAGGTCCAGAGAGAGGTAGCAATTTGCTAACATGCAAGACGGGCATAGAGGGACAGCTTAGGCTTAGAGAAGTTACACGGCATGTGGCAGCCATGAAGTCGTGCTCCAAGAGAAGCTGCTGCAGGGAGCACAATGGGGCTGCCATGCCCCAGGTCTTCAGTGACACTCGGGGGTATTACAACCGGGCCATTTATGGCCAACACTGAGCTCTTCTCAGAGATGATCTCTGCTTGGGGACACTGCAGGCACCTGGCTGAGACTGTGTTACAGGTGGACTGCGGCCTGAGGCCCTTCCTACCCAGCTCTGTCCTCCCTGCTCCCTCCCCTCACAGTATCTGCAGGCCCACAGCCATCTGCTGTCTCTCCCTGCCTGCCCCCGTCTCTGTCCCCTTCTGGTCATCTTTCACAGGCTTCCCCACAATGAACCTCTTGCCCATCTAATCCCATCTTAGTGTCTGCGTCTCAGAGGAGCTTCCCTGGCATGTGGCCTGGAGTCACCCAGCCAGTAAGTGGTGAATCAGGACTGAAAGCCAGATGTTAGAGCCAGGTCCTTTTAGCCCCCGGGAAATTCTGCCTCTGGGGCAAAGCCGTGAAGAAAAGGTCAGTACCTTTTTATCTATGGCGCCTTCAAATCACCTGAAAATGACAAATCTTGTTTTTCTAATTTTTTTCTGACATAATTAATATTTCTGCTCATTCCCTCCTCCCCAAAAGAAGTGCAACTTGTTAGCACAAAAAGGCCAAATGTATTCTCTAAAAAGATCTATCTGGCACTGCATCTACCAAAAAAGAATGATTTCACTTTCACTACAGAATACAAGAAAAGAAAGGTGATTTATCATGGAAATAAACAGCAGCTTTAGAAAAAAAAAAGTCAGCCTTATTTTTAGAACACCATCAATTCTAAACCAGAGCTGAGCTGATTGTTTCAGCCTCTAAGTACACTGTCGTCACGTTTGCCTCCAGCTGTTGGGAAAGCACATGGCAGGCAATCACAATCCCTGTCCTGTGCAGGCCAGCACCTCTTTGCACAAAAATGGTAGTGCCACCTTCATTAGAGACAGCTGCATGGTGTCATGGCAGTCAGACTTCCCTGAGGTGGAATCGCAGAGTCAGGTTCTGAGTTGGTGCTGGGGCAGGAAAGCTAAATAATACCTGGGTTTCAGCAACTCCTGAGGAAGCTTGAATAGCAAGTGGCTGGTGGGAATGTCCCCAAACTGGAGGGCTCCATGATTGGCCTGGGTCTTGGGAAGTGGTGAGCAAGCATCTTGCCACACCTTCATGCTCCTTGGGGAGGCCACCGGTGTGTCCTGCAACAGCTGCATGGGAAAAGAGCAACATAATTATCAGGGGAAAGAGTGAAGAATGCTTATCTTGCTAAGTACATCGCTTAATTTTCACCCTTGATCCTAAGTGAGGAATTCAGTAGGGCAATAGAAGGCCTGGTACCATGGAGATGGGAAGTTTCCGCTGAGAGCCCTTCCTGCGGGTCACTGACTGGCATGGAGTGGGCAGAACGGAGAGCTCATTCTTTATTTAGCTCTTTAACCTTTCCCGAAGCCAGATCCTCGCAATCCCCTTCAATGCCCTAGTGTGGCTTTGATTTGAGAGCATTTTGCCACCAGGAAGGTGTAAGACAGGGTTAGGAGGCAGAGGGGCTCATTCTTTTGGGGAAAACAAAGTTTAGGAGAGTCTAAATACCCCCCTTTTCTCTCTCTCCTTCTTTGGGGAGCATGCATGTTATTCTCATCTTACACAAGTCTGGGTTCTTCTCTGAAAGCTGCTGCACCTGGGACCAGTGGCTGCCTGGTGCCCCTTTCCACCACTGAGCATTGGAAGAACTGCAGTGTAGCTTGAGGGGGCCAGCATTTGGCCAGCGGCACCGAGACACCCACAGCCTGCCAGTGAAACATGGAGTGGCAAACCTGCGGCCACCTCTCCTAACAACCATTCACCTGGGCAACAGGGCAGGTGAAAGGACCAAGATAGCAAGAGAGAGAGAGAGAAGGGAGGGGACCACATCCTGTCCCCACTTCCATCAGAGTTGACTCATGCAGAGAAGTTTGAACTTTTGAATGGGACTGAGTTTTAATGCAGAAAAACAACCATAATAAATGTTAAATGTGACTAGGAAAAGTGTTGGAAGTAACTGAGATTCCCCAGCCCTGCCCCTCTTTTCTCCACCGCAGAGCTCAGGTTCTGAAATACCCATGCGCTTTTCCCAGGTGCTCAGAGCTCAGTGGGGATCTCCATCAGTCAAAGCAAAGGGTGGGGATTCACCGTACTAGGGGTTGGTTCAGAAATGAACATGTGACCCCTCCCTCCTGGCCAAGGAGCCCTGAGAGGAAGTTGAAGGCGGGGCTTCTGGTAAATAATTCCGTATTAGCACAAACAGAAACCCAGGCAGAATTGGTGCTTCTTGTGCTGGACAGTGTGGTGCGGATGCGATTCCCAGAAGCGCGCAGGATGGAGCCAAGAGGACCAAGAGGAAGCAGAGACAACTCCTGATGGGCCAGGCCTCAAGCCTCACCCACCCCTGCATGGCTCACTGTGTGAGATTATTATTATTGTTTAAGTCATTAATTTTGCAGTGAGTTTTCTGAATCACCAGCTAAAGGCTTCCCAAAAGATTCACATTCCTTCAGGGGTGGGTTTTCCTCCCTGACCCATTTCCTGGATATAGTGCTTAGAATGCAAACTTGAAATCAGTTATTTAAAATGATGCTTGCACATTGCTGAATGGAGACGTTCTACCGTACCCAACAGAAACTTAAGTGAGTTACTTATATCAGCCAAACCTTGATCCTACTGAGATTAAAACCCAGCCTGGGCTCCTGCTTTGGACTCATACCAGTGGGCCTTGCTCCCTCTCTGGAGTCTTCTCTGTGTGTCAGCAGCATGAGCATCAAGATGAACAATTCTGAAAGACAGCCTTTGCCACCAAATGTCCCTTAATTCTCTTAATGGCATCATCATCCTTTAAAGCATCCAGGCTCAAAATCTTGGTCCTCATGGACACCCGCCTCCCTGGCCTCTATCATGCATTCAGTTCTCATGTCCTACTCTTCTTCTGCGTGACACATTTTGTTTCCACTCCTTCCTTTTCATTTCTAGTGCCTATGCCCTGAGAGTCAGCCCTGACTCTTTTTTTTCTTTTTTTGCGTTTGAGATGGAGTCTCACTCTGTTGCCCAGGCTGCAGGGCAGTGGCGCGATCTCAGCTCACTGCAACCTCCACCTCCCGGGTTCAAGTGATTCTCCTGCCTCAGCTTTCCTAGTGGCTGGGATTACAGGTGCCTGCCACCAAGCTGGGCTAATTTTTGTATTTTAAGTAGAGACGGGGTTTCACCATGTTGGCCAGGCTGGTCTTGAACTCCTGACCTCAGGTGATTTGCCTGCCTCGGCCTCCCAAAGTGCTGGGATTACAGGTGTGACCCACCGTGCCCAGCCAGCCCTGACTCTTTTGCCTGGATGATTACAGTAGCTTGCCAATCTGACTCCTTGGCTCTAAAACTTTCCTACGCCAAACCATCCCACAGGCTGCTACCAGCTTAGTAATCTTTAATCTTTTCAGCTGTTTACAGGACTCCTTTCAATGACGTCACACTGACTATAGAAAAATGTCCAATTGATGTAGGTCATATGAGGCTTGCCTGATCCGGCTCCTGGGTGTGATTCCAATTTACCTCTCTCTAGTCTCCTTTCTCTATCAAGTTTCCCACTGTTCACCAGGCTCTCTGGGCCTGTAGAGGCCACATGATGTGGCTTGAAGAGCACATTCTTTGTGCTTAAGTTTGAATCTTGTGCTCTTCTTGTGCTTCTGGGAATCACATCCTCACTACACTGTCCAGCACAAGAAGCATGGATTCTGCCTGGGTTTCTCTTTGTGCTAACATGGAATTCTTTATCAGAAGCCACGCCCTCAACTTCCTCTCAGGGCTCATTGTCCAGGAGGGAGGGGCCACATGTCCATTTCTGAACCAACCCCTAGTAAGGTGAATCCCCACCCTTCACTTTGACTGATGGAGATCCCCACTGAGCTCTGAGCGCCTGGGAGAAGAGCACGTTCTTTGTGCTTAAGAGTCTTAAGTTTGAACACTTGGACACAGGAAGGGGAACATCACATACCGGGGCCTGTACTGGGGTGGGGGGAGGGGGAGGGATAGCATTAGAAGATATACCTAATGTAAATGACGAGTTAATGGGTGCAGCAAACCAACATGGCACATGTATACATATGTAACAAACCTGCACGTTGTGCACATGTACCCTAGAACTTAAAGTATAATAAAAAAAATATAAAAAGAAAAAATAAAAATAAAAATTTAGTTAATATGGAAAAAAAAAAAAAGAGTCTTAAGTTTGAATCCTGACTCACCATTTACTGCCAGGATGCTCTTTGGCAACTTTTTTTTTAACCTCTTAGACACTCAATTTCCTGACCTGTAAGGTTGGCATTTGATTCTGCTCTCAGAGGGGTGTGTTGAGAAGGGAGAGAGAGAGCATGAAGTCAGTCTGGTGAGGATGCATGCAGCATGTCTTGCACCCGTGAGTCCCAGCCACATCCTGCCTCCAGCTTTGGGCTTCTGCTTGGGCAACAACAATATTCACTCAGCTAAATTCGACTCACACTCCAGACCCAGCTCCTGGGGCATCTCCTCCAGAAGAACCCTCCTGATTCCCATGGTAGGAAAATTCCTGCCATACCACTCCTGTAGCATCTTATGCCCTTTCCTTTAGGTTTTCATTTGCATGCATAGTAATAATAACTAGCATTTAATGCATACTTACTAGATGCCAGGTACTTTTCTAAGTATTTTGTGTTTATTACTTCATTTAATCCTCACATCAACATCATGAGGTATTACCATTATTTATCTTCATTTACATTGGAGCAAATAGACCCAGAGAGAGGTTTAATAATTGCCCAAGATCACATACCTAATAAATGGTAAAGCCGGATGCAAACCCAGGAAGTCTGACTCCAGAGTCCAGTGCTTAACCACTAAGCTGTGCTGTATTCTCTCTGCTACTGGGCAGACTAATGTCCTATTCCATCCAAAATGGGGGCTTACGCAAAACAGGGGGAAATGAAATAGTGTATTCGCTAATGTTTTCCACATTAATAGCCCCAGTCCCACCCTATCTGCTGAAGCCCACGCAGAGACTCCTGACAGTCTCCTACCAAATTTCTGCACCTGGGTGTCCTGCAGACTCCTGTCACTCAATACACCACAAACTCCATTCATTCTCTTTTCCTCCAAATATTTGTCCTTCTCCTAACTCCATGGAGAGGACATCTCCATCCATCCAATAACACAGACTGGGTGCCTCAGAATTATTTTAACTCCTGCCTTTCCCTTGTCTTCCCAATTCAATTATTGTCTGAGTCATGTGTATTCTATCTTGTAAATAGATTTGAATCCATTTGCTCTCTCCAGTTCACCATCACTGGGCTAATTTAGTCTCTCAATAACTTTCAGCCTTACAATGAAAAAGTGAATATATGACTTCATTTTGATGGGGCAATTCTAAAGATGTTCCCATAATGGGAAAATGACAGCCCTTCTGGATTTATGAAGTACATTTCTTCTTAATAGCATAAAACATGTATTTTATTAGGTATTATCTGTTCATGCTCTCCCAAATCATTGTGCAGTGGGGAAATATTGGTAGAGAAGCAGCATGTGGTTGACATTAAGTGGAAAGTGTGTTGAACAGGAGCACATAGCTCTCAAGAGGCCACGGGCTCTTGGGTTGGAACTCCAACTCCACCTTCCACCTGTGGGAGCTTGGGCAGAACTGCTTACCTTTCTACACTGCAGCATAAGCTTATTGAAGGATTTGGTAAGAAAATCCACTTGGAGTGCATAGTGCAGTGCCTGGCAGATCCGAGGTGCCCACTGTTATCCATTAACCATATTAATTGTAACCTCAGACCCAGGAAAGTTACATTGTTGACCTTGAGCACAGCAAGGAGCTCCTTAAGCCCTGATCCTGTGTTCAATTCATCACAGTGTTCTGCTCCTCCAAATAAGGAGTTCCATTTCCTCTCAGTCCCTCTCAATGCTGTACTTCAGAATCACCTGGGGAGCTTCACAAACTACCAATACGCCCACTCCACGAGCATCTGACATAATTGGGTCAGATGCAGCCTAAGCATTGGGGTGTTAAAGCTCCCCAGGTGTTTCTAGTCTGCAGTCAAGTGTACACCACATTGGTTTTGACAGGGCCCAGATGTATGGGTGTATCTTGTCATAGGAGTTGCATCAGAGCAGAGGGGAGTTCTGTGGGCAGGAAGAGGAGCATGGCCCTTATATTGTATAGAAAAACATAGGACCTGCTGGGGACACAGCAGAAATGTTAAAACAGCAAGACATCAGCTACAGAAATTAAGAAACCTAAGTCATGGTTCTGTTCTGTGAGTGCAAAACTTGCCAACTTTTCATCAAGATGCAAAATACAAGCTAAAAAGAAAACCACTTTGACATTTTGGTGTGATTCAACTGTTGATAACCCATCAATCCCACTTCATGGATTGGTGAGCTCTCACCCCCTTCCCCAATATCTCCCACAAGGCAGGCTCAGGGGAATCCTCCAGGGAGGAGTGAAACCCAGGGTTAGGTTTGGACACTTACCTGGTTGATACGGAAAGTCTTGGTCTTGTTAAACCTGGTAGAACCTTTAAGCAACATTAGAAAAGGTGGTTTGTTTAAACTGCAGCTTCCCAGGGACACATCTCTCTTGAGAGAGTTACTGGTCAAATCTAGGACTTCGGGACTCAGTGATAACCTGGAAAAAGAGCAGAAATGAAAGATGCTGCCAACCTTGGACATGTCAAGGAAGACCCACTGATACAGAGAGCTCATTTCAAAAACTACATGTTTTGGGGAAGAAGAGGGGTTGGTTAATAGGTGCAAAAATGCAGTTAGATAGAAGGAATATGATCTAGTGTTTGGCAGCACAATAGGGTGACTCAAGTTAACGATGATTTATTGTATAATTTAAAATAGCTAGAGGAGAAGATTTGGAATGTTCCCAATACAAAGAAATGATGAATACTTGAAATGAAGCACATTCCATTTACCCAGATTTGATCATTACACGTTGTAGACCTGTATCAAAATATCACATGTACCCCATGTGTATTAATACAACTGCTATCAATAATTTTTTTAAAAATTACACATTCTTGTGGTCATGGTTCCTAGGGAAACTTTCATCTCCTACTTTAATATCACCTCTAGAAGCCGGCGAGGAGCCCAAGAAACCTTTATTGACTCGGGATTGTGGCAGAATTGTGGGAGGGCCGGGATACTATAGTTCTTTCTTTGAAATGGGTGTCATGTGGAAATACGAAAGTAAAATATGCTCAGAGGGGGAAGATGAGCACTGGATGATACTAAGTGATGGTAAATATAAGGAAACTTCAGAGGTGAGTTTATGGAAGGATTTATCTGACTATGAGTAGGAAAGTCTTGGACAAATTTGCTTTATCTCACGATTCTTGTCCAAGCCTTATCATGGCAGTAAGCTGTTGCTAACAACCCCTGGGCCTTCCCCATCCCTCCCACTTCCTGCTCCAGTCCCTGAATTAGATGTTCAAGGAAGATGTTTCATCAACCAGGAGGGGAATGAGAACTCTAAGCCTCATCCTGGCCAAGGAGGATGGAGCCCTGATGGGTGGGAGGCTCCCTGTCATGGTAGCCTGAGAATTCCAGCCTGAGGTTCATAGCCAGAACCAAGCCCTCTCCTTACCCTGGAGAAGATTTTGCCTCTTATCTAAAAACAATTATTTTGTATCAAAAGAAAATATGTAAACACTTGCATGGAAGCCCCAAGCACTACTCTCTCTCTACTAAATATCACGTTCAACGTTGTGGTGATTTGGTTTCCTAGCACAGCACTGGTCCATGCAATTCCTTGGCCTTGAAAACCGTGGAGAGCTGATTAAATCTAATTGCACAATCTTGATTATAATGCAATAAAATTTCAGTGAATACTTTTCAGGGCCATAATCTGAAGTTAATTTTAATTAGGCCTTTTCCAAGTTTACATGCTAACTCTGCTCCTCCAAAACGAGGCCGGGCCCAGGAGTTTTTTGTGGGTTTGTTTTTTAATGGGTGTATCTTGCCAAAGATGGCATTTTGAAAGACTGTGGTATGCGGGTCTCATGCAGCACACGTTGACAAAGCTGACTTTGTTAACTGGACCAAAGAGATACCCTCCCCATGGGCAGGCCATTCTCATCAGTTACCCACAAAGAGAGGATCGCCTACCTCTGGACAAAAACATTGCTAATACAACCCTCAAAATTGCTCCCGCCCAGACGCAGAGACTGCTGGGAACTTGAAATGCGTTTTAGCCTTTCGTTATTTCTCAGAGGCTGGTCATCGATGAGAAGCCGTAGTCTGAAAGGGAAGAAAAGCAAATCATGAGTGAGAACTGCCGGAAAAAAAGGCCCTTGCCATGTGGCCAACTCACTGTCTAAGACTCAGATTCAACATTTGTTATCTAAAATAACTAGTGAAACTAGACTTTATTTTTAAAGAGCATTACAACTTTTTCGTGTATTTTCTTTTGCACATAACATTTTTATTAAAATGGGTGTATCTTGCCAAAGATGGCATTTTCAAAGACTGTGGTATGAGAGCCTCATGTACAGAAAGTGCACAGGCTATAAGTGTTCAGCTCAATGAATTTTTGCAACAGAAATACACCAACATTACCAGCACCCAGATAAAGAAACAGAACAGAGTAGCACCCCAGGAACCCTGTTGTGCATTCCCTTTAACTCTATAGCCTCCCTCCCTCTATCCTGAATTCTGATGGAATGGATTAGTTCTTGCCTGTTTTTGAGCTTTATATAAAGGAAATCACATGAGATGAACTTTTATGTGTGACTCAATGTTTTCCACATTATGTTTGTGAGGGTCATTCATGTCGTTACATATAGTTCTAGATCCTTCTTTCTTATTGCTGTATAGCATTCCATTTTGAATACACCACAATTTATCCATCTGATTTATTTTTAAATTTTTATTTATTTACATTTTATTTTATTTTATTTTTCTTAGAGACATGGTTTCACTATGTTTCCGAGAATGGTCTCGAACTCTTGGCCTCAAGCAACCCTCTTGCCTCAGCCTTCTTAGTTGTTGGGATTACAGACATGAGCCACCATGCATGGCAATTTATTTTTTTATGAAGAAATTGATATGGAATAAGGAAGACGGCCAAGACTTATTAGTGAAGTATTTTTGGTATCAAGGACAAATATTTTGCAAAAAGACATCAGAAAATTCCATTAAACGGAAGAGAGTAAAACTCACTCACTCACCCAGAGTTGTCCCTTATTACAGATACATAATGCAGTAAACCATCCATATACGTCTGTGGAGATTTAAAAATTGGGCCGCTGCTATCCCTGGTGCTCAATTCAATGTAACCATCTTCCAGAGTGACCTGCAGGCTGCTTGTCTGAAATCATCATAGAAAATACCCATCAACTAATTTGCATATAAGGATTATGCCTGTATCTGTACTGAATTTATCATCCAAACCATGTATAAAACAATCAGGATGTTTTGACCCAAATGCTTTGAGTTTGCTTTTTGCTCTAAAGATTATTTTTTGCATATTCGACTCCATGTTTATAAATATAAAAGTCTTATGCAAATTATGTCAACACCAATGAATTTGTCAAAATCATTTTTTGGACCTACATTCATTAAGCCAATTTAATTTCTCAATCAACTATACAAAACAGTTAAATCATTTCTAAATTTTTCTATTTTATCTTCTTCTTATTATTATTTGAGACAGGGTCTTGCTCTCTTGCATAGGCTAGAGTACAGTGGCACCCTCCCAGGCTCAAGCAATCCTCCCACCTCAGCCTCCTGAGAAGCTGGGACCACAGGTGCACACCACCACAGCCGGCTAAGTTTGTAATTTTTTGTAGAGACAGGATCTCACTATGTACCCTAGGCTGGTCTCAGACCCCTAGGCTCAAGAGATACTCCTGGCTTGGCATCCCAAGGTGCTGGGATTACAGGTGTGAGCCATCATGCCCAGTCTAAATTTTTCTATTTTTATTTTTCTTTGGCTGAAGTTATTTCTATCAGGATCAATTCGTTGCTAAATAAATTTTACAGCAAAGACTTGATTCCTCAATTTTTAATATAAGAATATTACAATGATTTCTTCTCTTCAGTCATTATAAATTTTTTATTTCTTAGTCATTATTTCTGGGAAGTCCAATTCTCCATGTTGAACTCTGAAGATGTAAATTTAGGCAAGATAATTTGACTCTTCCTGTCAATCATTAATTTTAAAAATGTGCAATCTCAGCACTTTTCATTTCAATTTTGTTTGTGTTTTTTTCTACCAAGTATAATTTCTGCAGTTTTCAACAAGATGTGATTCTTTGGTAAGATTTCAGTCTAAAAAAAGTTTTACAGTGTGTGGTTATAGCCATTGTTGATTTTACTTTGTGTTGAGTTTTTTTCAATTGGCAATATTCATTATGAATTGCGTAAAATAATGCTAACTTATATGTATCTTTAGCTAACCCATTATGAAATTGAGGGCCATGTCCCTATGCTATATCCAGGATTCCCCCATTGTCCACGGTGGATCTAATCTTTTGCTAACCTAATTCTTCCATCTGGTCTCGATCATTTTGTGAATTGTGTACTAAGTGTTCCTACACGTGGCAGAGGAAACAAGTGTTAGGTATCATAAGAGCTAGATCAAAACATCCTGCTTTCATGGAAAAGCCACCCCCACAGTCTAAATGTTAGCATGCGCTTCTTTAGGGCTCATTTTAAAAATAAAACCTCAAGGACTGGTGAGAAAGCCACCAAGAGAGGGGCGGCCTTCCTGATATTACAGAGCCACAGAGTCAGCCACCAGCCATTTTCTTGACAGATACTAGAAGTCTGTTGTGCTCTGCAATCCTAAAGAAACAAATTCAGAAATAATCATACTCTACTTCTATTTAAAAATTCCACACATTCCACAAATATTCATTTCTAAATATTAGGTGACTTCTATACCTACATAACCACACTAGCTAAATCCGCTTAAGTTACAGACGGTATCTCCTTGTGGAAGAGAATTTATGTGGCTCTGTTGTACATGAGGAAAGAGAAAAGGATCTTATTTTCTCCAATTCCCCAGGTATAAATATTGTCCAACTAGCTGCTGCTGCTGCTGCTGCAAAAAGGCAATCTGGAGAGCTACCTTTAATGCAATCAAAAAGAAATCATAGGGACACACTCTGATTTTCTTTCTGAGCTCTGAAACTTTAAGCTACATTATTAACTACAGTAGTTATAATCCATCTTAACTCTTATTATAAAATATACCTGAAAAGAATAAAAATGAGTCCGCGAATACACACAAATGCAACTCTGTAAATTATAATGTTACTTTCTAAACTTGATTTCTTTGAGGACCTACTCCAGAGTGGGGAATAACGTTCATGGTTGAACTATACAATAGCATTTACTGTGTGATGATAGAAAAAATGTACAACGCCACCACTTTCAAAATCCCTCCTATTGTTTTTAACATCAAACTTTGAGTCAGGTTTAAATCTTGTTTGATATTAATGCACTAATGCATACCTGTGTCTGATGATCTAATAATATGCCACTGGGTTGAAAGGTCTGAAATCCAAATGAGGCCTGGAGGTGGTCAGTAGGTGGTAAGCCCAAATCAGTGAAACTCAATTGTCCTCCTCTGGAGAATGAGGCAGATCGCACAAGCTGAAGTGCAAACATGGAATAAATTACTGGCATTGTAATCATTTCTTGGCTGAAATACAGTACCTTACCCTATCTCACTTTACCCAAACTGATTAATGTGATTTATGTAACCTCAGAAAGAAAGAGAGCTTACTTTTCTGCATAATAAGTCAGCAATCATCTGTAAGTTTTTGTGTACATAGTTGGTCTTCCTACTTTCCCACAAATTTAATGTGCAAACCTGAAAAGGTTCAGCATCTTGCAAGCACATGGGGAGTGTATATGAGCCAGTTCACTATAACACTGTGTGCTATCAGAAAGAAGTCAAAAGTTGCTGCGTTAATGGATATGGAAGGTGGGTTGGCTGGGAAGCACTCCTTCACGAGGTTCTGAACCTTCACTTACCTTCCAGTCTTCCGAGCACTTTTTGGTTACTCCCACAGTATCATTCAATCTAACGACACCACTGGTTTTCTTCAAATTTTTCATGCAGCCTCGGAAAGCAGGCGTAGAAATGTTAAATCTGATTAGGAACACAAATAAAATGAAGAGATGGATCATGACAGGCTCACGTGAAATCAGAGCTGAAACACTATGCTCTTTAGTACTTTTCACCCATAAATGAGTATGTGTTTTATGTTTATCCTTTCCCGTGGGATTCCCATAATGCTACTTATTTTATGATGCTGGGAGAACTGACTTCCTTTCTGTGTAAGTTTATATTCCCAGCTTTAAAAATGCAGACAACAATGTTAACAGAAGAATTGCCAGTGGCCGCAAAAGGATGGAGACAGAGAAGATGCACAATATCTAGAACTGCCCGTCCCTCCCCCTGGAGTCACGGCATTGTGGGTGGATAGGACATGTATTAATAAGTTAATAGATGATATATGATATACATATATTAATAAAGTAATAAATCATTTGTAGGAACCAGGAATGCTCTGGAAAACTTTTTGCTCTTTTTTTTCTGTTCACTGTTAAGTTAGCCACTGTAAAGTCAGAAGAAACAAAGTGTTACTTTTTGGTTCTATTCGATTATGAAAAACGTAGCTTGATTTAACCAATGCCAAGCTGAAACAATGGAACACATTGTCTGGGTTCATATGCTGATGTATCTACCACCTCCTACCTGTGGGCAAAGGGTTATGGCCAGGATTAAAAAAATTAACAGGCCAGGTGGGGTAGCTCATGCCTGTAATCCCAGCACTTTGGGAGGCCAAGTCAGGTGGATCACTTGAGGTCAGGTGTTCGAGACCAGCCTGGTCAACATGGTGAAACCTTAACTCTACTAAAAATACAAAAATTAGCTGGATGTGGTGGCAGGCACCTGTAGTCCCAGCTACCCAGGAGCTGAGGTTGGAGAGTCATCTAAACCCGGGAGGCGGAGGTTGCAGTGAGCCGAGATTGTGCCACTGTACTCCAGCCTGGGCAACAGAGCGAGACTCTGTCTCATAAAACAAAAACAAAACCAAAAAACAAGTTAACGTACAGCAAGAGCTTGCAGCAGTGCATGGCACCTGGGCGTGAATGCTCAGCAGGTGTTTCTGAGAGGCAAAATTGTGCTGCTCTGGACCAGCCAAATTGCCTGGGTTCAAGTTCTGTCCCTTCTGATTGAACAGGCAACTTTTCTCTGTGCCTGTTTCCTCATTTAGACAATAGGAATATGTGAATCTGTTTCATAGGGTTGTCATAGTCTAAGAAAGTTAATATGTGTAACACACTCAGTGTTTTGTACAGAGTAAGGACTCAATGTGAGATTGTCAAGTTAGTAACTACTCCCATATTACTGCTCTTATATAATGAGAGGAATTTCTAAAGCAGCTCTTTCTACATGGCCCCAGGGCATTTCCCCTTCGATTTGACTTCTGGATCTGCCTGGAACTGAATGCACATAAAGCATTCACACACATGAACTAACTGAAGTCCAGGCAAATATTTGTGTTTCTTAAACAAATGATGTACTAAGAAAACCCAAAGCTGATTTCATTCTAAATCCCTAATGCAGCTTACTTTTCTAAATGGAAAGGTATCTGCATTCATTTTAATCCAATTCATTAGAAACAGTTGAGCTATGTGTAATAGACCTAAAATTAAATTTCATTAAAAGGAAAAGAAAGAAACAAATTCTCACTGACATTACACTATGAGCCTAATTATTTTATAAAGATGGCCTTTTGCCTCAGAAGAGGAGGAGGGTTCATTTTCATTCCTGGAGCTTGCCTATTTATACATGGTTTTAGGTCAATTCTTCTTTGGGTTTCAACATATCTCTTGGACAACAACATTCCAGATGTCCCTCTCTCCATAGATTATTGGTCAAAGAAAGAAGGTTGCAGAAAGGGAAAATAGCGGGAGAGAAACACAGTTAACAGATACAGAGCACCTATTTGCACAAAGCTCTATGAATCCAACTTACAATAACATTTTGAGGGAGGTATTTTCTCTTTTATATTATTTTATTTTATTTTATTTTAAGTTCTAGGATACATGTGCAGGAAGGGCAGGTTTTCTTATCTAACATTTATTGAGCACTGACCATGTGCTGACCTCTGCTAATTCCTTTACACACTTTGAATCTTCTAACCACCCTAAGAGATAGGCAGCTACTATGCCCATACTATAGATGTAGCGATGAGGCATTAAGAGGTTAAGGTCTTGCCTAAGGTCACACAGCTGGTAAGTGGCAGAGCTGGGGTACTGTCAGTGTGTCACACAGGTTAGTGAGGCTTGAAGCCCTTGCTTTTTACGCTTACAGTTGGTATTCCTGCAGCACTTGGAAGTGATCATGCCTTCTTCTAGAAGAGTTACCTACAGCAGAAGTGTTAAAATGGGAGAGATTTACTTCCACTATTCCTGGGGGGATTCTCGTTACCTTGGCTTACCTGAGGACCTACAGTCCTACATTTACTCCAGGATACAGGGTCTGAACATACTTGCTAGAGGAATGTGATTGCACTGGGGCATGAATTGCTGTGTTGGCAGGTTCCTGCATTGGGGTATTTATGTATACTTTGGGCCAATCTGTTCACAAAAGCTTAGCCAGCTCCATGGCTGCTGCAGGCCGACTTCAGAGAGCAAAAAAAGAACAAAAGAAAGCCCTAACCTCGGTGTTGGGTACTTAGTCGATGTTCAATAGATCCTTGATTGATTTTTACTTTTTGGATCATTTTCATTTTAGTGTTTATAATCACACTCTGTAAACAATGGTGTAGGTCCTCAAGAAAAATGCCCTTGTTGGTGTCAGACCCTCTGGCATTACCAGGGATGATGTGCTCTTCTCCTGGGTAGGAGATGGGATTAACAGAATGATTTCTGATTATAATCGGAAACAAGCCATTCCAAGATCTGGGTCCCCATTCCCAGAAGAAACACCTACAGTGAGAGGGGGAAGAAACAAAACATGCACAAAATCCCTTGAGCAAAGCTGATTTAGCGATTACACTTGCTTGCCTTGCTCCAGGTTAGGTTTGAGAACTTTGTCTAAAAGGTCCCTCCATTTATGCCAGGGACCAGAACACCTCCCTGCTCTGGAAGCGTTGGCTGGTTGTCCCTACAGAGCTTGGCTGTGGATTATCCATGGAACTCCTCTGTACCCACCCCACTCCCCAGTGACTCATGCCCAATGGCAGTTTCAGGAATCTCTGGGCCACCAAAGACTTCACCAGAGGGATGAGGCAACACCCAGAATAGCTGACCATTCATTAGCATTTTGCTTTTGAGGGAGTGAAGGGCCAGTTAAATCTTTTGACTGGCCTCTATCTCCCGCATTTTCCATGTTTCAGTGATTTTAATAAAAAGTCAAAATATAGGCTGGGCATGGTGGCTCATGCCTGTAATCCTAATACTTTGGGAGGCAGAGGCAGGTGGATCACCTGAGGTCAGGAGTTCGAGACCAGCCAGACCAACATGGCAAAACCCCGTCTCTACTGAAAACACAAAATTAGCTGGGCATGGTGTCAGGCACCTGTAATCCCAGCTACTCGGGAGGCTGAGGCAGGAGAATGGCGTGAACCCAGGAGGTGGAGGTTGCAGTAAGCCGAGATTATGCCATTGCATTCCAGCTTGGGCAACAAGAGCAACACCTCATCTCAAAAAAAAAAAAAAAGTCAAAGTATAAAACTTGCCCAGAAAAACGAAGCAGTCCCTTGTTTGGAGGATCCCAAAATAAGTTACTAAGAAAATTCTAGACCAGGCGTGGTGGCTTATGCCTGTAATCACAGCATTTTGGGAGGCCAAGGTGGGTGGACTACCTGAGCTCAGGAGTTTAAGACCAGCCTGGACAACATGGGGAACCCCGTCTCTGCTAAAAATACAAAAATTAGCCAGGCATGGTGGCGCATGCCTGTAATCCCAGCTACTCAGGAGGCCAAGGTAGGAGAATCACTTGAGCCCAGGAGGCGGAGGTTGCAATGAACCAAGATGGCGCCACTGAACTCCAGCCTGGGTGACAGAGAAAGACTTTGTCTCAAAAAAAGAAAGAAAATTCTGGACTGGGCACAGTGGCTCACGCCTGTAACCCCAGAATTCTGGGGGTGGGAGGATCACTTGAGGCTAGAAGTTCGAGACCAGCCTGGGCAACACAGCAAGACCCCATCTCTACAAAAAATTGTTTTAAAAAAGCAAATTCTCTATGTATATGCATCTCTATATCTATATATTTCTTTAATGGATGGAGATGAAAAGGCGAATAAAGGTTGAGTGCTGAATTAACCTAAAGTTTTGCTGAGCCAAAACTAAAGCCACCTCTTTTGTGGTTCTACCTACTGCCCTTTTCTAGAAAACCTGGATTGACTGGCATCCACATCACTGTCTAGGGGCCTTGTGTTAATATCATGCAAATACAAACCACCCACCAATGGGTTCCTTATTGCTTCAACTTGAGAATTCCTCCTGGCTCTGGGTAAGCCCACTGGCCTCTACCACCTCAGTGACTACCTGGCCCTGAGCTTCATTTACCCTTCTCCAGACTGGCCTCCTTTTTGGAGGCCCAGGCCGTTTTGTGCACCTGCTTGTGGGCATCTCCACCTGGCTGTGTCTCAGGCTCCTGGACTAAGCCTGTCTCAGACTTAACTTCTCACCCCACTCCTCCGTTGGTGTGTTCCATCTGCCAAGGGCTTAGCCAAAAACCAGGCATCATTCTTGACTGCTTTTCCCCTTTATTCCCCAACCCAAGCCATTGTGCAGTGCTGCCCATTCGCCATCCTAAATATATTTGGAATCTGATCCCTGTTGCTCACCTGCACAGCCACTCCTTGGGCCAGGTCATCCTCATCACTCACCTCTGTTAATATACTTGGCCTCCAGCCACTCTACCTGCCTCTGCCCTTTTCTTCTCTAATCCAGTCTCTGCCCTGCACTAGAGTGAGCTACTGAAAACCCAAATTTGGTCATGGCCTTTCTCTGCTGAAGTCCCTCCAATGGCTCCTTACTGTGACTTTCAAGGTACTCTGTGGTCAGGCCCCTGCTGCCCACATCAGCCCCATGGGGCATCCCTATCCCACTTCCTGCTGTACTCCAGCTCTTTGCAAGTTCATGCTTTCTCTATCCAGCTTTGGTGCTTCACATACACTGACTGCTAGCATCTCTCAGGTCCCAGCTGGAGGTCACTTTCCTGATGGCCCCAGTTGGATTAGGTTCCCTCCTGGGCTCTGTCAGCACCCTGAGCTTCCTCCTATGGCACATGTCATGTTCTCCGGTAGTGACTGTCTCTCTTCTGTTCTTCTCCAGGCTCCACCCTGCTCATTGTTGCCTTCTTGGCACCTGTCACTCTGCCTGATGCCCATTAGGCACTCAATAAATCCTGTGTAATGAATGAGTAAGTGGCAACTCTCAAACATACTCAAAAGTACTCGAAAAAACTGACTACCTTAAACGATTTTATTTTATTCCATTTCATGGAAATAAAATCAAGCTTACTGACAATTCATAACTGGCTATTCATGGCTGAATTGCTATTTGATATTGATAATATTAAATATTAATATCATCTCACTGGCTCTGAATTTCTTCATTTGTAAAAGTCAGGGGCTACATACCATGATCTGCAAGGCTCCTTCCAGAGCCCAGGGAGTAAAGATGTCACCCCCAGGTTCTGTTGAAGTGGCCAGCTTTCCCATTTGCATTTTTGTCTTTGGAGGCAACCCTGACAACTTTAAAACAAAGATTAGTGCCTAACTACATAGAATGGACAGATGCCCACATGTATAAGGACTCTAGAAGAAAGAATACCTTGGCATGACACCTTATAAATCATATTCCAGTTCCTTCCAACTGATGTATAAGTTAGCAAAAGAGTTAACCAGCTTCAGATCTCATATAAAAGTCATCATAATCTAACCTTCTGGGAGCACTCTTACTTAGTCGTGAGGCTGCACTAATCCTTCCAGGATATGTTCTGTCCACACACTATCGTCAGCTATCTAAAAGCCTTCCGGGAGGATACAAATGATCAAAATGTAAAAGTTATTTTTATGTGCATTCCAAAATGGTGGGATTTTTCCCATTCAGATAAAGCTTTACTGCCTTTCACATTAATTCATTCATGTGTTTATTCATCCAAGAAACAGTTACGTACCAATTCCACGCTCGATAGCACGTAAGGAGCAGCTGATGCCGAAGTGAAGGAGACATACTGTCTCACATTCTTCCAGAGGCTCCCTGAAGGTGGCAACCTCAGCTTTCAGTTCCCCGGGGATGTCTGTCAAGCCTTGGGACGCCCACACTCTCCTATGCAGCCTTCAAGGGCCCAGGACCACAGCCTCTGTTCCACTTGCTGCCAGCATTGTTAACCCAACTATATCCTTCGTGGTCCCTCCCCTCCCGAGAATGACAACGGTGGTGACACACAGTTCCCCCACCCTCCTTCTTTCCACTGCTCAGTCTCATTATTCGGGATTTAAATCTGTTTTACTCTGTTGACTATACTGTTATTATGGAAAAGTTAATTTTTTGTGTTTGTTTGTTGGTGGAATTAAAAATGTCAGACCAGATTTTTTTTGGTCACAATCATAACCACTAACAAAGGCTTTAAATCTGGTTTTAAAAAAATCATCTTACCTTTCCCTGATTGCAATTGGAATTCCTCCCAGATAATATGTGCTGAAATCAAAGACTTCACCATCAATTATAGTGTTTTGAACATCCACATTTATCCACATACGCTTTTGGAGTTTTCCAATTTTGATCTGAATCTGAAATACATGAGAGATGAATCAGCAAGCCAGGGAAAATAAGAGAATCCTATTCACAGGGGTTCAGAACTATCATGTTTTTATTTATCTTCCTCCAGATTCATTTATATACATAGTAGCAAGGCTCTGAGCAGTAGCATTTTTGGATAAAAATATGATACTAAAACATTTTGATAGAAATGTTTGTATTTGAAGTTAACCGTGTTTTATAGATATCATGTATATGTTATACATTTCATGCCGAAATGTGCAAATTTTAAAAGGATATATCCCTCAGTTAACATCCATAAGTCTACCTGGTAATAGGAAGGGTTTTATTTATTTATTTGGGGGCACTGACTTAATTTTAAAGGACTAAGGACATTTAACAATTCAAGTAAACAGACTCAAAGGGTGTACCGAATGGTCTCTGCCGTTGTTTATGGCGTCTCCAACTCCTCTCTCTTTTGGTGGCTCTGAATTCAGTTTGTATCTCACCATGAGCTTGCCATCTTCTATATTCAGAGATATGAAGCGATCCTAGGACAGGGGAACAATGCAGATTACCAGAAGGCTTGGCTGAAGAAGAGGCAGAGCATTGGAACTCCTGTTACTCTCAAGGAACCCCCTGCTCTCAGCTTCAGCTGCTGCCTCAGTGAAAAAGGATAATGGTGCTGCAACAGCCACCTCATGGGATGGGATGATGGTTCAATATTGTAAGTCACGTTAAATGTCACGCACAGTGGTTGGCACACAGGACAGACACAATAAATGCTAGCTATAACCATGATTTTGTTTCGTGCGATCCATAACTGGTGTGTAAAGATGGAGACTGAAAAGATACAGATCATTAATATTATTTGAAAATATGAGTGCCTTTTAGAGAGAGGTGTGATCTTACGCAGACCTCAGATACCTTCCACCATCTGTTTTCTGACTGATTCTTATGTCTCTGTCTCATCTGTTGGTTTATCCCCTTCTACCTTCCATGTTAGTGTTGGGGGTTCCTCGGGGATCCTACACAGGACTCCTTCCTCCCCACACCACTCCCTTTGCCTTGACAATCACAGGCTCTCCTGTAGCTCCAATCCAGGTGTACCGATGGGCCCCAAATTGTTCTCCCCAGCCTAGACCTGTCTTCAGGGCCAAGTCTGCATACATGATTCCCTTGTTGTTATTGCTTTGCTTGCATGACTCACAGAGACCTCAAATTCAGAATATCTCACACAGAACGTATGACCTACATGCCTTCCACAGGCTGCCAAGCCTGCCTCTCCTTCCTTTATATCAGGTGCATGCGCTCCCTGACTCCCAGCCTGCCCCCCGCATGCATGTGTGCAGCGCACACACACACATCACCATGCTTACCTTTCCCTTATTGCTGAGCAAGCCACAAACCTAGGAGTCATTTTTTTCTTTCTCATCCCTTTATCAGAACCTAGGAATCATTCTTGATCCTTCCCTCTCTCCCATCCAACATAATCTTGTGAATTCTGCCATTCTTAACTCTCTCTTTATGTCATCCTACCTAGTCTCAGCCACAACATTTTTAGCCAGTCCCTGCAGCAACAACCCGCTGGTCTCCCCATGTCCCCCCGCAAGTCCATTCCCCCCTACAGCCAGAGCAGTCTTTGAAAATGCCAGTGGGAGCCTGTGACTCTCCTTGGCTGTCAGGATGAAGCCCTGACCCCTACCAGATGCTGCGTGGCATCTGCCTCTCTCTCAGCACTGCCTCTGGCTCTCCAGCCCCGCAGACACTGTTCCACTGAGTGCTCCCTGCCCTTCCTACCTCCAGGCCTTCTTCATGCCTCTCCCTCTGCCTGGGTCCCCTGTCTTCCCTGTCCCCATGTCCTGTTCAAATGCTGTCCTCCTGATCTCAGAGGAAGCGCTTCCTTTGCTCAAGTGTCTTTTATGTTGTACATCCTCGTTTCACCCCCAAACTTTTCCTTGATACAGCTCTTCACAGTTGTGATGAAATAAACAACCTATTAACAGCATTCCTTTGCATATTCTTCCCCTCTAGATTATAGAATCCCGGAGGGCGGGAGCCATATCTGTCTTTGTCATTATTGCATCTCCATTACGGCGTGAAACATATACTTGAACCAGCTACTTCCCTAAGATAAGCTGAGCAATTTCTGACTTAGGTCTTGAAGGCTTTGCTTTTACACAGTTCCTTAATGATAAGAATGCCTCTCTTTGAGGTCCAGGGACCGAGTTCTTTTCTAAGAGGAAAATCAGTCCTTATCTGGATCCTAAACCTTGCCTTTGGGAGTCAGCTTAGGTTGATCAACTCATAAACAACAGAGTTACACCAATTTACTGAGAGTCATGAGCCATCCTTCTTAAAGCAGATCTCTAGGTCGTTCCTTATGTAATGGCATTATGTGAAGTTTTCTTATTATATGAGTAGTATTTCTGGTTCTTAGTCTCCAAGAACTTCAAATTATAGTACAAAGAAGACCTTGTTTTGTAAAACAACTGCCTTGTCCTGAAGATGCTGGATGGCTTCTCTGCTCTATGTATCCTTCAGGTTGGCTGGGACCTTCCCAAACCATCAGAACTGGTTCATCCTTGGAATCTCCTGAAGGGTCCAGACCAACCCCAGAGAGGAGAGTTGGACTGGGTCAGTGTCACCACCCTGCAGGTAGAAGGCTCTGGTAAAATCCCAAGCTCCTTATCAATCCCAGGTTCTCGGGCCACCAGAAAGCCTTTAGGCTCATCCACATTTCTTCAGAAATACTCCCTGTGAGAGCAACTACAGAAGCTCCTACCCACCAGAGGGTTCAACTCCAGGCCGGCTGCAGGTATAAAGCGGCAAACATCACGCCAACTCTCCATCAACCAGCAGATGGCGCTGACGATCACTTGTAGAGTGTCACTTTGGACTTTTCTAACCTAATAGATTTTAGAAGGTCCCTAGGAATCTCAGCTACTTGAAAACAGAGAAACTTCAGTGTCTTGAGAAGGCAAACATGCTGATAAAGACAAAATCCCACACAGGCTGGTAAGAATCAGATCAAGACGGAAACAGCAGGAGATCAGTCTAGATCTTAGAGATCCCAGGAAGTTTTCACATGTTTTAAGTCAGAATAAGTAGATTCTTAGGCAAGCAGTAGTTCTCAAAGAACAAAACTGATAATGAGAATAGAACAGGAAAAGGGGAGATTTCTCCCACATTTTGGGGGCATGTTCTCAAATTCCTGATTATTTGCCCTCATTAAAATAGACATCAATGGAACAGAATAGAGAGCCCAGAGATAAAGCCACACACCTACAACCATCTGATCTTTGACAAAGTCAACAAAAACAAGCAATGCGGAAAGGACTCCCTATTCAATAAGTGATGCTGGGATAACTGGCTAGTCATATGCACAAGACTGAAACTGGACCCCTTCCTTTCACCATATGCAAAAATCAACTCAAGACTAATTAAACTTAAATGTAAAACCTAAAACTATAAAAAAAAACCCTTGAAGAAAACCTATTCTAGACATAGAAATGCCTAGAAGTACCATTCTAGAAATAGGCCTTTGCAAAGATTTCATGATGAAGACCCCAAAACCAATTGCGACAAAAACAAAAATTGACAAATAGAACCTAATTAAAGAGCCTCTGCACAATGAAAGAAACCATCAACAGAGTAAACTATCAACAGAGTAAACAGACAACCCACAGAATGGAAGAAAATATTTACAAACTATGCATGTGGAAAAGGTCTAATATCCAGAATCTATACAGAACTTAAATAATTAACAAGCAAAAACCAAACAACCCCATTAAAAATGGACAAAGGACACAGACTTTTCAGAAGACATATATGCTGCCAGCAAGCATATGAAAAAATGCTCAATATCACTAATGATTACAGAAATGCAAATCAAAACAATGAGATAACATCTCATACTAGTCAAAAAGGGAATTATTAAAAAGTCAAAAAATAACAGATGTTGGTGAGGCTGTGGAAAAAAGGAAATGATTGTACACTGCTGGCGGGAATGTAAATTAGTTCAACCACTGTGGAAAGCAGTTTGTCTATTTCTCAAATAACTTAGAACTACCATTTGATCCAGCAATTCCATTATTGAGTATACACCCAAAGGAATATAAATCATTCTACCATAAAGATAAATGCACGCCAATGTTCCTTCCAGCACTATTCACAACGGCAAAGACATGGAGTCAACGTAAATGCCCATAAACGGTAAACTGGATAAAGAAAATGAGGTACATATACACCATGGAATACTACACAGCCATAAAAAAGAATGAGATCATGTCCTTTGCAGCAACATGGATGAAGCTGGAGGCCATAATCCTAAGCGAACGAACATAGGAACAGAAAACCAAATACCACGTTTTCTCACTTATAAGTGAGAGTTAAACATTGAGTACACATGGACGCAAAGAAGGGAACAACAGACACTGGGGCCTACTTGAGGGTGGAAGTAGTTTTTAAGGACAGAAAAACTACCTATTGAGTACTACACTTATTACCTGGGTGATAAAATAATCTGTGCACCAAACCCCTGTGACATGAGATTTACCTATATAACAAACCTGCACCCACACCCCTAAAACTAAAAATGTTAAAAAAAAATGTACATTTCCCAGCCAACAGAAAGAAAGTACAACTGGGTGGAGGAAAAGGATGCAGGTAATATTTGCATGTTGTTTTCCAGATCTAGTGGGTCGTTTATAACAACCCAGTTATCTCCAAATTGCTAAACAGAATGAATATATTTGGTGGTATCTGGATGCTTGTTATAGATTACCCTGTTTTCTGCAAAGAACAGCAAGCCTCTATCCACGGTGGTCTGAATTGTCTGTCCAAAGGTTGGGATGGGAGCATGTGGTTGAGTTGGAACTTGAGCGTAGCCCGTACCTTCAAAATAATTTTTGTCTGACTCTTCCTTCCTCCTGTCAACATTAATCATCATAAATTAGAAACACAGCAGCAAATGATCACCATGCCAGTGTGCTTATTAATAAAAGATGCTGCTATCTGAAAAATGGAGCCAAGAAAATGCAATCTAGTTGTCATAATTTTGTTAAAGCAGAGGAGACATCTTTAAAATGTTAAAGCAGCCAGCTTTTTCTCCTGGATGTGCTCTCATACTCTGACAATCAAACCCTAGCTCAACAAAGATGAGTAAGAGTCCCTTTTGGAAATGTCTACTTAGGAAGATGTGGTCTACCAGCTGAAGATTTTGAAATGTAAGAGATTATTAACTTGCAATGTAATTTTATTCTGAATAATAAATATTTGGTCCACCTCATATTAGAATATACCATGTCCTTGTAATTGTAGGGAAGGTTAGGAGTTCAAGGCAGCAATTTTCAAAAAGATTGAGGTGGAAGAGTACCAAAAAAGTCATGGCACACTTTATGAACCACTTTTTTTTTTCTTTTCTTCTTTTTTTTTTGAGATGGAGTCTCACTCTGTCACCCAGGCTGGAGTGCAGTGGCATGATCTTGGCTCACTGCAACCTTGACCCTCCTGGTTCAAGCGATTCCTGTGCCTCAGCCTTCCAAGAGGCCGGGACTACAGGACCACGCCATCACACTCAGCTAATTTTTGTATTTTTAATAGAGATGGGCTTTCGCCATGTTGGCCAGGCTGGTCTCAAACTCCTGGCCCCAAATGATCTGCCCACCTCGACCTCCCAAAGTGCTGGGATTACAGGCATGAGCCACTAAATCAGGCCTCTAAATCAGGTACCATCTAATATTAAATATTTTGTGGTAGGAGGCACAAAAATTTTCATAAAGACTTTTTTTAAGTGAGAAAACTCTATCTAGCATTTCATACAAATTAGGAAGAGACTACCATAATTAGATTTTAGGGCAGGACTGCCAGTGCTGCATGCACGCATACTTGAAGAACTACTGGCCCAAAGCAACTAGCAACATCAATAGCATCTCACTGGCCCGTCCTTTATCATATGTAAAAGCACTGCAAGTTACCAAAACTCCAGTTACAGAGTTTCTGGTTTCTACATTTTATTTACCTTCTACAAGGCTCCACTTCAGTTGTGTTGAGATTGAATGTTTTTTTGAAGTTGTACAAGCTCAGAACATTTTCATTGAGGTCATCTAATTCAATACAACCTTTGTATGGAGGGAAACTTAGTCGACTGGGAAGCTGAAAATGAAATAAAACATCTTCCACCAATTGAACAAAGGACAATAATCAAAATAGTATCAATTAATCACTTTTAACAGTCACTATGGCATAAGGGTTAATTAAGAATGTGAACCCTGGAACAAGATGCCTTGGCTTTGCTATTTACTAGCTGTATGACTGTGGGCAAGTTATTACACCTCTCTGTGTCTGTTTCCTCACTGTAAAATGGGAATGATCATGATGCTTATCTAAATTAACATACTTAAGCTTAGAACAGTGCACAGAGGAAGCACTCAATAAGTGTTAGCTAGTATCTCTAGAATGTGCTGTAAGAATGCGCGGTTAAATCCATTTTATATGTAATTAATAATTAAAATAGAGACATGAGGTCATCACCATACCAAATTAAAATTTTAATGTTTAATTCAGTGAAATAACATTTACACTTACTTTAAAATCAGGTGGGTAACCTCCAACATAAAATACAACATTTTCAGGATCCAAATTAAGGAGTGTATTGCTATTTCTACCATCCATGTCATAGACTCCGGGTGTTTCTGGTTTACTGGATGTGGCTCCTTTGGTGTAATTAAGCCTTGCAAACTGATAAATTCTGTTTAAAATGAATTTAGATAATAAAGTTATATGAAAAAATTGAAGAATTCAAAGCCAAGCCACGAAAAATGGGGTTCAGCAACATGTATACATGAAAGTTTGGTGAGCGCAGGTCAGGTTCACGAAGAGCAACAGTCAATCAGACTTGTACCTCTGAAATTTCACCCGATCCATAACTGCCTCCTTAGTTTCACTCTTGGTCAAGATCTGGTCCGCTTGGAGTTCAGTCTCATGGTCCCCCAGGTTGTAGACACAGGTGAGCTGGCCATCCACAACTGCCATGCCAATGTAGTCCCGGGAGGCCTGGAGACAAAGGGCCACCTCAGAACACTTCACACTATGGTTTCTCAACTTCCCATTCCAAGAGGATGAGGAGGATACATTTCAAATAACTAATGGATTTTAGGCAATAAGCCTTGGAGAGACAGAATAAACAAGGTGCAATATTTGATAGAATAATACAGAATGCTGAGTTAATAATGTGAGAGCTGTCTCTGCTCATGTCATAGGGCACTCATTTATTCATTCCTCCATTCGCTCAATCTACAAATATGTGCCAAGCACCTACCATACAGAGGGCCCCAGGTATGGACTCAGCCGTCCATCAGATTTTAGTCTGGTAAGGGAGGTAAGCCATTTTGCTTCTCCTAGTACCACACAACATCCTCTTAACACTTTGTG
This sequence comes from Pongo pygmaeus, assembly GCF_028885625.2. NCBI lineage: Eukaryota > Metazoa > Chordata > Mammalia > Primates > Hominidae > Pongo > Pongo pygmaeus. Next base: position 38,317,610 of record NC_072390.2, on the reverse strand, counting down.
CATGCCTCTGTTGTCACACCTCTATGTTATCATGGTTAGTTATACGTGCATTTTTCTTCCCTGCTAGAATGTGAGCGCCTTAAGGTAGAAACAACATGTTTTAGAATCATGGCATGATAGCCATAAAACTTACCATTTTAACCATTTTAAGTATGCGTTGGCATTAAGTACATTCAAGAATAAATTTTTGTTTATCATAAAGCTAGAATGTGACACATAGTAGGTATATGATATAAATTTGCTGAAGGAATAAAGTAATGTGCATTTTATCACAAAACAAAGCAAAAAATCATGACGTAAGAAGCTACAAATAAAATGCCAACCTCTTGAAGCATGGAAGAGTAATTAGCAATAGTGTTGATTTTAAGAATCTTTAAATACAAGATCCATTAGTGACAACTAACAATTTCCTAATTGGGCAGAATTTTTGAGAACCATATTTCAAGCATTTCTCTTCCAACAACTGAATCCTAACCCAGTGAGTGATTAGCTTTTCCTCTGACACTTATGTCAAAGAAATGTATTTTAAAAGGAGGGATTAAAAGCTAAAGCCAGCCATTCAAAATGCCTGTATGGGTAGTGAATTTACACTGATAGTAGTAGTAGTAATGAATTTACACTGATAAAGAGACAGGGCAACTGCTTTTCTTATCATTTAGGCAGGAGAGGGACGATTCATTCCACCCCAGTCCTCACCCATAATCTCCCCAACCCACAGGCTTGAGGAAGGGTCTAAGGCTGGGCGGTCTGAGGAAGAGGACAAGGTCACAATTCTGCGAGGAGGAGCTACTCCTCCTTGGTATTGATCCCGGGTAGTGTGGTGTCAATCATACAACTTGGTAGTATGGAGGGGGGCCAATCATTCTCCCCAAGTGCATATGTTTTTTACATGTACACACACATGCCCATGTGCTGGGCCCACTGGGTAAAGCCTTTTGGTCCTCCAGCAACCAACAATCCAGGATGCATGGGAGGCCCCTCGAGGGCACTGCCACAGTGGGGAGGTGGGCAGGGAGGAAGCTGGAGGGATTTGTCGATGTCTCAGTAGGATTTCTGCCTGCTGTGCTAATGGCAGTGATGCAGCTGTGCCACACAGCTAAAAAGCACACATCTTGAAAAACATTGTTTCAAAAACAAGAGAGATGTCCAAGCAATACTTACATCTTTATTTCCAAGGTACATCACAAACATATTCTCAGTTCCCCCATTTTCTCTTGAGTTGGGCCTTTGGAGAAACAAGGACAGAGATGTATATCCTTTCAAATCTTCCAGGTCATTTGGCAGTCGGACTTCGACTCCAGATTTACCATTGAACCTCATGGGGACAGCAACCTGTGAGGAGTAAGTTACATGGTGTCAAACACTGTTCTGTGAAGAAAGTAGGTGTGCTCAGAGAGCTAGTTTGTGACTCGTAGCCATGTATCAGCCTTTCCTGAGTTGTTATGATAAGGAGCAAGGGAATGTGAATGTCTCTAAGCCCTGGATCATAATCTCCAAGACCCAGATTATAAACTCATGAAACTGTTTCCGGAGCTGTGTCATAAGGCATTTGTGTTTTTTATTAGTCAGGGATATTTGAGCAGTGCATTTAGTCCTCTGTGCCAGCAATAATAATAATGATAATGACAATAATATGAATTACAACCCTAGAAAGTTTTTGTGCAGATGAACTAACATCCATGGAGGCTCTTGGCATGGTGCCTGGCATACAATCAGACATGTAACACATTAAAACTATATTTTAAGCCAGGTGCAGTAGCTTACACCTGTAATCTCAGCACTTTGGGAGGCTGAGGTGGGAGGATCACTTGAGCTCAGGAGTTTGAGGCCAGCCTGAGCAACATGGCAAGACCTCATCTGTACTAAAAAAAAAAGAAAGAAAAGAAAAAGCCAGGCGTAGTGTTGTACACCTGTAGTCCCAGCTACTCAAGAGTCTGAGGTGTGAGGCTCACTTGAGCCCAGGAGTTCCAGGCTGCAGCATGCCGTGATCATGCCACTGGACTCCAGCCTAGGGAACAAAGTGAGACCTTGTCTCAAAAAAACAAAACTGTATATATCTATATGTTTTTATATGATATATATTTTTTAATATATGCATTTATATATTAAATATATAAATATATTTTTATAAGTATGTATTAATATACAATTTATATATAATTATGTATTATACACTATTTATATATAAATATGCATTTTAATATATTAAATATATAATAATGCATATATAATTATATATGTTATATAATATATAATTTTATATATTATATTAAAATGCATATATAATTATAAACACATTATATGTAACTATAATTTTATATATTTAATATATAAAAGCATATATAATTATATAACACTATATATGCATAAAATACATGATTATTATATATAATTATATATGCATATATTAAATTTATATTTATATATATTAAAATATTTTAAATGCACTTTTAAAGGAACTGCTTCTCTTGGATATATTACATGTTACAGTTTTATTTATTATAGGCGTTCAGTCCTGAAAAATGAGTGAGTGCATCAAGGCTCTCTAAAATAGCGCTTCTTAAGCTCTCTGTGGTGAAGGACCATTTTTTCCTTCTAATATGCCAGGGACAAATACTTTTGTAAAACATATTCAAATTTAAATAACTAGAAAAATAAAAAAACAAAGTAGACAAAATACAAGCCCACTGATCACATGCTTGCATGTTGAGGCAATTCAAATTATTCAAAGCTTCCAAACATTTACTCTCAACTTTATACTTACATATAACAGACCAGTAACAAAAGTTCTCTGACTAGCCCTGGTGTGTGGACCAAGAAGATAAATATTTCCTAACGATCGAATACAAAAGAATGAGATTGAACTCAAGTCTGCATTTTCTCTATCAATATTTAAATATTCATCAAGGATCTTGTATATGCAAGGCATTAAATCAGGGGACTTAGCGATGGGGTCCCACATTTGCGGGCTCATTTCATGCCTCTCTCTCTTACTCACCCCCTGCCCTTCAGAACCTTCTCTGAGTCTCTGCCTGGCATTCTCTCCTGCTTTTTGTCACCTGGCAAATTCCTACTCATCCTTTAAATTTTTTAAATTAAGATATTTCTTGTATTTAAGGAAAGGGAGGGAGAAGAATATGCCTGTATGTGCATCACCATGAAATGGAACATGACTGACAGAACAGGCGCCTGTTCTCCTCTCCCTTCTCAGAGGTCACCACCACTCTGGATCTGGATTCCCATGCACATTCCCATGCATTTTTTCATAATTTTTAAAAATTAAATATGCATTTATCTGTCAACTGTAATTAGTCCTATTTTTCATGTTTTAAATATTTTTATATAAATGGTGTCCACCTGTACACATTTATCTACAACTTGCTTTCTTTTCTGGGCACTATGTGTTTGGATTTATTCATGTTGATACACACAGCTCCAGCTCATTCAGGTTTGCTGTTGTAAACGTGGCTTTTTTTAAAAAAAATTTTTGTGTGTGATTATAAACTATGTTGCAATGAACATTCTTATCCATGTCTGTTAATGTTACTTATTAGTGCTATTCTGACCCTCTCCAGGTAGAACTGGGGATTTTGAAGATACACATAACACACCTCTATTCAGCTTGTTAGCACAGTCTAAGAAACAACCTGCAGTGGCTGGAGAGCAGCCTGAGTTCAGAACTATGACTTAATAGTTTCTGTGTCCTCAGCACCCAAAGAAGTGCCAATGCCAACCAGGCATTCAAAAGCACTTACGTACTGCTTTTATTTTATGTTTTTCCACTAACATGGTACCTACTATTTGCCAGGCACTGTTTCACATTAGCTCATTTAACCCTAACAATCTCATGAGGTTGGTACTATTATTTTCTATGCTCTATAGACCAAGAAACTGAGGCACAGAGAGGTAAAGGGACAGGGCTCAGGTCTCACAGGTCATCAAAGGCAGAGCAAGAATTGAAACCAAGACAGTCTGGCTTGGTTAAACAGCTGTTAACCACTGCGCTATAATACACTTCAAATTTTTGTTGGATAAATTAGTGAATGAACACAGAAGGGTAAAAGCTAGCATACATTCTTATTCATTTGGTTTTTATAAAGCATGTATGAGTGTGAAGAGGGTGCTTTCTTCCAAACTTGGCCTTATGCTCTTTGTTTTCCTGTTCAAGTTTTTACGTTGGGAATACTTTGCTTTCTTAGAAGAAAGGGCAGATTCTGAGGCTCAAAAGAAGTAATAGTGAGCCTGGTTATTGGGCACGATGCCTCCAGGGCAGTGATATTCTGACTAGGCTCTCCAACCCCTTCCCTCCAAAATGCTCCTGTAGGGCTGTCTAGAAGCTATTGGAAAATATAAGAAATTGTATTTATGCCATTTTAGGACAAAACCAATCTTAAGAGACAAGTGTCAGTAATTCAAGCAAATAACATCAGGTTAAAACAAGAAAGGCTGGTGAATCAGTACTCCAATGACGGAAAACTGCTGTAATCTTAAATCCTCCATCCTCAGCAAAGATGGATTCTACAACTTTCAAGTTACAATAGGAGGGTAGGTCCTATGCAGTACCACACCGGCACATTCTGACCACAGAACCCTTACTTGAATGTGCAATTACAGTTTACAAACTGAGGGCTGGAGGAAAATCCTTTTTTCTGCCTGAATAAACTCAATGGGGGCAAATTGCTTCAGGATCCTGATATACCAGATAATGTAAGGATGAAGGTCATGTACACTTGTAAAGGATGACAGGAGAAAATCAATATTTATATTCAAGCAACAAAAGAATTGGGGAAAGAAAGACAACCAATTCTTGAGTGAATAAGTGTTTTTTTCATTTTTGATGAATGTGATAACTCATCAAAGAACTAGCCTTGGCCACTGGCCACGTGTGGACACACTCACCTTATTGGCAGCATCTCTGGCCTGCTGAATTAGTTCTCGTATTCTGTCCATGTTGTCAGAGATGTTTCCCAAGGGCAACAGCTGTTGGTTGATACTTTCAATCTTGCGCCAAAGATCAGGTAGTTTGTTGGTTAACTTGTTCACTGTTGGTGAGATTAGAAAATAGAAATGTAAGATTGCACATTAAGAAAAGGCTAACTACAAATGTTCTTACTGACAGTATTTGTCAAGTCACATGTTTGGTCCCCAGATGTTGAACAGGATGTGTCATAATTAGTTACTGTAGTCCCTCCCTTACCCATCGTTTCACTTCTCGAGGTTTCAAGTACTTGCTATCAACCATGGTCCAAAAATATTAAAAAGAAAAATTCCAGAAATAAGCAATTCATAAGTTTTGAATCGGGTGCTGTTTGGAGTAGCATGATGAAATCTCATATGTTCCCACCCATGTGAATCTTCCTTTTTTCCAGCATATCCTTGCTGTCTACCCTACCCACCCATTAGTCACTTAGTAGCTGTCTGGACTATCAGATCGAAAAAACATAGTATATATAGGGTTCGGTACTATCTGTGGGTTCACGCATCCATTAGGGGTCTTGGAACATATCCCCTGAGGATAAGGAGGAACTACTGTATATGGTGAATTGTATTCTGCAGTCTGGGTACCATATCCTTTACTTTGACCACTACAGAAAGAAAAAAAAAATCTTTGTTTTCTGATTCTTTTCCTTTCTTTTTTTTTTGAGATGGAGTCTCGCTCTGTCATCCAGGCTGGAGTGCAGTGCCGCGATTTCAGCTCATTGCAACCTCCACCTCCCAGGTTCACGCCATTCTCCTGCCTCAGCCTCCCTAGTAGCTGGGAATACAGGCGCCCACCACCACGCCCGGCTAATTTTTTGTATTTTTATTAGAGATGGGGTTTCATCGTGTTAGCCAGGATGGTCTCAATCTCCTGACCTCGTGATCTGCCCGCCTCAGCCTCCCAAAGTGGTGGGATTACAGGCGTGAGCCACAGCACGCAGCCTGTTTTCTGATTCTTAATATCAATCATAATTCAACGCCTCATGATTTAGAAACATATATCTCCACTTTGTAAAAAACAAAACCAATAGCATTTTCAATGTATTTTCTAAAAATTAAAAATCTTATCTGGTCCTTCCAACAAGCAGAATATCTATACGCTTTGAATATATCCTATATCGTGTGGAGCTGTTTTCTAATGTTTTAGTTTCTGAGATCAGACTTTATCAGGGAAGAATGGAAATGGACCAAAACACATAACAATGGAGAGAATGGCTAAGATGTCCTGGCCAGAGATCGCCTGATACCCGAGTTATCTGCATCAGTCAGAGCCTTTTTGAAGTCTTCGTTCTGTGTGCTCCCATAGGTGTCCTTAATTCTTTCCACATCTGTCTGAATGGGGCTGAGCCCATCCAGCACCTCATCTGTGATGTCGTTGGCCTTTCTGACCATGCTCTTTGCACTACTGATCATCGCATCAATATCACCTAATGCACACACAGATAGGGAGGTATAAGTATCTAAAACGTTCAATAAAAGAAGCCAACCAAGCACAATGGCTTAGGAAGATGCTGACCTCTCTGTATCCCACGAAGACCATCTCGGAGAGTTGTGAGATTGGTGTCTATCACTTCTTTCTGAACTGTCACAATATTCAGGGTTTTCTGTAGGTTGTTGAGAGCCGGACTGACTTCTAAAATAAAATAAAGCATCAGGAGGCAATTACTTTGTGCATTTTGATCCTCCATTGGTATTTGTGGCCCCTGAAGTAGCCAGTGTCTGCACAGCATTGAGTAGACTTGCTTCTTAGGGGTCATCTCAGAGATGCCCACTGCATGTGCCCAGACCCACAGCTCTGGGATCCTCCAGTTACAGAGGTCAGCAGCAAATCAGAGCCTTGTGGTAATGCCTTGGAAATACACAGGAAGAAAGAAAGGGGCTGAATAACTTGGGGAAGGCTAAACTTCTTATCTGCTCAGAGTAAGAGACTCTGTTTAGTAAAAGATGCATCTGTCTTATCCACTACCACGTGCTAGCACATAATGTAGTGTCTGGCACTAGTTGAGGTGTAATATTAGTATATGTTTGTTGAGTAAATGAATATATGAGTGAATGAATGAATTAATAATGCAGAAAGGATCCTCTTCCATCAGAGGACAAGAAAAGGGTGTTGTTGAAAGAGCCTCATCCAGGCAAATACAGACACAAAGTAGGCACTATTTGTTTCTGTCAATTTCCAAAATGACACATTTTAAAAATTCTGTGAAAGAAAGGGAGCTAGAAGACATTCCTAGCTGATAATATTGCCATCCTCGGGTCATCGAAAATGACCAGCAAATGCTTTAAGACCATCTTGATGATTCATGGCTTCAATTTTGATTCCAGGACTGGTTTACATAGCAACATAGTTAGCATCCTAACCTTATTTAGCACACTGAGCCTACCTCGAAGCTCAAATTTTGTAGAGAGCAATAGATGTCATACCAGGAAATCTGAATTATTGAAATTTGCAAGGCAAATGATTGTATGTTAGTACTTTTTTGGTATTTTATTTTTCATGTCTTTAATTTTTTAACATGAGAAGGAAAGAGAGAAAGAAAGAAGGAAGGAAAGGAAGAAAGCAGAAAGGAGAGAAATTTAATTTACAGAGGCATCATTTAATCCCTCTGAAAGGACTAAGAGGCTGAATGAGGGCCTTGGACTCACGGATGACAACAAGAGCCTGGAGAAACACAAGAAACAGCATTTTTGAAACACAGAAATTTGGTGAGATTGAGAGAGTTTATTTAAAAAAATAAGTAAGGAAAATACATGAAAATTTTCCAGAGATAAAATTTATGCTTAAAAAATTCTCATGCTTCACAGTAGTAGTGATTTTGGGGACTTTCAGTTGCAAAGATTTTAGGACTTAAGAAATTTTAAAGCAGTTATTCTAATGATCCCAAACCAATGATCTTGACATGTAGGGTTGCCAATGCCATGATCACAGGTGGGTTAAATTAAAATAGCCTCCCCACCAAGGCCAGGCCCAAATAGGCCTATCACTCTCAAGATTTATTTATATTTATAAGGCTCTAGTTAATTTTGTATATGATGGGTGGGGAATATTTAGAATATTGGGTGGATACATGAAATTGATAAATAAATCATGAATTTAAAAAGTATTATCTGGGCCTGGCATGGTGGCTCAGGCTTGTAATCCCAGCATTTTGGGAAGCTGAGACAGGAGGATTCCGTAAGGACAGGAGTTTGAGCCCAGCCTGGGAAACATAGCAAGACCTTGCCTCTAAAAAAAATACAAAAATTAGCTGGGCATGGTGGTGCATGCCTGTAATCTCAGCTACTTGGGAGGCTGAAGTGGGAGGATTGCTCAAGCCTAGGAGTTCAAAGCTACAGTGAGCTATGATTGTACCACTGCACTCCAGCCTGGGCAATGGAGACCCCATCTCTATTAAAAATAATAATAGTAATAAAATAAATAAAAGGTATCATCTGCATTGACACTAAGATTCAAAAACAACATTTGCTTCTAGGGCTGCCCCGCCTGGTCCCAGAGGTCATTTAAAGATCCTGACTATCCCTGCCATTGCCCACCCCCCCTAATACCTTGCTTCAGCTTCTTTTGTGTCATCTTGGCTTCATTTAACAGTTTATCACTGCTGGAACTCAGGGTTTTAGCTTTTCTTGGCAGATCTTCCTTTATCACTGTCTGAAAGCAAAGGATTTAACAGCCTTAAACAAATGCTGTATGTTAGGAAATATGGAATAAGATATCTATCCTAGTCTGAAGCCCTTAATTTTAAGGATGAAGTTCAAACGGGGAAGGAGTTAGAACTAGATTGTTCCCTAAAAGATACAGTTAGGGCTCCAGGTAGCCCTAACACCTATGTGATTTATGTGGCTTGGGGAGGTGAGCCTATCTCTGGTGGCACACTGACGACTTACGTGACACTTGTTTTAGCTGCTCACTGTCATTTGTACAAAAACCTCTACAATAACAGAGGAGAGAACTTAGTTGTTTTCAGGCTTTCAAGCTTTGGGACAGAAAAGTCTTCGCTCATTCAGGAAGGCCTGTCCCCCTGAACTCTGATATTTAATATTTTGTTATTTATTTTCAGATATAGGAATTATCATATGGTGCATATAAGATCCCACAGGACTCCACAGATACACCGAGATGTAAGACCAAATGACCTGATGAAAATGCTGAGCAAGTTGTTTGCAAAAATGTCTCTTTTTGGTTAATGATCACAGCATAAAAGCATACCTGGTAAGATATAGGATATAATATTTGTTCAGGTTGAAAATTGATAATCAGTATACTTTCTATCTGGTTTTACACATAGTTTTAAAACTGTGCTACAGACATGAAATAGTCAAATACAGAAATTACCGATATCTAGAGCAAGTTCTATTCTATACAACAAGTTCTGATTTAAAATAATGCTTTGTTTCTATTCCTTGGAGCCCACAGAAAGAAAATGTAAAAATAAGCCATCTCCACAGCAAATGTGGAGAAGCTGCTGGTACAGGTGCTCACCTGGAGGGCAGATTCAGATGCACTGGCAGCCCTGTTGGCCGCATCCTCGGCCGCTTTGATGGCATTGAGGATGTTCTCGTAGGCGGTGGCGGCATCCACAGCACAGCGCACCAGCTCATCCCCGCTGGCGTTTCTCTTGATCCTGGAAGACAGGGCAGGTTAGGCACTCCCCACAGCCTTCCTCTGCCAGCAGCTGACATCCCCCCAAACCTTTCCATTTCTTCTTTTTCTTTTTTCTTTTTTTTTTTAAGAAATGGAAAAAAATAAAATAAAATAAAGAGATGGCAGAGTCTCTCTCTGTCGGCCAGGTTTGACTACAGTGGTGCCATCAACTTGAGCCTAGCCCCTTCCCATTTCATTTGGTAAGTGGATACCTGAGGTGATGGCCTCTCTAGCTGTGCCCAAAGAACGTGGCCAGGAATTAGTGCCCTTATTGCTGCTCTGCTTCTGACTTGGGCCTGGGGCATTGGCCTTGACCCCACCCTCCGCCCTCTACCCAGTTCTGGAGACCCAGCCAACCCAGGCGAGGGCCTTGCTTGTCTCAGGACAAGCTGCTGCACTCAGCCCACGTGTCCTTCTGGTCCCCTGGGCCATGCACTCACTCTTCCAGCTGCTTTGCCAGCTCTTGTAAGGACTGCGCGTGCTTTTCTGCCTCCTCCACAAGGGATGTTTTGCCAGCAGATCTGGAAAGTTCTCTTACTTTGTCACTTAGTTCTTGTCTTGCTTCATTTAAACTGGCAGCTAATTTTTCATATTCCTATTTTTTCCAAATAAACAAAGACAGTATAAATTCAAGCAAAGAATGTAGATGCTGATTTTTTAAACTCTATCATAACTGATGTGTTTCCAGGGGCAACAATGAGATGTTATATTTTCTAAGCCTATTTACCATACCAGTTAATCCTTGGTCACTTCAGACAGTAGCACTGGTAATATTTCCCCAGGGTTTACCACTATCTTGAACATTCTCATTATGGTGAGAAACCCTTTAGTAACCTTTACAAAAGCACAATGTTATCATCAATATAAAGTTGAAGTAAACCAAATAACTTTTTTATGACTTAGAAATAGTTATTATAAAAGGCACTTTAAAATCCCCATTGAACTGCTAAGAAATTGTGTCAGTTTTTTCATCGAGTCTTAAATATCTTCTGTTAATAAATGCTTGTATGCTTGATATTTTAAAAATAGCATTATAATTTTTTTGTTGTTATCACAAAAGTGATTTGCTTATTGCAGACAAATTAGGTAATACATATGAACATAAGAAGACATGTCATTCATACTTCTTTTGCAAGAAAGAACTATTGTTAACATTTCAATATATTCTCTTCCATCTAAGAGACTATACCTTAATAAAACAAAAAAGTAGGTCAGCCCATTTCATTGTTTTCTCACGATATAATTAAAATGTTTTTAGATTTTTCTAGAGAACGACTATTTCCTCTACCTTCTGGCTTTTCTCCATCAGCTGCAGCGCAATGTTGGTTTGCAACAAAGATGAGTCTGCAGTGGTTAGATACTTGGTGAAATCACTCTGCAGGGAATTTATTTCTTTCACTTGTCTCTGGAGAAAATAAAAAAAAATTGCTTGAGCTCCATGATGTATTATCAGAAGGCATAGACAAATTTATGGGACAATAGCATATAAGTAATTTCAAAGTCAGAATGCTTTCTTGAACCTAAACATTGTCTAGGCAATCACAAAGTGATAGGAAATCAGTTCTTTTTGTAGTGGAGGTATGTTATCATAGTTTCCTTAAACGATATGCCAATGAAACAATTGCTATTACTGCTGAAGAAGGTTTCTACAGTAGGGGTCAACTTGCCCAATGAGATGGGTATATTATCAAAATCTGGTTTGTGAAACAGACCAAAAGATTTTATGTAAATAAATCATCACCAACCATCAGCCAGTACCAATGAGAACACAGCAGGCACTTGACCGAGAGGTCACACAGAACCTGAACTCTGCCAGGCTGGAAGGCTGCCAGAGTTCAGAGGCCTATAAAGTTGGGTCCTGCTCCCTTACCTTGGCATAATCAGCAACTGCACACAGACATGGTACCATCCAAAGAGGCTTTGGGAGCTAAGCATAGAGTCATCCACTAAGACATCATTTATTTTCATTTACCAACTTCCTTCTGTTTTGGGCTCTGCCATGTGTTATTCAACTTTGATTTTACTGTTGTTTTGTAACCCTATATAACCTCTCATATTTTTGTTGTTTTTAATTTTATTTTTTTGAGACAGGTCTAATTCTGTTGCCTAGGCTAAAGTGCAGTGGCTTGATAATGGCTCACTGCAGCCTTGCCCCTAACGCACCAGCGGGTTCAAGCAATCCTTCCACCTCAGCCTCCCGAGTAGCTGAGACTACAGGCTCATGCCACTATGACCAGCTAATTTTTTAAAAAAAATTTTGTAGAGACGGGGTCTCACTACATTCTCGAGGCTGGTCTTAAACTCCTGGGCCCAAGCAATCCTCTTGCCTCGGCCTCTCAAAGTGTTAGGATTACAGGCATAAGCCATTGCACCTGGCCTCATTGTTTTAGCATACAATGTTCGCTATTTAAAATATTAACTATAAGGCCGGGAATGGTGGCTCACACCTCTAATCCCATCACTTTGGGAGGCTGAGGGGAGTGGATCACCTGAGGTCAGGAGTTTGAGACCAGCCTAGCCAACATGGTGAAATCCCATCTCTACTAAAAATACAAAAATTAGCCAGGCGTGGTGGTGTCAAATATATATATATATATATATATATGAACTGCAAAATCCAGAGCTCTAAATTCTGTCATTGCAGCTTCTGTATGTGGCCTGTACTTTTATTTCCTATAAAGCAGATTATGGCTTAAAATGCCTTTGCTGGTGATTATGATAATTATGTTCATAAAAAAGTATACATATCTGACACAAAAAGTAAATTACCAAAAACATAATATATACTTTGAATTAATTATAGCAATATTAATTTCTCATCTATTTGGCAACATTATTCCTCCAATACTCTTTCAGCTGGGGATGCAGGTGAAGCAGTTCACACTGCTTTGTCTGTGATTTAAGTTCAGAATCTTTTCTGGTAGCTGAAGACTAGAAACGACTATGGTTTTGCACTTAATGCTTTGTTCCTGTCTGATCTGGGTCTGAGGTGGTATAATCAGATGTACAGATAGGTGCCTGGCTATGCCACTTTATTAATAATAAAGATCCCTGCTTCTCTCATCCTTATTAACGAAAGTGTGTAGCTTCAAACTGTGAACTCACCTGGATGGCTCCCAAAGCTCTCTCGTTTTCTTGGTTCAAGCCATTTGCCTGCTTGGCTCGGGCAGCTGCCTCCTGCAGCCGAGCATGAAGGTCACTGAGTTTGGCTTCGTATTCATTTAAAGAATCCCGTATACTGTTAGCAAGCCCATTGTTCTCCCCCTGGTGGGTTTTCTGCCAGGTCCTTATCCGGTTCAGCACTGTAATACATCACTTCATGTTTTCTACTTGACAGATTAGCATACTGAAGCTGGGTTATAAAGACTACAAGGGGAGAATCGAGTTTCTACTCATTTCATGGTCTTCCTTGAACTTTGGAGGGGATGGGAAAGGAAACTCACATTGACACAGACCTGCTATGTGCACTGTACACGTTGCCTCATTTAACTTCCACAGGAAAACAATAAATTATCATTCTCATGTTTTAGATAAGGAGATGGAATGTGAGAAATGAGAGGACTGACCCAAGGTTACATGGCTAGTCGGGCGCAGGACTTGAACTTGAGCTGGCTGCAGGGGGTAAAGTGCATGCTCCTTCCACTGTGAATACTGCCTACTTACAATTAAAAGCCAAGACTTATATTAAATTTGAACAATAAAAATTTAAGCAAGAAAACTGCTAGTATCTATATATTAACCACTGATACATCATTTTATTAAAGAATAAATACCAGCATCTGTAAAAAGTATGCACTAAACTAATATTTCTCAGTTTTGAACTAATGAGGCATTTTCTCTAGTCAAAACCTTTTGATGTATTCTGTTAATTTCTAGTATATCCTTTTTTTGTTTTTGTAATACAAATTTGAACATCCCTAATCTAAAAAGCCAAAATCTGAAATGCTTCAAAATCTGACATTTTTGAGCAATGACATGATGCCACAAATAGAAAATTCCACATCTGACCTCATGTGACAGGTTGCAGTCAAAATGCAGTCAAAAGTTCGTTTCAGAGGCTGGGCGTGGTGGCTCACGCCTGTAATCTTAGCACACTGGGAGGCCAAGGCAGGTGTATTGCTTGAGGTCAGGAGTTTGAGACCAGCCTGGCCAAAATGGTAAAACCCTGTCTCTACTAAAAATATAAAAATTAGCCAGGCATCGTGGCAGGCACCTGTAATCCCAGCTATTCCTCAGTCTGAGGCATGAGAATCACTTGAACTCAGGAGGTGAAGGTTGCAGTGAGTTGGGATCACACCACTGCACTCCAGCCTGAGTAATGGAGTGAGACTCTGTTACATACATACACACACACACACACACACACAAAGTTCATTTCATGCACATAATTGTTAAAAATATTGTATAAAATTACCTTCAATATATGTGTATAAGATGTAAATGAAACGTAAATAAATTTTATGTTTAGACTGGGGTCCCATCTCCAAGAGGTCTCATTAAGTCTATGCAAATATTCCAAAATCCAAAAAAAATCAAAAATCTGAAACACATCTGGTCCCAAGCATTTTGGAAAGGGAAGCTCAATCTGTAGTAGTGCTAATATCAATTTGTGATTCAAAAATTCAATAGTGGTGAGGTGATCATTGATAATGATGTAATGAGAAAACTAGAAAGAGGTGAATAAGGATCAGAAAAATGCAGTCACCATATCTAACTTTCAGAAGAATCTTTTTTTTTTTTCTTTGCATGATGGTAAGCTGTTATATTCTACAGCCCATTGGTAACCTGGGTCTCCTGGGGGCTACCAATTTTCACCACGTGGTGCTCTAACAATAATATTTGCTGAAACCATGAGGCCTTCCACCTGTAACGGGGAACTCTACATTGCACTCTGCACATCGTGTTTCAAATCAATTAGAATGGACTGGATGCAAGAATTTGGGAGCATTCTTACAGAGCTGCGACTCCCTTTTATCAGCTTCTGCTTCTCTCAGGTGCTTTCCAAAGTTCCTGTTCCGCAGTTCCCTCATCATGCGCTGGGCTTCAGCCCACTCTCTGGAAAAGTCACCTGAAGGCACGTTGTTTCCCTCTCCATCTGTCCCAGAGATCTGCTTTAAGAGAACTAGGAAACATCAAGTGGTTTATTAAACTGGGAATTCTGGGCTCCAGCAGGCTACTTAAAAAAATAAAATTAAAAAAAAAGGCAGAAACTTCTATGGAGATTTTATATTAGTTTTTTAGTATCACTATGGGATTATTTTCATAATGTTGAAATCTTAAAGGGAATTCTTTCAGTGTACAACGAAGGTTATGTAACCAAAAAAATGTAACTGGGCTTAATAACTCTTCTTACTGTGCACATTCCGGATGACATTTTTAATCTTCACATCCAGTTCTTTTGCGCTTTGTGTTGCCCGATTAACATTGTTGTATAATGTTTGTGCTTTTCTGGAATTTACTTGAGCCTATATGAAAAATAAATTGATTAGCAGCAAATTAAGTCAATGAGAAAAAATAAAAATACTTCAAAAGCAAAAAAACTGCAAAGTTAAATGGACCTAACACATTACCTTTTCTTGCAAAGTCTCAAATTCCTGATTCAAATCAGTCAGTTCTCTTTCCAGGCCTTCTATTTTTGATCCATGATTTGAAATGGCAGAACGGTAGTTGAGCAACTGATTCTGGAAATAAAACACAAATGAATGTCACTTTACAGTATAAATTAAGACTAAGTCCTATCAACCTGGTCAACAGGGTTACAAATGAAGAATCATTTGGCAAGACCATTGTCAGTTCCATACACACACAAATGTGGTTCTTTGAAATAGGCTACATAAGGAATCTATTTTCTGATGTACATTGTGATATGGCTCTAAAATAAAGTAGCAAATGTGACAAATGTGAAGAGACAAGAGCTACTTCACTTGAATTAATGACCTAAACTTATAGAAACGAGGGCGATACTACTTACCTGATTAATTAATTTCCAGATTCTATAATAAATACAGTTTTTTAAAACCTGCAGTTAACCTGACAACACTAAAAGCAGTGCATATGGCTACTTGAATGAAGGAACCATTAAGAATCTATTCAAAGAATCTCATCCAACAGAACCACAGGGAACTCAGAGCTCGTGTAGCTGAACAGCCTCATATTGCAAACGAGAAAATGGAAGCCCAAAGAAGTCAGGTGACTTGTCCACAGTTGTATAGCCCATCAGTGATTGCTTCAGGACCATAATCCAGGTCCCTTGCCCTTTTTTTAGGCTAAATTGCCTCATTACTCTTAGACCCTTAGACACTGCTGCACATAATATCTAGAATGGTGATTATTTTCAATTTTTTGGAAAAAAGTATTAATATATTGAAAAAGTTTATAGGAAAAAATGATATTATTACCTCAATATGTATGTCAGAACCAGTGTTGGGTAAAAGAATACAGGCTTTAAATAAAGCCTAGGTCCAAACCCTTAGTCTGCCACATAATACATGAGCCTCACTAAGCCTTGCTCTTCCATTAGTAAATTGGGGATTATCGTATTTAGCTGCAGGGTTGGCTTTGGTGATAAGTGAGCTAATGTATTTTAAAATGTCATGTACACATGAGCATTCAAAAATGTTACTTCCCTTCTTATACGTAATCTTTCTTAATTTTCGCACGTGTGATATGGCAAGAAGATAGTTCTATTTTAACTTTACTTTGGGGAAAGGGAGGCAAGTCATTATATAGATTGTCAGCAGAACACCTGGATAAGAGGTGGAGTGGGTAAAGCATGGTCTTTAGAATTTGATCTTGATTTGAATTCTTCCAGAACCACCATGATTTTAGGCAAGTTGCTCAGCTTCTCCATGCCTGTATAATGAGAATAACACTAGGTTCCTCATGAGGAGGTTGTGAGACTTGAGTAAAGCCCTTAACACAGGGTGTGGCACACAGCGTGTGTGCAGAACGGTGAAGGCTACAGGGTCGTGTTGATGAAATCCAAGCAAGCCAGTGGCTTCCTTTTTTTTTTCCTCAAGACATAAATGCTTTTCCCCTCCTCTTCTCCATATTAAGCCTATAAACCTTGGACTAAAATTATCCAAAAGGATAATTTTTCTAGAATAATCTTTTGCTATATATACTCACCTATAGTCACTAGAATCAGCCCTCTACCCAAAAGTACTTATTAAACTTTCCCCAAAGCCTTGTTCACTGTGTCTAGACTAGAGCTGATCTCATCTACTGAATTATTTTACTTCAATGAGTGTATTTTTTCATTTCCATGATTTTCAATTGGGTATTTTCCTATCTACCTCTTCTTGTTTGATTTCTGGTGGTTTCCCCCCTCAAATTTTCTAATTTCTTGTTCCTTCTATTGGGTGTTATTCTGCAAAGTCATTTTCAGATTGTCCTATTGTTTTCATTTTATCTAAAGTGAACTCATCTCTTGACTGTTGCTTCTGTTGGGTGTCTTTCTTATTACTTCTCTGCTAACAATGTTTGCAGGCTCATTCTGGGTGGGAGTTCCCCTTTCTTGTGCTCTCTGGGCCCTGTCTAGTGCTCTTATACTTATCACCACCCCTACTCGAACCTCCGACCCGCAGTCTAGGACCAGGTCTTACTTTGGCAGTTTAGGATTTATATACCATGGTGGCGTTGAGAGGATGTAACATTCCAGCACAGATCCAGGTCTGTAGATTTGTCCCACCCCTGTAGCTTTGCTAGGATCTCATATGGCCATCACCCAACGATGAGCACTGGGCAGTTTCCAGGCTGCTTTTTAGCCCCCATTCATGGGCACAGCATCCCCTATTTCCCCTCAGGGAAATAGGTTCTATTACTTCTTAGGATACCCTCTCAGCCACCTTCCATCTAAGTATACATACAGCATTCACCCAAATGGACCACATTCTGAGCTATAAAACAAACCTCAACACATTTAAAAGGACTGAAATCGTAGAAAGTATGTTCTCTGACCATGAAAGAGTTAAATTAGAAACCAGTAACACAAAGTTATCTGGAAAATTCCCCAATTTGGATATTAAACAACATTTCTTTTTGTTTTTTGTTTTTGTTTTGTTTTTTGAGATGGAGTCTTGCTCTGTCACCCAGGCTGGAGTGCAGTGGCACCATCTCAGTTCACTGCAACCTCCGCCTCTGGGTTCAAGTGATTCTCCTGCCTCAGCCTCCCAAGTAGCTGGGACTACAGGTGTGTGCCATCACGCCTGGCTAATTTTTGTATTTTTAGTACAGTGGGAGTTTCCCCATGTTGGCCAGGTTGGTCTCCAACTCCTGGTCAAGTGATCTACCCACCTTGGCCTCCCAAAGTGCTGGGATTACAGGCATGAGCCACCATGCCTGGTCAACACATTTCTAAATAACACACAGGTTACAGATACGTCACAAGGAAAATCACAAAGAAAATCTGAAAATCCATTGAATTGAATGAGAATGAAAACATAACATTGCAAGGTTTGTGGGATACAGCTAAAGCAGTGCTTAGTGGTAAAACTGATAGGATTATAGGCCTACATTAGAATCAAAGATTTTGAATCAATAAAATAAGCTTAGGAAACCAGAAAATGAATGGCAAGTTTCACCCAAAGCAAGCACAAGGAAGGAAAAAAAAAAGGATAAGAACAGAAATCAATGAAATTGAAAACAGAAAAACAATGGATAAATCAATGAAATAAAAGGATCAACAACATTGAAAATACTCTAGCCAAAATAATTTAAGAGAAGGAGATAAGATATAAATTATCATTATCAGAAAATGAATGAGAAGGCATCTTTATAGACTTTGCAGATGTATAAAGGATAATAAGGGAACATTATGAACAATTTTATGTCAATATATTTGGTAATTTAGATGAAATTGACACATTATTTGAAAGGTGCAAATGACCAAGTATTACTCAAGAAGAAACACATAGACCAAATACTCTAGTCTCATACCTATTCTTTGAAAATTAAATTCATGGTTTATTTTAAAAAAACACAACTTCCAACAAAGAAAATTCCAGGCTCACATGGCTTCACTGGAAAAATTCTATCCAACATTTAAAGAAGAGTTAATACCAATTTAACACAAACCTGTGTTTGAGTCTTCTGAATGCAAGATACTGAAATAAAGGATCTATGAGAAAAATTCGCCTGGAAATGTTCAGTAAGTATTGTTCACCTAGATGTGTTAGTTTTGCGTGTTCACAAAAATGATTTTCCACCAGGAAAACTCTTATCTTCATTTGGATCAGAGGAAGGAAGACAACCCTTGAGCCTTTCCAAGAGTCAACCTCTCTCTTCCTGCTTATGGAGAATCCACTCCCGCAGCATGTCCTCCCCACGTGTCTACCCTCGGCCACAGGGGATTTACCCTCAGGTCCTTGGCCTGGGTCTCCAGGTGCCTCATCTGCTCCAGAAGCCCCGCGCTGGCACTCAGGCCCTGCAGCTGAGACTTGACCAGGCGGAGCTGCTCGCCCATGGTGGCCAGGTCGTTCAGGAGGGTCATCACACAGCTGTCGCAATCTGTAGGGGCCACAATCAAAAGCAAATGTGCTGCGAGGGGAGCTGTGGGACTGTGAAAAGACCGTAAGTGCTATGCAGCCCAGCTGGCATGCACACAGATCATGATGGGTGACAACCACAGCCCTGGCCTTCTCAGGGAGGGATGTGGATTCTGAAAAAAGGAGAGCCCTATGTCCAGGGAGCATTTTAGAAATGGAGATTCCATGCAACTGGTTGCTTACTTTATACATGAGGAAAACAATAATAGCCTTCATCTATGGGATGCTTGCAATTTACCAGGCATTGTGATAAGACATTTACAAGCACTTCCCTAATATCCCTATAAGGTAGGTCTAGTTATCATGTTAACTTAGCAAATGATGAAACTGAGGCTTGGAGAAGCAGGGTCCCCTGCTGAAGGTCATACAGAGAGAAGCTGATTTGACCCTAAGTAGTCCTCCTTCCACCTCCTCCCACCCTTACTTTCCCAGACTGGAAACTGCATGACCCAGCATGGGGCTCACATATCTTAAACCAAACCCCACAACTTGGAAAGGAGGAGGAGGGGCTTTCTTTTCTCACCATCACATTCTTCTGCAGGGCTGCTATCTTTGGGTTCTTGGTTTATGCAGTCTGAAATCAGAAAATAACCAAAGAAGACATTGTTATTAAACTTACTCTTCATCTGCTCTTTAACTTGGTTTTCAGAAAAGCTAGTTTTGCAAAGTTTTATTAGTTTGGTGCAAAAGTAATTGTGGTTTTCACCATTTTAAGTAATGGCAAAACCCACAATTACTTTTGCACCAACCTAATAATAGACTCCCAACTACCCAGCATCGCTAGCTCTTCCTTTTCCCTTCCTCACCCATGCCAGTGCCCAGGAAGCCTTCTCATCTCCCAGCAGGCTCACTGCAGGAACTGCTTTTGTGGCCTCCCTGTTATATATTCAATTCCTTCACTACAAATGTCAACTCTATAAAGGGCCATGTTTTCTTATCAAATCAAGCCTCTCGATGATTCGCATTAGGGCTTTCTTCATTGGAGAGCCTCCTGTATGTTCATGCTGCTTCTGGCATCATTCAAGAACATTGGCAAACACTCACTGAGCACCTTTGAGCATTCACAGTGTGCCGGAGCCCCATGCTAGCTGCTGGAAATACAAAGATATCAAGACAAAATCCCTGCTGCTCTGTGACTTAACAGTCCCATGAAACACGGGCGGCAGACAAGTTACAAAACAGTGTGACAGATGTGGTGATAGTGATGGGCATACAATGTCAGTGGGCCCACACCACCAACTACAGCACATATAAGCTGAGTTTTTGTTGTTTTTTTTTTTTGGCTTGAGGGGAGCAGGGGAGTCTCACTCTGTCACCCAGGTTGGACTGCAGTGGTGCGATATCAGCTCACTGCAATCTCTGCCTCCCAGATTCAACCGATTCTCCTGCCTCAGCCTCCCGAGTAGCTGGGACTACAGGCACGTGCCACCACGCCTGGCTAATTTTTGTATTTTTAGTAGAGATGGGGTTTCACTATATTGGCTAGGCTGGATAAGCTGAGTTTTGAGGTTCTCAGCTACAGTAAAGCCTGCCGGTCAACCCTGGGCATTCTTGACTCCTTCCACGTGTACTCTTTTCCCCATGCTGTGCATTCTGATGTTGACATGTCCTCTCACTTCCCCCTGAACAAACTATCTAGCGTCACAACAGCAAACTCTATGCTTAACATTTTCCTGGACAAGCTTCAAGAGGCTTTCACATCTGTTATTCTCACCAGCCAATAATATTCCACACTTTGTGTGTATATACAGACATTTTAAACCACATTTACTTTTAATTGCAAAAAATAATATAAATTAATTATGGAAAATATGGGGAAGTCAGAAAAACGAGATAAAAGCATCATCCTTGATATTGCCACTCAAAGACAATGTTCCCTTTATAAATATTTGTATACATTTTAATTTATTATATATAATCATGGGTTCCTTTTTAAAAAAAGCCTTACTCACCTTTTTTTTTTTTTTTTTTTTTTGAGACAGAGTTTTGCTTTTGTCGCCCAAGCTGGAGTGCAGTGGTGCTATCTCAGCTCACTGCAACCTCTGCCTCCTGGGTTCGAGCGATTCTCCTGCCTCAGCCTCCTGAGTAGCTGAGATTACAGGCATCTGCCACAACACCCAGCTAATTTTTGTGTTTTTAGTAGAGACGGGGTTTCCCCATGTTGGCCAGGCTGGTCTCAAACTCCTGACCTCAGGTGATCAACCCACTTCAGCCTCCCAAAGTGCTGGGATTACAGGCATGAGCCACCATGCCCAGCCATTTGCTCTTATATGTATATATTGCGATACTTCTATTTCCTCAGTTAGTCTGTAAATGGCTTCTGGCCAGCAAGCATGGTCTTGTTTCCTTGACAATTTTCAACAGCACCCTGAATAGTTTATGGGGGACTAGGCTTCTCTGGATGATTGATTTATTAGTGAAATTTTCCCAACAAGCTTGCATTTTGACCACCAAGGAATGTGTCCATTATTAGTTGAAGAAAAAAAAAAAGAATAAAAAACAACAACAACAAAACTCTAACAGGAATAAGCAAGTCTCATACATAAGCATTTTCTTCCATTTTGGGAACAAATAGTTACTATCCTCATTTCAGGTTGCTGATTTTTGTTACTGGCGTGGGGGAAATGAGGGTTGCAGAGGCAACCTGGTGAATAAGCTGCGCGTGATGTTGAAGCTTCTTGAATACTTCCAGTGACAGGAGAAATTGCCTCCTTTTAAAGCAATCTGTTTCATCTTTAAACATTAGACACTTCTTCCTTAGAATCATTTAAAATAGAGCTTCCTCTTGCTTCTACTCTTTGCTCTAAGTTCTGTCCCTTATGTCTCAGAGAACAAGACCAACCGTTTCCCACACGCCAGCCTAACAAACATGTCCTTTCCAGCTCTTCCTTTCACTGCCCTGGTCAATCCTTCCTCGTGTGACACAGTTCCACATCCCTTCAGAGTCTTACTCTCTTTCTGAACAACTATAGCTCTTCTATTGTCTTCTAAAGACGTAAATAACTCTCACGTGAGGACTTACATGAGCAGTGTGCCATGGACCCCGGCTTTAGACCAAATGGAACTCAGTGAAAACAGTACGAGCTATCTTAGGGGCCACACCACACTCTAACCTACCCTGCACTGACTGCTGATGACAACCTTAAGCTTTTTTACACCTCCTGCTACTAAGCCAGTTACCACTTATCACATAGCTAAAGGTTTGTTTATTTTTTCCACTCAACTATGGACCACACCCTTATCCTTAACATCATTTTGTCTGGCTGAATTGGCCTATCATTCCAGACTGTTGAGGCCCTTTTGAATTCTGAATGTCATGGGAGGCACTTACTATTAGAGAAGACCAGGGAATTTGACCCCAAAATATGGCACCCTGGTAGGCTAATTATTTTAAATTGAAGGCCCTTGGAGACCAGCAGATGCCGGAAAAAACTTTACTCTTATACCCACTTATCTTCCCAACATTCAGACTTGCCAAAAATGAAAACAAACTATTTCTGGTTTCTTCCATGAGTTTTCATTAACTTAACTCATATTTCAGGGAGAAAGATTGAAGTCTGTCAACACACCTGGACAGACTCTTGTCACAAACCATTGTCTGTTCTGTGGGCCCAAAAGATTTTGTCCCAGGCCTCACTGTATGTTCTCTGAATCCATTGAGTCAGCCTAAAAATCATTTACCATTCCCCTTAAAATCATCCACATTTCTGTATCTCTCTTTCCCCTAAGAAGAAGGGTACATAAGCATCTATGCCCCACTGGGTTATTGGGTAATCATTGTCCTGTGATTCTCCTGTGTTACACACATTAAAATAAAATTGTGTATGCCTTTTCTCCTATTAATCTGCCTTTTGTCCGCTGATTTTCTGTAAACCTTCTGTAGGTGAAGGGGAAGTTTTCCCTTGGTCCCTTTACTGTTCTTCCCAACTTTGTGTCATCTGATAAACGGGTAGGCATGCTTTCTATATTTCCATCCAAATAAAAAATGTGGAGCCAAAGATGAAGTCCTGAGGCATGACAATAAATACCCCATTCTAGACTGGCATTAATCCATTTACTCTGCATTCCTTTGGGAATAGTCACTTGACCAGCTGGAATCCACATATCCAAGGTTTAGTTCTTCAACTTGTCCATAGGTATAAGATGAAAGATTTTATCTAAGTGTTTGGTGTCACACTACATCAATAGCATTTTCCTGATTAATCCTATTAATATTCTGTCAAAGAAGGAAGAGGATAGTCTTCCTTTTTGTTCCAAGTTGCTCCTAATAAACCATACTAACTCCTGCTAATTATCTTTTTCTTGGTGTATAAAATCCACCCCAATTACCCACCCACATCCCAGAACATGTACTGCTGTAAGATAAAGAGTATTTCAATTTCTTCAGACACACACAGGAAAGCTGATGAGACAATAACCCTACAATATCAAAGGGAGATCTCAGCAAAATCACCAAAGTAGGATCTGAAGTTATTTTGGTTATAATTAGGTAAGTTTTAAAAACAATTCACTTTAAAAAAAAAAAAGTGCATTGAAACAGGTTATTCACCAAAGCTGAAAATACTATCTAAGCATTCCCAGGGTTGTCAAAACAATGGGACAGCTTGCTGGCTGGAATTGTGTATTATGCATCCTGAAGATGTGTGCTCGGGTTCTTAGGCTGTTAAGCTATACCAGCTTTATAAATGCAAGTTAGCAGGAGTATGGGTCGACCTTACCTCCAGTCAGGGGATCACAGCTGCCCAGCTGGCCATTGCTGTTACAACTGCATGGTTGGCAGCTACCTCCGAATTTCTGGGGATTCCCGAAATATCCCGGTGCACACCTACACAAAATATAGAGAGGAGGAGAAACACCAAAATAACTCATCGTTTATCCCAACCAATTTTCTCAATCTCTAGCTCTCTGTTTGGGATATTGTAACCCAATGGGCGGAAGACTGACATAGATCTGCAAGAATGAATATTTCTCAATACAGAGGTATTTACCCCTTGAATTGTCTCACAGAAATAAATTTGAAGTAAGATCCATATAATTTCCATTTTTTTGAATGAGGGAGGACTTTCTTAATATTTCCTATTGCATTATTTCTTCCTTCCTTTCCTTCCCTTCCTTTCCTTCCTTTCCTCCTTCCTTCCTCCCTCCCTTCCTTCCTTCCTCCCTCCCCCCCTTCCCTTCCTCTTCTCTTCTTTTCTCCTTTCCTTTCCTTTCCTTTCCATTCCATTCCCTCCCTCCCTCTCTCTCTCTCTCTTTCTTTCTTTCTTCTTTCTTTCTTTTTCTTTTCTTTTCTTTCTTGACAGTCTTACTCTGTTGTCCAGGCTGGAGTACAGTGGCACAATCATAGCTCACTGCAACCTCGAACTTCTGCACTCAAGCAATCCTTCTGTCTCAACCTCCCAAGAAACTCAGACTACCAGTGCATGCCACCATTCCTGGCTAATTTTTTAATTTTTAGTAGAGATGAGGTCTTGCTATATTGCCCAGACTGGTCTTGAACTTCTGGGCTCAAGCAATCCTTCTGCCTCAGCCTCCCAAAAAACTGGAATTACAGGTGCATGCCACCAGGCCTGGCTAATTTTTTAATTTTTAGCAGAGATAAGGTCTTGCTATGTTGCCCAAACTGGTCTTGAACTCCTGGGCTCAAGTGATCCTCCTGCCTCAGCATCTAAAGTGCTGGGATTACAGGCATGAGCCACTGTGCCTGGCCTGCACTATGTCAAGTCTGCATAATTCATATTTGCACTAATTGCTGCCGTGCTATATATAATGACTCTTAAACAACTGAGAACAGTTACAGCTGCTACCTTTGGCCCTGAGCCTTTGTTATTCTAGATAGTATAGTAACGAGAACTCATTCCTGGTTTACAAGTTTAAAGATCACATTTCCTTGATTCTTCGATTGTTTTTTTTTAAAAAAAAAAGTCAAATAAGCACATATTAATGCTCCTGGAGTTGGGATGTCAATTACAATATTTCCATTAACAAAGTTCCACTTCCCATCCAGTCACCCCCAAATTGTCATTAAACTGATGTGTGGTGTCTTATCATCAATGGACTTGATAGACTCAAGGAAATATGGTATTTACCTCATTTCCCCAAATTTAAGCACTGCATCAAAAAAAAATAGGCAATTCCAATACACGTTACCATGTACTTCCAATATACTTCACCAATGTATTACCATGGATAGACTGGTGATATAATGTAAAGGATCAGAAAGATCTGGCTGGACTCCTATCTCCACTACTTACGAGTGTGATCTTGGGCTGTTGCTGTAACCCTCTGTGCTTCAGTTTCTTTACTGGTGACCCCCACAGCCCCCATGAAAATATAAGCTCCACGAAGACGTGGAGTTTGTGGCTGTTTTGCTCACTGATATATCCCTATGGTCACCTGGCACATATTCATTCATTTGTTGAATGAATAAATGAGTGGACTAATAATACCTATTTTGCTCAGTGAATATAAGAGATAATGTAATAAAGAATCTAGCATAATATCTGCACATAACAGACAATGAAGGGTAGCTATCATTATAAGACATGACAAAATATTCATCTTCTAATTGGCATCATTTGAAATTATTATAAGAAAGCAGAAGGCCCATGTATCCCCTAATAATCAAGAAGGTAACTAGGCTGAGGTGGCCTATCTAAGTCTACTAAGCAGGGTGGTCATATACTAACAATAGGGCTTTACTTTGTGACTGGCTTGGTATTCTACCTAACAGATGATGCTATGCAGAAGCTCTGTGTTCTAGAATACTTTATGTTTGATGTCTTTCTTACCTACATCTAAACTTCCCATGTAATAGATGCATAATTACAAAGTACCTTATATTCAAATCACAGAAATATTCAAGAAGTTCGATTCTACTTCTTCCTTACTCTTGCAAAGCATTACTTACTGGTTACAAGAAATAACTGGTTCTCTTATTCTCAATTTATGGTAGTGGCTAAAAACAAAGGACTGAAGTAAAACTTCCTGATTTCACGAATGACATTGATACAAAAATAAAGAGCAGAAAATAGTCTTGTCATCTGTGGCCCTGTGTGTCTGAGGGAGAAGAGGGGGTAAGAGTATGTATGGGCTGGAAAGCCTTAGCAAAACCCTCCCCACAGCTGGCCGCTCTGGCTTCTATCCAACTAGTCTCCTGCATAATCTATATTCCTACTTTTCACCCTTGACTGTCCTTGTGTTTATCATTGTGTAGTTAATCACTAGTGCCAGGAATGATGTCTGGGTGCTGTGTCTAACAAATGAAAAATGTTGACATAAAATGGCATTTATCCACGAAAAAGCTTCAAAAATTTTTTTAAAGAAATAATAGCTTGTTTTCTTGAGACATCAAGTATAACAAACATCAGCTGAGAGAAGTACTGTTAATTAAAAATTTTGCCTGCCAAATGGATGTCTCATCAAGCCTGTTGCTGTTTAATGCTTCATTGTTTTTGAAGAGCCATAAAGAGAATGAAATTAGGATGCCTCTCCCAGGTGTTGGTCCCCTGTGGCTTTTAAACCTCAGAGCCTAGAATCCTTTCCCACTCCCCACATCCTTCCCTTCTCGCTGGTTGGATACACCTCCTAATTGCAGCTCAACTTAGCTCAGTTCTCCCATCTCTCGCTATTTTAATGGCATGTTTTGATGTCTGTCCACCACTGGACTGGAAAGCCCTTGAGGACACTGTCTGTGCTGTTTGCTAATGTGCCTCCGGTACTTAGCACTGTGCCAGACATACATATACTAGGACCTCCATATATTTTTCATTGAAAGAATAACTGAATAAGTGTAAGGCAAGTGTGAGAAATGCTCCTTTTGATGAAATGGAAAATGGAAAACAGAAGAACCTTCCATTACCATCTTTTGCCATAGAATTGGGCTCCTTGGCTGCTGCTCATTGTCCCCAGTCTAAGGCAGTCCCCACCTCCTACACATGGCAAGTGTCTTCCAGCCCCTTGGTCTTTCCTGCCTTGCTTCCCCAACCTAACCTGCCCCCACTTCCATCTTCTGGCTCTACTGGGTTCTAGTCACCCCTTGGACCTACCAAAGTCCTACCTTATCCATAAACATTTCAGATAACCCCAGTCTAGGGTGGTTATGCCTTACTTGAAATCTGGTTGAATTCATTTTCCGGTTAAAAAAAAATTAGTCAAACTCTTTTAAAGTTTAAACAAAACAACATAAATTAAAATGATATACAATTTTTCTCTATCAAATTGCCTTTTTTTTTTCTGTTGCCCAGGCTGGAATGCAGTAGTGCGATCATAGCTCACTGCAGCCTCGAACTCCTGGGCTCAAATGGTTCTCCTACCTCAGCATCCCAAGTAGCGGGGACCACAGGCACACACCACCACACTTGGCTAATAAAAAAAAAAAAAAAAATTATGGAGATGAGGTCTCTCTATGCTGCCCAGGTTGGTCTCTAACCCCTGGATCACATGAAATAATCCTCCTACTTTGGCCTCCCAAAGTGCTGGGATTACAAGTTTGAGACAGCATGCTTGGCCCTAATTGGCAAATGTTTAAAATATTGATCCTTTCCAATATCCATTGGGGTAGGTAGTCACTCATTCTCTTTTGCTGCTGTAAGAATATAAACTTTTCTGGAGGGCAATTTTGCAAAAAGTATTAAAAGCCTGGAAAATCTATCCTCTGACCCAAGGAATCCACTTTTACAATTATACCTTGAGGATATGCATACACAAATATTAAGCTGCAAGGATTTAATTTTAGTGTTGCTTTAAATGGAGAACAGTAAAAGGATCTCCAAGACCAAGAGTAGGGATTATGGAAACCCAGTGGAAATTTTTGGTCATTGATGTGATGTTATCAGTGAATACTTACTGATATGGGAAGATATTACTAACATAGTATTAGATAAGAAAACAAGTCAAAACAGAAAGTAAAACAGGAATCTACTTTTTTTTTTAAGGGTTCACACATTTAGAAATGATCTGTAGGAACAAACAGCCTGCTTTTTAACAGTGGCTTTCTGTAGACAAAATGATTATGAATAGGATTGTATGTGAAAGCGTTTGGGTGCACAGGGCTAGGTTGTAGGGGGGCCCTCACTGGTTCTCTGCTCACTTGTATTTCATCATTTTATAATAAATATGTATTGATTTTATGAGAAAGTTATTTTAAATTTTAAAATATGTAAACCATATGATTCATTTTTCATACTGTTACTTTTCCAAAAATGTGTGTGCTTTCTCCTCAGCTAGGTTATAAGTATCTTTTATATCTTTCTCAGTATTTGGCAGTGTCCTATGCATAGTGGCTAATCATGAAAATTGTCCGTGAATAGCTAAAGCTTGGTTCCGTGGCCCTTTGTCATTAATTTTACAGTTTCCATTCCACAACATTTATTATTTTGTTTCACAAACATTACCAAACACCTATTATGTGAACAGTACCATTCTTGGAACCAGGGATTCCGAACTAAACAAGACACACATTGTCCTGAACGTGTTCAAAATATAGTGTGGGGATAGAGGGGGGTGTGTGTGTGTGTGTGTGTGTGTGTGTGTGTGTGTGGCTATCTAGGCTAGGGCTGTGGATATGTGTGTGTACGGAAGAGTGTAGAAAGTTGTACATGTGTACAGGTAAGTAGGGATACGTTGAGGGCAGGTGTATGTGGAGATACGTGGAAGGGACATGTAGAAATAGGGGGTATGCAGAGATCATTGTGGAAGAGGGGTAGGTAGGGAGGTGTTGGGGGTTGAGGTACACAGGGGTGCGTGTTGGGGGGATGTAGGTAGAGCTACTTGTGGGTGAGTGTATGTGTTGTGCCTCATTCTCAGTTTTCTGAAACATACAAAGCAGGAAAGAGAACGATGTTAATGATTTATTAGGTGAGCAGTCTTGTATTTTTCCCAAGAGACCTTTCTCCAGGCCTCAGTCAAACTCCCAGCCCCACCCCTAGCTCTGCGCCAGCACCTGGCAGCCCCACCCACAGCCCTCCCCGCCCCCTCTGCAGGCTGAGGGGGGAGGGGCGCCCACCTTACCTTTCACACTGTGTTCCTGTGTACCCAGCTTTGCAGGAGCACCGCACGTCTCCCCCACTCACCACACAGCCGGTGGCAAAGCTTGAAAGAAGACAGAAAAAGGCCCCATTAAAAACACAGATCGATAGGATTTATGTTTATTTTTTACCGCAAAGGACTGGCTTGCATTAAGTGAACACTGAAACCCAGGGTCTGGTTACTTTTTGTGTGAAGAAAATTTTGCCCATCAAGACTTGGAGAGATAATGATGAATGATCTCAGCTGACACAGGGCAATTTTGGTGAACAAGGACTGAAGGCATTTATTTTATTTGTTCCTTGGGGAAGAACATTTTTTCCCCTTAAGACAGAGCAGAGTAACTCACTTTGGAAGAGATGATTACAACAGCATTTTTCCAGGAATAACAAGGAAGGAGTAAAACAAGTCTAGGCAGAAAAAAGAACAGAGAGTTCTGATTCTTTAAAAAAAAAGTTCTCCTTGTTGATTCTAGTTCTTTTCTATCAGGCACATTGCCTTCTGGGAAGAAAAGTTGGTGGGGAGGCCAGGCCCTGGAGCCCCCTAAAGATGCACAGAGGCCACTCGCCTGCCTCAACATTTCTGTGGGCACAATCATTGCTGATTCTCGCTTTTTTTTCAAACCAAGTTGTGGAATTTTGATCCCTTTTCTTTTAGCTGTAAAGTGGTGATATTTTACACTTGATCTTAGCCAAAAGGCTGAGAAGCAATAAGTGATGATATTTTAGAAGCAGCTTTAAACATACACACACACACACACACACACACACACACACACCAAAGAGACCATGAAAAAGCCCTGTTGTCTGCCACTGGACATGACACTGATGACATCTGAGGGAATATCACTCCATTCGCTGGTAAGAGAATGCCTGTTTAGGAAGCCTCTCAAAAGACAGTTAGACATTGGTCAGCACTATTGATATTGCAGGAAAGAGAAATAGATAAAAATAGAGTTTCACTGATAAATCCAAAGACCTACGTATTACTTCAACTGCACGGAAGCTGGAAGCTGACCTTGATGCTACTATGCTTTGCAAACGAAAATGAAAAACGTTTTCCAAGCACCCCAGTGGAAATCTTGCTGCTTTCTACTTTTGCCAGCTTCTCTTCAAACAAGTCTGGGCAAGCTCAAGTGATTGATCCCTTGACAAATAAAGCTGCAGGATGGGGTGGGCTTCAACGAGTATCAAAGACATAGACAGCAAAGCAGGGTGAGCATTCCAAATAGGTCTCTCCAGAGAAGCCACACTTGGCACATGACTTCTGGCAATGTTAGGACTTGGCCCATGTGTCTGTTAAGGGCTGATACAGGCCTGCCTTTGTGATCCACACTTGTTTCTGAGTCTATGTACTAGTGAGACGTTCTCAGTATCTTCTTGATTTTCAAAACAACTCTTGCTTCACTTAGTTTGTTACATCATTCTTTGCTTGGGCCCACAGTGAACCCTTTGTGATGAGTAAGGATATGACAAGGTGCCACACTTAAGGAGAGAGGGGGTTACCTTGAAAACACAGCAGTGGCTTCCTACCTATGTAGTCTATTGGTCACTCTGGAGCCTAAATGAGAGCTCAGATCACTCAGTGGCTCAGAACTGTCCCAAAATTTCCATCGCACTGAGGATAAGATCCAGATGCTTGACCACAGCCTGCAGGGTTCTGCAGGATCTGGGTCCTGGTTGCTCCACCAACCTCACCTCTGGCCCTCTTCACACTGCACTTCTGCCACTCCTGCCTTCTCACTGCCCTTGAACACATCGTCACAGGCTTTTTCCTTCTGTTTCATCCCTGCCTAGGAGCCTCGTGGCCAAAATACTGCCATGGCTTCCTCTATCTAACTTCAGGCCTCCTTGGCCACCCCTCTAAAGCAGCCACCCCCTGACTGTCAGTGACACAGCCTATTGCAGAAAATGTCTTCTCTATCTCCAGTTACACTTCTTACTGATTAGTGTGTGTATTTATTGAGTGTGATGACTCCCACCCTTTCTCTCCCTCCCTGCCACACTCTAGGTCAAGCCCCAGGAGAACAGGGACTGCCTCTGTCTTCTTCCTTCAGCTTCCTCGTCACATAGAGAGGGCTGAGGCCTGGCCCTGTCATGGGTGCTCGAGAAGTAGCTGCTTAGCCATTGAATGAACAGTAAAAGAGGGAAAGGAAAAGCCTGCAAGGATACAACTTGGAAAGACGGTTTCTGTTTGTTTTCTTTTCTTTTCTTTTTTTTTTTTTTAAGATGGAGTCTCGCTCTCTCGCCCAGGCTGGAGTGCAGTGGTACAATCTCGGCTCACTGCAGCCTCTGCCTCCTGGGTTCAAGCGATTCTCCTGCCTCAGTCTCCCGAATAGCTGTATTACAAGCTAATTTTTGTAATTTTAGTAGAGATGGGGTTTCACCATGTTGGCCAGGCTGGTCTCGAACTCCTGACCTCAAGTGATCCACCCTCCTCGGCCTTCTAAAGTGCTGGGATTACAGGTGTGAGCCACCACACCTGGCCTATTCATTTGTTTTCTTGTATGTCGTGTTTGTTCATTTTAATATCACAGCTTTATTGAGATATAATTCACATATCATGCAGTTCATCATGTCAACTGTACAATTCAGTGGCTTATACTATATTCACAGAATTGTACAACCATCACCACAATCAATTGAAAATGTTTTCATCCCTTCAAAAAGAAATCCCAGACCCTTTGGCAATCACTTCCCATTCTCCCCACCTGCTCTCCCACCCCTAGTCCTAGGCAGCCACCAAACGACTTTGGGTCCCTGTAGGTTATGTCAAGCTGCTACGGTACCTGTTGGTGTGAGGACATGGGCAGGCCCTGCAGGATCCGTGGATGGCGTTGCCATAGTAGCCCTCCTGGCAGCGTTCACAGTGCTCTCCCGCGGTGTTGTGCTGACAGTTCTAGGGACAGGTGAACAGCACAATTCACAGCAGCCGGTACAGTCCCTACTTCTGAGATCATTGTAATCTTACTTAGTCACACGACTAGAACTCAAGTCCTCTGACTTTGCAGTGATATCAGCTCTTCTAACCATGTATTTTCCCTGTCCCTGTAATCATTGCTGGTGTTAGAAAAGAGGGGTAAGTGCCCTTCCCTCAGTGACGCGGTGCTTAACATTGGCAGTGCAACATAGTGGGAACAAGCCAGCTGAGTCTCCATCCCACTCCAGCATCTCAAGGCCACAGAGTCCTGGGGCAAGATCCTTTCAATTGTATCAATTTTACTTATATCAATTTTACTAGTGTATGATTTACATACAATTATAATTTTCTCAAAATGTTGTTAGGATAATGCCCACTTTCTAAGGCTGTTGAGAAGATTTTAAAAAGCAAGTGTACTAAGCTCTTGGGAAATGTAAATTCTTTTCCTTCTTCCCGTTAGCACTGCTTTGATGAAAATTACCCTCATTTTACTTCATGGTTCACCTAACAATGATATACTGAAGGGTGATATTATTGAAATGAGTTCTTAACACAGAATTTGTTAAAACAATAAAAAGTTGCACAGTGTCCGAAGAAAATACTCAACTGAATTCCAGTGTCCCAAAGAAGCAAGAAATTAATGTTATCTAAGCTTTTTATTTATGTAAATCCAATTATTTTCACATCAAAGTTGCTGTCTAATGAAATTTGTTCTTCAGTAAAGTGTTGAGATGAAATAATTTTGCAACCAAGTGGTCTATTGAGACAAAACCTAGTGGATTGGGTCAAATTTGTTTATTTTCTTGGTGCTACCCTAGCAGAAAAGATCTAAATGCACAGAAACACCCAGGAAAACTCCCCTTGCTGTGGGCATTTGCTAATATGGAGATACTTTGTGTTAATTTTATGGGCTGGAATAAGTATAATTTTAAACATTTGCCTATGTATTTTACTTCTGTATGCAGAGGTGTTGCTTGAGTAGGAAACTTTAAGGAGTGTCAGGGGTTTTGTGTTTTGTTTTTTGTTTTGTTTTGTTTTCAGACAGATTCTTGCACTGTCGCCCGGGCTGGAGTGCAATGGCCTCCAGCTCAGCTCACTGCAACCTCTGCCTCCCGGGTTCAAGTGATTCCCCTGCCTCAGCCTCCCGAGTAGCTGGGATTACAGGCGCCCACCACCACGCTCAGCTAATTTTTGTATTTTTAGTAAAGACAGGGTTTCACCATGTTGGCCAGGATGGTCTCAAACTCCTGACTTCATGATTCACCCGCCTCGGCCTCCCAAAGTGCTGGGCTTATAGGCATGAGCCATCGCGCCCGGCCATGAGTGTGAATTTTTAAATAATATCTGAAGGTAGGTTGGGAAAAACAATACACGTTTATATCCCAAGAGGACGTGGTTTGTTCATAATGAAAAAGGTTGTCCTTCCATCATAAATGCCGTCAGTTTGTCCAGATTGAGCAAATCCATCCTTCACTAACCTTTGAGTAACTGAAAATTACACGAAACACTAAGATGTTAAAATATCCTTTCATTTTTTTTCCTAGCTATCAAATTGTGCTATAAACATAAGATATTAGTATTTCAGAGCATGTGGAGGGGCTTTAAAGTAGGATGCTGCTCACGTGTTCACATTTGCTTATCATCAGAAAGCTCACCCCTATCCGGAATCCTTCCTTCCCCAAATCTCACTGCACTATGGGTCCAGACTCCTTGAGGTCTGGACACTGGGAACAATCTTCCTTGCAGTTGATTAGCTCCACAGAGCAGTCCTCTCACGGGTGACTAAGGAGGACACCAGCGGCTTCCCTCACCCTCACCCAGCCTTCAGCTGCCCTGACTCTCTCATAAGACATCAGTCCTTTGGAACTAATACGTTTCCATTTTAGTTCTCTTTCTCTTTTAATCCAAATGACAATTTAAAAGTAGAACATGACTGTATAGATATATTTCAGTCCTTTGTCTACTTAGCTCTGAGGCTGAACACGAATGTACAGATGCAAGAATTGAGGTGAGGACATCCGTATCCTACTCAAATCACTCTGAATACTGGTCCTTCACAGGGGTGAGAGGAGAGGATCAAGGAAGAGTGTCAAAACCCGTGTTGCTTGACAAAGTCCCGTAAAAATATGTGAGAAACCCTTCACTGTCAGTTGAGAGTGGCCACCCTGGAAACTGTCCTCAGTCCTGCAAACTTGGAACACCTCCCTTCAGGTTCCTTGTGTTTTACTGTGAATAAATGAATGAATGAATGCTGCAGAAGCCCACGTCCACTCCCATGGCACGTGCTCTCCTAGCTCCATTTGTCACCAAATATCCATTAGGCATTTACTATATGCCCAACTATGCTAGGCTCTAGCGACGTAAAGAAGGGTTGGTCCCTCGACTCGGGGTACATGTAGTCCTGTGAATAGACATATCCAATATCACGTGGAAAATAGGACACAAGTGTGCCAGCATCCCATGAGAGCAGGAGGAGGGGCTGCCTGCGAGGGCTGCAGAAGGACAGGGATTCACTGAGCGCAAAAGTGAGGGAAGGGCATTCCGGGCACAGGGGACACAGCGTGCAGAACCTCAGTCTCACAATAGCATGGCAGTGTGTGGAGGGAATGAAAAGCAAAGGGCGTGCCCAAGGCAGAAGTGCAAGGGGGCGGGATGCAGCTGGAAAGAACCCCCAGCACTGTGCTAAGGGTCATGGGCTTCCTTCCATCGGTGAGCCTCAGAGGAGCACCATGTCAGCTGTGAATTTCAGATAAATCATTCGGAAATTCCATTGCAACTGCAGAGGGGAAGATGGGCTCAAGTTGCAGAAAATAAAAGAAGATGAAGAAAGAAGGCAGAAAAAGAAAAGGGGAGGGAAATGGGAACGGAGAGGAAAATAAGGGGTGACGGGGATAGTAGATGGGAAGGGGAATTGGGGGGAGAGCAGAAAATATGGGGAGAAATTGGGGCAATGAGAAGAGGGAGAGACAGGGGTCTCAGCACATAGGAGGAGGCCATCATCGCAGGTCCCTCTGGACGGTGGCACCCACATCACCCACTACTCCTCTACTCCTGCCCTTGACACTGGACACCTACTGCTGTACTGGCAAAAAGTTGGGCTACTTATCTTTTCAAACTTCAGAGTCTATTCTTGAAATGTCTTGAAGATTTGCACCTGGGTGAAGGTCCTGATGTTAGACATTTGCTTTGGACCTTGACAGGTGGAGGTCGATTTGCAGTGAAATCAGCCAGAAGGCCCATTTGATATTCAAATGTACTGGATTTCCTCTTTACTGTTCTTTGAGAACGAGGAATGCATTCTCAGCTTCCATGCAGTGGACACAATTCAGGGCAGCATCAGCACTCAGGACTTGCCATGGAGCTGTTAGCTGAGTGCAGACACGGGCTCCGTGTGTGTGTGTGTGCGTGTGTGTGTGAGTGTGTACACACATACACATTCCCTACTAGACAGCAAGCCTCGTGAGTGTAGGGATTAGGTCTGATGATTTTAACTCCAGCACTTAGCTCAGTACCTGCCACACTAGCAAATGCTCAGTGAGGATTTCCTGAATGAAGAGTCTCTGGCGGCCACATGGCCATTAGGGACAAGTGAAGACAGAACTACAAAAAAAAGAAAATGGGAAAGAAAATCTTGTTTGATTAAAATACGAATTACGACTCTCACAAGTTTTCCTTTCAGTGGGTGACTACAAAAAAAAACCTTTCCTTTATTCTTTGGCAGCTTTCATAAGATGGGCTTGACATCTGGCAATGGTTCACTGATAACATATTTATTCTTTTTTGTTTTTGTTTTTGTTTTGTTTTGTTTTTTAGACAGATTCTTGCTCTGTCACCCGGGCTGGAGTGCAGTGGCGTGATCACTGCAAGCTCCGCCTCCCGGGTTCAAGCCATTCTCTTGCCTCAGCCTCCCAAGTAGCTGGGACTACAGGCGCCCACCACCATGCCCAGCTAATTTTTTGTATTTTTTAGTAGAGGCAGGGTTTCACCGTGTTAGCCAGAATGGTCTCAAACTCCTGACCTCGTGATTTGCCTGCCTCAGCCTCCCAAAGTGCTGGGATTACAGGCATGAGCCACCATGCCCGGCCAACA
The DNA here is from genome assembly GCF_028885625.2 of Pongo pygmaeus. Classification (NCBI taxonomy): domain Eukaryota; kingdom Metazoa; phylum Chordata; class Mammalia; order Primates; family Hominidae; genus Pongo; species Pongo pygmaeus. Next base: position 38,281,412 of record NC_072390.2, on the reverse strand, counting down.
TATTTATTCTTAATTAAAGCATCTACCCGTGTTACACAAAACATACAATATCAAACATGAACTATTCTATAGGAATACTAACAAGCTGGAAAACAGTATTTCCCAATACCTTTTACTCTTTTTGAATTTATAAGGTTACAGTCCAACAAAATATTCTATCAGGTGGCTCTTCACAACAATTTCCTGTTCTAGCCTGTCCCATCTTGCGGAGGAAGCAGTTCCCTGGGCCACGGTGAACGAGCTTAATACGGTCTAGGAACTCATACTTGAAACACACTCTAGTTGCATTACACAATGCAAAGAAAATTTGTGCCAGAGGAGTGCATTTCCAAAAGGGCACAACACAGCTGAAGCCCTGTATTCCTGGAGTATGCTCCCTCTTTTTCACTGTCCATTTTCCTCACTGGGGAGGCCCTGGTCACCAAAGAGAAGAACTCTAATGAAATAAATGAAAAAAGCAGAATAAAAAAGTTCTGCTTCAGGATGCATAAGAAAAATTTCCTAAGAAACTAATTTTAGGTAGAAGAATTTTATAAAATATTCCAAAATAAGATCATGTTCCAGTGGACATACTGTAGTCATCCAAGACAGCCTTGAGGCCATGAGAAAATATAGTCAATATAGGGAACAGGCAGGTGGAGGATGTTGTGAGGACGGGAGGGGTGAGCAGCAGTTTCCCTTCCCCACGACCTCCCTCACCTGTCTTCTCCAAGCCCCACTCTGTCTTGGCAATAGTGAAGCTTGTGTTGGACTGATTTCTGTTTTTTGTTGTTGTTGTTGTTTTTGGTGTGGGGGCAGATGGAGCGCAGACAGAGTTTTGTTCTTGTTGCCCAGGCTGCAATGCAGTGGCACAATCTCGGCTCAGTGCAACCTCTGCCTCCAGGGTTCAAGCGATTCTCCTGCCTCAGTCTCCTGAGTAGCTGGGATTACAGGCACCTGCCACCATGCCCAGCTAATGTTGGACTGATATCTTATGAGCCTTAAGCCTTCCTCAAATCCCCTTCTCCCTGGCTGCTTTCTTGAGTTATTGGACATCTGACAGCAACAAGCCCCCCTCCTGTAACTTCCTGCCACCCCAACAAAATTGGGACCCAAAGTAGTGGCTTGGATTAGTTTTGTCCTGGCAAGAATTAACTTCCAAGGTCCACCCATTACTATCATTTCATGAAGGAGAGATTTAGAAGCTAAGATGTAACTTAATTACTCAGACAGCAGCGCTCTTTTAATGGTGCATGTTAAAATGGGAGAAAAAATGAAATGTAAAATAATTCAGCCTGATAATGGAGCTTCATATATTCACACAGCGACCTCTATTTAGGGTTTGGCAGATGTAATGTTGATGTCTTCGGGCATAGTACAGGGGAATGGAGGAGAAACAGATTGCCTGCTGATAGCATTAAAGTGTCAATTTACTCACAACACATATGCCTGAGCCATCCTGGCATCGATTTGAATGTCCGTTGCAATTGCAGGGAACACACCGTCCGGTATACAAGCCTTTATGATCCCGATAGTATCCAGGGCTACAACCCTATTTTTCAAACAAAGTGTTTAATCAGTACGAAGAAAGAAAACAATTACTATCCAAAGCATGTGACACCTCTCACTGTGAAGCATTCACATCATTTTTATTTTTTAGAGACAGGGTCTCACTCTGCTGCCCAGGCTGGAGTGTAGTGACTATTCACAGATGTGATCATAGTGCACTTGAGTCTCGGGCTCCTGGGCTCAAGCAATCCTCCTGCCTCAGCCTCCAACGTAGCTGGAACCACAGGCACGCGCACCACTGAGCCCGGATGAAGCATTCATTTTTCAAACCTTCTTTCCTTCAGTCAGTGTGAATATTTTTAATTTCAACCACCTGTCATGTCCACTTCTTTTTTCTCAAGCTGTTTGGTTTTCATGCCCTGGTGGGAGTGTGAGATGCATGGGTGGGGAAATCAGAGATGGGGCACGTGTGGAGGTGGGGGGTGAGAAGGGGCTCCTCTCTTCTCACAACTGTTTTGAGGGCAGGTGGAGAAGGTGGAAATGGACAAATAAAGAGACTCATCCTTAGAGGGGAGGACATCTAAGCAAATCACTTCAAGTCCAAATTATCTTTGGCTAGCTGTTTTCTCTCCAAGTGTGGGTTTGGGCTGGTGAGGGGGCAGTATAGGAAGAGGAGTGTGTTGGGGGAATAGGAGTCTTAACTGAGATTTAGACAATCATGCCACAATCAGTGGAGTCACTTTATTGCCACTCACTAGGCCATGGGCAACAGAGAAGCCAGGGGAGGGGAGTGTGCATGAGGTTCTCATACAGGACTGTTCACGAACATCTGGTCCACCCGAACACACAGAGGCTCAGCCTGAGGGACTCTCCTTGGGTTGGTGTTGTTTCCTTGTTCAATCGTGATTTGATTATTTCTATCTCCTGTATATTATCTCTTTCCAGTATAATACAAGTTATGCATTTTCATCTGGATGAAAAGAATTATAATTTTCTTTTCATGAACTAATATCTTTTTAAAAGGATTCTAGTTAAGAATCCCTCCAATAGAAAAAAAACCAATTCTTCTTATACCAGCCATTAAAATTATTTAGATTTCTGTCTTTAAAGGAAATTATAGACATGTCCTTTATTTTGGCAGAGCAAATCAGTGCACAGATTCAAATCACATATTGGCTGGTTGTGGTGGCTCAAGCCTATAATTCCAGCACTTTGGGAGGCCGAGGCGGGTGGAACACTTGAGCCCAGGAGTTCAAGATCAGCCTGGGCAACATGGTGAAACCTCGTCTCTACTAAAAAATACAACAATTAGCCGGGCATGGTGGCACATGCCTATAGTCCCAGCTACTCGGGAGGTTGAGGTGGGAGGATCGCTTGAACCTGAGAGGTGGAGGTTGCAGTGAGCCACGACTGCGCCACCACACTCCGGCCTGGGCAACAAGAGTGAAACCCTGTCTAATAAATAAATAAATAAATAAATAAATAAAATCAGATATTGTCCCTAATTTGTTTCTCTGATCTCCTATATACCCTATCTTGAAAGCATCAGGAAAACTATTTCAAGATAAAGGATAGTCTTTTATCAAATCTTCTTTAAATAGCACATATGTCTGTAAAACTTGGAAACTATACTCAAAGGAAATCTTGAAGTGGACAGTCCATTCTTATTCACTCATGGCCATAAAGGTCTCTACCTGGTCCAGTGGAAGAGAGAAAGAAGCCACCTGACAGGAGAGAGAGGCAGAAGCCTCATGTGCTCTGGGAGTGCAATCTCCCAGGTGTTGCTAGAACCCCTTCCAAAATTACCAATGAATATAGATCATGCACAATAAGACCATAGTTTCCAATATAATGTTCCTTTAAGCTATTAGGAACCATGTTTAGGGCAAAGAGTACATTGCAAATAAATAGATTATGTTGCTATATGAATAGGCTTGCCTAAAGGAGAATCAAACTATGAAAGGAATGTTATTTTGCTGAAAGCACAACTGAGATTTACATGTGAACGAAATGCAGCCAATGATGGTGTCATTGTATCTATTATACAATCTGTCCTAATAAGTGGCAAGTAACTTATAATTATCAGTGTATATCACATTACCTGCTTACAAAATAATCACATTGGGTAAAGAACAAGTTATTCAAATAAGCAGATAGATCTGGTTAGTTTATGACAACATGCCTGAGAAAAAAGCCTTAATTAAACATGCTTTGGGGGAGTATAGTCTATCTTGATTAAAACTAAATCACCCATCTTAATTTGCTTTTGATTACAAGCAGAAAATATACTTTGCAAGAGTTACATATCATGTGACTCTGAGGATTTGTCAGTTACTCAAATAGAATCATTTTTCCACCTCTTATAAAGCAAGCAAAACCACATTCTACAAAAAGTCAGTTCAAGTATTCAGATTATATTGAACACTCACTTTTAAATGAAAATGAATGTGTTCTAATACATTATTTCAATACAGGGGTTTTATAACTAGTTAACATGATGATGTTTTATGTTAAGTTTTCCAGTAAACTTTTGTAATACAAATTATATACAAATGATAAGATTATGTCCCTAATCCAGTTTCCAGGGCTGTATCTGTAGCCATAGGATCTATTTCTCTGTAAGAATACATGCAGCATCCAGAAAGTTTAAAGAGAGCAGAATTTCTTAATGTTTCATGCCTGGCAAATGGAAGCACGTCTTTTAGATATTATGCAAACTTTGATCACTTTTCTTAAGCATTGGATTTCACTCTTTCTCATTTTTTCCCCCCGGGGGTAAATTTTCTTCCAAGTAGCATTTGGAAAGCTATAGGCACTGGACTCTTTTGTTCTGAGGCTTGGGATGGTCTCTAAAGGGCATAAGGTTTCATCGTATATTAACATCCCGCAAGCAGTCCAGCTCTTAACCGTCTCAGCATTTCCAGGTGGGCTGATGTTAATGGGGTCTGCGGTTAATAGCTCGGGAGAGCAATCTGTCAGGCACTGTAATAAACACTGCCAGTCAAGGCGACTGGGAGGCCATCAGCCCCTCCTCAGTCCACCCATTTAC